>NC_088384.1:8159375-8870000 GCF_037993035.2 Macaca fascicularis | reverse complement strand
GACTCCCCCTGAACTAGGCTCTCCTCTCCCTGCATAGTCGTCAATGGGAGTGTTCACACCTGCTCTCTCCCAGGAAGGAAGCACCGAGGGACTGGGGCCTTCCCCAACTCTCTCTGGGGAAGATCAAAGCCAATTCATCAAGTGTCCCCCCCCCCAGCCCCTCCCTCTTGCCTCCTGTCCTCACCAGCTCAGGAGGTCCCTTGGGAGCAGCACGGCATCCTCCCACCTCCTCAGTCCTCAGAGACCTCAGCCTGTTAACCTGTCCCTCCTTCTCCCGGGTCTGAGGGAGCTGAGCTCTCTCTTCTGGCTTTTCCATCAGCTCATAAATGCCGCCAGGTTTCCCTCATCAGAAAGCACACACACAGATAAAATAAAAAAACTTGCTGCTCCTCTCTATCTCTCTCTCTCACAGACATACACCCACACACACTCCCACAAATAAGAGCCAAATGATAAACTGGGGAAAGATCTTTGCCACACAGAAACCAGACAAGGGGCAAAACCTTATTGATCAACTCAAACCAATCAATAAGCAACACACAAAGAACCTGGTTGCTCATACTCTGACCCAGGAATTTCATTTCTAGGAAATACGAAGAAATATCTAGTTGGGTCTAGATACAGCCATTCTAGAAGTTCATACGCACTGATTACCAGGTTAATTCCTTCCTAGGAAAGATCTGGCCATGTATAAATGTACGCAGAAATTCAATGTAACATTATCAAAAAGAGCCAAATATATTTTTAAAAAGTCAAAAGAGATCCAATAATGCAACATGATGTAGCAAAATGTAAGCATTGAAAAATATAAAAAATGTTTGAGGTGAGGAATGCTCATGAAATTATACCAATGGAAAAATATTTTATATACATATTCAAATATGGAAAAACGTGTTATTTTATTATTATTTATTTGTTTTATTTTATTTATTTTTTTGGAGACAGAGTCTTGCTCTGTTGCTCAGCCTAAAGTGCAGTGGTGTGATCTTGGCTCACTGCAACCTCCACCTCCCAGGTTCAGGCGATTCTCCTGCCTCAGCCTCCTGAGTAGCTGGGATTACAGGCACGTGCCACCACACCTGGTTAATTTTTTGTATTTTTTTAGTGGAGACGGGGTTTCACCACATTGGCCAGGCTGGTCTTGAACTCCTGACTTCAAGTGATCCACCCGCCTCAGCCTCCCAAAGTGCTGGGATTACAGGCATGAGCCACCGCGCCCGACTGGGAAAACGTGTTTTTAAAGGTCTGGCAAAAAAAGGCAAATGTTAACAATAGTTATCTACAAGTATGCAAACAGGAATGATTTTTCCTACTTCTTTCGGTTAATTCATTCAAACGATATTCAGCAAGCACCTGCTAGGTGCCAGGCCTGGCACTGGGCTCTGGGATCTGGACAAGGCTCCTTCCCTCCAGGAGCTTCCAATCTGGAGGGAAGGATGTGGTGAGCCAATGAAAATGCAGGGTGATCAACAGGAGTTTGTGAGCACACCTAGGAAGTCCCCAAAGAAGGAGGCAGCTGGGAAGAGTGAGAGGAGGTACACTTCAGAACTCAGATGGCCAGCTTGGTGGTGGAGCCGTCCACCTGCCACCACGTTCAGGGACCTGCATCCCCAGCTGAACTGCATCCTTGGAGGTCTGAACCCAGTGGCCCCATGGCCAGGTGGGCTTGGGAGTTGCTAGCTGGGGCTGATGTGGTCGTTCACAACCTCCTGTGTTCCACACAAACCACCTGCAGAGATTCTGTCAACCCTGCCCCACACTGGGGTCCCAGGGCCCATCCCACGAACTGGAAATTAATGGACCCATTAAACTAGCAGCTAGAGGGCTTCAATTAGTAGAAGGAAACAAAACATATTTTTTAGATGGCTGTCCATTTCGGAGTTTATCCTCTAATACTGAGCTGTCCTATCAGACAAGAAACGACAGGCACCCAAGGCATTAGAAAAATGTTTGAGAGACAAACTAATGACAACATTGGGTGTAGTGGTGTGTGCCCCCAGTCTCAGCTCAGCAAGCTGGCGTGGGAGGATTGCTTGAGCCTAGCAGTTTGAGGCTGCAATGAGTTGCCACAACACTCCAGCATGGGTGACAGAGGGAGACCCTAAAAAAACAAACAAAAAACTAATGACAGAGAGGGTTCCATCTCTCCTCTCCCTTTCTTTACCTTTATATTTTGTTTTCCTTTGTATTCCTTTGATTTGGGGACCCCCTTTTGAGGGGGTTTCGGGTCCTGGAGAAGGTTTGAGGCTGGAGAGGGTTGTGGGAAATCTTGAGGGAGGCCTGGCTCCATCGGCACTCTGCTATGGGACTCTGGGCAAGGTGGCTCCCCCCCATTCTTTGGGAGGAGGTGACATAGGGGTAGTCTTTGAGCAGCTGGTGGCGGAACAGGAAGGCCAGACCTGGCCTGAGACACACCAGGTGCTCGGGATTATTTGCTGAATGCAGGGTAAGTGACCCCAAGGGGCCTTCGCGGAACAGTCAATCACTCGACATTGGCGGAGCGGAGGAAGCCGCAGAGAGGGTGTCGTAAGGGAAAGGTGGGTGCAGGGGAGATGGCGCTTTAACCCACTCAGGGCCAGAGGCTCAGCCGAGACTATCCAGGCGGTGGGAACTTATCCCCCCGGATGACAGGTGATGAAACTGAGGGAAGGGCCCTGGCAGTGAAACGGGATGGGCGCTGGAACCAGGTGCCCCAGCAGAGCCTCTCCCAAGCCCAGTTCCGCTCCCGCTCAGCCCTCAATTTTCCCCAGCTGGAGAGGAGGGAGGGGCGCCTGTGGATCCCAGGCGAGCGCGGAGGCCGGGCGACTCCAACCGGCTCGCTCTGTGCCCAGCTTGTACTCAGGCCGTTTCCCGCATGGGGAGGGCCCTTCCAGCTTCTGGGCAGGTTCAAATCCTCACCCTCCCCAAGGCCGGCGCCGACGCCTCCAGCCCGGCAAAGCCCCCTCCTGCCGGACGCTCTCCATCCCCGTCCCCAGTCGCATCCGCTCCGGGGCGAGCACCGCCCGGCGCCCAGGCCTCCCTCGGACGGAGGGGCACGACTCGCCCAAGGTGGCCGGGCAGAGCCTGCCTCGAACCTGACTTCTCCCCGACGCCCCCTGTCCAGCCCCGGGACCCAACCGGGCGGGGCTGCCCTCGAGGGCTCCGGAGCCAGGAGCGTCCTGCCCGCGAGGGCCGGGGCTCCGGGTCCAGCCGCTGCGCTCCACTTCGGGGCGCAGTTGGGGTGGAGGCGGTGGCCGGCACCGCCGCGCGGGGTTCGTGCGCGCACAAATGTCGCCTCCAGAACAGGTGGCCCGGGCTAGGGCGGCGGCCCAGCACCTCCGCCCCTCGCGGTCCCCCCAGCCCCTGCCTTCCCGAGGCGCCCCCTCCCCACAGGGAGCCGCAGGATCTGCATGGAGCCCCCGCCCCCCGCACCCTCGGCGCGGCCCCTAGTACCTCTGGCTCCCGCGGCAGCTGGCAGCGGACAGCGGGGCGCCGGCGGGCGGGCGGCTCGGCGGCCGGAGGGCAATGCCCGGGGCCCGGCGGGAGGCAGCACCGCCCCTCCGGCCCGGGGCGGGGTCAGCGCCGCCCCGCCCCGCCCGTCCCGCCCGTCTCGCCCTGCCCTGCGGGTCCCGATCCCCAGAACCCCTGCTGGGTCCCGGCGACCAGGCCCGCGCACCCTCGCTTCTCCCTGGAGCGGGTGCGGACCGTCCCCAGCCCGCGGGCCAACAGGTAGGGATCGCTCCCCGGCCTCCGCGCCGCCAGTATTACGGGTTACCATCCTGTTTTCCCCATGTAACTGATGAGAAAACTGAGGTTCAGAGGGTTGAGTACCTCGATGTCCTGCAGTGGGGAAAGGACGCTGTCACCCCTGGGACCCGGGTCGGCCTGACCCCACCGCCCCCTGCCGGGACCGTGCTAAGGGCGTGCCTGCATCACCCCAGTGTTTGCGGAATTCCAGTTATTTGCTGTATCCTTAACGCCGCCCCATCCTTTCTCTATACCTTCTCCTCTTCACTCTCATCTCGCCAATCTTCACAGCATATTGCTATTGGTAATTTATTCAATGTGAGGAATTGGAATGTATCACACACAATTTGTGTATCACAAAACTGTATATTATCATCTTTGGAAGATGCCGTATTTCCAGCATGTCACAATCCTAGTGATTTTAGTTCTTATTCCTCTGGGACAACAAAGACTGCAAAAAATGAAACCATTGGGTGACCTCTTAAGTGCTGATGCCCATCCTCTCACTCCGCTGATGATCCGGTGCCTAAGCCACTGAGAAAATGGAACCTCTATCCTAGCCCTGAGAAAGAGCCTGGCACTTAGTGGGTGCCTAATAAATACACTTCGAATGAAGGAATCAGTAGAAAATTCCCACCAGCTCCCCCACCCACCTGCTGAGGTAGCACCCATTCCCTTCCCTCCTGGGACCGGGCTGAACCCATCCAGCTCCTGGCCACGACCACCCCCTTCACAAGATCCCGACCCGACCCTTCAAGCCAACACTGATCCCAAAACTCTGCCCTCTCTCCACTCTCCCCGGGTCGTTTCCATCACAGGCTGTTACTTCTCCCATCTTAAAATGGAAAGGAGAGGCCAGGCAAGCACTCAGGCCTGTAATCCCAGCACTTTGGGAGGCCAAGGCAAGTGGATCACCTGAGGTCAGAAGTTTAAGACCAGCCTGGCCAACATGGTGAAACTCCCTCTCTACAAAATACAAAAATCAGCAGGACATGCTCACTTGAACCCAGGAGGCAGAGGTTGCAGTGAGCCTAGATCATGCCACTGCACTCCAGCCTGGGTGACAAGAGCCAGACTCTGTCTCAAAACAAAACAAACAAAAAAAAGGAATGAATGAATGTGGACCCTTTCTGCACTAGCAATACTCTTTTTTTTGAGACTCGCTGTGTTGCCCAGGCTGGAGTGCAGTGACACCATCTCGACTCACTGCAACCTCTGTCTCCTGGTTTCAAGCGATTCTCCTGCCTCACCCTCCTGAGTAGCTGGGACTACAGGCGTGCACAACCATGCCTGGCGAATTTTTGTATTTTTAGTAGAGACAGTGTTTCACCATGTTAGCCAGGATGGTCTCGAACTTCTGATCTCAAGTGATCTACTCGCCTCAGCCTCCCACAGTGTGGGGATTACAGGTGTGAGCCACCCAGTCTGGCCCACTTGTAATACTTTTAATGCTTTTGCTTTATGTTGGCTTTTCCATGATCACAAATGTATTTTTCAGAGAAACTTTGTATTGCCACCCTAAATGGAACACGAGTATCTCAGAGACTAGAAGTCAACAGTAAAAGTAACACTAAAACAATGTTATAAAACCTGGGTAGGTCCTGTTGCCCCTCTAAGAGCTGAGCTCCTCCTGCCCTCTCCTTGTTAAAAGGAAGATTCAAAAGGTGTAGAGAGGTATTCAAGACAGGCCAGCACCCAGCAGAGACTCGCCCCTGGACTTAAGCAAAGGGATTAAAAGAGAATTGAGAAGGGAATGGCTTTCTTACAACAGCCACCACTGCTGTTGTGCCCAGACCCACGAGCTCTTCCTGGCTATGCCTGGGGAAACGGCCTCCTTGCAGTTGTTAATCTCACAACCCTCTGAGGTCACACTGTTATCATCCCCATTTTACAAATGAAAAAAACGGAGGCTGGGCCAGGCGCCATGGCTCACGCCTCTAATCCCAGCACTTTGGGAGGCCGAGGCGGGCGGATCATGAGGTCAGGGGATCGAGACCATCCTGGCCAACACGGTGAAACCCATCTCTACTAAAATACAAAAATTAGCCGGGCGCAGTGGAGGGCGCCTGTAGTCCCAGCTCCTCGGGAGGCTGAGGCAGGAAAATCACGTGAACCCGGGAGGTAGACGTTGTAGTGAGCCGAGATCGTGCCAATGCATTCTAGCCTGGCGACACAGCGAGACTTCATCTCAAAATAAACAAACAAACAAACAAAAAAAAACGGAGGCCATTGGTTGGGTTCAGGGGCTTAAGCCTGTAATCCCAGCACCTGGGTGGCCGAGGCAGGTGGATCACCTAAACTTGGGTATTCAAGACCAGCCTGGCCAACATGGTGAAACCCCATCTCTACTAAAAATACAAAAATTAGCCAGATGTGGTGGCACCTACCTGTCATCCCAGCTACTCGGGAGGCTGAGGCAGGGGAATTGCTTGGACCTGGAAGGCGGAGGTTGCAGTGATCCGAGATCATGCCACTGTACTCCAGCCTAGGTGAGGGTGAGACCCCGTCTCAAAAAAAAAAAGAAAACTGAGCCCGAGATGGAAATTAACCTAAGCTCACAGAGGTTGAGGCAGTAGGATCGTTTGAACCCAGGAGTTCAAGACCAGCCTGGGCAACATAGAAAGATCCTATCTCCAAAAAAAGTAAGAAAGAAAAAGACAAGCAGAGGTTGGAATTCAAATTTGCCTGACCCCCAAAGCCCCAGCAGCCTTCGAGGCCAAATTCTTTTCTTTTCTTTTTTTTTTTTCTGAGATGGAGTCTTGCTCTGTCACCCAGGCTGGAGTGCAGTGGCATGATCTCAGCTCACTGCAAACTCCGCCTCCCGGGTTCACGCCATTCTCCTGCCTCAGTCTCCGAGTAGCTGGGACTACAGGTGCACGCCACCACGCCTGGCTAATTTTTTTGTACTTTTAGTAGAGACAGGGTTTCACTGTGTTAGCCAGGATGGTCTTGATCTCCTGACCTTGTGATCTGCCCACCTTGGCCTCCCAAAGTGCTGGGATTACAGGTTTAAGCCACCACGCCCAGCCGAGGCCAATTATTTTCTGGTCTGACCTGTCCCGACTGTTGGGAGAGCTTCAGAGGCCAGGGCATGGAGGAGGAAGCAGGGGACAAAAGAGCCTACATGTCTGACCTGCCGTGGCCTTACTCATCTGTGAAACCCTGCCCTGGAAGCACAGCCTGGCCCCTGTTGCCCTGGGTTCTCCTGACCCCTGGAGCACCCCTTCCGCCTCTGAGCCCAGTGCTCCCCTCTTCCCTCCCTCCAAGCACCCTGGCAGGTCCCTTTCCTCCTAAGGTCGAGCACACAGGCTCTGAGAGGACAGGAAGGCATGGCTCATGGCTGGCTTTCTGGTCGGAGATGGACAGCCCTGGGATGCTTGTGAAAGAGAGTGATCTGCCTGGGGTTGAATCTGCCTGTCTTAGCAGGGTGAGTGTGGCCAAATTTTTTTTTTCTTTCTTTCTTTCTTTCTTTTTTTTTTTTTTTGAGACAGAGTCTTACCCAGGCTGGGATTCATTATTACTATTTAGAGACAGTGTCTCACTCTGTTGCCCAGGATGGAGTGCAGTGATGTGATTACAACTCTGCAGCCTTGTCCTTCCAGGCACAAGTGATCCTCCTGCCTCAGCCTCCTCAGTAGCTGGGACCACAGGTGTGTACCACCATGCCCGGCTCTTTTTTTTTTTTTTGAGATGGAGTTTTGCTCTTGTCACCCAGGCTGGAGTACAGTGGCGCAATCTCGGCTCACTGCAACCTCCGCCTCTTGGGTTCAAGTGGTTCTCCTGCCTCAGCCTCCTGAGTAGCGGGGATTACAGGCGCCCGCCACCACACCTGGCTAATTTTTTTGTATTTTTAGTAGAGACAGGGTTTCACCAGGTTGGTCAGGCTGGTCTTGAACTCCTGACCTCAGGTGATCCACCCGCCTCGGCCTCCCAAAGTGCTGCGATTACAGACGTGAGCTACCACACCTGGCCTTTTCTTTAAAAATGTTTTTTGAAGTGACAGTTGCTCCCTATGTTGCCCAGGCTGGTCTTTGTCTCCTGACCACTAATGATCCTCCCGCTTTGACCTCCCAAAGTGCTGGGATTACAGGTGTGAGCCACGTTGCCCAGCTTCTAGGCTGAAATTCTTAAACTCTCTAAACCAGTGGGTTTCTCTCCCATCAGTAAACTGGAGTTGGTCATCTGGTTGTGAACCTTGAGTAGAAAGCCTGTGGCCACTTTGGTCTACCTGCAATAAAGGACAGATAAAGCACTGGCATAGTTACTGGTGGGGTGAACTCCCACCACTTGCTTTCCAGGGGCACCCCTTACCCAGGAGGACCTGGGGCTTAGGGAGCCAGGCACAGGTTTGCCTCAGGGCCCTCAGTGACTAGGTCTCAGTCCACAGCTCTTAGTCATCTGGAGAGTGGTCCTGGAAGGTGGTGCGCTCGCTGCAGCCCCACTGGGCCCGTGCTCCAAAGCAGATTTCATACCCACATGGGAAAGAACAGTCTGACAATTTGCATGGTTCGTGGTGGCTTTCCAGCAAATGCAATTTATTTCAACAGGCATTTCCTGGGCCCTAGAGAAGAAAGGCAGGATGTCAACATCTAGACCATTACTTACGGGGGAGGGGAAGTTCTGTGAATTACTCCATATGGCTCTCCTGGCAGAAGGAACAGCACAGGCAAAGGCAAGGCACAGGGCCCGTCTCCTGT
The DNA here is from genome assembly GCF_037993035.2 of Macaca fascicularis. Classification (NCBI taxonomy): domain Eukaryota; kingdom Metazoa; phylum Chordata; class Mammalia; order Primates; family Cercopithecidae; genus Macaca; species Macaca fascicularis. The sequence goes on along the minus strand of NC_088384.1, from coordinate 8,861,577 downwards.
CATCCCCTCTGTGACTGCTCTCATTGGTCACCCCCTCTCTGGCCTCTAACTCCAACTTTCTGGTGGACAGGGGTCTTTCTTTCTTCTCTCTGCCAACTGTCTGGTAACAGCACACTAAATACTTCCTGAGGAGTTCCACCTGGGTTTTTGTTTTGTTTTTTGAGACAGGGTCTTGCTCTGTTGTCACTGCTGCAAGCTCTGCCTCCCAGGCTCAAGTGATTCTAGTGCCTCAGTCTCCCGAGTAGCTGAGATTACAGGCACTTGTCACCATGCCTGGCGTTTTTTTTTCTTTTTTTTTTTTTTTTTTGGTATTTTTAGTAGAGATGGGTTTCATCATGTTGGCCAGGCTGGTCTCAAACTCCTGAACTCAGGCAGTCTGCCCACCTCAGTCTCCCAAAGTGCTGGGATTACAGATGTGAGCCACCACGCCCAGCCTCTCTTTCCTCTTGATGTTAAGTGTGACTTTGTTGTGGAATGTTTAATCTGTAGCATTTATATATAGACTAAGGACACTACTCTGTATGGTTTGTAGTATTGACTGACTTGTGGAGTGGCTTAAGCCTGTGTGCCTGTGGCACTGACTACCGAGTAAATGGGAATCAATGAGAACGCCTCCTTGGGAACGCCATGGAGCTCATGGCTTTTGTGATTGAAACACAAAAAATCCGCTAAAATCCTGACATTGTGGAAAGACACAAACATGGGACTGGTTATCTCTGACCATGGACCGTTCACGACACCCAGCCAGAGACTGGTCCAGAGATGATGTAACCCACATGGTCTTAATGACAGAAGTCTGGGATAGAGGTGTGTCCTCTTCTGGATGGCTTCTAGGTCTTTTTCTGGACTCAGTGATATTTCATTGCCACATAAGGGGAGGGCCCATCTCAGAACAGAGCCCAGTCCCCCATGAATGGAGCTGGTTATACACACAGAACTGAGTCAAGGCATCCCTGGAGCCATGTCCAGCTGGGCCTGACCTGGTGATCTCCCTGTTTCCACCCCCACCTGGGCCTTCCTATTACATGGTTTGGTTTAACCAGATGAGCTGGATTCTTTCACTATTTTTTTTGTTGTTGTTGTTCACTCAGGCTCCCTCTGTAGCCCAGGCTGGAATGTAGTAGCGTGATCTTGGCTCACTGAAACCTCAGCCTCCTGGGTTCAAGAGATTCTCGAGCCTCAGCCTCCCTAGTAGCTGGGACTAAAGGCACACACCACCATATCCAGCTAGTTTTTGTATTTTTAATAGAGACAGGGTTTCACCATGTCTCCAACTCTGGACCTTAGGTGATCCGCCCTTCTTGGCCTCCCAAAGTGTGGGGATTACACGCCCAGCTTCTTACTTTCCTTTGTACAAGCAGGAATTTTGATTGATGCACCCTTATGGGTTACTGGCACTTTCACTCCACCCATGGGCAAGGTTGAGCCCCTCCCATCCCAAGAAAAGGACAAGAAAACAAAAAGTAAAGCAAACACTCCTCCCTGTATGCTGTGACTGCCAGTGCTCTCCTGTCAGCCAGATTTCTCAAACCAATCACCTCCACTCGCTGTTTCGGACCCTTCCTTCCCTGCCTTCTTCATCCCCTTCCGAGCCAGCCAGTGTCACAGTAACTGCTGTGGCTTGCCCGTGTCAATATAGAATTAACAATAACAATGTTATTAATGTCCGAAAACAAAACCACAGACTGAAGGAATTTACTGTCAATTTATGACCTTAAAAGTATATGAGGTATTTCCAGCTTTGGTTTTTTTTTTGTTTTTTTTTTTAAGACAGAGTTTCACTCTTGTCACCCAGGCTGGAGTGCAATGGCATCATCTTGGCTCACTGCAACCTCTGCTCCTAGGTTCAAGTGATTCTCCTGCCTCAGTCTCCCGAAGTAGCTGGGATTACAGGCGTCCGCCACCACACCCAGCTAATTTTTTTGTATTTTTAGTTGAGACTGAGTTTCACTATGTTGGCCAGGCTGGTCTTGAACTTCTGATCTCAGGTGATCCACCCGCCTCGGCCTCCCAAAGTGCTGGGATTACAGTCGTGAGCCACCACACCTGGCCATGTTTTTTCTTTTCTTTTCTTTTCTTTTCTTTTTTTTTTTGAGACAGAGTCTCGCTCTGTCGCCCAGGCTGCAGTGCAGTGGTGTAATCTTGGCTCACTGCAACCTCTGCCTCCTGGGTTCAAGTGATTCTCCTGCCTCAGCCACCCGAGTAGCTATGATTACAGGCATGCACCACCACGCCTGGCTAATTTTTTGTATTTTTAGTAGAGACAAGGTTTCACCATGTTGCCCAGGTTGGTCTCGAACTCCTGAGCTCAGGCAATCCACCCACCTTGGCCTCCCAAAGTGCTAGGATTACAGATGTCAGCCACTGTGCCTGGCCTCCGGCTTTGTTTTTGACAAAGAGTTGCCTGAAAGCCACAACAGCTCCTTGCCCACCCCCAGTCTCATGGGCACCTTGGTACCCAGATATAAGTCTCTAAGACCCTTATCCACTAAAGGAAACCAGGATCCCTTGGAGCATTAAAAAAAAAAAAAAAAAAAAAAAAAATTAGGCCAGGTGCGGTGGCTCACGCCTGTAATCCCAGCACTTTGGGAGGCCGAGATGGGTGGATCACAAGGTCAGGAGATCAAGACCATCCCGGCTAACATGGTGAAACCCCATCTCTACTAAAAATACAAAAAAAATTAGCCGGGCATGGTGGCGGGTGCCTGTGGTTCCAGCTACTCGGGAGGCTGAGGCAAGAGAATGGTGGGAACCCAGGAGGCAGAGCATGCAATGAGCTGAGATGGTGTCACTGCACTCCAGCCTGGGTGACAGAGTGAGACTCCGTCTCAAAAAAAAAAAAAAGAAAGATGATTGTCATATGACTTGAATTTTTATTGAGCTTAATATGTGGGGGTGTGTTAGTCTGTGCATTTTGTTTCTTTTATTATTGTCAACATACTAGGCTGGGCGCGGTGGCTCACGCCTGTAATATTAGCACTTTGGGAGGCTGAGGCGGGCGGATCGCCTGAGGTCGGGAGTTCGAGACCAGCCTGACTAACATGCGGAAACCCCGTCTCTACTAAAAATTAACCAGGCGTGGTGGTGCATGCTTGTAATCCCAGCTACTCAGGAGGCTCAAGCTTATAATCCCAAGGAGGCAGGAGAATCGCTTGAACCCAGGAGGCAGAGGTTGCAGTGAGCCTAGATCACGCCATTACACTCCAGCCTGGGCGACAAGAGCGAAACTCCATCTCAAAAACAAAACGACAAAAGAAAGCAAAACAAACAAAAAAACAAAACAGTAAAGAGATCTGTTTGCTTTCTCTCTGTGTAATTAGAAAAGAATAAACACAGAGCTCTGGACTGGAGCCCTGGAGAGGCAGAAACTGCACCAAGGAAAGCAAGCACAGACTCATGGGCACTGGTAGCTGCACAGAACTACCAGGCAGACGAGGCTCTGCCGGGTATTCAGGACAGGGGCCACCCCTAGTTGTCAAGGACGAGGAGGATTCAACAGAGAATGTCCAAAACAATTAAATAGGCAAGTGCAATCCCAGCAGAGGCAGTCAAGCCCTATGTTCCAGCCAAGGACCCACGGTCAAACATCCAGATCCAGTGATCTCAGCTTGTCTTGGAAAATTATTCCAAACATGGGAACATACCAAAATCCCATCACGGGTCAGGCAGGGTAGCTCACCCTGTAACTCTAGCACTTTGGAAAGCTGAGGCAGGAGGATCGCTCGAGCCCAAGAGTTCAAGACCAGCCTGGGCAACATAGCAAGACCCCTGCCTCTACAAAATATAAAAATTTTAGCTAGGTGTCGTGGTGTGTGCCTGTAGTTCCAGCTTCTTGGGAGGTTGAGATGGGAGGATTGCCTCAGCCCAGGAGGTTGAGGCTACAGTGAGCTGTTAGCCATTGCATTCCAGCTTGAGTGACAAAGCAAGACCCTTTATCCAATAAATAAATAAATAAATAAATAAATAAATAAATAAATAAACTCCCATCACCAAAGCCCTAGTGAGAAATCAAAATATCCCTAAGAAGATAAAAGCAAGGATAGAAATGAGAAAGCACTGGCTGGGTGTGGCAGCTCACGCCTGTAATCCTAGCACTTTGGGAGGCCGAGGCTGGCAGATCACGAGGTCAGGAGTTCGAGACCAGTTTGACCAACATGGTGAAACCCTGTCTCTACTAAAAATACAAAAATTAGCTGGGTGTGGTGTCAGGCACCTGTAATCCCAGCTACTCGGGAGGCTGAGGCAGAAGAATCGCTTGAACTTGGTAGGCGCAGATTGTAGTGAACCAAGATCGCGCCACTGCACTCCAGCCTGGGCAACAGAGCAAGACTCCATCTCAAAAAAAAAAAAAAAGAAAAGAAAAAAAAGTGAGGAAGCACTGAATGACCCCTGGACCTTGATGTTTCAGAAGAGTGTTAAGTGTAACAGTATTGTAATAGAAGTCAGCCATACAAAATCTGTCACTGCAGTTTAGATCATGTGTAGGAGTTTAGTTAATTAAGTTTGTAATCAAGGTTGGAATACTCAAGAAATTGGATTTCAAAGTTTTGCTTTTGCAATAGAAGAGCCCAGCTGGGTACGGTGGCTCACGCTAATAATCTCGAGACTTTGGGAGGCTAAGGTCGGAGGATCACTTGAGGTCAGGAGTTCGAGACCAGCCTGGGCAACATGATGAGACCCTGTCTCTAAAAAAAAATTTTAAAAATTAGCCAGGCCTGGTGGCATACCCCTGTAGTCCCAGATGCTTGGGAGGCTGAGGTAGGAGGATTGTTTGAGCTCTAGAGGTCAAGGCTGCCGTGATTCATGATTTTACACCACTGCACTCCAGCCTGGGCAACAGAGCAAGACTCTATCTCAAAAAAAAAAAAAGGTTATTGTTGGTTTATTGGTGTTTTTGTTGTGGTTATTAGTTTGTTTTGTTCTTTGCCTTGTATGGTTCAGAAGGTTTTTGTTTGTTTGTTTGTTGTCCAGGCTGCTCTCAAACTCCTGCCCTCAAGGAATTCCTGCCTCAGTCTCCTGAGTAGATGGGACTACAGGCATGAACCACTGTGCCCAGCAGTTGTTGTTTATGACACAAATAAGTGGATACATTTTCTTGGTAAAAAGGAAATTATACTCTTGTTTTTTTGAGACAAGATCTCACTCCAGCCCAGGCTGGAGTACAGTGACATGATCGCAGATCACTGCAGCCTTGCACTCCTGGGCTTAAGTGATCCTCCCACCTCAGCCTCCCGAGTAGCTGGGACTATGGGTGTGCACCATCACACCTGTCTTTTTTTTTTTTTTTTTTTTGAGACGGAGTCTCGCTATGTCGCCCAGGGTGGAGTGCAGTGGCCGGATCTCAGCTCACTGCAAGCTCCGCCTCCCGGGTTTTTACGCCATTCTCCTGCCTCAGCCTCCCGAGTAGCCGGGACTACAGGCGCCCACCACCTCGCCCGGCTAGTTTTTTGTATTTTTTAGTAGAGACGGGGTTTCACCGTGTTAGCCAGGATGGTCTCGAACTCCTGACCTCGTGATCCGCCCGTCTCGGCCTTCCAAAGTGCTGGGATTACAGGCTTGAGCCACCGCGCCCGGCCCTGTCTTTTTTTTTTTAATTTCCAGAGATGGGGTTTCACTATATTGCCCAAGCTGGTCTCAAATCCCCGGCCTCAAGTGATTCTCCTGCTTCAGCCTCACACAGTGCTAGGATTACAGGCTTGAGCCACCACGCCTGGCCTGAGATCTCTTGATAGCAACAACTCCATCAGCAAACGCAATGGTGGTTCAGAGGCTGTCCCTCTGAACTGCTTGTGTATTTGACAGTTGGTCACAAATTCTGTATCCTTGGCCTCCTGCCTCTCTGACTGGTTGAGGACTCCTCTCAACTCACCCCTCCCATGCTGGAGCCCTGGCCCTTCGCCAGCCCCCTCTCTCCTTGCCTTATATTTCCCGGGTGGTCTCCTGCATAGGTGGCCTGGCCCCCATCCCACCCTAGCCTCCTTCCAAAGCCGAACCCTAGTCCAGCCCACAAAGGAGATGCTGGTGCCCAGAGTCATGGTCTGCTTGAATTTTTTTTTTTTTTTTTTGAGACTGAATCTTACTCTGTTGCCAGGATGGAGTGCAGTGGTGCTATCTCGGCTCACTGCAACCTTCAACTTCCTGGTTCAAGCAATTCTCCTGCCTCAGCCTCCCAAGTAGCTGGGATTACAGGTGCACGCCACCATGCCCAGCTAATTTTTTTGTATTTTGTTAGTAGAGACGGGGTTTCACCATGTTAGCCAGACTGGTCTCGAACTCCTGACCTTGTGATCTGCCCGCCTTGGCCTCCCAAAGTGCTGGGATTACAGGCGTGAGCCACCGCGCCTGGACTTTTTTTTTTTTTTTTTTTCAGTTTTAGAAAGATCAGGCTGGGTATATACTGGGTATATACCCAAAGGAATATAAATCAATCTACTATAAAGATGCATGCACACGTGTTTATTGCAGAACTATTTACAATAGCAAAGACATGGAACTAGGCTTCTGTTTGGGGCTGGGCACCCCAATCTCAATCAAGAGATTGAGACAATCCTGGCCAACATGGTGAAACTTGTCTCTACTAAAAAATACATAAATTAGCTGGGCATGGTGGCGTGCGCCTGTAGTCCCAGCTACTCAGGAGGCTGAGGCAGCAGAATCACTTGAACACTGGAGGCAGAGGTTACAGTGAGCTGAGATTGCACCACAGCACTCCAGCCTGGTGACAGAGTGAGACTCTGTCTAAAAAAACGAAAAGAAAATGTAGTACATATACACTGTGGAATACTATGCAGCCATAAAAAAGAATAACAGGCCAAGCTTGGTGGTTCACGCCTGTAATCCCAGCACTTTGGGAAGCTGCGGGGGTGGAACACCTGAGGTCAGGAGTTTGAGACCAGCCTGGCAAACATGGTGAAACCCCGTCTCTACTAAAAATAAAAAATTATCTGGGCGTGATGGCGGGTGCTTGTAATCTCAGCTACTCGGGAGGCTGAGGCAGAAGAATCATTTGAACCTGGGAGGCGAAGGTTTTGGTGAGCCAAGATCATGCCACTGCACTCCAGCCTGGGCAACAAGAATGAAACTCCATCTCCAAAAAAAAAAAAAAAAAAGAATGATGTCATGGCTCATGCCTGCAATCCCAGAACTTCAGAAGGCCAAGGCAGGTGGATCACCTGAGGTCAGGAGTTGAAGACCAGCCTGACCAACATGGTGAAACCCCATCTCTACTAAAATACAAAAATTAGCTGAGCATGGTGGTGGGCACCATGTAGAGGCTGAGGCAGAAGAATCACTTCAACCAAGGACGCGGAGGTTGCAGTGAGCTGAGATCGTGCCACTGTACTCCAGCCTGGGCGAGAGAGCCAGCCTCCATCTCAACAATAAAATAAAATAAAGACATCTTTTTTTGTGCCATTTTGGTGGAATTTTGGGAGAAAGTGGAGGTGGCTGCTTCGTATCTGACCTCCATCTCTTTTGGCTAATGTGGGAGGGATTATCGTCCCATTCTACAGATGAAGAAACTGAACTCTGGATAGATTGCCTGACCCACCGGACATTGTGTGACTTGGCGCCGAGTCCACCTGCCTCCCCTTTCTCTCCAGTTTGCTCAGCAGGCCCTGGCTATAACGCATTGGCTGTTCAGCCCAGCGAAGTGTGCAGCCTCTGTGCCTGGCTGGAGCCCCTGGGAGATAAACTGAACAATGACAACAGGTATGAGGAAGCGTTTCTGCAGCCACTAACTGCTGCGTGGGTGTTTACTGCACAGCGGGTTCTGTCTGATAACCGAAGCCCAGGCCTTGGGGTCACAGTGACCTGGAGTTGGATGCTGATCCAGCCCGGGGCTAAGCCTGTGACTCTCTTGAGCCCGGAAGGATTTGTAGGCCCCTGCTGCATGCACTGTTGGAAGCATTACCTGAGATGACACAAAGCACCCAGCACATATGTGACTTCCATTATTGTCTTCTTAGACGGTCCTCGGAACTCTAGAACGGTGGCTTAGGCTCTGGAGTACATCAGGGTCTTCCAGGAGGGCTTGTTAGCACACAGATGGCTGGGTGCCATCCCTGGGGCTTCTGGTTCAGGTCTGGGGTGGAGCCTGAAAATTTGCATTTCTTTTCTTTCTTTCTTTTTTTTTTTTTTTTAAACAGAGTCTGTCTTGCTCTGTCGCCCAGGCTAGAGTGTAATGGCTCAATCTTGGCTTACTGTAACCTCTGCCTCCTGGGTTCAAGGGATTCTCTTGTCTTAGCCTCCCAAGTAGCTGGGATTACAGGCGTCCGCCACCATGCCTGGCTAAGTTTTGTATTTTTAGTACAGACGGGGTTTCACCATGTTGGCCAAGCTGGTCTTGAACTCCTGACCTCAGGTGATCTGCCCACCTTGGCCTCCCAAAGTGCTGGGATTACAGGAGTGAGGCACGGTGCCTGGCCTTCTTTCTCTTTTCTTTTCTTTTTTTTTTTTTTGAGAGGGAGTCTCACACTGTTGCCCAGACTGGAGTGCAGTGGCGTGATCTCAGCTCACTGCAATCTCTACCTCCGCCTCCGCCTCCTGGGTTCAAGAGATTCTCCTGCCTCAGCCTCCCGAGCAGGTGGCATTACAGGCATGCGCCACTAAGGCTGGCTAATCTTTTGTATTTTTGTAGAGATGGGGTTTCGCCATCTTGGCCAGGCTGGTCTTGAACTCCTGACCTCAAGTAATCCACTCGCCTCAGCCTCCCAAAGTGCGGGGATTACAGGCGTGAGCCACCCCGGCTGAGAATTTGCATTTCTGACAGTACCTAGTTAATGCTGATGCTGCTGGGCCGGGCAGCCTTGCTTTGGGAGCCACTAGCTAGGACTTTCAGGTGTGCAGCAGGGTGAGCCAGCCTGGCACTGGGCACTGTTGGACTCTCCTCATAACCACCCCCAGCCCATGTGGACTGAGAGGGTGGGCGGGATCAGCAGAGAGCTGGCAGCCTCTGTGCTCACCCCTCCAGGCCACTGCCTGATGGGGGTACCTCTCCCACAGAACGGAGACCCCAGGCCTTACTCCCCATCTATACTAACCCCAGAAGCCCCTGAGTCCCAATCTGTTCTAATCCCTGGCCCTGCCAGGAGCAGCCGGGGTTGCCCCTCCCGATGCAGGGACAGCAGTGGATCAGCCTCCACGTCCATCTCAGAGCCCACAGGCTCTGGCTCTCTGCTCTGTCCCACCTCTCCCTGCCCTCCATCATGACTTGATCACGACAGGGGGATGGCCTGTTTTTTCCTCTCAGCCCCACTGACCAGGAGTTCCTGGAGGGCAGGCTGGGGTTCCATTCAAGCCCAGGACCTGGAAGATACTAAGTACTCAGACAGTGTTTGATGAATGAATGAGTGAGTGAATGTGTAACTAGGCAGCTTAACTTCAAAATGCATTTATTTTTATATTTTTTTGTTTGTTTTTGAGATGGAGTCTCGCTCTGTTGCCCAGGCTGGAGGGCAGTGGCACGATCTCAGCTCACTGCAACCTCCACCTCCCAGGTTCAAGTGATTCTCCTGCCTCAGCCACCCAAGTAGCTGAGATTATAGGGATGTGAGCTACTGCGCCCCACACCAAAACGCATTTTTACATTTTCTTTCTCTTTCTCTCGGGTTTCAAGATGTAACCTTGTAACAAATTGCAGAAGCCCCTTTTCCCTTAGCCTTGAAATACGCTCCAGGTCTCTCCCCTTTCCGCCATCTATACTCCCTTCACATTTACCTAACTGCATGTTAATATCTGATCATGAGCCTTCTTAGAAGCTCCAGGGCTGATCTTGAGACAGACAGACCAAGCCTGGAGACACAGCTGCAAAATTCCAGAGATGACCTCAAGACGGCTAATTAACAACCCTCCCATTCTTGAGATGATGCCAGCCCATGTTCCAGGTGGACTGGGACCCAAGATAGCCGACAGCCTCAGGAATAAGACAATAGACTACTCAGCACATTCCTGCATATACCTTCCTTACCTTCCTTATCAACGTTTCTCTCTCTCTCTGTTTTTTCTGTTTTTTTTGTTTTTTTTTCTGAGATGGCGCCACAGTGTTGCCCAGGCTGGAGTGCAGTGGCATGATCTCTGCTCTCAAGTGATGATCCTCCTGCCTCACCCTCCTCCAAGCAGCTGGGACTACATGTGTGTGCCACCACGCCCAGCTAATTTTTTTTGTATTTTTGTAGAGACAGGGTCTCTCCATGTTGCCCAGGCTGGTCTCAAACGCCTCAGCTCGAGCGATTCACCCACCTCAGCCTCTCAAAGTGCTGGGATTACAGCGTGAGCCACCGCCCCTGGACAGTTTTCCCTTTCTAAACCCTTGCTTTCCCCCCACAAATTTGAAGTGGTTACTTTAGATGGGAGTCCGGCCACTTGCCCAATACTAGTTTTGGGAGTTCTGAGTAATAAGATCACTTTCTTCCTTTTTTTTGACACAGAGTTTTTCGCTCTTGTTGCCCAGGCTGGAGTGCAATTGCAGGATCTCAGCTCACTGTAACCTCCACCTCCCAGGTTCAAGCAATTCTCCTGCCTCAGCCTTCCAAGTAGCTGGGATTACAGGCATGTGCCACCATGCCCAGCTAATTTTTTTTTTTTTTTTTTTTTTTTTTTTTTTTTTGAGACAGAGTCTCGCTCTGCCGCCCAGGCTGGAGTGCAGTGGCGTGATCTTGGCTCACTGCAAGCTCCGCCTCCCAGGTTCACGCCATTCTCCTGCCTCAGCCTCCCAAGTAGCTGGGACTACAGGCGCCCGCCACCTCGCCCGGCTAGTTTTTTTGTATTTTTTAGTAGAGACGGGGTTTCACTGTGTCAGCCAGGATGGTCTCGATCTCCTGACCTCGTGATCTGCCCGTCTCGGCCTCCCAAAGTGCTGGGATTACAGGCTTGAGCCACCGCGCCCGGCCTAATTTTGTATTTTTAGTAGAGACAGGGGTTTCACCATGTTGGCCAGGCTGGTTTCGAACCCCTGACCTCAGGTGATCCACCCACCTTGGCTTCCCAAAGTGCTAGGATTACAGGTGTGAGCCACCACGCCCAGGCAAAATCATTTTCTTTCTACCAGACCTTTCACTCTTGTAAACTGGACTCTGTGGGCATCCGGACCTGTGTTTGGTTACAAATGAAGCGAGTCTTCTTCAAAAGTCAGCTCACACGTGGCTTTCTACCTCTAAGTGGTTTTGTCAGAGGCATGTAAACCACAGGAACTCCCATCTTGGATAGGAGCTGGGTAAAGTGAGGCTGCGACCTACTTACTGGGATGCGGTCCCAGGTGGTTAAGGGATTCTAAGTCACAGGGTGAGATAGGAGTTCAGCACAAGATACAGGTCATAAAGACCTTGCTGATCAAGCAGGTTGCACCAAAGAAGCCGGTCAAAACCCACCAAAACCACCGGGCGCGGTGACTCGCGCCTGTAATCCCAGCACTTTGGGAGGCTGAGGCGGGTGGATCACGAGGTCAGGAGATTGAGACCGTCCTGGCTAACGTGGTGAAACCCCATCGCTACTAAAAATACAAAAAAATTAGCCGGGCGTGGTGGTGGGCGCCTATAGTCCCAGCTACTCAGGAGGCTGAGGCAGGAAAATGGTGTGAACCCGGGAGGCGGTGCTTGCAGTGAACCAAAACCAAGATAGCAATGAGAGTGACCTCTGGTCGTCCTCAAGGCTACACTCCCACCAACTCCATAACAGTTTACAAATGCAATGGCAACGTCAGGAAGTTACCCTATATGGTCTAAAAAGGGGAGGCATGAATAACCCCACCCCTTGTTTAGCATTTAATTAAGATATAACCAGCTGGGCGTAGTGGCTCATGCCTATGATCCCAGCACTTCAGAAGAACGAGGCTGGTGGATCACTTGTGGTCGGGAGTTTGAGACCAGTCTGGCCAAAATGGTGAAACCCCATCTTTACTAAAAACACAAAACTTGGGGGGAGGGATTGCATTGGGAGTTATACCTGATGTAAATGGTGAGTTGATGGGTGCTGACGAGTTGATGGGTGCAGCACACCAACATGGCACAGGTATACATATATAACAAACCTGCACATTATGCACATGTACCCTAGAACTTAAAAGTATTAAAAAAAAAAAAAAAAAAAAAACAATACTTAGCCAGTGTGGTGGCAGGCTCCTGTAGTCCCAGCTACTTGGGAAGCTGAGGCAGGAGAATCGCTTGAACCCGGGAGGCAGAGGCTGCAGTGATCTGAGATCACACCATTGCACTCCAGTTCTAGCCTGGGCAGCAGAATGAGACTCGTCTCAAAAAAAGAAAAAAAAAACCATAAAAATGGGCAACCAGGCTGGGCGTGGTGGCTCATGCCTGTAATCCCAGCACTTTGGGAGTCCAAGGCGGGTGGATCAACTGAGGTTGGGAGTTTGAGACCAGCCTGATCAACATGGAGAAACCCCATCTCTGCTAAAAATACAAAATTAGCCAGGCGTGGTGGCACATGCCTGTAATCCCAGCTACTAGGGAGGTTGAGGCTTGAACCTGGGAGGCGGAGGTTGCGGTGAGCCGGAATCGCACCATTGTACTCCAGCTTGCGCAACAAGAGCAAAACTCCGTCTCAAAAAAAAAAAAAAAAAAAAAAGGACAACCAGCAGCCCTCGGGGCTGCTCTGTCTATGGAGCAGCCATTCTTTATTCCTTTACTTTTTTTTTTCTCTTGAGGAGTCTCACTCTGTTGCCCCAGGCTAGAGTGCAGTGGCGAGATCTCAGCTCACTGCAACCTCCGCCTCCCAGTTCAAGCAATTCTCCTGCCTCAGCCTCCTGAGTAGCTGGGATTACAAGCGTGCATCACCATGCCCGGCTCATTTTTGTATTTTTACTAGAGAAGCAGTTTCACCATGTTGGCCAGGCTGCTCTCGAACTCCTGACCTCAAGTGATCGCCAGCCACAGCCTCCCCAAGTGTAGGGATTACAGGCGTGAGCCATTGTGCTCAGCTCCTTTACTTTCTTAATAAATTTGCTTTCACTTTATGGACTCGCCCTGAATTCTTTCTTCTGGGAGATCCAAGAACCCTCTCTTGTGTCTGGATCGGGACCCCTTTCCTGTTAACAGTTTCAACCCCCTTTTTGGTCTCTTAAACCTGACCAGGCTCCTCACATGAAACATTCAGGGTCTAGTCCTCACTTGAGCTTAGTTCAACCCTTGAAGCAGGTGAGCTGGAGCTTACTGTTCGTGGCTGGCAGATGAAGGGATTGGAGTTAGGGGGGTTGGGGGTCAAGAGCTGTAATCACTGATGTGAGGCAGAGCGATTCACAGCACAAAAGGCACACAGGTTTATGAGGCGGTGCATACACGGGAGCCTTCACAATGAAGACCCAACCTCTCAGCGCAGCACAGAAACTTCCAAACCATCTTGAGGTTGCAGAAAGAATGGGGGCTTAGATCCTGGTAAAACAGGGGAAGGGAGGGGAAGAGAGGAAATCTGTTGAGCAACAAATGAGTGCCAGGTAGAAGGATTAAATGGAGAACAGATATTACTTTTTTTTTTTTTTTTTTAGCATATTAGTAGAGACAGAGTTTCACCATGTTGGCCAGGATGGTCTCGCCAGGAGATCTCCCGACCTCGTGATCCGCCCACCTCAGCCTCCCAAAGTGCTGGGATTATAGGCGTGAGGCACCCGGCCTCAGAGATTAATTTCTAAATCGTTCTCTTTGGAATTTAAACAACCCCTGGAGACAGTCATTGTCTTGGAAAGAATGTGTTCAGGGGGTGGGAGAGGTGGCACACGCCTGTAATCCCAGCTATTCAAGAGGCTGAGGCAGGAGAATCATCGCTTGAACCCGGGAGGTGGAGGTTGCAGTGAGCTGAGATCGCACCACTGCACTCCAGCCTGGGCGACAGAGTGAGACTCTGTGAGACTCTGTCTTAAAAAAAAGAAAAAGAAAAAGAAAAAAGAATTCGTTCAGGTGTGGCTGCATTTTTGGATAATGACATAACAGGGAGGGAAAAGTGTCAGGCCTCTGAGCCCAAGCTGAACCATCATATCCCCTGTGACCTGCACGTATACATCCAGATGGCCTGAAGCAACTGAAGATCCACAGAAGAAGTGAAAGTAGCCTTAACTGATGACATTCCACCATTGTGATTTGTTTCTGCCCCACCCTAACTGATCCATGTACTTTGTAATCTCCCCCACCCTTAAGAAGGTTCTTTGTAATCTCCCCACCCTTGAGATCTACCCACTGCCCCGCAAAACATTACTCCTAACTCCACCGCCTATCCCAAAACCTATGAGAACCAGCCATAATCCCACCACACTTTGCTGACTCTCTTTTTGGACTCAGCCAGCCTGCACCCAGGTGAACTATGAAATAAACAGCCTTGTCGCTCACACAAAAGCCTGTTTGGTGGTCTCTTCCCACACGGAATGCGCGTGACAAAAAGAACAGCTGTTCTCCTTGGCGGGTGAGTCCCACCTTTAGGTAGACTGGGAAAAAGTCTCTTCCTGCATTGCCGATCTCTCAGGGTTGTTAATTTTATGTATTTATTTATTTTATTTTTTGGAGACGGAGTCTCTCTCTGTGGCCCAGGCTGGAGTGCAGTGGCACGATCTCGGCTCACTGCAAGCTCCGCCCCCCGGGTTCACGCCATTCTCTGCCTCAGCCTCCCGTGTAGCTGGGACTACAGGCGCCCGCCACCATGCCCAGTTAACTTTTTTCTTTTTTTGTAGTTTTAGTAGAGACGGGGTTTCACCGTGTTAGCCGGAATGGTCTCGATCTCCTGACCTCGTGATCCGCCCGTCTCGGCCTCCCAAAGTGCCGGGATTACAGGCATGAGCCACCGCACCCGGCCTAAGGGTTTTTAATTCAAATGCTCATTATAGCAGGGAGCCATATTTTGGGGTGTGATATTTTGATTTCCTTCAGTGGGGACGTCACATCTCAGACCCTCCTCCTACCTGGCTCCTCCAGCTTGGGCAAGAAGTTTTGCAGGGTGTGGGCTGATGCCAGGGAGTCCGGAAGCTGGAAAGGCAATTGGTTTATATAGGGGGTCAGGGTGGAGAGGGCACACCGGGCAGAGGGAACAGCTTATACAAAGGCCGGGAGGTAGGAGAGTGCGGGGAAAGAGGGGGAGTTTGATTTTGACATGTCGTAGTAAGGTGTCTTCATCAACCTCCAGGCAGAGGCCTGGGCCAGTGACAGGGATTTAGGTGGCTGTGATTGGCCTGCGAGGCCCCCAGAGGAGGAGGGGACAAGAAGGGACGAGAGGCCAGGACAGAGTCTTGAGGGGGAGGAGAGTATCCGGCAGCATCAGGCCCTGGCAGGGTTTAGGAAGATGACGACTGAGTGTGTCTCTCAGGCTCGGGGACACGTAGGTCTTTGGCCTCCTCGTGGGGGTAGTGGTGGGGGCGGTTTCAGAGGGCAGCATGGAGAGACCAGACCTCCGAAGGAGAGACAGCAGGTGTAGACCACTCTCCTGAGAAGCTCGCATGGCCTGGAGCCCAGGGTGATAGGGCCCAGGTTTTTCCTGTTTGTTTTGTTTCAAGGTGTAAACATCCTTGCAACGAAGAGAGTCAGGATTCTCTTAGTTGCAAATTTCAGAAATCCACTTCACATTCACTCAGTTACAAAGAGGATTCACTGGCTTGTGGAGTTGGGAAGATTCCAAACCGAATATTGGGACAAGCAGGAATACCCCAAGCCTAGTGCCCCAGTGCCTCCGCTACTCTCTTCCTGTCCACTCCTTATCTCTCTTCTTGACAGGCTGGCTCTCCGTGGGACTGGGAAGACAAAAGTTCTCTTCTGCATCTTGTTTGCAAAATCCCAACTCTGGGCTCTGATTGGTTCTCCTTGAGCCAATCAGCTCGGTACAAGGTCTGGACTCGGATTGGTCGCCCTGGGTCTGCCGGCTCTCGCGCTCTGGTTAGGGGCTCCTGCAAGTCCTGGGTAGCGAAGTGCTGTGTGGGTCAGAGCATCCTCTCTCCTAGGGTCCTGGGAGGACCCTACAGGCCCAGCAGTGGCCATCCTGGGTGGCAGGAGATTGAAAATCTGTGAGGGTCTGGGGCAGGGGACATTCAGACTGGACTTGGGCTGGGGGACTGAGCACCCTCTGTCATGGGTTCCAATCCCCATCCCCAGAGGACAGACACTTCATTTTTCAGTTTTGTCTGTGGCTTAGGGGGGTTCCAGCCCTGCCCCCGACCTGCGCCTTCTCACCTCCCCCGCCAGGGGATCAGCAGTGGGTGGGGGTGCGGAGAAAGAGCATCTGGGGGCCTCCTAGTGATTCAATCTTCCGAGCCCGAGGCAAGAGGACTCTGGTGGGGAGGAGGGCAGGCATTTGGAGCAGAGCCCAGGCTCAGCCCCTGGGACAGCCCATGGCGGCCCCTTTGGCCTCTCCCTCTGGGGGCCTCTATTCTTTCCATTGTTTGGCCTCTGTTTGCCCTTAAGTTACCTAGGAAATTTGCTTTGGGGGAGATTCCAGCTGATCTCAGCTGAACCTAGAGAACACTCACTTCAGCCTGGCAGGCTGGTCCTTGGAACATCCCTGGAGGCCGGGTGGGGCCTTGGCAAGGCCTGGAGCGTGAGAGGGAAGCCAGGAAGTGGCGGGGAGGACGTGGAGAAGGAAAGAGGATGAAATATTAATAGCAATAAAGAGACAGAGAGGCTGGGCGCCCTGGCTGACGCCTGTAATCCCTGCACTTTGGGAGGCCGGGCGGGAGGATCACTTGAGGCCAGAAGTTTGAGACCAGCCTGAGCAACATAGTGAGACTTTGTCTCTAAAAAAAAAAAAAAATTAAAAATTAAAAAATAAAGGCCGGGCGCGGTGACTCACGCCTGTAATCCCAGCACTTTGGGAGGCCAAAGCGGGTGGATCACGAGGTCAGGTGATCGAGACCATCCTGACCAACATGGTGAAACCCCGTCTCTACTAAAATACAAAAAATTAGCGGGGCGTGGTGGCGGGTACCTGTAGTCCCAACTACTCCGGAGGCTGAGGCAGGAGAATTGCTTGAACTAGGGAGGCGGGGGTTGCAGTGAGCCGAGACCGCGCCACTGCACTCCAGACTGGGCGACAGAGCGAGACTCCATTTCAAAATAAATAAATAAAATTAAAACATAAAATAAAAAATTAGACGGGCACGGTGGTGCATGCCTGTAGTTCCAGTGGGAGGCTCGCTTGAGATGGGGAGGTCGAGGCTGCCGAGGCTGCCAAAGCAGCTCCATCTTGGACGCTATTCCGCCATGTTGACTTCTGAATAATCCCAGTTCAGGGAGGCCTCTAAGATTTCCAGTTTGGTCAGGCGCGGTGGCTCAGCCCTGTAATCCCAGCACTTTGGTGATTCTCCCCGGGACCTGAAAGCTTGAAGGGATGAGTAACTCCTCCCTTCTCAGGCCCAGTCCCAAGGCGCAAGACTATTTGCAGCAGCAGCCTGCGCCAGCAAGATGGCAGAAGCAGGAAGAGAGCCAGCCGGAAAACACTTACCCTGGCCGGAAGACACTTACCCTGGCCGGAAGACACATACACGCTGAAGAGCTAGAGGGAGGCCGTCCGGGTACTTGGTAGCAGTGACGTCAGAGTGGGGCGCTTCCTGTTTACAGGAGACTAAAATCCCTGCCCCGTCCTCGCTTGGTGCTGACGCCATTTTAGGCTTCAGCCTGCCTGCATCCAATCGCTAATTATAACAGCTTGTTTGCTCTGCATTGCCTCTTGTTGTCTATTGGCTCTCGGGTTTGGAACCCACAGGAGAACCTTCAATTTGGGAGGCCGAGGCGGGTGGATCACCTGAGGTCAGGAGTTGGACATCAGCCTGGGCAACAAGGCGAAACCCCGTCTCTACTATTTTATTTCTTTTTTGAGACGGAGTCTCTCCATCACCCAGACTGGAGTGCAGTGGCGCAATCTCGGCTCACTGCAACCCCCGCCTCCCAGATTCAGGCGATTCTCCTGCCTCAGCCTCCTGAGCAGGTGGGATTGATTACAGGCACACACCACCATGCCCGGCTAATTTTTGTACTTTTAGGAGAGATGGGGTTTCACCATGTTTGCCAGGCTGGTCTCAAACTCCTGACCTCAAGTGATCCGCCCACCTCGGCCTCCCAAAGTGCTGGGATTACAGGCATGAGCTACCGCGCCTGGCCCCGTCTGTACTAAAAATACAAAAATAAGTCGGGCGTGGTGGCCTGTGCCTGCTACTCAGGAGGCTGAGGCAGGAGAATCCCTTGAAACCTGGTGGGAGAGGTTGCAGTGAGCCGAGATCATGTCACTGCACTCCAGCCCGGGTGATAAAGTGAGACTTCGACTCAAAAACAGAACGATTTCCAGTTTCTCTATTGTTCCTTGTATAAGAGCACACACTTACTGTAAATCCTGCCCTAAGGTCAAACAACCTTAATGTTATCATACTTCAAGTGTCCTGCTCGCTCCTCTGACTCACCCTTTCCCAGGCTATGAGTCTGGGAGTGAGTGTGTGGGGATCCACTGTCTTGTCTCACTGCCTTAGACACAGACATGGCTTCTGTTCATAAGGCCCTATTAAATGTTTTTTCCTGAGAAGCCAGATTTGTCAGCCTCCTTTTTCAGCCTCTTAGCTTCCTCAGACTTTGGGGGCAGGTTTGTCTAGACCTGCCCATCACCCACCAGGGGACATTCACAGAGTCTAATCTTGAGTCCCAGGAAGGGAGGAAGGAGAGGCAGCAAATAAAGAGCTAATGGCCAGGCGTGGTGGCTCACACTTGTAATACCAGCACTTTGGCAGGCTGAGGCAGGCGGGGATTGCTTGAGGTCAGGAGTTTGAGACCAGCCTGGCCAACATGGTGAAACCCCAGCTCTACCAAAAATACAAAAATTAGCTAGCATGGTAGCGGGCGTCTGTAATCCCAGCTACTTGGGAGGCTGGGGCAGGAGAATCGCTCGAACCCGGGAGGCAAAGGTTGCAGTGGGCTGAGATTGCACTGCTGCGCTCCAGCCTGGGTAACAGAGGGAGACACCATCTCAAAAAATAAAAAATAAAAAACCCGAATTAGCCAGTGTAGTGATACATGCCTGTAATCCCAGCTACTTGGGAGGTCGAGGCAGGAGAATCGCTTGAACCCTAGGCAACAGGAGCTAAACTCCCTCTCAGAAAAAGCTGCTGGGGGTGGTGGCTCTTGCTTGTAATCTCAGCACTTTGGGAGGCTGAGGCGGGCGGATCACAAGGTCAGGAGTTCGAGGCCAGCCTGGCCAATATGGTGAAACCCCATCTCTCCTAAAAATACAAAAATTAGCTGGGCGGGGTGGCAGGTGCCTGTAGTCCCAGCTACTCGGGAGGCTGAGGCAGGAGGATTGCTTGAACCCAGGAGGCAGAGGTTGCGATGAGCGGAGATCTCACCACTGTACTCCAGCCTGGGGACAGAGTGAGGCTCTGTCTCTCAAAAAAAAAGAGCTAATGACTGAGAATTTTCTAGAAATGGTGCAAGTCAGGAATCTATAAACATAGAATCACAACGTATATTGAGCAGGATAAATAAAAATAATCTAAACCTAGGTATGCTTTTGGAAAGCCGCAGATCATGGCAGCGAGATGAACGGGAGACTTTTTTTTTTTGAGACAGGCTCTGTCACCCAGGCTGGAGTACAGTGGCATGATTTCCACTTACTGCAGCCTCTGCCTCTGGGGCTCAAGCAGTCCTCCCACTTCAGCCTCCTCAGTAGCTGGGACTACAGGCACGTGTCACCACGCCTGACTAATTCTTCTGTATTTTTAGTACAGAAGGTGAGGCAGGAAAATAGGGTCTGGAGGCAGGGCACATAAGGCCAATTCATACTTCAACTATGACAGGAAATATCCTCTCCACAGGGCATAGGCCAAGTAAATAACCTTGTAACTACTTCATCCTCTTCATTTACATAGGGCATACCTTAAGTAACCAATGGAATCCTTTAGAGGGTATTTAAATTCCCAAAAATTCTGTAACAGGGCCCTTGAGCCCCTATACTCAGGACAGCTCCCACACTGCGGAGTGTATTTTCATTCTCAATAAATCCCTTTATTCCTTCCTTGCTTTGTTTGTGCATTTTGTCCAATTCTTTGTTCAAGATGCCAAGAACCTCCACTGGTGACAACGGGGTTTTACCACGTTGCCCAGGCTGGCCTCGAATTCCTGAACTCAAGCAATCTGCTAGCCTCGGCCTCCCAAAGTGTTGGGATTACAGGCATGAGCCACCATAGCTGGAGTCTTGAGATATGGAGTCTTGCTCTGTCACCCAGGCTAGAGTGCAGTGGCGTGATCTCGTCTCACTGCAACCTCCACCTCCCAGGTTCAAGCAATTCTCCTGCCTCAGTCTCCCAAGTAGCTGGGATTACAGGCACACACCACCACGCCTGGCTAATTTAGTACAGACGGGTTTCACCATGTTGGCCAGGCAGGTTTCAAACTCCAGACCTTGCAATCCGCCGGCCTCGGCCTCCCAAAGTGCTGGGATTACAAGCATGAGCCGCTGCACCTGGCCAATTTAAAAAAAAAACAAAAAAACCCACCAAACCTAGTAGAGGACAATAGGGAGGATTTCAATGACAATGGAAGCTGGAAGACAGTGGAATAATGTTTTCAAAATGTGAGGATAAAATATTAATTTTTAATGTGTACCAAGGAAAACAGTCTTTTAAGAACAAAGCTGAAATATAGCATTTTCCAAAAAACAAGATCTAAAGATTTTATTTTATTTTATTTTATTTTTTTGAGACGGAGTCTCGCTCTGTCGCCCAGGCTGGAGTGCAGTGGCCGGATCTCAGCTCACTGCAAGCTCCGCCTCCCGGGTTTACGCCATTCTCCTGCCTCAGCCTCCCGAGTAGCTGGGACTACAGGCGCCCGCCACCTCGCCCGGCTAGTTTTTTGTATTTTTTAGTAGAGACGGGGTTTCACCGTGTTAGCCAGGATGGTCTCGATCTCCTGACCTCGTGATCCGCCCGTCTCGGCCTCCCAAAGTGCTGGGATTACAGGCTTGAGCCACCGCGCCCGGCCTAAAGATTTTATTATACTAATTAACAGGAACTTCCAGGCCTGTAACCCCAGCACTTTGGGAGGCTAAGGTGGGCGGGTCACCTGAAGTCAGGGGTTCGAGACCAGAGACCAGCCTGGCCAACATGGTGAAACCCTGTCTCTACTAAAAGTACAAAAATTAGCTGGGCCTGCAGTGTACAATACAAAATGGTCCCTGCTGACACTCTTCTTGTCTAGACCTCTAGGGTGTGACTTTCCTGGGCCTAGCATTTGGCTAAGACTGGTGTCATAGGACCGACATGTTTGCATTCCCGTTGCTCAGTAGCAGACCAGGACACTGAGACAGCAGGGTTTGCAGCAAAGAAAGAGTTTAATGGTTGCAGAGCACAGAGCGAGGAATTGGGAGGAGACCTCAAATCCACCTCCGGAGGAGTTCCGGGCTGAGGCTTTTACGGGGATCCTATAAAGAAGTCAAGGGGTTGGAAAACTGGAGTCGTTGATTGGTCGGGGCACGGAGATGAATTCATCAGGATGTGGAAACGGCTTTTTTTTTTTTTTTTCCGCGTGAGTCAATTCTTTGTGGGATCTTTCAGACTAGCTGGCGTCAGTAGTTTCATCCGGATGCAGGACCTAAAAGAATATCTCAAATGCAAAAGTTAACGTTTCATGATGTACAAGTGGCTATCTACAGAGCAGTTAAGTGGTGTTATCATCCTGCGACAGGGTCTGTGTGGTTCTGAGGCCACAGGCACTGCATGGCTGTGAGGCAGCCATCAGAGAGCAGGCTGCCCTCACAGCTCATGCTGAGTAGCTTGCAAGCTTGCCTTGTTTCCGTTTTTCCCTCCTCTTCCCTGATTACTTTTTTTTTTTTTTTTTTTTGAGGTGGAGTCTCGCTCTTGTCGCCCAGGTTGGAGTGCAGTGGTGCAATCTCAGCTCACTGCAACCTCCGCTTCTCGATTCAAGTAATTCTCCTTCCTCAGCCTCCCGAGTAGCTGCGGTGCCTATAAAGGTGCCCATCACCACAGCCAGCTAATTTTTGTGTTTTTAGTAGAGACAGGGTTTCGCCATGTTGACCAGGCTGGTCTCAAACTCCTACTCTCAAGTGATCTGCCTGCCTCAGCCTCCCAAAGTGCTGGGATGACATGCATGAGCCACTGTACCCGGACCCTGTTTAATTTTATAAATTTTATAAGGACAGTTTCCCTGGGACTCCTGTCTCCAGGGT
This sequence comes from Macaca fascicularis, assembly GCF_037993035.2. Classification (NCBI taxonomy): domain Eukaryota; kingdom Metazoa; phylum Chordata; class Mammalia; order Primates; family Cercopithecidae; genus Macaca; species Macaca fascicularis. The sequence continues at coordinate 8,839,437 of NC_088384.1, read as the reverse complement.
TTGGCTATCCTGGGCTCCCCTGTAGCCACCTGCAGGATCCCAGGGTCCTGCCATCTGAGGCTAGGAGGGGCCTCATCCCTTCCCAGTCTTAGGTGGGGAGGCTGCCAACCCCTCCCGTCCGCCCGCACCTGCCTCTAACCCACTGCCCTCCTGCTTGCCCCAGCCTAATCCTCTCAGGGAGCTCCAGTTTCTGCCACCCCAGGGTGTGTGGGTGCTGGCCAGGGAGGCTATGATCTAGTTGCCTGCTCTGTCTGCTTTCCCTGAGACAAGAGAGCCGAAGACCTGCCCTCTTTGTTGGGATGGGAAAGAGAGATGCCCCCCAGCAATGAGAAGCGCTTGGTTAGCATCCCAGTCAGCACCGGCCGCTCCAGGCGACTGCGCTTTGCAGCCTGCAGGATGCAGGCTGAGGGACTCGAAGAGGACATTCTGTGGCCTCCCCAGGGGCACCACCCTCTCCTGGCAGCTACGGATCCACCCTGCCCAGCCATGTAGGCCTGGTGGCTGGCTCTTAACCTCCCATGCCAGGTGGGGGTGCCCCTGTACTACTGTCCATCCTCAGGCTGGCTGCTCCCACTCCTATGGTCCCTGTGTTCCCAGCCTCACCACTGGCGGAAAAAATAAGCATCACTGGCCGGGTGCGGTGGCTCATGCCTGTGATACCAGCATTTTGGGAGGCCGAGGCAGGTGGATCACCTGAGGTCAGGAGTTCAAGACCAGCCTGGCCAACATGGAGAACTCTTGTCTCTACTACAAATACAAAATTAGCTGGGCATGGTGGTGCATGCCTTAAAAAAAACAGAAAACCATCATTGCTGGGCACAGCTCCTTCCCAGGCATGCCCGAGCTTGTTGCCCAGGGTAGGTTCCCAATACTCAGCGAAGCCTTTGCTGCTTCTGTGCTTCCTTACAGTGTGGACCTCATAGAGTTGAGTTTTTTTGTTTTTTGTTTTTTTTGATGGAGTCTCGCTCTGTCACCCAGGCTGGAGTGCAGTGGCACAAACTCGGCTCACTGCAACTTCCACTTCCCAGGTTCAGACGATTCTCCTGCCTCATCCTCCGGAGGAGCTGGGATTACAGGTGCACACCACCACATCCGGCTAATTTTCGTATTTTAGTAGAGACGGTGTTTCATCATGTTGCCCAGGCTGGTCTCGAACTCCTGAACTCAGGTGATCCGCCCGCCTAGGCCTCTCAAAGTGCTGGGATTACAGGCGTGAGCCACTGTACCCAGCCTTGGCCGAGGTGTTTTTTTTTTTTTTTTTTTTTTTTTTGAGATGGAGTCTCGCTCTGTCACCCAGGCTGGAGTGCAGTGGCCGGATCTCAGCTCACTGCAAGCTCCGCCTCCCGGGTTCACGCCATTCTCCTGCCTCAGCCTCCCAAGTAGCTGGGACTACAGGCGCCTGCCACCTCGCCCGGCTAAGTTTTTTTGTATTTTTAGTAGAGACGGGGTTTCACTGTGTTAGCCAGGATGGTCTCGATCTCCTGACCTCGTGATCCGCCCGTCTCGGCCTCCCAAAGTGCTGGGATTACAGGCTTGAGCCACCGCGCCCGGCCCGAGGTGTTCTTAAGATGAAACAGGATCTTCTTGTATAGCTCAAGGGTGACCCCAAGCCTTCACCGTGGTTATCACGTTTGGGTCCCCCATGTAGAGGTGGCCTCAGGCAAGGGCCGGTGGTGAACATCCAGCCCGTGTTCCTGCCCCGTCTGTGTTCCTGCCTGTGTTGCATCCAGCCCGTCTCTCGAGACAGCTTGTCGTTTCTCTTTGGGAAGGGGAGTGTGCCGCAGCGTGTCTGTCTCACTGCGGTGATCTCTCCAGGTGCCCGACTGCCCCCATCAGAGGGTGGCACAGACCCGGCCAGGCCTCTCCAGGGTGTAGGCCCATGGCCAATGACTGCTGACTTCAGCCAGTTCCCCAGAGAGCTGGCCCCTTGCCACTCTGCTCAGCAACCCCGGTGCTCCCTCCTGCCCTGCTCCCAGTGATGGCTGTCGGCGCTGCCCACCCACAGCGACTGGCTCCCTGCCAAGGCCAAGGCCTCTGTGTTCGTTCAATGAGTGGAAGAGTCTCTGGGAGGGGAAACCAGGAAGGTGACACTGGGAGAGTGTGATGACCAGGTCGTTTTGCCCTCTCCCTGCGTGGCCAGGTGGGCAGGGTGCTATCTCCATCCATAGGTGAGGACTTGGGGCCTGGGCCGCATGGCCTGGGAGGCAGTGGGGCTGCAGGCTTTGGGGTCCAGGGTAGGCCTGGGGAGCAGGGTGCTGGGACCCCAGGGCTCTGTGTGGAAGCCAAGGGCCAAGCCTTTCTTCTTCTTTTTTTTTTCTTTTAAGACAGAGTCTCGCTCTGTTGCCCAGGCTGGAGTGTGGTGGCATGATCTCGGCTTACTGCAATCTCCACCTCCTGGGTTCAAGCAATTCTCCTGCCTCAGCCTCCCTAGTAGTTGAGATTACAGGCACCTGCCACCATGCTTGGCTAGTTGTGTGTGTGTGTGTGTGTGTGTGTGTGTGTGTGATGGAGTCTCACTCTGTTGCCCAGGCTGGAGTACAGTGGCACGATCTTGGCTCACTGCAAACTCCGCCTCCTGTGTTGAAGTGATTCTCTGGTCTCAGCCTCCTGAGTAGCTGGGATTACAGGCGCACACCACCGTGCCCAGCTAATTTTTGTATTTTTAGTAGAGATGGAGTTTCACCATATTGGCTAGGCTGGTCTCGAACCCCTGACCTCAAGTGATCCACCCGCCTCGGCCTCCTAAAGTGCTGGGATTACAGGCGTGAGCCACTGTGCCCAGCTACACCCTGCTAATTTTTGTATTTTTAGTAGAGACGGGGTTTTACCACATTGGCTGTGCTGGTCTTGAACTCTTTTTTTTTTTTTTTTTTTTTTTGAGACAGAGTTTCGCTCTTTTTGCCCAGGCTGGAGTGCAATGGCGCGATCTCGGCTCACTGCAACCTCCGCCTCCCGAGTTCAAGCAATTCTCCTGCCTCAGCCTCCCGAGTAGCTGGGATTACAGGCATGTGCCACCACCCCAGCTAATTTTGTATTTTTAGTAAAGACGGGGTTTCTCCATGTTGGTCAGGCTGGTCTTGAACTCCCGACCTCAGGTGATCCACCTGCCTCGGCCTCCCAAAGTGCTGGGATTACAAGCGTGAGCCACCGCGCCTGGCTGGTCTTGAACTCTTGACCGCATGATCCGCCTGCCTCTGCCTCCCAAAGTGCTGGTATTACAGGTGTGAGCCACCGCGCCTGGCCACACCTGGCTAATTTTTTTTTTTGTAATTTTAGTAGAGACATGGTTTCATCATGTTGGTTAGGCTGGTCTAGAACTCCTGACCTCAAATGATCTGCCCGCCTTGGCCTCCCAAAGTGCTGGGATTACAAGCATGAACCACTGCACCTGGCCTCAAGCCCTTCTTCTTAACCCCAGTGGACTGGGACCCGAAGGAGGCCTCCACACCCCACGTTTCCTGTTAGGAAACTGTGAAACGTCTTATCCGCCCATGGAAAACTCCCACCCCAGATACTGAGACACAGTGCAAGGCCAGGTGATGTGGGGTGGGGGCCTGTCCCAGCCGTGTCCTCAGATGGCTCTGAAACCTAGCCAGTCTGTGGGAGACCTTAGGGTGGAGGGCCGCCCTGCAGGGCTGCTGCCCTGGGATTGCCTGTGATTTCCTCTCACGCCCCTGTTCAAGCTGCCTTGACCTGTTATTTAAAATAAAGCAAAACAATCTGGAGCTAGGACAAGTCCCCAAATCAACATACAAGTGGTTCCCCCAGGAAAGCAGGACAAAGGACCGTGCTGCCCAGGGTGGGGTCAGCCTTTTGGGAGCTGAGAGAGGACTTTGAATTGTCCCTGTGTGCCCATGGACACAGGTGACAGGCATCCCCCACAGCTCTCGGATAGCACTAACAGGCCACATCTGTCCCTGGGTGCCCATGGGGAGCAGAAGGAGGGGCGGAAAGGCCAGGGCCAGGCTGGATGGGGAAGTGAGGGGAGGGGCGGAGGCCATGAAGACTCCCCCAACCCCGTGGTCCTCCTCCTCGACTATTTCCCAGGCCCCTGCCTGCTGTCCAGCTGGGGGTCAGCTAAGGCGAGTCCCCAGGGAGTGACCTGGACCGATCCTTTGCCGGACTCCAAAGGCTGCCTCTGGAAGAGCTTCCAGGCATGCGAGGGACCCATGGGAAAGCGGTATTGGGGAGAGGGCACCCCGGATCAGCTCGGGCACCCCGGATCAGCTCAGCCACCTTGTTCAGCGGCAGCACCTGTCCCGAGAGGCAGACGAGGCTGTGGGCTCCAACAGGCCTGGTTAGCACCTTTCAGCTGCTCATTCTCTGTGAGACCGTGGGCCGTTCAGAGCCTCGGTTTTCTCATCTGTAAACTAGGAAGACTAATCATCCTTCCCTCGCAGGCTTGGGGTGACGCACTGGTTCCTGGGGGCTGTGCAGGGAGGGGGTCTCTCCCAATCCCCCTCCATCTGTGAGGGCTGTGGTTCTGGGAACTTGTGGCCTCCTCCTGCCACCCTCCCAGGACACAGGACAAGCTGTCTGTGTCCACGCAGCTTCGGCCTTAACCAAATTACTCCAATTCTGGCAGAGTCCCTCTGCAAACACACAAGACCAGCAGATTAAAAATCAGCCACAGCCGCATGACGCATGGCTTGGGGGTTCTGGACTGACGGGATTTTTCAGGTTTTTTTTTTTTCTTTTCTTTTCTTTACATATTTTTTTGAGACAGGGTCTTCCTCTGTTGCCCTGGCTAGAGTGCAGCGTTGTGTTCACAGCTCACTGCAGCCTCAACCTCCCGGGCTCAGGTGATCTTTCCGCCTCAGCCTTCCAAGGAGCTGGGACTACAGGCACATGCCACCACGCCCGGCTAATTGTTTTGATTTTTTGTGGTCTTACTATGTTACTCAGGCCGGTCTTGAACTCCTGGGCTCAAGTGATCTGCCACCTTGGCCTCCCAAAGTGCTGGGATTGCAGGCGTGAGGCACCGTGCCCGGTCCTGACGGAGGACTTTTCTAGGAGCGAGGAAGAAGTCAAAGAGGTGGACCCCAAAGTACCTTTGGGGTTCACGGGGAATTCCAGGGAGACATTCTGTGTCCCCCAGGCCCTGACAGCTGCCTGCTATAGGAAGGCCCAGGAAAGTTTCTGTTTCTGCCACTCTGGACAGAGCAAGACCCCGTCTCTAAAAAGATTTTTTATTTTTTATTTTATTTTATTTTGAGAAGGAGACTTGCTCGCTCACCCAGGCTGGAGTGCAATGGAGTGATCTCGGCTCACAGAAACCTCCACCTCCTGGGTTCAAGTGATTCTCTCACCTCAGCCTCCTGAATAGCTGGAATTACAGGCGTACGTCACCATGCCCAGCTAATTTTTTTTTTTTTTTTTTTTGAGACAGAGTCTCGCTCTGTCACCCAGGCTGGAGTGCAGTGGTGTGTAATCTCGGCTCATTGCACCCTCTGCCTCCTGGGTTCAAGTGATTCTCATGTCTCAGCCTCCTGAGTAGCTGGTATTCCACACGCCCACCACCATGCCCGGCTAATTTTTGTTTTTGTTTTTGTTTTTGAGACGGAGTTTCGTTCTTGCCCAGGCTGGAGTGCAATGGCATGATCTCGGCTCACTGCAACCTCCGCCTTCTGGGTTCAAGCGATTCTCCTGCCTCAGCCTCCCGGGTAGCTGGGATTACAGGCATGTGCCACCATGCCTGGCTAATTTTGTATTTTTAGTAGAAACGGGTTTCTTCATGTTGGTCAGGCTGGTCTCGAACTCCCAACCTCAGGTGATCTGCCTAGGCCTCCCAAAGTGCTGGGATTACAGGCGTGAGCCACCATGCCTAGCCTAAAAATAAATAAATAAATAGAATGACTAACTCTGAACAGGACACATAATCTGCCAGTGCCTTGACTTCTCGACTTTCCGGCCTCTAGAACTTTGAGAATGAAGTGTCTGTTGTTTAGAAGCCTCCTGGTCTTGGGGTATTTGTCACACCTGCCCAAATAGGCTAAGATGGGACCCTTCTGGGTGTTAGGGTCAAACCTGGCCTCAGAAACTGGTGATGTTTCCTCAGGAGGCTGCCCGTGGTGTGGTCCTGGCGACACACCAGCAGCACGCCACCCTCTCGACCTGGGCCTGTCCCTGGCTAGCCTAGTTTTAAGCCTCTCTCTGGTGACATCTGGCTTTGGAGAAGGTTCTTTCTCTGGCACAACATTTAGATGTAGCTAAAAATACATCATTGGCCAGGCGTGATGGTTCACACCTGTAATCCCAGCACCCTGGAAGGCTGAGGCAGATGGATCACCTGAGGTCAGGAGTTCGAGACCAGCCTGGCCAACATGGCGAAACCCCATCTCTACTAAAAATACAAAAAGAAGGCGAGGCGTGGTGGCTCACAACTGTAATCCCAGCACTCTGGGAGGCCGAGGCGGGTGTACCACACAGTCGGGAGATCGAGACCATCCTGGCCAACATGGTGAAACCCTGTCTCTACTAAAATTACAAAGAATTAGCCGGGCGTGGTGGTGTGTGCCTATAATCCCAGCTACTTGGGAGGCTGAGACGGAGAATCTCTTGAACTGGGTGGTTGGAGGTTGCAGTGAGCCGAGATCGCGCCACTGCACCACAACCTGGTGACAGAGCAAGACTCCGTCTCAAAACCAACCAACCAACCAACAAACAAAAAAACTGAACATACAAAAATTAGCTGGGCGTGGTGGCGGGCACCTGTAATCCCAGCTACTCGGGAGGCTGAGGCAGGAGAATCACTTGAACCTAGGAGCTGGAGGTTGCAGTGAGCCAAGATCTCGCCATTGCATTCCAGCCTGGGCGACAAGAGCGAAACTCTGTCTCAAAAATAAGAAAAAAAATCATTGACTTGATCCTCAGCCTGGTCAAATCGAGAAGCAGCACTCGTGCTGGAGGGGCCAGATGGCTTGGGCTCCTGATTTGCAGGGCCCTGGATAAACACACACACACACACACACACACACACACAGCACTTCCCTGAGCCTGGGTGCTCAGTGATAAGCAGAACAAAGTCATGAAACCTTCCTCCCTTGCTCCTGCTCTGCACAGGGGCTGAGAGCCGAGACTTCGGTAGCTTTGTCCAACTGTCAAAATGTTGACGAGTCACTGGGCTGGGGTCTGTGTCTCACAGCTGTAATCCCAGCACTTTGGACTGATGACTTTCTTTTTTTTTTTTTTCTTTTTTTGCAATGGAGTCTTGTGCTGTTGCCCAGGCTGGAGTGCAGTGGTGCGATCTCAACCTCCGCCTCCCGGGTTCAAGCGATCCCCCTGCCTCAGCCTTGCAAGTAACTAGGAATGCAGGCGCCTGTCCCACCACCATGGCTAGCTAATTTTTTTTTTTTTGTATTTTTAGTGGAGATGGGGTTTCACTATGTTGACCAGGCTGGTCTCGAACTCCTGACCTCAGGTGATCCACCCACCTCAACCTCCCAAAGTGCTGGGATTAGAGGCATGAGCCACCGCACCTGGCAAATCCCAGCACTTTAGGAAGCTGAAGCAGGAGGATTGCTTGCGCCCGGGAGTTTGAGACCGGCCTGGGCAACATAGCAAGACCCTGTCTCAAAAAAAAAATTTGCAAATAGAACATCATACTTTCTGAACATAATATCTGACATGAACTCTGGGGCATTGTATGAGTGAGCTTGGGCTGACGTAAGAAAATAACACAGACTGGGTAGATTAAACAACAGTTTACTTTAAATTTTTTTTTTTTTTTTGAGACGAAGTCTCGCTCTGTCACCCAGGCTGGAGTGCAGTGGCACAATCTTGGCTCACTGTAAGCTCCGCCTCCCAGGTTCACGCTATTCTCCTGCCTCAGTCTCCCGAGTAGCTGGGACTACAGGCGCCTGTCACCTCGCCCAGCTAATTTTTTGTATTTTTAGTAGAGATAGGGTTTCGCCATATTAGCCAGGATGGTCTTGATCTCCTCCCCTCGTGATCCGCCCGACTCGGCCTCCCAAAGTGCTGGGATTACAGGAGTTAAGGAAGGAGACCACTACTACTCCGGCTGCCCTCCTCCCCCGACCTTGCCTAGTTCACAAGACAGGAAGAAAGAGAGAAAGAAACAAAAGTAAGATAAATAGCCAGACAACCTTGGCACCACCACTCGGCCCTAGGAGTTAAACAAAGTAATAATAATAACATCAACCCCTGGCCTAAACTACTTGTATTCCAGACACTGTATGAGAAAAGCATTGTAAAACTTTTTGTTCTGTTAGCTGATGCATGTAGCCCCCAGTCACGTTTCCCACGCTTGCTCGATTTATCACGACCCTTTCACGTGGACCCCTTAAAGTTGTAAGCCTTAGGCCGGGCGTGGTGGCTCAAGCCTGTAATCCCAGCACTTTGGGAGGCCGAGACGGGCGGATCACGAGGTCAGGAGATCGAGACCATCCTGGCTAACACGGTGAAACCCCGTCTCTACTAAAAAATACAAAAAACTAGCCGGGCGAGGTGGCGGGCGCCTGTAGTCCCAGCTACTCGGGAGGCTGAGGCGGGAGAATGGCGTAAACCCGGGAGGCGGAGCTTGCAGTGAGCCGAGATCGCGCCACTGCACTCCAGCCTGGGTGACAGAGCCAGACTCCGTCTCAAAAAAAAAAAAAAAAAAAAAAAAGTTGTAAGCCTTTACAAAGGCCAAGTATTTCTTTCTCGGGGAGCTTGGCTCTTAAGACTCGAGTCTGCCGACGCTCCCGGCCGAATAAAAAGCCTCTTCCTTCTTTAATCCGGTGTCTGAGGAGTTTTGTCTGCGGCTCGTCCTGCTACAGTGTGAGCCACCTCGCCTGGCCAGTTTACGTTAATTTTTTTTATTTTTTTTTTTAGAGACAGAGTCTTACTGTTCTGCCAGAGGCGGGAGGCAGTGCGGGTATTCACAGGTGTGATCATAGAGCCCTCCAGCCTCAAACTCCTGGATTCAAGTGATCCTCCTGCCTCAGTCTCCTGAGTAGCTGGGACTACAGGTGTGCACCACTGTGATGATAGAAATTTATTTTCTCGCAACTCTAGAGGCCGGAAGTCTAGGATCAAGGTGTCAGTGGGGTTGGTGTCTTCTGAGGCCTCTGTCCTTGGCTTGTAGGTGGCCGGCCACCTTCTCCTTCCCAGGTCTTCATGCTATCTTACCTCTGTGTGTTTATGTCCTCATCTCTTCTTCTTTTTTGCGGGGGGCAGATTCTCGTTCTGTCACCCAGGCTGGAGAGCAGTGGCGCAATCTTGACTTACTGCAGCCTTGACCTCCCAGGCTCAGCTGCTCCCACCTTGGCTCCTCTAGTAGCAGGGACTTCAGGCACACGCCACAGTGACCAGCTAATTTTTTTTTTCCCCTTTTTTGAGATGGAGTCTCACTCTGCTGCCCAGACTGGAGTGCAGTGGTGCAATCTTGGCTCACTGCAACTTCTGCCTCCCAGGTTCAAGCGATTCTTGTGCCTCAGCCTCCTGACTAGCTGGACTACAGGCACCCGTTACAATGCCCGGCTAATTTTTATATTTTTAGTAGAGATGGGGATTCACCATGTTGGCCAAGCTGGTCTCAAACTCTTGACCTCAGGTGATCTACCTGCCTTGGCCTCCCAAAGTGCTGGTGTTACAGGCATGAGCCACCGCGCCCAGCCCTGATTTTCATATATGTTTGTAGAGATGAGGTCTTGCCATGTTGCCAAGGCTGGTCTTGAACTCCTGGGCTCAAGTGATCTGCCTGCCTTGGCCTCCCAAAGTGCTGGGACTACAGGAGTAAGGCTCCCATGCCCAGCCTAATCTCTTCTCATAAGGATAGTATGGCCTTTTTAAAAAACTTAAATACCCACCCATATGATCTTATTTGAACTTAAATACCCCTTTACCCTCTCTCCAAATACGGTCCCATTCTGAGGTACTGGGAGTTGGGGTTTCAGCCAGTGGATCTGGAGGCACATAATTCATCACAACCAGGTTTCCCTGCCTTCTCAGCACAGTGTGAACTGTTTCCCTTTTCTTGCTAGAGGGAAGGGGACATTGAATGGTGTCTATAGTTTGAACATCTCTGCCTTTAGTGTCAAAAATTAATCAGTTTTCTGCTGCAAATAATTATTTTTTGCTTGTTCTGGAAAAAAAACCCCTACGGATTTAGAGAATACAAGTGCCCACTTCGAAAAAGAGCTCCCGGCTAGGCGTGGTGTCTCACACCTGTAATATCAGCATTTGGGAGGCCAACGCAGGCGGATTACAAGGTCAGGAGTTTGAGACCAGTCTGACCAACATGGTAAAACGCCATCTATACTAAAAATACAAAAATTACCTGGGCGTGATGGCATATGCGTGTAATCCCAGCTACTCAGTAGGCTGAGGCAGGAGAATCACTTGAACCCGGGAGGCAGAGGTTGCAGTGAGCCGAGATTGCACCATTGCACTCCAGCCTGGGTGATGGAGCTAGACTCTGTCTCAAGATAAAAAAAAAAGAGCTCTTGGCCTCTTCTGCACTCACAGCTGCATCACAGCCACTGCCAGGAGCTGGGGTTAGGTGGGGGCCAGTCAGTCCCTGCGGGCTCCTGGCTGTCCTGCCTGCTTGCTCTTTCCAGTTGCACCTGCGGAGTAGCTGGCAGGGACCCTCTCTGCATTTGCATGGCTCCCCTGCCCCTTGTTTATGTTTACAAGATCGTCCACGTGGCGGGATCCACATGACTCCTGCATGCCTCCTGAATCACTTTGAGCCATATCTTCTAGCTCTGAGTATTGGGAATAAAACCTAATACCATAATAACAAGGGAAATGCAAATTTAACACCTGGAGACTCTAACCAGCAAATCAGATGCCAACACCGCAGCTGAGGTGAGCTGGCTGGCGCAGTCCTGGGGCTCACGCCCAGCCCCTGAGGATGTAAGGATTGTTAAGAACATGGGGCTAGGTGGGGCTTACGCCTGTCATTCCAGCACTTTGGGAGGTGGGAGGATCACTTGAGGCCAGGAGATCGAGACCAGCCTGGGCAACATAATGAGACCCAGTCTCTACAAAAAAATCTAAAAAGCTGGGTGTGATGATGCACACCTGTAGTCTCAGCTTCTCTGAAGGCTGAGTTGGGAGAATTACTTGAGCCCAGGAGTTCGAGGCTGCAGTGAGCTATTATCACACCACTGCTCTCTAGCCTGGGTGACAGAGTGAAATATGTCTCTAAAAACAAAACCAAAAATAAATAAATAAAATAACATGGAGAGATTTCTGTGAATCATCAGGACCACTCTGACATGGCACGTTTGGGAAATTCAGGTGACAAATGGGTTTGTGGCTCCCTCTCCATCACTGCAGACTCCTCGGAGGACCCCTTGGTAGCAGCCAGGGACTATCCAGATCCAGCCTGGATAAACGAACTCTGGGGATGAGAGAAAAGATCCAGCGTGGTTTCTGCCTTCAAGGCCTTAAGATCTGGCAAGGACAGGCCAGGCACAGTGGCTCACACCTGTAATTCCAGCACTTGGAGAGGCCAAGGAGGTCACCTAAGGTCAGGAGTTTGAGACCGACCTGGCCAACATGGTGAAACTGTCTCTACTAAAAAGACAAAAAATTAGCCGGGCGTGGTGGCGTGCATCTGTAATCCCAGCTACTTGGGAGGCTGAGGCAGGAGAATCACTTGAACCCGGGAGGTGGAGGTTGCAGTGAGCCAAGATCCAGTCATTACAATCCAGCCTGGGCGACAAGAGCGAAAGTCCGTCTCAAAAAAAAAAAAAAAAATCTTGCAAGATGTGAGCACCTAGAAGAGACAGGATCCAAGACCAGGCAGTGGTGCAGGAGGTGAGTCTGAGCACTGGCACCCATGACTCCTCCATTCAGCAGCTGTCATCACAGACCCTCTCTGGCCATGGCCGCCTCATCTGTGAGTTGAGGATAAATATATATTGCAGGGTGCAGAGACGCAAAGTCCCTTGGGCAGTGGGCTCCTCCCTCTGCTATTCTGCCTGTCCTGAACCCTCCCCACACCTCCCCAACCTGCCCCTCAACTGTGGGACACCCCCATGAGCAACCATTGTTATGTGACATCACCACTTGGCCACTCTTAATTGGTCAGGGGCAGGCCCTGACCGGTGCCAATCAAGAGTCATTTCCTGGGATTTTAGTTAACCTCGAGTCAGCGCTCAGCGGCTCAGGCAGAGGGAGCTGGAAGGGTTGGCACCCCTTCTCCCCTGCTAGAAAGCCGTCTAGAGTGGAAGAGGAGGAAGCCAGGAGGCGGGGAGCGGGTGTCGTGCGTGTTAACGGTGCTGCTTGGGGCGGTCTCTGAGGCTGCATCCCTGCCCACCCTTGGCGACAGTTTCCCTGTGCAGTGGCACTGAGTCTAGCAGGACCCCCATGGCAGCGTCTGCCTCCTTGCCCACCTGTAGGTCGCCCTCAGCATTTCTCCCATCTTCTTCCCCACTCCCATAGACAAAACGAAACACGTGAAAAGCTTTGGTGAGTAATGTTGGTTTTTTTTTTTTTTTTTTGAGACGGAGTCTCACTCTGTAGCCCAGGTTGGAGTGCAGTGGCCAGATCTCAGCTCACTGCAAGCTCCGCCTCCCGGGTTCATGCCATTCTCCGGCCTCAGCCTCCCAAGTAGCTGGGACTACAGGCGCCCGCCACCTCGCCCGGCTAGTTTTTTGTATTTCTTAGTAGAGACGGGGTTTCACCATGTTAGCCAGGATGGTCTCGATCTCCTGACCTCGTGATCCGCCCATCTCGGCCTCCCAAAGTGCTGGGATTACAGGCTTGAGCCACCGTGCCCGGCCTAATGTTGGTTTTGTAAGAGATTCACAAGGCTGGACACCACCCAGCATGGTTTCTCCAATTTCTTCTTCTTCATCATCTTTTTTTTTTTTTTTTTTTTTTTTTGAGACGGAGTCTCGCTCTGTCGCCCAGGCTGGAGTGCAGTGGCCAGATCTCAGCTCACTGCAAGCTCCGCCTCCCGGGTTCCCGCCATTCTCCTGCCTCAGCCTCCCGAGTAGCTGGGACCACAGGCGCCGCCACCTCGCCCGGCTAATTTTTTGTGTTTTTTTTTTTTTTTTTTAGTAGAGACGGGGTTTCGCCGTGTTAGCCAGGATGGTCTCGATCTCCTGACCTTGTGATCCGCCCGTCTCGGCCTCCCAAAGTGCTGGGATTACAGGCTTGAGCCACCGCGCCCGGCCTTTTTTTTTTTTTTTTTTTTTTTTGAGACAGAGTTTCACTCTTGTTTCCCAGGGTGGAGTGCAATGGCATGATCTTGGCTCACCGCAACCTCTGCCTCCCGGGTACAAGTGATTCTCCTGCCTCAGCCTCCCAAGTAGCTGGGATCACAAGCATGGCTAGTTTTGTATTTTTATTAGAGACGGGGTTTCTCCTTGTTGGTCAGGCTGGTCTCAAACTCCCGACCTCAGATGATCCACCCACCTCGGCCTCCCAAAGTGCTGGGATTACAGACGTGAGCCACTGCGCCCGGTCCCAATTTCTTTTCTTACTTACTCTAAGCTCCCCTGCTCTACCCACTTATCCACACCAGACCACTCGTCTCAAACTGAGTAGCTGGGATTACAGGTGCGTGCCATCACGCCCAGCTAATTTTTGTATTTTTAGTAGAGATGGGGTTTCACCATGTTGGCAAGGCTGGTCTTGAACTCCAGACCTCAAGTGATCCACCGGCCTCAGCCTCCCAAAGTGCTGGGATTACAGGCGTGAGCCACCTCGCCCGGCCAAAAATGTTTAAGTTTTTTTCTTCCCCTCCAAACTCATGTTAAAATTGTCTCCTCTTTCAATGTGGAGGAATTTAGCTTCACAAAACCACAAAACCATGGGCCGGGGGCAGTGGCTGATGTCTGCAATCCATGCCTGGTCAGCATGGTGAAACCCCATCTCTACAAAAAATACAAAAATTAGCCAGACACGGGGGGAATGCTTGTTATCCCAGCTACTTGGGAGGCTGAGGTGGGAGAATCACTTGAACCAGGGAAGTAGAGGTTGCAGTGAGCCGAGATTGCGCCACTGCACTCCAGCCTGGGCAACAGAGCGAGACTCTGTCTCAAAAAAAAATAAAAATAAAAATAGAAATAAACCCCACAAAACTAAGTCCAGAGTCCCCCAGAACTGGTCACTTGTTTTTCTGCAAACAGGTACGTACCTGGGGGTCTCTATTCCCCTCACACCCAACACTGGGGGAATTTGGGAGGCCTCGCCCAGAGGGACTGTGCAGTGTTCCTGGGGACACTGGGACCTTCTCTGATCTGAGGCCCAGCCCTGCTGCCAATGTCTAGGGCCGTGGCTTTTGGCTGGGCCTGGCTGGGGAAGGCCCGTGGTTGGAGGGAACCACCCGCACCCCTGGGGCTGTGGTGTTTACTTCTGTTGGGGTCAAATGCAGCTGGAGTCAGGCCCACCCATGTCTTGGACCCCACACAGTAGCTGCTTGGGCCCTCACTCGGGCCAAACTCCTGGTTCCTGAAAGGTGAGAAGGTTGGTGTTTTTGCGGAGGATTTTGTTTCCTATGGGAGGAGGCCTCTTAGGGAATGCCTGTCTCCCTATGAATGGAACAGGGTGGGGCCCTCACCTCAGATCTCCAGGCCCTTTCTGCCTCTGAATGAATCTTCTGAAAGCCGGGGCCTGTGAGGGCTCCCCAGGTGGCTCCTGGGTGGCCTGCTGTGGCCAAGCCCTCTCTGTGGGGAAGGATACAGGTGTGCAGCCTCAAACACTGGTCCCGCTGTCTGTGAGATGTTGATGGGTGGGGACCAGTCTCTAGGCCTGAGCCTGCTCAGTGCCACCCAAGGCCACCTCAGCCACACCCCAATAATGCGGTTTTGTTCTCAGGGACAGCTCACTGCCTCTCACTTCCTTTTCTAGTATTAGCATCATCAGCAAGGGAAGCTGAAGAGTGGGGAGGCTGCTGGGCCTCCACAGTTTCCCAGAGAGGCTGCGCTCCCAACTGTTCCCCCAGCTGCTCCCCCGGCCACCTCCTGCCCGGCCCAGTTCCCCGCCAGTCACACTGTGGGGCTTGGTGCAGAAGTTCCTCTGGTCTGAGAGAAGTCCATGAATCCCAGTGACTCTCCTGACACTGGCGGGGCCCTTGCGGGGGCTGCTGGGCAATGGGCCCCAGGGACAGGGACTTTGTGACTGTGAGTCCCCATAGATGCCAGACCCCCAGGCTTCCTTGTGTTTTGTTTGTTTCTTTTTTGTCTGAGCTGGAGTCTCATTCTGTCACCCAGGCTGGAGTGAAGTGGTGCAGTCTCGGCTCACTGCAGCCTCTGCCTCTCAGATTCAAGTGATGCTTGTGCCTCAGCCTCCCGAGTAGCTGGGATTACAGGCGGGTTGCCACCACGCTCGGCTAAATTTTTGGTGTTTTTAATAGAGACAAGGTTTCACCATCTTGGCCAGGTGCCTCAAGACTGTAATCTCAGCACTTTGGGAGGCCGAGGCAGGCAGATCACCTGAGGTCAGGAGTTCGAGACCAGACTGGCCAACATGGCAAAATCTTGTCTCTGCTAAAAATATGAAAATTAGCCAGGCATTGTGGCGTGAACCTATAATCCCAGCTACTCCGGAGGCTGAGGCAGGAGAATGGCTTGAACCTGGGAGGTGGAGGTTGCAGTGAGCCAAGATCGCACCATTGCACCCCAGCCTGAGTAACAGGGAGAGACTGAGAAAAAGGAAGGGAGGAAGGAAGGGAGAAAGGGAGGGAGGGATAAAATACTGATACAATGGCCGGGTGCAGTGGCTTACGCCTGTAATCCCACACTTTTAGGAGGCTGAGGCAGGAGGATTGCTTGAACCCAGGAGGTCAAAACCAGGCTGGGCAACATAGTTAGACACTTTCTCTGTCAAAAAAAAGAAAATAAAACAAGAAGGCCAGGCGCGGTGGCTTAAGCCTGTAATCCCAGCACTTTGGGAGGCCGAGACAGGCAGATCACGAGGTCAGGAGATCGAGACCATCCTGGCTAACACGGTGAAACCCCCTCTCTACTAAAAAATACAAAAAACTAGCCGGGCGAGGTGGTGGGCGCCTGCAGTCCCAGCTACTCGGGAGGCTGAGGCAGGAGAATGGTGTGAACCCGGGAGGCGGAGCTTGCAGTGAGCTGAGATCCGGCCACTGCACTCCAACCTGGGCGACAGAGCGAGACTCCATCTCAAAAAAAAAAAAAAAAAGAAAATAAAACAAGAAGAAAATACTGATGCAATGTTTAAAAAACAATAATGATAATTTTCTTTCTTTCTTTCTTTCTTTTTTTTTTCTTTTTTGAGACAGAGTCTTGCTCTGTCACCCAGGCTGGAGTACAGTGGTGCGATCTTGGCTCATTGCAACCTCCACCTCCTGGGTTCAAGTGATTCTCCTGCCTCAGCTTCCACAGTAGCTGGAATTACAGGCATGCACCACCACGCCTGGCTAATTTTTTTGTATTTTTAGTAGAACCAGCATTTCACCATGTTGGTGAGGCTGGTCTTGAACTTCTGACCTCAAATGATCCGCCCACCTCGGACTCCCAAAGTGCTAGGATTACAGGTGTGAGCCACCATGCCCAGCCATTTTTCTTTTGTTGGTTTTTAAAGACTAGTCAAGTGCAGTAGTCAGAAGGGGGAAGGAGCTGGATCCGTAACTGACTGTGAAGAATCGATTGAGATAACTTGCTACCTTCGGACCAATAATAATTTTTAGCCAACCATGCTAGCGAAAGGCTGAATTATTCTTCTATTCTTTCAGTGGAAAATGATATTACAAAACTGGTTGTCTTTTCAAAAGATGATCTGAGAGTATTTAGGGGAGAAACGTAAAATACAAAGTACTGGCCGGGCACGTTGGCTCACGCCTGTAATCCCAGCACTTTGGGAGGCCGAGGTGGGTGGATCACCTGAGGTTAGGAGTTCGAGACCAGCCTGGCCAACATGGTGAAACTCCGTCTCTACTAAAAATACAAAAATTAGCCGGGCGTGGTGGCGAGCACCCGTAATCCTAGCTACTCGGGAGGCTGAGGCAGGAGAATTGCTTGAACTCGGGAGGTGGAGGTTGCAGTGAGCCGAGATCATGCTGCTGCACTCCAGCCTGGGTGACAGACCGAGACTCTGTCTCAAACAAATAAACAAACAAAAAAGCACAAAGTACTTCAGGGGTGCATCAGGCAGTTCTCTAAGAGAAATATTATGTTAATTTATTGGATCTTATTATGCTTATGCTGCTTATTGGCTTTTTACATTTTTGCAGTTTGTTGTGATTTATTTACTTTTTAAAAATAGAGATGGGGTCTCGCTCTATTGCCCAGGCTGGTCTTGGACTCCTGGGCTCAAGTGATCCTCCCACCTCAGATTCCCAAAATTGCTGGGATTACAGTTGTGAGCCACTGTGTGTGACCTATTTACTCTTTTTTTTGAGATGGAGTCTCACTCTGTTGCCCAGGCTAGAGTGCAGTGGTACGATCTTGGCTCACTGCAACCTCTGCCCCCTGGGTTTAAGAGATTCTCCTGCCTCCTGAGTAGCTGGGATTACAGGCACGCACCACCATGCCCAGCTAATTTTTGTATTTTTAGTAGAGAGAGGGTTTCACCATGTTGTCCAGGCTGGTCTCATACTCCCGACCTCAGGTGGTCTGCCCGCCTTGGCCTCCCAAAGTGCTGGGATTATAGGCATGAGCCACCGTGCCCGGCCCTATTTACTCTTAATATTCACTTTTATGCATAATTTTATAATCATAGTTTCCTGTTTTTCTCTACAAAGAGGCCCTGAGAATGCCACACATCTCCAGCGGTGTCTCATCCGGAGGTGGCCCTGCAGGCTGGGGCTGGCTTCCCTGGGCGATGGAGGGCATGCCAGGCCCCCCGGATCATGTGGGCTCCGTTGCCACCTCACTGGCAGTCACTGGAAGGGTTTGCTTCGACTCAGAGCCCAGGGCCTGATTCAATGCACGATGCAGTGGTGTACTGTCCATGAGCTGAAAAACCCCATCAACCCTGTGACCGGGGCCCGGCCAGCCTCACTGAGGTGGACCCTGCCCCCTGCCCCCACACCTGGCTGCAGGACTCATTTCCTACACCCCAGAGACACAGGGCAGGTGGGGAGGTGGGAGTGGACCCCCAGTCACTCTGCCTGCTCCCAGCCCCGCCATCTTCCAGTGCTTGACCTTGGGCACCTCCCTGTGCCTCAGTTTCCCCATTTATGAAAGCAAGGAATAATGTACCTGTCCCACAGAGCAGCTGTGAGGATGCACTGGACCAGTCATGGCTGGTGCTCTGTAAAGCTTGGTCAGTACATAGGGTGCCTGGGAGCTGCTCTTATTATCTGCTCTGCAAAGA
The DNA here is from genome assembly GCF_037993035.2 of Macaca fascicularis. NCBI lineage: Eukaryota > Metazoa > Chordata > Mammalia > Primates > Cercopithecidae > Macaca > Macaca fascicularis. The sequence goes on along the minus strand of NC_088384.1, from coordinate 8,821,194 downwards.
GATGGGACTTTTTGGAAGGTTTTCTGGACAGATGTGGGGAGAACCGTGTTACACCCACCCAACGCCCCACGGGCCAGCTCCTCCATCGGCACCTGCCCGTCTCTCCAGAGCTCTGCTCTCGAATTTCTTTCTCTGTTCGGTCTCCTCTTCCCCTCGCACCTCCTCACTCATCTTCCTTCTGAAGGCAGAGAAAGGCTCTGGCATGTCCCACTCTCTGATGCTCCCACCCAAGCCCCCAAGGGCCTCTGATCACTCATGGGAGGACTCCAAACTCCTCTCCTGCACTTCATCCCCGACGACCATATAACCCGACCAGGCTCACCCAGCCCCCAGCGCCCATATAACCCAGCCAGGCTCACCCAGCCCCCAACGCCCATATAACCCGGCCAGGCTCACCCAGCCCCCAGCGCCCATATAACCTGGCCAGGCTCACCCAGCCCCCAGCGCCCATATAACCTGGCCAGGCTCACCCAGCCCCCAGCGCCCATATAACCCGGCAAGGCTCACCCAGCCCCCAGAACAAGTTTCCCCGCAAAAGCCGGGGACCTGGGCTCCTTTTGACCCCAGATAAGCCCTATCTTCTCCAGCTTCAGTTTCAGTTCATGAAACATGGGGGGAAGCACTCAGATCCCCCGAGTCCGCGGGGAAGGGCAGAAAGAGGTTCTGACACGGAAGTGGGAGGTGAACCCCAGGGAAGCGGATCAGAGCTGACAGGCCGGGGCTTTTCAGGATGGCCACATCACACCCCAAACACAACCACCCAAACAGTACATCATCCAGGTCCCCTGAAGAGCTCAGCTCTGGTTGGAGACTCCAAGAAACAGTGACCCGTGGTCCGAGCCAGTGCCCCAGTCCCCAGCCTGGGAGAAGAGCAGGGAGTCACGCAGAGGCCCCATGGCTTCTGGATTGGTCAAGGCAGAGCCTGGGTGGGCAAGGAGGTCATCTTTGTATGACCGCGAGCTGGCTCCTTAATAGCTGGGAACCCTGTTATTCACGTGCCTCAGGTCCCAAGTCTCTGCCCCAATGTCACTCATCAGAAAGGCCCTTCTCTGACCCCTTATAAAGTGCCATCTCTCTCATGCCTTCATCTTTCTTCCTGTCATCCGCAGGAAGACAAGCAATGATCCCGAGTCTTGAAGCAATGTGCCACAGAAGATGGCATATCCATGGGACCGACAGCTGGGCGTGGGGGGTACCAGCCAGCAGAGAGGCAACACTGGCCCCGCCGCCGTCCCTCCTCCCCACCCCTGAGTTCCCACTGTACCAGGAGTGGGGTTGCTGCTCTCTGGCTCTGGCTCCTGCGTCCCTGCGGTGGAATTTCCTTTCTTCCCCATGGAGGAAGGGGCTCCCTCACCCTGCCCGCACCCCAAGTGGAGCCCAGGGATCCTTCCCTGTGTCCCCTACAAGGCCCAGCCCCTCCCGGGTGGGACTCTTGTGTGCGGTCTCCTCCCACCCCATTCTCTCTGTCAACCAAAGACCCATGCGTGTGACTTGAGGACACAAGTGGTTTATGCTTCTGTTATAAAAACAGTCCTTGCCCCTTCCCACCCGGTTGTGCGTCCACAAGGCTCCCATGCCCTTGTGTTTATTTTCCCAGTGTTTATGTTTCAGGTCAGTCTTTTCATGTCTGCCTTTTTATCCTTAAATAATGTGCTTACAAGGCCGGACGTGGTGGCTTACACCTGTCATCCCAGCACTTTGGCAGACTGAGGTGGGCGGATCACTTGAGATCAGGAGTTCGAGACCAGCCTGGCCAACATGGTGAAACCCCATCTCTACTAAAAATACAAAAATTAGCCAGACCCAGGTGGGAATGCTTGTAATCCCAGCTACTTGGGAGGCTGAGGTGGGAGTATCGCTTGAGCCAGGGAGGCAGAGGTTGCAGTGAGCCGAGATCTCACTACTCCAGCCTGGGCACTGCCACCTCGCCACTGTACTCCAGCCTGGGCAACAGAGTGCGACTCCATCTCAAAAAATAAATAAAAAAGGCTGGGTGCGGTGGTCAGGAGTTCGAGACCAGCTTGGCCAACATGGTGAAACCCCATCTCTACCAAAAATACAAAAATTAGCTGGGCATGGTGGCACACACCTGTAATCCCAGCAACTTGGGAGGCTGAGGCATGAGAATAGCTTGAACCCAGGACGCAGAGTTTGTAGTGGGCTGAGATCGGGCCACTGCACTCCAGCCTGGGTGACAGAGCAAGACTCCATCTGAAAAATAAATAAATAAATGCACACAAATAAATAAAAAAGTAATAAAGTACTTAGGTCGGGCATGGGGGCTTATGTCTATCATCCCAGCACTTTAGGGGGCTGAGGCAGGAGGATCTCTTGAGCCCAGGAGTTGGAGACCACTGTGGGCAACACAGCAAAACCCCATCTCTACCCTATAATGTGCTTAGATGGGCACTTCTCAACTTCTCAGTGTTGGACAGGGTCTCCTGATTCTCCACCCTGGAGGTGAAGGAGTTAATTCCCTCTCACACACAGAACCCCACAACTGTCCCCACCCCCGACATAATTTTGGCGAGACACATTCAGTATCTACGTTACTATGCGGGTGCAGCTCACGCTGAGCCGTGCAACAGCCTTGGGTTCTTTGTTTTCCCTGGAGGTCATCTGGTTCCCAGGCCGCCTGGGCCCCAGCTTCTTCCTGGGACTGTGACTTCACCTCTGCACTCTCCTTCCGCTGTGTAAGCCGCCTCTCCACGTGTTCAGACACATCGGAAATTTCCTCCCGGAGCCTCCTGACCATCCCCTGTGACCTGGTGCCCTGGCCTCTGTCATCTGGCACCCACTGTCTCCTCTCAGTTGGCTCCTGCTGCCTGGGCCCCATCTTCCTCTATGTGGCTGCCCCACATTTTGCTCATGCCCACCCTCCAATACTTCTTTTTTTAAAAAATATATATAATGAGGACCAGGCACAGTAGGTCACGCCTGTAATTCCAGCACTTTGGGAGGCCGAGGCAGGCGGATCACCTGAGTTCAGGAGTTCGAGACCAGCCTGGCCAACATGGAGAAACCCTGTCTCTACTAAACATACACAAATTAACCGGTTGTGGTGGCGGGCACCTATAATTCCAGCTACTCGGGAGGCTGAGGCAGGAGAATCACTTGAACTCGGGAGGCAGAGGTTGCAGTGAGCCGAGATCACGCCGTTGCATTCCAGCCTGGGCGACAGAGAGAGACTCTGTCTCAAAAAAAAAAAAAAAAGTGGTGTGTGTGTATGTGTGTGTATATATATATACATATATATATATATACACACACACACACACACATATATATATGTATATATATACACACACACATAGTTTTTTTCTTTTTTTTGCCCATGGCATAGTCCAAGAGGTCTTGAGAACATGTTTCCCTCCATGGCCTTTTTAATTAATTAATTTTTAAATTTATTTTTGAGACACAGTCTTGCTGTCGCCCAGGCCGGAGTGCAGTGGTGAGATCTCGGCTCACTGCAGCCTCCCGGGTTCATGAGCCTCCCAGGTTCACGTGATTCTCCTGCCTCAGCCTCCTGAGTAGCTGGGACTACAGGGGCACGCCACCACGCCCAGCTAATTTTTTCACCTTTTTAGTGGAGACAGGGTTTCACTATTTTGGCCAGGCTGGGCTCGAACTCCTGACCTCAAGTGACCGGCCTACCTCAGCCTCCCAAAGTCCTGGGATCATAGGCATGAGCCACCGTGCCCAGCCACCTGCTCCTATGTGAGAAAGGGGCGGCAAACAGTGGCTTAGACACCTTGTGCCACGTGCAGGGTTCATGCGTGTGGGACTCATGTCAGGAGCGACCAGCTGGATGGTTTTCCTGGGAGGACTGCTGATGTCACTAACTTGGGGTGTTTTGAGTTGCTTGGATTATTGGAAAAGGATGTTACAAGGCTGTACAGAGGGCAGCAGAGGGGGCAGACCAGGGTCTGGTGGAAGGCGAAGTGGCCCCCAAAGATGTCCCAGCCCTGATCCCTGGTAGCTGGGAAGTTGTTATGTTACAAGACAAAAGGAAATTTGCAGATGTAATTAAGATTACGAACCTTAAAACAGGGAGGGAGATTATCGTAGACGTGGCTGGGATAGTGGGTCTGGTCCAGTCCCATGAGCCGTAAGAGCAGAGAAGGGCTTTCTCCGGTTGGAAGCAGAAGAGAGACCAGGCTGAATGGGAAGCCAGAGTTTCCAAGTGTGAGGACTGGACAGGCTGCTGCCGGCTCCGAGACACGGGCCCACGGGCAAGGACAGAGACGGGCCTCTACTTGCTAAGGCTGGGCCCTGGCTGCCAGGCAGCCAGGGACCAGGGACTTCACTCCCACAGCCACAGAAACCAGATCCCACTGACCACCAGCATGGACTCAGAAGGCAACTCACGTGCAGAACTTCCGGAAAGCAAACCCACCCGGCAGGCACCAGGCCCCTCCAGCCACCCTCAGGCATGCGGGGCTGTAGCTGGAGAGGGGCCCAGGGCCGGGCTCGGGCCTGTCGGACTCTCCCCTCCACAGTCCAAGTGACCTGGCCAGTGGCAGGATGGAGGCCTGAGAGGTGACGTCGTTCAGGGAACTGGGAGGGCTGGGGCGCTGGCTGACGGTGATGGGTGTGTGTGAGAACCTGAATAGATGAGGGTGCGGTGGAGGCAGCGCCCTCCCCCATTGTTTACTGGGGTGTGACTTGAGCACCTCACAAGCACAGGCAGTGCCTCGGCCGCTTGCTCTGAGGGGCCGACCATGCCCACCAGCCTGCGGCCCGTGGCGGCTGGCCCACTGTGTGCCGGGCACCCTGAGCCCTGCGTTTCCAGTGGCTCCAACTCTCGCACAGGTGACCTGGTGGATGCTGCTGTCCTCCGTGTGAGGGAGGAAGCGAGGGAACTGTCATGGCTCACGAGCCTGTTCGCCTCCAGAAGTGGCTCCCAACCCCAGGCTCCTTCCAGCAAACCCTTGGAAAGGTCATAGAGCCTGGCTGCCCCAGGCCTCGAGGGGAAGAGCGTGGGGGGCAGCAGGGTGGACAGGGCCCCTTGGGTCATTCCGAGGGTTCAGGTTCACCTGGGAGGGTCTGCCCTGCGGAGAGGTAGGAGCCCCTGTGGCAGGAAGAAGGGACCCTCAGGGCTCCTAGCCAGGGCTGGGGGAGTGGCTCAAGTCACGTGGAGACCGTGGGCTTGGGATGCTCAGGAGTCGGGGACCGGGAGGGTCTGCAGGCTCACTGGCTGCGGGTGGAAAGTGAGGGCCGTGAGAGTGGCCTGAGCAGCTTGGTGGGGGCTGCAGGGGCCAGGTGGGCCTGGGGTGAGGTGAGGAGGCAACAGGGGATGCAGCTGGAGTGCTGAGCTGCAGGGTTCCGTTTGAGGGACACGGGTCCCATGGGAGCGTCCACTGGACTCAGGCGTCCAGGCAGTGATGCCTTGCGCTTGGCTCTAGCCCTGGGTGCCTGGACAAACAGGGGCCTTTCCAGGCAGGGCGTTGTGGTGCAGACAAGGGCAGCCAACTGCGTGACAAGGAGGACAGCCACAGGGCAGCAGAGAGGAAGTGAGAGCTTGTGGGAGAGGTCATATCTGGTGTGGGAGCGAGCAGGTTCCCCTCAACCCAGGAGTGGGCCTCAGGGCACAGGGCACAGGGCACAGGTGGGTTCACAGCCTGGCTGGGCGGCACCCTCTCTGCCCAGCGCCCCTGCAGGACCACAGCCGCCCTGGTGGGACCAGCACAGGTGCCGGGCAGAGGGAAGCAGAGGAGCCCCTGATGTCTCGCTGCTGTCGTCCGTCTGTCCATGCTGGGCCGCAGCTGGTGTGACCTCCACTGTGCTCTTGTTTTTGGTAAGACCAATGACTCAGGCAAGCAGAATGATAAGAACCACAAACAGGGAACGCGGGCGGGAGTGGAAGGGAGCAGAAGGCACGTGGTCCTGTGTAAATCCATCCCGGGACGCAGTGCAAACAACGGTCTCCGAGCCCACGTAATCACAGAGAGCAGGACGTTCCGGGGTCAGTGGGGAGAGTCAGCTCCTTCCCGAGCCAAGCAGCAGCTGCATGGGGGAGGGTCGCAATTATTTGTTTTTGAGACAGAGTCTCTCCCTCTTGCCCGGGCTGGAGTGCAGAATTACAATCACAGCTCTGCGCAGTCTCAGCCTCCCAGGCTCAAGCAATCATCTGGCTTCAGCCTCCCAAGTAGTTGGGACTATAGGTGCACACTCCCATGCCCAGCTAATTTTTTTCCCCTGTTTTTCGTAGAGATGGAGTCTTACTATGTTGTCCGGGTCGGTCTTAGACTTCTGGGCTTAAGGGATCCTCCCGCCTTGGCTTCCCAAAGTGCTGGGATTACAGGCAGGAGTTACCACGCTCAGCTAGGGAGGGTTGCAATTTTTATCTTTACTTTTTTGAGATGGAGTTTCGCTCTGTCGCCCAGGCTAGAGTATAGTGTGTGGTATGATCTCAGCTCACTGCAACCTCTGCCTCCCAGGTTCAAGCAATTCTCGTGCCTCAGTCTCCCGAGTAGCTGGGATTACAGGCGCCCACCACCATGCCCGGGTAATTTTTGTATTTTTAGTAGAGACGGGGTTTTGCCATGTGGCCCAGGCTGGTCTCAAACTCCTGAGCTCAAGCAACCCCCCTGCCTCGGCCTCCCAAAGTGCTGGGATTACAGGCGTGAGTCACCGTGCCCAGCTCTGAGGTAATTTCCTAATGCTGCAATTTAAGAGAGAATTTGTTCCTGGGAAAGGCTGTGCGTGTAAGACTCACCCCGTCTCCCACTCCTCTCTCTTTGCTGACCCGATTCCTCTTGGCACAGAGGTTCCGAAACATCCCCTAGCCCTCACTGGCTTCATCTCAAGAACAAAAGTACAATAAGCACCTTTTCCACGCACCACTGCCTGAGCCCTCAGTCCAGCCTTCACCAGTTTCCACCGGGTCCTTGGATTGCCGTTATCACCATTTTCTTTTTTAATCAATAGATGCAAAATGTGTTTTGTTAAACAAATATTAACTAACATCCTTCATATACGAAGCACTCATGCAAAATGATTACATAATAAAACACAAAAGCTGAAGGATGAATGGGCCAAGAACACACACTAAACTCACACACACACACATCCGCGCACTCAGGCAGGGGGAATGGGCCCACCAGATGGGACCGGCCACCTGCCCTGCGGCTGAGGGAACCTGCCCAGCAGGGTCCAGCACTGGGCCCAGCGTCCTCCCTGAGACACCTGTGGCTGCTGGGCCCTAAAAGCATCAGATGGAAAGCCCGGGAAGGTGTCCCAGTGAGCCTGGGGTTGGACAGTGCTGGGGAAACCCATGTTCACACATTCGGAGTTAGAGGGAGTCACCTAGGGCTGCCTTGCACTCACCCTCCGTGTGAAATGGGAACATAATCTGCTGGGAGCGTTTCTGGAAGAGCGAATGACCACACAGCAACCGGCTGAGTCCAGGCCCCAGCCTGGAGCAGGCTCTCTCAGTGTGGGAAGTTTGTTGATGGTTTTTTTCTGAGACAGGGTCTCACTCTGTTGCCTAGGCTGGAGTGCGATGGCACAATCGCAGCTCTTTGCAACCTCTGCCTTTCTGAGCTCAAAGGATTCTCCTGCCTCAGCCTCCCGTGTAGCTGGGACCACCGGCACGTGCCACCATGCCCAGCTAATGTTTGCATTTTTTGTAGAGACAAGGTCTCGCTATGTTGCCCAGGCTGGTCTTGAACCCCTGGGCTCAAGCGATCCACCTGCCCCAGCCTCCCAAAGTGCTGGGATTACAGGTGTGAGCCACCGTGCCTGGCCCCAGTGTGGGAATTTCCTACGGACACTGCTACAGATGGGACTGTGACATCACCAACCCCATCTCCAATACTCCTATGTTGAAGAGGGAATGCCCTGAGTGACTGTATTGGCGATAGGGTGTTAGAAGGCCACAGGGGAGGCCCTTCCACAGGAAGAGGAGGAGATACGGGAGAGCTCTCTCTCCCCCTCTGCATACACGGAGGAAAGGCCATGCGGGAGGGGGGCCACCTACAAGCCCGGAAGAGAAGCCTCACCGGAAACCAACCGTGATGGCGCCTTCATCTTGGACTTCAGCCTCCAGAACTGAGAGAAAAGAAAAGTCTGTTGCTGAAGCCCCAGTCTGTGGGATCTTGTCATAGAGCCTCCCCTCCGGGAGACTGACCTGCACATCTTCCCCTCCCGTCCCCTCCCCTCCCATCCCTTCTCCTAGTCTCCCCTCATTTCCCTTCCCTTCCCCTCCCTTCCCCTCCCCTCCCCTCCCCAGGCACAGGCTACCTGAGGCTAGACATGGGACAGGAGAATGGGGCGAGTGGGGGCAGCCTGTGAGATCCACCGGAGAGGCCTCAGTGGGGCTGAGAGAGGAGCAGAGGTGGGAGTGGGCACAGGGCCCTACAATTATAGGAAAACTCCAGTCTCCTGGCTTGGCTCAGCCGATCCTCCACCCCCAGACCATCAGCAGAGGCCCTCCCACCCCTCTCATCTCATCTCCCAGGCACTCCAGCTGGCTAAACAACAGCCCTACCCCCAGAGCCGGGCCTTTGCACACACTGCCACCCCCATCCCTGCTCCTCCTGCTGTATTGTGGCAGCCTCTCCCCAAAATGCAACCCCAGGGCCCTGCCCTCAGAAGGCCTCCTGGACCACCAAGCCCTCATGTGGTCCTGCTCTCCGTCCCTGTAGCCTCCATCCCTGCAGCCTGCACCCTAAGCCCAGCTCTACAAGGATCTGGAGGACAGGACACCACAGGTGACATAACAGAGCCTCCGGTAGCCCCACCCAGGCAGAGGCCTCGGGTCCTGTGGAAGGACAAGGTCTGGAGAGCAGCCCCTCCCCTGGGAGGGAACCCCGGGGCAGCTGTGCCCGTCCCCTGTCTACCCCACCCCCCACAGGGCTGACCCCAGCCTCTGTCACACACTTATCTACTCCTGCCGGCATTGCCTGGCAGCGGCGGGGAACCGGGCAGACACCAGCAGGCACCGTCTGTGTCCACTACACATTCCTGCTGATGTGGTGTGGTGAAGACAAGTCTGCCCAGAAACAACACCACGAGGCAGGGAGACCGGAGGTGGAGGGACCCTGGGGAGGGCAGCCCAGGCCCAGCGGGCACCCACTTCTGCCGCTGCCTCCCTCTGCAGCCCTCGGGCGTGACTGTTGCCGCTGCTGCCCCTGCTGGAATCCCCAGTTCTAGCCATTCTCATTTCCGGGCCTCCAAGGTCATTCATCAAACATATTTGTCTCCACAATATCCAAGGTTTAATACTCTCTGTATTTGTTTCTAATTTCAGGCATCATAAAATTCTGAACTTGCTATGTAGAATATGAAATTGCTAATAGAAGATTGTTTATTAAAAAAAAAGACTAGAGGCCGGGCGCGGTGGCTCACGCCTATAATCCCAACACTTTGGGAGGCCGAGGTGGGCGGATCACAAGGTCAGGAGATCCAGACCATCCTGGCTAATGCAATGAAACCCCGCCTGTACTAAAAATACAGAAAATTAGCTGGGCGAGGTGGCGGGTGCCTGTAGTCCCAGCTACTTGGGAGGCTGAGGCAGGAGAATGGCGTGAACCCGGGAGGCGGAGCTTGCAGTGAGCTGAGATCACGCCACTGCACTCCAGCCTGGGCGACAGAGCGAGACTCCATCTCAAAAAAAAAAAAAAAAAAAGACTAGACTTTTAAAATTTTCTGGTAGGTACTCAAATATTTGTTGAATGAGTGAATGTAAGGACAACAGAATATAATAATTTGGGATCAGATTATTAGGCTGTCTAAAATTTACAATGAATCCAGTTCGAGGAAAAGCGTTACTCAGTGAAATAATTATATTGATTTAACCTCAACTTTAAAAGTCAATCATTGGGTCGGGCGTGGTGGCTCATGCCTGTAATCCCAGCACTTTGGGAGGCCAAGGCGGTGGATCACCTGAGGTCAGGAGTTCGAGACCAGCCTGACCAACACGGAAAAACCCCATCTCTACTGAAAATACAAAATTAGCCGGGCATCGTGACACATGCCTGTAATCCCAGCTACTTAGGAGGCTGAGGCAGGAGAATTGCTTGAACCCAGGAGGTGGAGGTTGCAATGAACCGAGGTTGTGCCATTGCACTCCAGCCTGGGCAACAAGAGGGAAACTCTGTCTTAAAAAAAAAAAAGTCAATCACTGTTCAACTATCAATGAATTTATCTAAATATTTTCTAATTTATATTATAGTTTCAGACTAGAAATTTTAGAAATAACAATTCTCAAATGTTTATATTATAATGAAAAAATATACTTCTGTTCAAAAACTGCCTTCTTGATATATTACTCATTCCTCCAGTTCGTGGCAGCAGCCGCTCCAGACAGCCTGCCCCCGCTGCAGCAGGGAGGTGCCACCAGGACTACACACTGCATGGAGCTGGCAGGAGCCCTGCCCCTTCCGAGTTGCAAGCCTGCAACTTTTGCAGCCACCCAAGTTGTAACTGCAGATCTGAGTCTTCCTGTGGTCTTCCAGGGCAAGCAGGTAGGAGCCCTGCTCTCCCGGGTGCCACTGCAGCCACCCAAACTGTGGCTGCAGCTTCAGGCATCCCTCCACTCTTGGGGGCCTGGGAAGGCCCCCCCTGCCCCCACTGCCTGGCTTCTCCCTGCTGTTGGCTGTCAACACTCACTCTGATCTCGGAGCAAAGTTGGGCTGAGCAGGGGCCATGAATGGCAGTGGGAGGCAGATTCCTGGGCAGAAGCCGGCGGGTACCCGATAAGACCCCACTTTCAGACCAGGGAGAGCCTGAAGGCTGAAGGCCGGGCTGCCAGATCCACAGACCAGAGTGGGGGCTTGTGGTACCTTTTCTGGGTGCCCATGCACCAATCGGCATGCATTTCCTCCTCTCTCAGGTCCACAAACACCCCAGGCTCAACCAGAGCAAGGCAGAGGATGGAGAAGCAACCGGAGACTAGATGACCAGCTGCAGAGGAGCTACCCTCTCTGCTGAGAGCTGGGAAGTCAACAGGGACCTGCCTGCAGAGTGGAGCCACCCACTCCAGGGCCTCCGGGGCCTCCTCTCTACAGAGAGCTGAACGCTGGAGGAGATGACCTGCCTACAGAGAGGAACTGCCCACTGTGGGTCTCCTCCCAGCTGTCCTAAGATTCAATAAAGCTTTTCTTTGTCTTGCTCACTCTCCACTTGTCTGTGAGCCTCATTCTTCCTGGACACAGGACAAGAACTCAGGCAAAGGTTGGGATTACAGGCGTGAGCCACTGCGTCCGGCCCAATACTTTGACTTTGCTGCAATGCATTCTACTTTCTGTATCATTTATTTTTATTTTTATTTTATTATTATTTTTTGAGACAGAGTCTCACTCTGTCCCCCAGGCTGGAGTACAGTGGTGCAATATTGGCTCACTGCAACCTCCGCCTCCTGAGTTCAAACAGTTCTCCTGCCTCAGCCTCCCAAGTAGCTGGGACTACAGGTACACGCCACCATGCCCGGCTAATTTTTGTGTTTTTAGTAGAGACTGGGTTTCGCCATGTTGGCCAGGATGGTCTTGAACTCCTGATCTCAAGTGATCCACCTGCCTTGGCCTCCCAAAGTGTTGAGATTACTGGCGTGAGCCACCATGCCTGGCCCAGTACCTTGACTTTGATGCAATGCATTCAACTTCCTGTATCATTTAAATGTAGTGGAATTGTTATAAAGATGAATGTTATACCTCCTAGTTTTCTGGATAATGTTCTCCGTAAGTTTTATACGTTGACCACAATGCCAATTATAGTTAAAGGCAAGCTTGTTTCTCATAAACTATGTGACTTCAAGTTAATTACTTGGCTTCTTTGAGCCCCAGAGCCTGAATTTGTTATATGATAGGGTCAGAATCCTCTGTCTCTGAAATTCTTTTCAACTCTAGTTGTGGTCATTCTATATTTTAGTCAACGGTTAAATTATCCATAAAAATGACATATTTCTTCTAAAGCCAAAATAGAAAATCTATTTCTTTAAGAGCAATTCCTAGCCAGGCGCGGAGGCTCACACCTGTAATCCCAGCACTTTGGGAGGCCAAGGTGGGTGGATCACCTGATGTCAGAAGTTCAAGACCAGCCTGGCCAGCATAGTCAAATCCCGTCTCTACTAAAAATACAAAAATAAGCCAATTGTGGTGGCTCGTGCTTGTAATCCCAGCTACTCGGGAGGCTGAGGCAGGAGAATTGCTTGAACCCAGGAGGTGGAGTTTGCAGTGAGCTGAGATCGTGCCATTGCACTCCAGTCTGGGCAACAGGAGTGACACTCCATCTCAAAATAAATAAATAAATAAATGCAGAAGGAATAATAAAATTAGAAAATTACTATTTTTTTCAAAACTTTTATGAAATGATGAGTCTAAGTAATAATCACCAGTGTTTTGTTTTGTTTTGTTTTGAGATGGAGTCTCAATCTGTCGCCAGGCTGGAGTGCAGTGGTGCCACCTTGGCTCACTGCAACCTCCACCTCCTGGGTTCTAAGCAGTTCTCCTGCCTCAGCCTCCCAAGTAGCTGGGACTACAGGCACATGCCACAACACCTAGCTTATTTTTATATTTTTAGTAGACAGGGTTTCACCATGTTATCCAGGATGGTCTTGATCTCTTGACCTCGTGATCTGCCCACCTCGGCCTCCTAAAGTGCTGGGATTACAGACATAAGCCACCATGCCTGGCCAATCATCAGTGGTTTCTAAAACCACTGGGTGAAAGATAGATCTTATTACTGTATCTATTGATGAATCAGGCCAACCACATTGGAACCACATTTGATTAATTGATAACAAGACATTATGTGCCTCTTGATATGGTACCATAGGAAATATATAGAGGATAGAGTATACATATATAAAGTGGCTGGAAGCAGTGGCTCATGACTGTAATCCCAGCACTTTGGGAGGCCGGGGCAGGTGGATCACCTGAGGTCAGGAGTTCGAGACCAGACTGGCCAGCATGGTGAAACCCCATCTATACTAAAAATATAAAAAATTAGCTGGGGCTGGTGGTGCGCGCCTGTAGACTTGGAAGCTGCAGCAGGAGAATCACTTGAATCTGGGAGGCAGAGTTTGCAGTGAGCCAAGATCATGCCATTGGACTCCAGCCTGGGTGACAGAGCGAGACATGTTTCAAAAAAAAAATAGAGTATACATATATAAAATATCCTTACCTAAATAATTTTTTTTTTGAGACGGAGTTTTTGCTTTTGTTGCCCGCTAGAATGCAATAGCGCGATCTCAGCTTGCCACAATCTCCACCTCCCGGGTTCAAGCAATTCTCCTGCCTCAGCCTCCCGAGTATCTAGGATTACAGGCACCTGCCACCACGCTTGACTAATTTTTGTGTTTTTAGTAAGACGAGGTTTTACCATGTTGGCCAGGCTGGTCTCGAACTCTTATTCTCAGGTGATCCGCCCGCCTTGGCCTCCCAAAGTGCTGGGATTACAGGCGTGAGCCACCGTGTCCGGCCTAAATAAATACATTTTAAAAATGGAATCAGAAACACGCCTCTAAATCTTTTTTTTTTTTTTTTTTTTGAGACAGAATTTTGCTCTTGTTGCCCAGGCTGGAGTGCAGTGGCGCGATTTCAGCTCACCGCAACCTCTGTTTCCTGGGTTCAAGCAATTCTCCTGCTTCAGCCTCCCAAGTAGCTGGGATTACAGGCATGTGCCACCATACCCAGCTAATTTTGTATTTTTAGTAGAGACAGGGTTTCTCCATGTTGATCAGGCTGGTCTCGAACTCCCGACCTCAGGTGATCCACCACCCACCTCAGCCTCCCAAAGTGCTGGGATTACAGGTGTGAGCCACTGGGCCCAGCAACAAGCCTCTAAATCTTACTATCAGTTTATAAGAAATACTATGCTGTATTCATTAAAATGAGAAAACTTAGTGAGTCTGACCTTAGTAAGCTTAGTGACAAGGTAGAACACTGTAAACTCTGCCAGGCATGGTCGCTCACACCTATAATCCCAGCACTCTGGGAGGCTGAGGTGGGAGGATCACCTGAGGTCAGGAGTTTGAAACCAGCCTGGCCAACATGGTGAAACCCCATCTCTACTAAAAATGTAAAAATTAGTCAGGTGTGGTGGCAGGCGCCTGTAATCCCAGCTACTTGGGAGGCTGAGGCAGGAGAATTGCTTGAACCTGGGAGGCAGAGGTTGCAGTGAGCCGAGATTGCGCCCCCACACTCCAGCCTGGGCGACAGAGTGAAACTGCATCTCAAAAATCAAAACAAAACAAAAGAAAAAAACACACAAAAAACAAAAACATTGGCAACTCTCACACCCTGATAGCAATGCAAATTGTCCTACACAGTCTGAATCTGACGACACATACAAAATGGGAAAAATTATCCCCTTGCCACTAGATGGTGCTTACTGGCTTTGGAGTACTTTATCCTATATATTGTCTTCTGCTACATTGCTGCCTTCCTCTTTTTACTTCTGATGGATCACCGGAGGAAGGGGCTGGGCACTAGGGCTTAGAGCCTCCCAAAAATGCTGTAATCTGGATCCCAACAGTCATATCTGCTGTGGAACCATGTTGCCCCTGGGCACACATCTCTGAGAGTTTCTGTCTCCTCTAGCCACTTACATTTATTCAGTTGCTTAGCAATAGCTATCTGTGATACTGTGTTAAGGGTCTTTTTCTGAAGAATATATATTTTAATACATCCGATTAATTATTGCACATAATATCTGTGCTATTTAACTTTTCTCTTTATTATTATATTTATTTTATTTATTTTGAAACAAAGTCTTGCTCTGTTGCCCAGGCTGGAGTGCAGTGGCGCAATCTTGGCTCACTGCAACCTCCACCTCCTGGGTTCAAGTGATTCTCCTGCCTCAGCCTCCCAAGTAGCTGGGATTACAGGCATGCGCTACTAAGCCTGGTTAATTTTGTATTTTTAGTAGAGACAGGGTTTCTTCATGTTGGTCAGGCTGGTCTCGAACTCCTGACCTCAGGTGATCCGCCCACCTCAGCCTCCCAAAGTGCTGGGATTATAGACATGAGCCACCACACCCTGCCTAGTGAAGCATTCTATTCAAAATATTCCTATTCTTTTTCAAAAATATTAATTACCCATCCCTGGGGTAATATCAGACTTCCCTGCCCCACAGAAATCAGGTTTGGAGACATACTTTGTTTTAGCCAATACTATATGGGCAGAAGTTATGTTTGTCACTTCTAAGCAAAAGCTTCAAGAGCCAGAATGTGACTTGCTGTGGGGTTTTTGGTTTGCTTTTCTCTTTCCCTGCTATGAGATCAGTCATGTTCTAGAGGCTGCTCCATCAGCTTGGGTCCCAACGTGAAAATATTGGCCCTCTGCAGTGGACACGAATGAGAGGTAAACCTTTATTTTTGTAAGCTGCTGAGACATTGGAGCCATTTGTTACTGCAGCATAATGTATCGTATTCTGACTGATACACTGGCCATTTCTTAAACATTCTTTCAGACTAGTCATGACCTCTATCAGGTTCTGCACATGCATGCCTGCCTAATAGTTAATGATACAAATAAACATTTTGTCTGGGTGATGTGGATTGGGTCTGTGTCCCCACCCAAGTCTCATGACCCGTTGTAGTCCCCAGTGTTGGAGGTCGAGGTCGGGCTCAGGGGAAGGCCATTGGACATGGGGCAGAGTTCTCATGAATGGATTAGTACCATCCCTCTTGGTACTGGATAGTGAGTTCTCACGAGATCTGGCTGTTTAAAAGTGGATAGCACCTCCTCTGTCTCTCTCTCTGTCCTGTGCCTGCCATGGAAGACTCATACTCCCACTTGCCTTCTGCCTTCTGCTTTGAAGCTCCTTGAGGCCTCCCCAGAAGCAGAAGCCACTATACTTTCTGTATAGCCTGCAGAACCATGAGCCAGTTAAAGCTCTTTTCCTTATAAATTACTCAGTCTCAGGTATTTCTTTATAGCAGTTCAAGAACTGATGAATACATTTGGGAAGGCTCCATTCCATGACTTTACTATTATTATTTTTTTGAGACGGAGTTTCACTCTTGTTGCCCAAGCTGGAGTGCAGTGGTGCAATCTCGGCTCACTGCAACCTCCGCCTCCTGGGTTCAAGCAATTCTCCTGCCTCAGCCTCCTGAGTAGCTGGGATTATAGGTACCCACCACCACGCCTGGCTAATTTTTGTATTTTTAGTAGAGACAGGGTTTCACCATATTGGTCAAGCTGGTCTCGAACTCCCGACCTCAGGTGATCCACCTGCCTCGGCCTCCCAAAGTGCTGGGATTACAGGCATGAGCCACCGCGCCCGGCCCATTGCATGACTTTTGGCAAAAAAACAGATTCTGCCCCCGACTAAGGAAGCCAAAAAGAGCAGATATTTGCTCTCCTGGAGTCCTCACAGCTAGAGAAGTGCCACGTGACTCCTGTGCACTCCAGCTTGGGGGACAAAGTGAGACTCTGTCTCAAAAAAAAAAGAAAAAAAAAATCAGAAAATAAAAAATGAGAGTCCATGAAAAGATTATTTCAAATTCATCATTGCCAGGAATTTAAATTGTTCTCCTCCATATAGATTGTTGTGAAAACACATTACTATTATTTTCTTTTTTTTTTTTTCTTTTTCCCTGGCACGGGAGGAGGGAATAGAAAATCACTTCTATCCTACCTGTCTGTGTGCATTGACTCACACTCTGCTTTTTGGATCATTTTCTTCGGAAAAAGTTTCTCATAGTGTGTCTTGACTTTTTAAAAAGCTGTGTATTAAAAGCACTTAAACGCGGCCAGGCGAGGTCAGAGGCTGAGGCGGTGGATCACCTGAGGTCAGGAGTTCAAGACCAGCCTGAACAACATGGCAAAACCCTGTCTCTACTAAAAATACAAAAATCAGCCAGTTGTGGTGGCTCACACCTGTAGTTCCAGTTACTTGGGAGGCTGAGGCACAAGAATTTCTTGAACCCAGGAGACAGAAGTTGCAGTGAGCCAAGATCATGCCACTGCACTCCAGTCTGGTGATGGAGTGAGACTGTGTCTCAAAAAACAAAAACAAAAAAAAGTACTTAAACACACTGACAGATACTGAAGAATGCAGAAAATTGTATGAATGTGAATATCTGCCTTTATACCGTGTACTAGTGGCAGCAAACCCAAACAAAACCGAAATGCTTTGTTTTGCTCACATTTGTTGAGTTTCAGATGTCAATTGGGAACTGCTTTGGCTTGTGTTTGCAGCTTTTCCTCTGTTGCCTCTTCCACCCTTAGCTTAATAACAGCGATCCAGTCCTATTAAACCTGGGTTTGGACTCATGCCATGACTGACTTGCTTTGGCTTTTCTAGTGCCGTATTTGCCTTGCCTACAATATCCTGCCTGCCATATCTGATTCCTTCTCTTAAGACCCATACTCAGGCCAGGTGCAGTGGCTCACTCCTGTATTCCCAGCACTTTGGGAGGCCAAGGCGAGCAGATCACCTAAGGTCAGTTCAAGACCAGCCTGGACAATATGGCAAAACCCCGTCTCTACTAAAAATACAAAAATTAGCCAGACATGGTTGTGAGCGCCTGTCATCTCAGCTACTCGGGAGGCTGAGGCAGGAGAATCACTTGCATCCGTGGCACTGAGGCACCTTCTCTCCTGCATGGCCCCCTAACCCCCTGCTCTGTCATATGACAGATGCCCAAAGACTATGCTGCTTCTCCGCAGCCATCTGATGACACCGTGTTACCTGGCAGTGTCTCTTCCCCTGGTGCCAGTCTCACTAGCGTGGCGGCACCTCAGTTTGGTGCCTCCTCCCCCTCTGCCCACTGCCCTCCTGTACTTACTATGGATTCTCCTCTCCTTTCACAGGTAGCTTGTTCCGTAATGCAAAGTGCTCCTCCTGGGACCGGGCTGGTGGAAGGCTCAGACTGGGCTTTTCTTGAGGTCTGGGGAGATGGAAGATTGTTGGAATGAGCTCGGGAGCTTGGCTCACCCCGTCCTGGGTGATTGTTACCAGAAATTGAATATGTTTCTTCCCACACAGAATCACGATGTTGACACCGGCCTCAATCTCATGGATGAAACCAAGTGTCTCCTATCAGGGCAGCCGTCTCTAGGCCGAGGGAGTCAGGGAAGCCACTGCCCATGACCTTCTTTCCCATTGAGCCACCTGCACCCTTCACCCCTGTGTCTCCACCTCTAGGACTTTCTCATCGACCGAGAGCCTGTGACAACTCTCCCAACAGATCAATGGTCTTGTATGTGAAGTACCTCGGAAATTGAGGAGGGTGCGGGGGGAAGGAAAGTGTGACAGAAACCGAGGCAGGGATTCACGAGAGGGGAGATCCTGGGACCAGCCGATTTGCTGGGCAGTGTTGAGGAGGTCGCCTCTTCCCTGAGCCTTCTCCCTGGAAGCTGTTCACAGGGAGGAGTTGGACCGCGTGGCTGGTTGTATCATTTTATGCTGCTGCAGAAGCACCAGCTGAGAGTTGCTCGGGAGGGAGGGATGGTAGGGAGATAAGAACCATGAGAGACGCTGGCACAAAGGGGTTATGGGATGAAGGGTCCAAGTTAGGCAGAAAAGAAAATGTTGCTAGTTGATGGGGAAGAAAGGAAGTCAGAGGGCTCAGACGCCGGGGCACATAACATCTCAGGCGCACGCTCCTCTCTCATAGTCAACAATATTTGTCAAACGGGAGGACCCTGCATCATCTGCTAACCTGAAGGGTCTGCAGGGGAGAGCTTCGGGGCCATGGCCCAGTGTCCCTGCAGCCCAGCCCTCCAACCTCCTCCCAACCTCCTCCCACAGCGGGGACTGGGTGCCCCTCTGCCAGCTGAGACAGCCCACACAACCCCCAACCCTAATGATTGCTGCACCTGTCCCGGAAGTCCTCCTCTACCTCCTCCTCTCTGCATGCACCTCAGGATGAGAGGCTGCGGGCACAGGAAGAGAAGATGCAGCAGGAGGAGGAGAGGCTGCAGAAACTGGACATAAGGCCGAGCTCTGGGGAGAGCCGGCGAAGGCACGCGTGCAAACCCTGGAGGCCACGCAGACTGAGCTTACCACCGTCAGCTGCGTGCCCTCCCAGAACCACGAGCTTGAGGAGCAGCTGGTCGAGCTGCAGAGCGGCTTTAAGGAGCTGGTGCTCAGCCCCACCTGGGGAGCCTCCCCCTCTCCCTGGCCCTCTGGGTCTTTGTTTCCCCACCTGTGAAATGGGGCGTGTAGTCCTCACATGAAATGGTACTTCTGAAGGCACCTGTGAGCCAGAGCCCTGCTCCGATGGCTGTGGGGGAGGAGGGATGGTTTTTCTCTAACCTGCCTCCACCCTTCCTGGTGCCGTGGGAGGCAGAAGGGCAGACACCAAGTTCTGGGGTCTCCAGCTGCAGCGGGTGACCACTGATCGCTTCTCTCTGTCCAGAACAAGGAGAACATAGAGACAGCCGGTCTGCTGCAGTCAGAGCTGCATGGCAAGAAGGAGCTGCAGGAGAAGCTGGGCTGAAGGAGATGGTAACCCTGCCCCATCCAAGAAGGGCTGGGAGGTGGGTACCAGCCCCTGGGGAGGGGAGGTGTGAGGCCAGAGGCAGCTCCAGCGTGGGGGACAGTGACCCCAGAACCCTCCAGGGCAGGCCTGTGACTGTTTCTTGCTTCCTGTCCTCTGACTTTTAGAGGCAGGTAGCCCGGGGTCTGGACATCATCATACTGAATAGAGGCATGGAGCTGTCCGGTCACAGGGAAAGAGAGAGTGGTATAAGAGGCTCCTTAGATTCGAACTGGATCCCGGCCTCAGCTCCACTGGTCACCATTCAACTACTTTGCATCTCTAAGTCTTGGTTTCATTAGCTTAAAAAGGAAGTTAGCATCTTCCTCGCAGCGGTGCTGAGGATTAAATGGGATAAAACGTGGAAAGCATTAGATATGTTGCACACTTAACAGATGGTGGTTGGCTCCCTCTGCATTTCCACCAGTCTGGGGCCTACAGTTCAAATGGTGGGAAGAAGGCTGTGAGATCTGAGGCTGGGGAAGGAGGCATGGGCCTCTAGGCAAGGGAAGCAGTCACTGAGGCCTAGAGCCTGACGCCAGGGGCCTGGGGAGGTGAGAGAGTCCCACAGAGCCCTCGCTACCTTATTTATGGGCCCAGTATCTGGAGGCCAGCCACCACCTGCCCTTACGCCCAGGGTCTTCCTGCAGGAAGAGCCCGGAGGCTCAGAGTCTGCAGCGAGACCAGTACCTGGGACACCTGTATTAGTAACCAAGGGCACTGACTTCCATCCAGCCCAGGCGTCTTCCATTCCGTCCCCCTGCCTCCCTCACTGGTCTGTGCCTCCGGAGTGCGGGCTGCCCCGCAGGCTCCCTCCAGGCTGAGTTCGTGGCCCTGCCCCGTCGTGGCCAGAGTCGGCTTCACAGGATGAGAGCCAGCTAAGCTCCAGGGACTTTCCAGGACAAGTGTCCCTTGGAAACAATTTTAAGGCGAAAGGTGTCCCTTTTCACTGCTCCCAACAGTACCCTAGTAATGGCTTGGCCCTTCCCTCCCCTGAGCTCCACGGAGAACACAACCAGCAGAGGAGACATTCCCCGTCATCCAGAAATGAGTCTGATTCCCAGCCGAGGGACGGCAGGACTGGTGGAGACTGTCAGGCCACACGGCCGCCTGCACAGAACCCCAACGCTTGGCGGGGGACAGGAGGGGTGGCAGGAGCTGGCTGTCCACATGCCGGGCATGGCAGGGAGGCTCACTGGAGGCGGCACATTTTGGAGGGGGATGTCAGGGGACAGCGTTCTCTTGTAGTTGGACCACAAGACTCCACCAGGACAGCGCGGTGACTGATTCCCAGCGCTAGAGGCGAGGCGGTCAGCCGTGTGTAGGTATGTCTGTATATGAGTGTTGATAGGTATTTATAGAGCAGGGTAGGGCATACCACGGAGGCACAAGTTTTCCCCAGTGGTCACGCCTGGATGTGTCAGCTCACCATGACCGCAGACGAAGTCACAGATGAAGGGGGCTGGCTTTGGGGCTGGGGCAGCCACTGTTAAGTCACAGAACAGCCATCCAGGCAGGCTTGGAAAGGGAGGTCCCCGAGAAGAGGAGGGATCTGTTTAGAGGTCGAAGGGCCGGGGGCTCTCAGGAGGGGAGGGACTTGCCTGACCCGATCGATTAGCTGGCAGTTGGAGGAAAAGCAGAGAGAAAATGGGAGAGAAAAAAGAGGAGAGCTGGTAAGGCAAGTGCAGCACACGACCAGCCACGCCGCAGCAGTGGTGGGAGGGCCGGGGAGGGGAGGGTGCAGGTGCGGGTGTGGCAAGGTTCCTGGAAAGGAGAGGCTGGAAGAGAAAGGGGAGGTGATGGAGGGAGGAGCTGGACCTTCACAGGTAGCGCCTGGGGGCTGTAGCGGCCCTCCCCCACCCCACACATGCTGGCCTTTCCCACGGCACCCGGGCAGCGCACCCACAGTTCAGACCGATCTCAGTTCCTTCGGGCTTCCCTCTTCTCTGGTCACCCTGTCTTCCAACCCACTGGCTCAGGGCCAGCCCTCGCCTTGGAGAATCCCATGCAACAGCCAACAGGCCTGCTAGAGAAAGAACACTGCTTTGAACCAGGAGGGTGAAGCTAAAAGGGGTCAGAAAGCCCAAGACCCTCTGAAAGGACCCTGGGGGAGGCAGGGAGGGGAGGCAGGGAGGGCAGGCAGCCGGACGCCAGTGGCCATAGACTTGTAAGTCTAAGCGGGGAGCCTCAGCTGGTGGGGGGGGGGGGGGCGGGGCTACAGGTGAGGCTGGGCCCTTCCTGCTGGGAAAAGCGGAAGAGTGAGAGTCAGTGGCTGGGGAAGTGGGCGGGCCCAGTGGGCAGAGCTCAGCCGGGCCAGCAGGCACTGTGCTCCCCTTGGCTGAATAGCATAGGCAACTCCTTGGAGCAACAGGCCAAGGTACGTGAGCCCACTGGCTGGCCACGGTACTTCTGCTGGGGCCAGGGACACTGCCTTCAGTCACATGCTAGTAGGTATATCGGTACCAGGAGGGAGGCAAGACCCCATTTCTATAAAAAAATAAATAAATAAAAGAAAGCTGGGCACAGTGGCTCACACCTGTAATCTTAGCACTTTAGGAGGTTGAGGCAGGTGGATCACAAGGTCAGGAGTTTGAGACAAGCCTGGCCAACATGGTGAAACCCCATCTCTACTAAAAATAGAAACATTGGCCGGGCGCGGTGGCTCAAGCCTGTAATCCCAGCACTTTGGGAGGCCGAGACGGGCGGATCACGAGGTCAGGAGATCGAGACCATCCTGGCTAACCCGTTGAAACCCTGTCTCTACTAAAAAATACAAAAAACCAGCCGGGCGAGGTGGCGGGCACCTGTAGTCCCAGCTACTCGGGAGGCTGAGGCAGGAGAATGGTGTAAACCCGGTAGGCGGAGCTTGCAGTGAGCTGAGATCCGGCCACTGCACTCCAGCCTGGGTGACAGAGCGAGACTCCGTCTCAAAAAAAAAAAAAAAAACAGAAACATTAGCTGGGTATGGTGGTGGGCACCTGTAATCCCAGCTACTCAGGAGGCTGAGGCAGGAGAATTGCTTGAATCCGGGAGGCGGAGGTTGCAGTGAGCCAAGATCGCACCATTGCACTCCAGCCTGGGCAACAAGAGCAAAACTCCGTCTCAAAAAAAATAAAAAATAAAAGAAGGTAAATTAGCCCGGTGTGGTAGTGCACACCTGTGGTTCCAACTACTTAGGAGGCTGAGGCTCCTGCGGGCCATGATTGTGCCACTGTACTTCAGCCTGGGCAACAGAGCAAGACCATGCCTCAAAAACAAAACAAAACAAAACAGGAAAGACAAGGAGGAGGGAGATTACATCTTGCTTTTTTCCCCCTACACTTTAATTAAAATTCAGCATTTCTTTCCATAGTTAATGTTGCTGGGAACAAACCTCATTAGTGTTAGCAGCACCTGTTACCTTGTTACCAATAGAAATCAGATATTTTCATGTTAACTGCAGCTGTTGCAGACATCTTGAGATACCATTTTTGCTCATCATTACCTCAAAATTATAGTAATTAGACCCAACTCTGGATCTTGTCATTTAACGTGCCAGTAAAACATATCATGTAATATCACAAATATTTTCATAAACTCTATTTCTATATGATTTATATCTATCACTCTCCGTATTTTATTTCGTGCACTTAAAATAAAAATCTGAGGCCAGGCCAGGCGCGGTGGCTCACGCCTGTAATCCCAGCACTTTGGGAGGCCGAGGTGGGTGAATCACGAGGTCAGATCGAGACCATTCTGGCCAAGATGATGAAACCCCATCTCTACTAAAAATACAAAACTTAGCCCAGCATGGCGGTGGGCTCCTGTAATCCCAGCTACTCAGGAGGCTGAGGCAGGAGAATCGCTTGATCCCAAGAGGCGGAGGTTGCAGTGAGCTGAGATCGCCCCATTGCATTCCAGCCTGGGCGACAAGAGGGAGACTCTGTCTCAAAGAAAATAAAAAGAATCCCAGCTCCCCTGCTTGTTGTTCCTGTGACTTCACTGTGTCTGTTTCTCCGTCTATAAAGACAGAAGAGAGAAAAGATACCTAGCTGGCAGGTTTCGGCAATTCTAGAGCTAATCTGTGTCGTGTGGTGGCCAGGAGGCTCCGTGCACACACAATCAATATCAACAGCCATCATGATTCACCCACAGCTGCAAGTCATCCCCAGCACTGGGAAGTCCTCAGAACTCAAAGTCCCTGTCCTTAGCAGAATTTCCCTGTCCTAGGTTCTCATCTCTCAAGAGACTGCTTTTCCTATAGCGCATAGATGGTAAGTTATCCCACAAATGACTCTCTACTGAAGGTGCTCAGCCTGGCTTGCCTTTTCAGGAAGCAGGTTGAGGTTTCTCCAGAAAGCTGCTCAGAGGTAGTGTCTCTCCCGCTGTTGCGACGATGGCCGGCTGAACGTGCCCTAACCCAGCACTGACTCTCTTGCTTCTTTTGAGCCTGTGCAGCAGCCGTGTTCGTTGCCAAGTGCTGCCGGCAGAGCTTGGTGGCGGAACGCCAAAGTGTGTGTTTCAGTAAATGCTCGTCACGTGCCCGCGTTAGTCTATGCACACTACATTTTCGTAGCCCCAAGTTATTTCATTAATAGGCCTGAACTAGTTCTATAATGTTGGGGAGTGAAGAATGAATGATCCTATTTTTTCTGTTTGTCTTTCTCATTTTTCCACTGTGTCCTGTGCCTAGAATAGTGCTTGGCACAGGTAGATGCTTAGTAGCTATATTTTATTTTTTATTTTTATTTTTGAGACAGAGTCTTGTTTTATCGCCCATGCTGGAGTGCAGTGGCGTGATCTCGGCTCACTGTAACCTCCGCCTCCTGGGTTCAAGTGATTCTCCTGCCTCAGCCTCCTAAGTGGGACTACAGGCGCCCACCACCACGCCCAGCTACTTTTTGTAGTTTTTATAGAGAGAGTTTTGCCATGTTGGCCAGGCTGAGCTGGAGCAATGCTCCTCCCACCTCATGGAGCCTCCACCCACCACGGCTGTCGGTTTCCCCTAATCCTAGGAACTCCCGCCCCGAGGGAGGCAGGGTAGACAGCGCCTGTGTCCCACTCTGCTCATTTTCAGATGAGGAAACAGTCACCAAGGTCCCGAGCAAACTCCCCGCCCACCCAGCAGCCCACACCCCTTGCCTTGTTCCAGCTTCCCGCTCGCCAGCTGGCGTTCCTGGCAGCCAGCAGGTCCACCGGGGCTCCGCCTCGGCCGGGCTGGGGCCAGGGGCTGGGCCTCAGGGACTCTGCTGTTGGGGTTGTCCCAAGCTGGCGTAGATAGAAGCCCAGAGCTCAGCGGCACCTCAGGGCTGAGGGGCTCAGGCTGGTCCTTGGGTCCCGGGCTCTAGGCAGTCACCCAGGGTGTGTGCCTGAGGCCAATCAGGGTTGTGGGGAGGAAGGTCCCTGGCACTGCCACAGTCTGCAGGCCCCATGAGCCTGGTCCTGGGGTTGGGAAGGTGGGAGTCTCTGGCTCCAGGAGGCTGTCCCTGCCCTTAATTTCTGGCAGAGTGCCCATGGGAGGAGGGGGAGGAGCCTCAGCTCACTGTCCACAGGCCCCAGGCCGCCCTCCAGAGCTGGCTTCCAGGCTACAGTCCCTCCTGTCCACAGCTCCACCATGTCAGGACCAGGAGAGGAGTGGGTGCTGTCGACAGGACAGAGGGCAGCGTGGGGCTGGGCCTCTGGGGCAGGTGGGGTGCTCCGTGGCCCACGGGTTCCTCATCATCCTTGGAAACCTCATTGGTCCTGTCCCACAACGGAGGGGGCAGCTGGCTCTGGCTGTCCTAGCTGACTAGGAAGTCATTTTGGCTCCAGGCGCAGCAGGCGTCTGCGTGCCATCAACAGAAACCCTGGGCCAGGGCGGGCTGGAGAGCCCAAGGTCTGGAGCCTCTATAGGGGCGTCTTCCTCTGGCAGGAAATTGACCAGAGGGTTCCCAGGGGTCTGCTCTGAAGGTGGGGGTGGGGAGTGGTTGGCCTGGCTGGGCCAAGGGCTAGCGGACCAGGGTCCCAGTACCCCCTCCTCCTCGGCTGCAGGAGGCCCTGTGGCAGGCATGGGGCTGCCAGTGGAGGGCGCAGCAGGACGGCTGCGCAGTGGGGGTGTCCAGTCCCCTGTCCCTGCCAGGTCTAGATCAGGCCCATTGAAGGGCCCATAGCACAGATCCTCATGGAGGTGAATGAAATTGTAGTCATACTATAAGTCGTATACAAACACACGCCCCGGCGGGCCCAGCTCTGGGGCCTCCTCCTCAATGGCATTGCCATGCTGGCTGGTTCGGGTGATGAGGTGGGTGGAGGGCGTGGGGCCAAGAGGCACGGGATGAAGTCAGCCCTGCTGAAGAGCTCGTGGCTGGAGGAGCCGCTGCCTGAGCCTTCAGGGCCCAGTGTGTCCAGAGGCCGCCAACAGGGTGGCAGAGAGCAGGTGACTGCGCTGGCTGGCTGCTGGGCCTCATCACAGGGACACTGGTATCATCGGTGCAGAGGACACTTCGGTGCTGAATGCTCTCCCCGCATGTCACTGAGCACTGCAGGGAAGCCAGCGGAGGGGCTCAGGCTGGGAGGCAGGCTGCCAGGGGACGCTGGGGCAAGGTTGGGTAACCTGTCCACTGCCCGATGTCAGAGCGGCAGAGACCCCAGCCAGCCCCCTCTTTGGCCGTGCCCAGCTCAAGGCCACGGCTGTGGCCACAGCTTGCCAGCAGCTTCCTGACCCTCAGGCTCTGGAGTCAGAGTCTGGACCTTGGAATCCCCCAGGCTCCCTCCCACCCATGGTACCAGGCAATAAACGCTCCAGGAAGGCTGTCTACCTCCCTGCAGCCCAAGACCAAGGGTGGAGCTGGAGGCGGGCCCCTTCCCATCCTGAGACCAGTTCCCCGCAGCCCAGGTGGCCCAGGGAACATGGTGGTTGCAAGGGGTTTCAGCAGGAGACTGGGGATGGTGTTCACAGGCGGGTGGCTCCAGGGGGCTCTGCTCATCCAGCCCCACACTGGGATGCAGAGCACTGCCCAGCGGGAGAGGCCCCTGCCCACCTGGCAAGGGCACACAGGTGGCATCAGCAGGCTCACCAGCAGGGAGGGCCAGGCCAGGCTCCCAGACCCTCAGGGTTTGGGCAGAGCTGGGACTGAGGCCAGTCGATGATTCTCTAGAGCTCCAAGCCCAGGTCGGTGTCCTGCCTCCAAAGCCTGGTTACACAGCAGTCCCTCCACTCCCGCAACCCTCTCCTCAGGGGAACTGAGGGCGACTGGAGGCCTATTTCCACATCCAGGGACCCAAAGAGGAGGACCACAGGTGTCCGGGCTGGCCCAGGCTGGGATAAGCAGCAACCCAGGGCTAGGACTTCAGCCTTAGGAAGAGTGAAAGCCCGGCTCCCTCTGCTCCTCTCCAGGGCCTCCGGGGACCCAGATGTAGGGGCCTGTGGCAGACCCAGTACATCTAGGGGTAGGGATTTGGTGGGTGTGTGCTTAGGGGAGACTGAGGGGCAGGGTGGAGACCAAGGGGCAGCAGGGAGCGGCATGGGGGGATACTGAGGGGCAGGGCAGAGACCGAAGGGCAGCGGGGAGGGGCATGGTGGGGAGACCGAGGAACAGCAGGGAAGGGGAGGGGCAGTGGGGAGGGGCATGGAAGGCACATCACAGGCACCCTCAGCTAAGGCTCTGGGAGTGGGGAGTCAATCTCCTCCCTCCCTCCCAACGTTTTTCTTTTTTTTTTTTTTTGGGACAGGGTCTTGCTCTGTCATCCAGGCTGCAGTGCAGTGTTGAGATCATAGCTCACTGCAGCCTTGACCTCCTGGGCTCAAGGGATCCTCCTGCTGCAGCCTCCCAAGTAGTTGGAATAACAGGCACATGCCATTGTACCCGGCTGAATTTTTTCTTTTTTGGTAGAGGCAGGGTCTTGCTATGTTGTCCAGGTTGGTTTCAAATTCCTGGGCTCAGGTAATCCTCCCACCCCAGCCTCCCGAAGTGCTAGGATTACAGGTGTGAGCTGCCGCACCTGGCCCAACGTCATTTTCAACCAGGACACTCCACCTTGCTCCTGTGCTACGAACAACATCCCAATTCATCACAACTGCACATCAGGCCCCAAACGCACATTAAATCCGTGTCCATCTACAGTTACCACAATTCAAATGTCCATCAATGTTATACCACAAACTCTGACTTACAATGACTTATTACCAAAGCTTTCAGGAAAAAATGTAGGCAATGCCATCTGCTGCAAGTGTTTATTCTATTTAGAAGTCTACAAATTTGAGCTTTTAAGAAAGATTCACAAAATATTCATTCAAAACCACATTTTTGGCTTATCAGATTTCAAATATATTTTACTGTGCTGAACAATATATTCTAATGCTGTCTAAAACACAGCTAAATTATTTTTCTTTATTCGTTTATACACATTCTGTAATTTTTGAAAAGCAAGGTTTAAAAATATTAACAAAACTACCCAATTACAATGACTGTTCTCCCATACATGGAACTATTCTCTGTAGCTGTATCTTCTTACCTCACTCCATTTTAATTCTGTATACCACATCGATTTATAAACACCCTTAGGGAGTTCTCATCTTCCATTTCTCATCAATTCAAACAGCAACACCTTTTACAAGATAACATTAATCCCCTTGGCAAGGCAGCTTACATTTGTTAAAAGCACTCACTGAAAAATATTTTTAAATTTATAGGTCATAGAAAATAATTTACAAAGAGACAGATGACTTCAAATATTATTTGGCAGTCACCTTACTATGTAGAAACATAAATGAAGCAACCTGTCACAGGAGACACCCGTCACTTTGGTCTTTTGAAGGACATGTGTGTGGTGAGCGTTGTTTCTGCAGGTCCATCTGGCATCTTTTGATTCTGGCAGCCCTGAGCCCACGTGTCACATGGAGACCTCTCCTCCCCTACGTGAAGCCTCCTGGTTCAGGAGCAGGAGGAGCCGATGTCTCCAGGCCCTCAGTGTTGAAACCAAAGGTTCCAAGAAAATAAAGCAAGGATATACGTGGAGACGCCAAAGGAGGGTGTGGCAGGAGGGAACACGAAACAGAAATCACAGTAAAGCTCCTACTACATCAGAACTCAGAATTTCTCAAAAGAAATATTAAAAATCAGAAACATATACCATATGAAAAAGTAGCAAAACAATCCGCAAAACTATCTGGTCTTCACTGCCGCCTGTTGCGTGGTCACTGGTTCATTTACAGAAGAATTTCTCCAGGAAATACATATCACGACTTCAGTATTAAGAACCATAGCGATCCTGAAGAGAGAACCAAAACGGAAGTTTACGACCATTCAGCAGCGATCCCTGACTCCTGCGCCCTGAATATTCACCATCACCAAAACTGACACTGCAGCCGGTGTCGGGCATGTGACATGAACACTACACCGCGGGGGTGTGCTCATCTGGAAGCAGCCATTGCTGCAGCTTCAAGGCTGAGGGCAGGTGTGGGCTTCAGAAGCCAACAGGATTCACATCCTGTCTCTGGCATCCATGGCCACAGTCCCGGGATCGGGAGGCAGGGAGCAAAGTGTCTGGGCGGGAGGATGCTCAGTGGGCCGGAGGCTACTTGCTGAGCCTCTGGGAAACAAGTGTGATGGGCAGGACAGAGAAACACACTTGGTGTTTGAAGCCCTGAAATTTCGGCTCAGCTGGTCATCTTGCAGAAGTGACCTAACCTGTGCCTCAATTCCTTCACCTGTAAAATGGGGATATAAAAGGGAGTCATCTCTAAAATGGGGATGACCATCTATAAAATAGGGATGTTACCTATATGGAGACTGATGTGGGCTTAGCTGACCTGAGGGACGTGAAAGAACTCTGTGAATTTTAACTTCAGAGTCAAATGAAAGGGAAGACTGTGCTATTCACAGTGTGAAAACAGCTACATCAAGAGTCCTGGGACTAAGGGAACTCTCCAGAACGGGAGACACCTCCATGCCCTCCTTAACCTGCAGCCAGAGCAACATCTGCCTGGGGCCAGGAACCCCCTTTAGAGGCACCACAGTCCACATGGTTCCAGTCCTACTTCCTTTAGCAGCATCTTTAATAGAATCCTTCTTCAATGGCCTGATGTAAACAAGAAGGTACAAAGAAACGAGCCATTCATATCGTCAGAGATGGCCTCGACTCTTATGTGCAAGTATGTGCCATCCTTGGCTTATGTTTTCACTCGATAGAATGTGGTTTTAGAAAAACTTCTGATGACATGGAAATGCTCCTAACATCACAGAGAAAAAGCAAGATATAAAACCCTATATACAATATAATCCCTTTTTGATTTTAAAAAGATATGTATATCCTTTTTATCTATGAATAGAAAAATATCCTTAGAAATCTAGAGCTAAAAATATACCATAATATTAAGAAGTTATCCCTGTGATGTGGCATTACAGATAATTTCAATTTTCTTAATACTTACTTCTCTGTTCCAATCTAGGAAAAAAAAAACTGCATAATGGTCATGACAATTCCTCTAACAATTCCCAGAGAGTCATACATTAGAAAATATTAAATATAAAATTATAATTTCTGGTTTTCATAATGTCCTGGGTTATACTGTAGCAAACACATCGATCCAATAACATATAATTGAATTTTCCAGCAGTTGAAGATTGAAGTAGGTCTCATTTTCAAACTGCTGAATCTACTACCATCATAGCCAGTGAGCACTGCCCCATTCCACTGACCTGAATTGAAGTCACGACTCCATTAGCAAAGACGGAGAGTTTTCCAGCAACGGACCTCACTCCCTGCTTGAATTGCGCCATGTCGGGGGCACTGGGCAGCACGTTGGACAGGCTGTAGTTCCCTGCACACACACAGAAGCTGGCTCATTACTGCCATGGCCATGGCTGCGGCAAACCCTGTGCCCAGAGTGCCCAACGGCTTCAGAGAACCTGGATGTCTCCCCTCCTGCCGCCTCACAAGGAGCCCAGCAGTGGGATGGAGACTCGGGCTGAAGTGGCAGCCCTGCCACGATCCACATGAGAGAATCCACATGAGAGAAGATGTAGTATGGGGGACTTAACACCACCATGAGTTCAAATCCTGGCACTGCCACTTCCAGGCTATGTGCCTCTGGAGAATTTAGTTCCTTGCTCTCTCTGGGCCCCTTTCCTCAAGGTGCTTAACATAGCCCTGGCAGGTAAGTACCCAGCAAAAGGCAGATGGGCCAACACGGATGGCCTCTTTCACATCGCCTCCTCCCTCTTTTGGTAACAGTACTCCTCCCTTCCTCCGGGAACCACCTCTCCCTTCTACCCTGTCCACAGGCATGGGCTCATGACCCAGGCCTGACCAATCAGAGCCTTCCCTGGGATGCACGTATCCTCAAATGAGAGGAGCCATTTGCTTGCTCTGGGGTTACTGGCAGGGACGAAGCAAAGCAGCAGCCATCTGTGACTAGGACTGCCCCTCCCACTCGCTTGGGGGATGGAGGAAGCTTGTTTCCTCCCCCGGGAGGTGAGCCACATGGATACATCACTGATGCTCTCTGACTGTGACTTAGAAGCCGAGCTCCACTGCCAGTCTTCCCAGGTACAGAAGTTGACACTTCCACCCTCTCTGCTAGGACCGGTGTTAGTGGGTTACTGTTGCCCTGACATAAACATCACCATAATTGCTACCAATGTGGGTGAAGTTCATCAGGGTTATCACACATAAAGGAGGTCTGACCACACTCCTAGAGCTGACAATCAGGGGTTCATAAACTTCTGTGTCACAATTGTAATAAGACGCTGCAGGGGCTCAGTGAGCTCAACACAAACCCTGAAGGTCCTCAGAAGTAGCCACACCTAGCTATGCCCTAAGCCCCACATGACACCACCTGTTCCTTACAAAACAGAAACCCACCGGACACAGTGGCTCACGCCTGTAATCCCAGCACTTTGGGAGGCTGAGGTGGGTGGATCACTTGAGGTCAGGAGTTCAAGACCAGCCTGGCCAACATGGTGAAACCCCATCTCTACTAAAAATACAAAAAATTAGCTGGGCATGGTGGCGGGCACCTGTAACCCTAGCTACTCAGGAGGCTGAGGCAGGAGAATCACTTGAACTGGGGAGGTGGAGGTTGCAGTGAGCCAAGATTATGCCACCCCACTACAGCCTGGGTGACAGAGTGAGACCCCATCTCAAAAACAATAACAAAATAGAAATCCTTGGTCAAGTCCCTCTCTGAGAACAAAACAGAACTGACAAGTTACCCTGCAATGTGTCCCTTGGGAGAGACACTGCATTTGCCCACAGCACTGTTCTCATGCCTACCACAGATGCAGGTCCTCCCATCTCCATCTCCAGCTGCCTGTGTAAAATCTTGTAGGCCTTCGCCAATGACAGAGTAGAATTCCAACACAGTGATGGGACTGGGGTGCTGTGTCTCCTCTGAGGGCTGCCTGGGCAGGCTGGAGGGGCCAGGTGGCCATGGTCAAAGACAGCCCTAGTGCGCTCAGGTTACACAATGAGCTCCAGGAAATGACAGCTCCAGCCACCTGCTCAGGAAAAGTGTCCTTGACCCAGGGAATCTCTCGTCCCTATCTGTTCTCAGAACACCCACAGTGCGTACTGAGGACACCACCACAGACCCGCTTTTCCACAGCTCACCACCTACTAAGGAAAGCAGACAATTAACTGATAACACCACTAAAGTGTGACCTGTGTCATGTGGAAGGGACACAGAGCAAACTCAGGTAAACAGCTTGGAGGTGGCTGCAGGGGTCCAGGTGCATGGGGCGGTACCTGAGCCTGAGCAGGTGGCAGTGGGGATCGGGAGGGAACGGGCTGAGCGTCCTCAGGAGGCAGGTGTCAAGAGACACACTGACTGACGCCGAGGCAGGCTGGGAGGCAGGCGGATTAAGGATATTTCCCAGGTTTCTGCTTGAGCAGCCAGGAAGAAGACAGCGGCTCCCCTCTCTGAGACAAAGGGGACGCTGAGCTACACAGTGGTCCGTGGTTGCGGCAAATGCCCTGGATGAGTCAGGACAGGACAGGTGACGCTGAGCTAACAACCACCCACAACTGATGTTCGCTGTGCCCAGTGCAGGTGGGCAGGGGGTTCTGTACATCACAGCCACTTGTGGTCCAAGCCCACGGGGCTACCTCTTAATTCCAGCTTCCTTGCCTACTATGACAGGGAATGGAACATGGCAACACGCACACAGCTCTCAAGGCTTGTGCTGGAGGCGGAACACATCGCCACTGCAGCCTGGCACTGGCCATGGGACACGGGAGGTAGTGGGAGGCGTGTTCCAGCCTATGCTGGCCGGCGGGCAGGCGCTCAGACTCAGCAAGCTCCTGGGGCCATTCATCATCCCTCCACCCATTCATCCTCAAACACCTGCAGAGGGCTTCCTCTGCCAGGCTCTGTCAGGTGCCAAGGGCACAGAAAGGAGAACTGACGATCCACTGGGGGAGATGGTCATCACATGGTCTTGCCCTCGGTGTAAGGCACAAGAGTGGTGCAGGGGGCACTAACCAGGCCCCCAGGGCAAGTACGGGTTGAGGGGCTGTCTGGGGGAATGGGGAAGAGAAGCATTCTGGGCTGGGGGCTCCACAGGCTCAACACCGCTGGAGCAAGTCACAGCAGTAAATCACGAGAAACGAGGCTGGAAAGGCCAACGGAACCATGGTCCTGGAGGTGAGTGCTGGGCGGGGAGCTGTGCTTCAAGCTCTCGAGGGCAGGATTTTCAGCACGGATGACTGTGTTTCGAAACATCATTGTGGGAGGAGTGAGGAGAGGGGTGAGCAGCAGCCAAGACCGGAGCAGGAGGACCAAGCAGGGGGTTGTGGCCACGCTTCACGTCTGGGGTCATCCAGGAGAGACTCCGATCATATGGGTCTATGGTGTGACAAGGGAGGTGGAAGGTTCCAGGACAACTCCCAGGCTCCTCAAAATAAGATCTTTTTTTTTTTTTTTTTTAAGACAGAGTCTTGTTCTGTCGCCGAGGCTGGAGTGCAGTGGCACAATCTCAGTTCACTGCAAGCTCCACCTCCTGGGTTCACGCCATTCTCCTGCCTCAGCCTCCTGAGTAGGTGGGACTACAGGTGCCCGCCACCACGCTCGGCTTTTTTTTTTTTTTTTTTTTTTTAATTTTTTAGTAGAGACGGGGTTTCGCTGTGTTAGCCGGGATGGATGGTCTAAATCTCCCCACCTTGTGATCCATCTGCCTCAGCTTCCCAAAATGCTGGGATTACAGGCGTGAGCCACCACGCCCGGCCCAAAATAATAATTTTCTTTTTCTTTTCTTTGAGACGGAGTCTCGCTCTGTTGCCCAGGCTGGAGTGCAGTGGTGAGATCTCGGCTCACTGCAAGCTCCGCCTCCCAGGTTCACGCCATTCTCCTGCCTCAGTCTCCGGAGTTGCTGGGACTACAGGCGCCCGCCACCACGCTCAGCTAATTTTTTGTATTTTTAGTAGAGATGGGGTTTCACCGTGTTGGCTAGGATGGTCTCGATCTCCTGACCTCATGATCTGCCCACATCAGCCTCCCAAAGTGCTGGGATTACAGGCGTGAGCCACCGCGCTCGGCCCAAAATAAGAATTTTTAAAAGAATACCAGTTCTTTTTTTTTTTTTTGAGACGGAGTCTCGCTCTGTTGCCCAGGCTGGAGTGCAGTGGCCGGATCTCAGCTCACTGCAAACTCTGCCTCCCGGGTTTACGCCATTCTCCTGTCTCAGCCTCCCGAGTAGCTGGGACTACAGGCGCCCGCCACCTCGCCCGGCTAGTTTTTTGTATTTTTAGTAGAGACGGGGTTTCACTGTGTTAGCCAGGATGGTCTCGATCTCCTGACCTCGTGATCCACCCGTCTCGGCCTCCCAAAGTGCTGGGATTACAGGCTTGAGCCACCGCGCCCGGCCTAAGAATACCAGTTCTAATCTCTCTGCTTCGTGGAGACAAATGAAGAGAAAAAGTAATTCCAAGATTTTAAGAACAAGTTTGGGCATTGTTTGTTTGTTTGAGACAGGGACTCACTCTGTTGCCCAGGTTGGAGTACAGTGGTGTGATCATGGCTCACTACAGCCTCAATCTTTTGGGCTCAAGTGATCCTCCTGCCTTAGCCTCCTAAATAATTGGGACTACAGGCGTGAACCATCACACCTAGCTAATTTTTTTATTTTTTAAATTTTTTATAGAGATGGGGGTCCCACTATGTTTTCCAGGCTGGTCTGGAACTCCTGGGCTCAAGCAATCCTACTTTGGCCTCCCGAAGTGTTGGGATTACAGGCGTGTATCACTGTGCCTAGCCAAACAATGAGTTTAACAACAAAAATTGCTCCAATGGCTACTTCTCAGATAGGCGTAACAGATGCCACTTTGCTAAATACATGCCACTCTGGTTTAACTGAATCTCTGTTGGCAATGCCACTGCACAGCTATACTGTCTGACAAGCACATGTGGCAATAACCAAACCGGACTGCCTGACTGCGGACTGAGGGTAGTGCTTTTGAGGCCACACTCCCAGACCCTGGGCCGGAGCAAGGAGAAAAGGAGACAGTGGTCAAGGGACCCCGCAAACAACCAGCCACTTGACCCCACGATGCACACAAGGAAGGGTGCAGGTGTCTGCACTGCCACGCAGATGTGCTCTCATTCAACAATCAGAATTGGCTTTCTGGAAAGAGACATGCTGAGGGGACAGCTGGGTTTGAAGCTTTTTGTTGTATCCTGGCTCTCACACGCTGCCTCCACTCCGTCATCTGGTGTCTGAGTGCCTCACACCTGCCTGAGGCAGTGCCCAGTTGATGGCAGTCCCCCAGCTCCAATGACCCTGTCCCATGGGTGTGGCCACAGGGACTGCTGCTGTGCCAGGTCAGGTTGGCTGTGGGCGCTTACATGTGCTTCCTACTCAATCCTTCAGCTACAGTGAAACAGAGTGCCCGTAAGAACGGCCGCAGGGTTCCTGGGCTAGAAACAGCCCCGGAAAGTAGCTTACCTCACCAGAAGCATTTCAAATGTGGAAATTAAGATAAGGAATACAGAATGGCTTCTTTTTTCTTTCTTTCTTTTTTTTTTCGATACAAGGCCTGGCTCTATTGCCCAGGCTGGAGTGCAGTGGCACCATCTCAGATCACTACAACCTCTGCCTCCTGGCCTCAAGTCATCCTCCCACCTTAGCCTCCGGAGTAGCTGGGACTACAGGCATGCACCACCACGCCTGGCTAATTTCTGTATTTTTTGTAGAGACACAGTTTTGCCATGTTGCCCAGGCTGGTCTGGAACTCCTGAGCTCAAGTGATGCATCCTTCTCAGCCTCTCAAAGTGCTGGATTACAGAGGTGAGGCACCACGCAGAATAGTGTCTTTTTTTCTTTTCTTTTTTTCTTTTTTCTTTTTTTTTTGAAACAGAATCTCATTCTATTGCCCAGGCTGGAGTGCAGTGGTGCAATCCAGGCCACTGCAACTTCCCCCTCCAGGGTTCAAGCAATTCTTGTGCCTCAGTCTCCTGAGCGGCTGGGATTACAGGCACCCACCACCATGCCTGGCTATTTTTTTTTTTTTTTTTTTTGAGACGGAGTCTTGCTCTGTCGCCAGGCTGGAGTGTAGTGGTGCGATCTCGGCGCACTGCAACCCCCGCCTCCCAGGTTCAAGCAATTCTCCTGCCTCAGCCTCACAAGTAGCTGGGACTACAGGCACGTGCCACCACGCCCAGCTAATTTTTGTATTTTTAGTAGAGATGGGGTTTCACCCTGTTGGCCAGGCTGGTCTCAATCTCTTGACCTCATGATCCACCCGCCTCGGCCTCCCAAAGTGCTGGGATTATAGGCGTGAGCCACTGTGACCGGCCTAATTTTTGTATTTTTAGAAGGGATGGGGTTTCACCATGTTAGCCAGGCTGATCTTGAACTCCCGACCTCAGGTGATTCACCTACCTCGGCCTCCCAAAGTGTTGGGATTATAGGTGTGAGTCACCATGCCTTGCCCAGAACAAGTTTTAAGAACTTGTTTTCTTAAAACAAACTTTTACTTCAATAACAAAGTATTAAAGACAAAATAAAAGAAAAAAATGTTATAAAAGAAAACAAGCTTTTATGGAGGCAGAACACATAAAGCTCTTTGTTGAAATATGCTCTAAATAATAAAAAAATAAACATTTAATAGAAGTTGCTGGTGCCTGTAATCCCAGCTTCTTGGGAGGCTGAGGAGGGAGGTTTGCTTAAGGCCCAGAGTTTGAGACCAGCCTGGGCAACACAGTGAGACCCCAGTGGGGGCAGGGGGGTGAAGGTTTCTGGGTGGCCTCTCACCCCAGGGTGCACCTTACAATGACCACGAAGTGCCAGGGATCAGGGTTGGTTTGGCACCTACACAGGCTCAAGAAAATTGAACGGATCTTTGTTCTCTGAAAGGGAACAGGAAGGTAGACACAGGCTGGCCACTATTTTGTTTCAGTAACTGGAAAGGCTGCTCTCATTTGATCTCCAATTTTTTTTTTTTTTAAACAAACAATGCTTCAGAGAAAAACTTCTACTGACTTAAATTACAAAAGCATCCACTGCAGGGAGTCGGGGGACTGAACAATGCAGGTCTCTGGACTGGCCTGCCGGCTGTGCCAGGGCCCCTACAAGGCGACCCAGCACTGACCTGTGGGGGCAGCAAGGCTGGGGTTGCTGGAGGCCTCCAAAGGTGGCTGGAGAGCCTCTCTGCCAGGGATGGTCACAAAATGAAGTTGCCCTGACAAAAGGCCAGGACACTGAAAGTCTGGAGATGGAACAAGCCAATGAGCCTCACCTGCCCCCACCAAGACTCACTGCCAGGAAATGCCCAGTCAGCAAGTAACTGCCTGAGCGCCCCTCTGCTGAGTCTGGGGTGAGGC
The DNA here is from genome assembly GCF_037993035.2 of Macaca fascicularis. Classification (NCBI taxonomy): domain Eukaryota; kingdom Metazoa; phylum Chordata; class Mammalia; order Primates; family Cercopithecidae; genus Macaca; species Macaca fascicularis. The sequence goes on along the minus strand of NC_088384.1, from coordinate 8,783,986 downwards.
ACAGGGTGTGCTGTTGCCCAGAGAGTGGCTCGTGGGAGCCGCGGCCCTGGCTGCCCACCCCCAGGCACCGCCACACCCTCACTGGCAGTGGATGTGCTGGGGCTTGTCCACTCTGGCCGTGGCCTCTGGCTCCTTGGGCTGCCTGGCTCTCTGCCGGCACAACCCTTGGCTCACTTGGTGCCACCTGGCTAGGTGTGTTCCCTCCACCGCAGCACAGCAACTTGGTAGTGCCCACTGCACCCCGAGGGCCACAGTGTGTCTCTATAACATTCCCAAACCGCAACCCAGAATGTCCGACACTCAGACCTTCTCTGTCGAGCTGTTTCTCTTTGGACTCTGAAAACAGCTGTTCTCTGTGGCTATAAGGCCAAGTGTTTGCCCAGGTTGGTCACCTAGAGCCACACCCAGTTCCTCTAGGCCTAGAAATGAGGTGTGCTGAGGGTGCCAGGCCTGGAATGCCTGGCTCCTGAGAGTCCTCCCTCCCCTTGGCTCTCCTGCTGATAAATGGGTTCCTGAAATGACCTCAGAGGACGCTGCTCCTTTCATGTTAACCGCAGGGCCCCCTCCTCCCCACTGTGGCTTGGCAGAGGCCTTTGTAGGGTACTCTTGCAAGGCATCCCTCAGTCAGGGGGATATGGAAGTCGAAGCAGAGGGGCCGGTGCTCTGAAGCCCACCACTGGGCTCCCAGGCTGCCCCATCCTAGGTCATCCCAGCCCTGGGAGGACCAGATACCTCTTTGCTGCGGTCTGAACCCTGAAGAGGGATACGGGAGACAGGCAATTCCCCTCCGCTTGCTCACTCCCAAAGTTGTGTTCTGTCTTCTCTGGAAGAGATGCTGGTAGAGCCACATGCTTCTCTCTGCCTCTGCCCACCCCTGGGGCCTGCTGTGTGCCAGACACTTGGTGGCACTTTGTATTTCTCATTTAAGCCTCATGAAAACCTTGAGAGGTAGTTTTATCCACCCACGTTATGGAGAAGGAGACTGAGGCTAAAGGCGCCATGACATACTCAAGGACTCACAGCTAGAGGGTGGTTAGGATCACATGGGAGCCCAGGGCTGTCCACCTCTAAGGCTAAGACACCACATGGCATTTCATAGCACATCCGCACTCAGCTAGAAAACATTCCTCTATGACAGTGTTTAGAAGGATGATTGCCAGGCAATGTTGGGGATGATGCTTTCATTTCATGACTTGGTCTCCTCACATGTGAAGCCTGGAATAGTAACTTCTACTCTACCTGACTTACGGCAGAGATCAGAGCATCAAATAATGGTTGCTAAAATATCTTGGAAAAGGAAACAGTCCTATCTAGATGAAATGTGTTCATACCGTAGGCATGACAGAGACCAGCTCTTGTTCAGTGACCCCCTACCTGCTGCCTGCTTCCTCTGCTCCTCAAACAGATCAGCCGAGCTTATGGAGGAACTCGCCGACAGCCTCTCTAGGCGGGCCCTGGTCTCATACTAGAGAAGACAAGGAAAAGGAAACGTTAGGCTCCAAAGATCGTGGGCAGTTTTGCAAGAAGAATCACCGAAGAGCTGTCATTTCAAAGTGTTTGTCCCCCAGGCTCTCTCCAACAGTTACTGAATGCCACTGCCAAGGCCGGGTCCTGCGGGACAGCACAAAGCTCATGTTCTGCATGGGAGGCAGGTCACAGGCCAACCGATCAACATACAGCACCTCAGCCAAGACGGCCAGTGCGGAGGCAGTCAGAGGGAGGGAGGGAGAGCAGCATCTCTCTCCTGCTGCTGCTTCTAGCCAGCGGTCAGCAAAGGCCACTCTAAGAGGCTCTTTTCCAAGCCCCATGACACTATTTTAAAACTGAACTTCAATGTCAACTTTGAAGCAAGGCAGATATTATGGACCGTGGGAAAAGCGAGGGCCAATTCTACTTTCGAAACGATGGCAGAAGTTCAAACTTCTGCAAAATACATTCAGCACATTTTAGGAAACCATCGTCCAAATAGTCAGAGGCACACTAGCCATTCAGGATGAGAGGGAAGACGTAAACCTCCCCACTTCCACTTGAGTCTTACAGCTTAGCAAGACTTCACTCTGATGAGTTTATTAACATTTCTTTTTTTTTTTTTGGAGAGAGAGTCTCACTCTGTCACCCAGGCTGGAATGCAGTGATGTGATCTTGGCTCACTGTAACCTCTGCTTCTGGGTTCAAGCAATTCTCTGCCTCAGCCTCCCAAGGAGCTGGACTACAGGCGCGCACCACCACACCCAGCTAATTTTTGTATTTTTTGTAGAGACGGAGTTTCGTCATGTTGGCCAGGCTGGTCTCGAACTCCTGGCCTCAAGTGATCCACCTGCCTCAGCCTCCGAAAGTGCTAGGATTAAGGTGTGAGCCACAGTGCCTGGCCAAGTTCATTAACATTTCTGAGAAAAGCCAACAATCTGAAAATAAATATATGCACTCCCCAGAAACATATCTGGCCAGGCATGGTGGTTCACGCCTGTAATCCCAGCACTTTGGGAAGCCAAGGCAGGCAGATCACCTGAGGTCAGGAGTTCAAGACCAGCCTAGCCAATATGGTGAAACCTCATCTCTACTAAAAATACAAAAATTAGCCAGGTGTAGTGGTGCATGCCTGTAGTCCCAGCTACTTGGGAGGCTGAAGCAGGAGAATTGCTTGAACCTGGGAGGTGGAGGTTGCAGTGAGCTGAAATTGTGCCACTGCACTCCAGCCTGGGTGACAGGGAGGCCCCGTCTCAAAAAAAAAAAAAAAAAAGAAACATATCTATGTGCTTCATTTCACTATGTTTAAAAGTTATTAAGTAAATTATAGCTGCATCAACAATTGTTTGAAATACATTCAAAAGATACTGGATAATGGCTATTCAAAACACCGAGAGAGGAATAAGAGAACTGTGAGGTAAGTCCTTGTCTTGTAAACACTCCTCTTGCTGAGGCGGCAAGCACACGATCAGTTACACAGACCTGGGTTCAAGTCCCGACTCCAGCACTTTCAGGCTGGAGGGCATCTGGCAGCCTGAGTCTAGCTCACTCAGGATCTCCTCCCCAGTGCCTACACCCACACTTCTTTCCTGCATTATGGGGCACCCAAAGAAACTCTCTGGACCCTTACATCAGCCTGGGCTTGTCTTCCAAAGTACATATCTGATGAAATGGCCTTGACATTGCCAAACTTCTTCTGGGCCTCATCTGTATTTTCAACTGGCTCATAATCTGGCTTGCGGCGAGCAGTAGGTCTGCAATTAAAAACAGCCAACATTAGGTTAACTAATTTGAGGTGAAGCAAACGTGTTTCATACTCATTTTATTTTATTTTTTATTTTATTTTTTTTTGAGACGGAGTCTTGCTGTGTCGCCCAGGCTGGAGTGCAGTGGCCGGATCTCAGCTCACTGCAAGCTCTGCCTCCCGGGTTTTTACGCCATTCTCCTGCCTCAGCCTCCCGAGTAGCCGGGACTACAGGCGCCCGCCACCTCGCCCGGCTAGTTTTTTGTATTTTTTAGTAGAGACGGGGTTTCACTGTGTTAGCCAGGATGGTCTCGAACTCCTGACCTCGTGATCCGCCCGTCTCGGCCTCCCAAAGTGCTGGGATTACAGGCTTGAGCCACCGCGCCTGGCCATTTTATTTTTTAAAATGCCAATAGCAGTAAATTTTGTAAAAGGATTTTAGGCCATTTTTAAAAGCCTGAAAATTCTAATTAAAAAAAAAAAAAAAAAAAGAATATCCAAACGATACAACATTTGAAGGAATTTCTGTTTAAAATGGGGTCTGTTGTTTCACATTTCAGATCAACTGGTGAACATTGAATACATTGTTTGGAATGTCCATAGGACACTGCTCTCTCTACATTGTATAGGATATAAAATGTCCCAGTTACCTGGGACAATTTCAAGTTACATCTGTTGTCCCAACATATTAGTAGTGCCCCTTTGCATTCTCACAAGTTCTCTGGTTGGAAAATAAATTCATTCATAATCACCAAAAACTGGAGTCAGTCCTTCAGTAGGTGAATGGATAAACTTGGCAATTAAGAGGAATGAACACAAGAATGAATGAGTCTTGACCAAGTGTACTAAGAAAAGTTAAACCAGAGTAGGAAGGCCAATTGCTACATGACTCCACTTATATGACATTTGGGAAAGGCAAAATTGTAAGGCCAGAAAACAGACCTGGTGTGACCAGGGGCCAGGGGCAGGGGAGGGGGGACTACAAAGGGCATGGGGAAAATCTGGGGGTGATGGGAACTGTTTTGTTCCTTGGTTTTGGTGGTAATTACATGAACGTATGTGCTTGTCAGAACTGTAAGTATAAAAAGATGAATTTTACTATATGTAAATAATATCTTAAAATTGGGGGAAAAAAGGCCGGGTGCGGTGGCTCACGCCTGTAATCCCAGCACTTTGGGAGGCTGAGACGGGCGGATCATGAAGTCAGGAGACTGAGACCATCCTGGCTGACACGGCGAAACCCCATCTCTCCTAAAAATACAAAAAAATTAGCCAGGCATGGTGGCCAGCACCTGTAGTCCCAGCTACTTGGGAGGCTGAGGCAGGAGAATGGTGTGAACCCAGGAGGCAGAGCTTGCAGTGAGCCGAGATTGCGCCACTGCACTCCAGCCTGGGCGACAGAGTGAGACTCAATCTAAAAAACAAAAAATTGGGGAAAAAGGTGAAATCTTCCTGGCCTAGGCCACCCCTGACCCATGGATCAGAATCTTCAGGGAAGAGGCCTCCACACACATATTTATTTCAAGGTCCACAGAGGATTCTGATGTGCACCTCCTATTTAGAATCAATAATTTAAAATCAAAACAGGCCGGGCATGGTGGCTCACACCTGTAATCCCAGCACTTTGGGAGGCCGAGGCAGGCGGATCCATTTGAGGTCAGGAGTTTGAGACCAGCCCGCCCAACATGGTAAGACCCTGTCTCTACTAAAAATACAAAAATTACCCCGGCATGATGGTGCGCACCTGTAGTCCCAGCTACTCGGGAGGCTGAGGCAGGAGAATTGCTTGAACCTGGGAGACAGAGGCTGCAGTAAGCTGAGATTGCACCACTGCACTCCAGCCTGGGCAACAGAGTGAGATTCCGTCTCAAAAAAAAAAAAAAATCAAAACAATATTCCTAAAATAGTAGAACAAAATTATTCACTAGTCTTACAAAAGGTTTCAAAAGGTTTTCTTTTTTGAGGGGGACAAGGTCTTATTCTGTTGACCAGGCTGGAGTACAGTGGCACGATCATAGCTCACTGCAGCCTTGTACTCCTGGGCTCAAGTGATCCTTCGACCTCGGCCTCTTAAAGTGCTGGGATTATGGGAATGAGCCACCATGCCCAGCCCCTTACAAAGGTTTTCATGTCATCATGTTATCAGCACTTTTTTCCCAGAAATGCATGGATTCACTACTACAACCCCACAGTTTTGCATTCATACCTGTCTGAATAGCCTGTGGTTTTCAGAATGGTTTCAGTATCTTTGCTGGTCTCTTTTTTCCAGTAGGAATCTGAACTGTCATCCCAGCTAGAGAAAGAACTGCTCCTTAACTCCACTGCCTCGTCAAAGTACCTGTGTGAGCAAGAGTACAACGGTGACTTTGGAGGTCCTTGCTGACACTCGTTCTGGGCCCTCTCACTTCCACGGATGTGGGGGATGCCTCCTTGAAGTTAATGGCAGTCACGTTATTAGGTCTAGCCAATGAGACAGGAGCAGACGCGAGGTGTGTCATTTCCAAGGCCTTTCAAGTACCTGTGTTCAACCTTGCCAAGTCCTCTCTTCCCAAGCTACACGGAAGAGACTGTTCCAGGTGCTACAGTCTCAGGTAGGTAAAACCTCCATCAGTCTGGACAATCAAAGTGACACATGGAGGACAGGTACCCTAGAGAACCATCTGCACCCTCAGCTGAGTTCATGTGAAAAAGAAATCAACTGCCATTGTGTTCAGCCCTTGAGATCTGGGGGATGTTTGTTACCTTAGTATTACTTGGCCTATCCAGACAACACAGGGCATCTTTAAATGTTATCCACCACAGGTTACACATTTCACTCTCTTTAGGTCTTACTCCGCCTGGTTAGGCAGTCACAAATAACACCGCTGGGCCTAGAGAACCGACTCCATACAGGAAGCTTCTTGTTGGCAATCCCTTCCATGTTAAGTACATTCAATGAAAATGATGTAAATGACGCTAATTAACCTTCTCCTGGAGTTGGATACAAAGCTACGGATCATTGATCACTGGACCATTCTTCGGATACTCTTTCAGCCTGGAGCCTGCAGTAAACTTGATCTGATTTGCAAGCATCTCAGGAGAGCCTGGTCTTCGGATCAGTTTACACTTTAATTAACCAATTATCACCGAGCAGGGCATTGCTCAGAGAGCAGCACTCAGTGGCGGCCTTTTGTCCTGTGTGATTAGAGAAAAATCTTTGACCAAGAGCAGCAAGGTCTGCCTGGAACAGGAGCGATTGACAGGCAAGGTGGATGTGCCAAAGCCTTGAGAAAAAGTGACCATCAACCAGCCAGGCACGGTTTCTCACACCTGTAATCCCAGCACTTTGGAAGGCCAAGGCAGGTAGACTGCTTGAGCCTGGGAGTTCCAGACCAGCCTGGGCAACATGGCAAAGCCCCATCTTGACAAAAAATGCAAAATAAATAAATAAACAAATAAAATAACTGTTTCCTGACCATCTCTGGGGATTAAAAGAAAAAAATTAATGGGGCATGGTGGCACACCTATAGTCCCAGCTACTTGGGAGGCTCACCTAAGCCTGGGAGGCCGAGACTGCAGTGAGCTGTGATGACGCCACTGCACTCAAGCCTGGGTGACAAGATCACCTGAGCGTGGGAGGCTGAGGCTGAGATGAGCCGTAATCATGCCACTGCACTCCAGACGGGGTGATAAAGTGAGATACTATCTCAAAACAAAAAGTGACTGTGCTATGCCAGAATTCGCAACAGCTTAGGATGGAAAAGCAGTCTGGCCAGATATACACACCTCATGAAGGCAGTCCAAGAAGTTCAGAGGAGAGAGGCAGATCCCAGGGAGGTCTTAGGAAAGGAAGGGTGACAGAAGAGAATACAGAGGCCTTAACAGACATCATCCAGGCTTTCTCCAGAGAGTAAGGACAGGAAGCACACTGGAAACAAGGTGAGCACCAAGCTCTGTGCTATAAGGAGTTGCACAAAAGATGGAGATCATAGGTCAGAGGGGCCAGTAACCAAAGGCCAATGTAAGAGGAAAGCAAGAACCCCTAAGAGCAAAGAGGCCAGGACCTCAGTGAACTAAGATCTGGGTGGGGGACATGCTAAGAACCAATTTACTCTTTCTTGGCAGAAAACAAAACAAAACAAAACAAAACAAAAAAAGGGACAGAGTTTGATAAACCTGCTGTTTGGAGCAGATGGTATGATATTACATCCTTAATAGACAGAAAGTAGAATTTCTCAATGTGGCTTCTGTCTTCTCCGGCAAGAAGGTCATTAAGAACAAATCTCATGACACTAGCATCTTCTCCTTAGGAAGGAAAACGCGGTGTTCAAAGTGTATCTGGATTTCAGCTAGAAACCAACCAGCCTTTCCCCATGGTGGACGAGTGGATCTGTACTACACCCAGGCTCTGCCTGGAGGAAGAGATGACTGATTTCCCTTCAGAGAAGAGAGATCAGGACACTGAAGGAACCGGAAGTTACATCAGAGGAAGGTTCAAAAGATGTGGGATGTGTGCGGGCCTGGAAGGTGCTATTCACATGTTTGAGGGACTTATTTTAAGGGACCATGAAAAAACTAAGACCAATTCAATGAGGAATTTTAAAACTACTTAATAAGCACCTGTGAGGAGTCAGGCACTCTGCTAGGGGAAGACACAGGGCAAGAAGACACATTCAGCTCCTGCCCTCATGAGGCTTGTGAACTGGCTTATGGAACGGAGGCTGACTTGAGCGCAGAAGCCTCAGAAGCTGTGTTAATGAAAGGGAGAGTTTCTCATGGAGCTGCCCTGGGACCAAATGGCTGCCCTGAGAAGGAATGGTACAGTAGAGGCTGGATGGCCCTGGAGTGGGAAGAGGGGGGTCAGCACTGGACTGGTGCAGGGTGAGGGTGAACTTCCAGGTTCTTCATGACTCTGTGATACTAAATTTTGTAGATTGAACAACACTCTAGGTAAATAACATTCTTCATTCTTTTTTTTTTTTTTTTTTTTTTTTTTGAGACGGAGTCTCGCTGTGTCGCCCAGGCTGGAGTGCAGTGGCGCGATCTCGGCTCACTGCAAGCTCTGCCTCCCGGGTTCACGCCATTCTCCTGCCTCAGCCTCCGAGTAGCTGGGACTACAGGCGCCCGCCACCACGCCCAGCTAGATTTTTGTATTTTTAGTAGAGACGGGGTTTCACCGTGTTAGCCAGGATGGTCTCGATCTCCTGACCTCGTGATCCACCCGCCTCGGCCTCCCAAAGTGCTGGGATTACAGGCTTGAGCCACCGCGCCTGGCCTACATTCTTCATTCTTATAAGCCAATGTGCTTATCCTGAAATGTAGGGGAATCTGATTACTTTTAAGTGACTGAACTATTCAGAAGTCAAAGGAGAGAGACAGCCATTGGCTTGGGTCCCCCTGACCAGCATAAGCCTGTGAGGCAGCAGTCTGTGCGTGGGCTGGATGGCGCCTTCTCTTCCAGTCACCCATGAGAGGCTCTCTGTGCTCATGCTAAGGAGGAGCAACTCAGCAGGAGGACCGGCAACTCACTAAAGGGATGGACAGACCACCATTCAGGCCTCCAGCTGACCCTTGGAAGGACAGGGTGAGTGGGACCACTAATGGCCACTAGTCCCTGCTCAGAAACAAACAGACTTTCCTTCCTCATTGCCAAACCTTTATTGGCTTTCTAATGCTTTGACTGTAGCTCTCAATGCTTTTTTACTTTTATTTTTGCCCTCCCACTGTCTTTACCCAATCTTGAAAACATTCCTTAAAATCCCTTGATAAGAACATCCTAATATCACATTCTCTCTGATTTAGAGCTATAGAAGGTTGTCTATTCTAATGAAGGCCATGCTGGCTTTATAAGGCTGAGCAAATTGTTCTAGTTTCATTATCTTGTACTCAATATATAATTATACTGTTTATATCCTGGAAATAATGGAACTCAATAATAGTAATAAAAAAAAAACCAAGGACAGGTTTTATCTTATTTTTAACAGAAACAGAACTCTTTCATAATTCATAATATTCAAGTTCTAATGGGCTAATGAATAATTTGAAAGCAGTAAGAGCTCTTCATCGAACTATTATATTTGCTTTCAGAGTCCATGTTTATTTTACCTCAGTTGCCAAAGTACCTAATAGTACCCTCGTTCTACTAATGGTGGTTACCCTACCAAGGAGGACTAGAGAAGGTATTTATGTTCCTATTAGACAATCTGCAGGGCGTGATAAACAATACTGCAAGGTCTCTCTGGCAAGAGTCCAGGAGGCAAGGTCTATATAAATATGCCATCTGCTCCCAGGTTTCAAACTGTAACAGTTTCACAGTAACAGTGGCTTCTGGGGGCTAACCCTTTTGATTAAGCCTTGGAAGGAGGGGAAGTCTGAAAGATCCCTGAAGCCCTTACAAGGCAGAAAGGCCCCGCAAGGGCCTGTCAGTGACCTGGAGCCAGTGAGGGTCTCTGAAGTTCCCATTAGGCAACCTCACTTAAGAGTTCTCTTAGCAACCCGGCTACCAAGCAAGAGTACTGATTTAACTTAAATTGTCTCTTTTTTTTGAGACAGAGTCTTGCTCTGTTGCCCTGGCTGGAGTGCAGTGGTGCAATCTAATCTCACGGCAACCTCTACCTCCCAGGTTCAAGTGATCCTCCCACCTCAGCCTCCCAAGTAGCTACGACTACAGGCATGTGCCGCCATGCTTGGCTAATATTTTTGAAACTTTTTGTAAAGATGAGGTCTCACTATATTTCCCAGTCTGGTCTTGAACTCCTGGGCTCGAGTGATCCTCCTGCCTTGGCCTCCCAAAGTGCTGGGATTATAGGTGTGAGCCACCATGCCTAGCCTAAACTTTCTTTACTATCATCTGTAGAAGTTGCCAATAAGCAGTGAAATGATCAAAGATGTGCGAGAAGCCACACAGGCAAATACAGACCCGTATTGCCAAGTGTTTCCTCTGACCCAGACTTAGTCCATCATTTAATATTCATATCTGAAATGATTTGACATGCATGCAGTTTCCAAATCAAATTACGCATTTAATTTTATTCTGTGTAAAAATCTATTTACATACCTTTAAAAGGCATGATTTGGGTATCACTTCTGAGTAAAGTGAAACTTGATGCATTATACAAGCTGCAAAGGATAGGCAAATATAAAACCACCCGTGTCTCTGAAAACACCACCATGGAACACCACTAAACTACTATCTTTTTTTTTTTTTTTTTTTTTGGTAAAATCCCTGGACTTGAAATAATTTGGAGCTATACTTAAGAGACATTTTTTAAGGATAGTATTCTTTATACAATTCCTTGTCTATAAACATTGATAGGAAAATATACAATTTCACAATTAGATTCTAGGTAATAAATTTTTATCTGTTCTATATATGAAGTATATAGCTTTTATACATATGAAAACGCTTCAAACCTATAAATTGCCAGACAACTCTAATGCCCTCCGAGATGTAAGTGATGGAGCCTTCCGGTAAGCACCACCCATTACTGACAGAAACACCTTCAGTTTTCATGAACTGCTAACCCAAAGGTGGTCCTCAATGTGGTTAGTTTAACTACCTAACAATAGTAATTAAACATTTAGGCTGGGCACGGAGGCTCATGCCTGTAATCCCAGCACTTTGGGAGGCTGAGGCCAGCAGATCATTTGAAGTCAGGGGTTTGAGACCAGCCTGGCCAACATGGCAAAAACCCATCTCTACTAAAAATACAAAAAATTAGCTGGGTATGGTGGCACACGCCTGTAGTCCCAGCTACTCAGGAGGCTGAGGCAGGAGAATCACTTGAACCTGGGAGGTGGAGGTTGCAGTGAGCCAAGATCATGCTACTGCACTCCAGCCTGGGTGACAGAGTGAGACTCTATCTCATAAACAAACAAACAAAAAACATTTAGACTGAATCACACGTCTCTTAAACTGAGTTTCTACATTATCATATAGCAGCTAAACATAGTAAGAGCCAAGCACCATTCTAAACGTACTATAGTATTTGCAGTATCTCATTTGATCCTCACACAACCCTATCAGATAGGTACTACTAGAGTCCCTAATTTACAGATGAGGAAGCTATAGCACAAAGAAGTTAAATAACTTGGCCCAGGTCACACATAAGTGAAAGCCAGGATTCAAATCCATGCCATCTGGCCCCTGGGCCCATATTCTTACCCCTCTGTTCCTGAGCTGTGCCCTCTCCAGTGAAATCACAGGTTCATTTGGTACTTTTTTAGCAGACCTCTCCCTGGGCTGGGCAGGTCCTTACAAAGTGAACTGACTCAAGTTTAAACTTGTTCTTTTGCTCTGGCAGGCCACTTGACCGTGCACTGATCTCCACAGTCGACTTCACACTAGAGTTATGCATTTTGTCTCAATCAGATAGTGAGTGCTGAAGAAGAGAAACCTCGGCTTTACTCTGGGATCCCCTCAAGGTGCAATCATGTTCCTCATTAATAAATACACACACTCATAGAGTTTATTTAATGTACAGGTGTACCAATTGGAGTTTTCTGAAGCTGACATTCTGAAGCACAGAAATCTGCTGAAGCCCTGAGAAAGAGCTGTGAAATATTCCAACTGCTGGACTAAAACTAAACAACACACACCTTCAGGATTTTGCAGTTTTCTCCAATTTCATAATTTAAATAAACACATCTCTCCTACCTTTAACTCACAGTTGCTGATTTTATTATCAAACATTTTAATGTTAGCAAACATTGTCCTTTCACAAATGTTTCTCTAATTTTTATTTCAAAGAATACCTTTGGCTTCAGTCAAAGCTTTTAAAAACAGTGGAGTAAACTGATTTGTAATTTCTTCTAATGCAAATAAACTAATCAATCCATACTAATCACTACTTTTCAAAATGACACTTTAACGATGATTTGTCATAGAGTACCTTGAGCTGGAAGTAAAATATGAATCGTCACTGTCATCATTGTACTTTTTTCTTGGTTTTGCCATGATGGGTGATTCCTGTTCTATGGTCTGCATATCTGAAGTCACTGAATGTGAAATACCACTTGAGAAAACAGAAAAATATATATATTAGTAGGTTCACAAACTTTTGTTTCACCAAAATAAACAAAGCTTTAATTTATATTTTGAACAAAGACAAATTTATTAGAAGGGTTAAAAATATAAGCAATAAAACAATTTTTTTTTCTGGTGCAAGCTTTCAAAAATGTTAAAATTTTGTGAGGACTGTGTCTACCCAAATACAGTCACAAATATTGGTTATGGGCCGGGCTCGGTGGCCCACGCCTGTAATCCCAGCACTTTGGGAGGCCGAGGTGGGTGGATCACGAGGTCAGGAGATCGAGACCATCCTGGCTAACACGGTGAAACCCTGGGCGGCGGGCGCCTGTAGTCCCAGCTACTCGGGAGGCTGAGGCAGGAGAATGGCATGAGCCTGGGAGGCGGAGCTTGCAGTGAGCCGAGATTGTGCCACTGCACTCCCGTCTGGGTGACAGAGTGAGACTCCGTCTCAAAAAAAAAAAAAAGAAAAGAAAAGAAAAGAAAAATATTGGTTATGTCCATGGCTTCCTCTCCAGTAGGTGCTTCATGAAGAGCTAGACCTTTTTCCTTCTTTTAAAGAGCCAAATTTGAAAATTTTCATGTTATAGTGAATACCAGAGCAAAGCAAAAATAATTAGAGAAGTTAATGAATAACAAAAAAACCCTCTAAAGTTGAAACTAACAGAGTCCAAGAAAAATCCACCGATGATTGGCACAGTTTTAAATTCTAACTTCAAGAAAGCAGTCTCACATACCTTCTGCAATTTCCAAATCCCATGCCGAGTCTGTCTGAGTCAACATTTTTTTTGCCACTAATGTTCAACTTTTCATCTTTCTTCATTTGAATTTCAAGATCCTTATAGGCTAATCGTAATGATGAAACACTGCCAGAAAAACCAAATACTCCTTAATTTAGCTTTAATCCTTTGTTCTTACATTAAAATAGCAAGCAAAATTAAACATGTAATTTATACTTTTAGCTCCATGATTCTTTCCATAATTAACAATTATGAAGGCAAGTTGGCGTTTTTTCTACCTGCCTTTTTTGAATAGATGTTTAAGAAAATTTGAATGAGCCTACAGCTCCTTTCTCACTGCTGCTCAACCTATGCCACTGTTCAAGTTTAGTTCACATTACCTATTATTGTAAAATAACATAATGTATACCCAAATCACTTCTACATGGGATAGTGAAAAGCAGAATTTCTTACTTGGATTATTTTATTACACTTCCACATTACATAACAAAGCATGAGGTTAGTCTCACTAGTCTATCTTAAGATAAAGAAATGTATAAATTTGACTTTACAAATAGATCAAAGAAGCTGTTAATTGTAAAAGGATCCTTCCATTTACAAAATAATTTCTTGTAGGGTATCTCCATGCAATCAGGCTTCTGAGAGTGTTTAAAATGGCATAGTCATTCATCAGCTAATAGACTCTTTAGCACTACTAGTCAGTCATATACCACGCTTCTATTTAAAATCAAGTATCTGCCACAAGCAGGATACCAAAGGGGTAAAAAGGTGTACAAAACATTGTCCTTGCTCTCAGATTTCTTTTTTTTTTTTTTTTTTTTTGAGACGGAGTCTTGCTCTGTGCCCCAGGCTGGAGTGCAGTGGCGCGATCTCGGCTCACTGCAAGCTCCGCCTCCCAGGTTCACGCCATTCTCCTGCCTCAGCCTCCCAAGTAGCTGGGACTACAGGCGCCCGCCACCTCGCCCGGCTAATTTTTTGTATTTTTTAGTAGAGACGGGGTTTCACCGTGTTAGCCAGGATGGTCTCGATCTCCTGACCTCGTGATCCGCCCGTCTCGGCCTCCCAAAGTGCTGGGATTACAGGCTTGAGCCACCGCGCCCGGCCTGCTCTCAGATTTCTAAATATGCAATAATGACTTAATTTTTCATAAAAAAAAAAAAACTATGCCTATATAGCAAGAACAGCAGTTTGCATCATATTTTAGTGAGACAGCAACATTTCAGGGCCCTGAAAAATGATCTATCTACCTTACAAGGATTTCTAAGTTACCATCCACTTTACAAAAACATGTAAAATGTCACGAATTCCTGGCAAAAGAGGCATTGTATGAATTCCTAGTAATATAAATTTCTGTGTAGTAACAGGGAAGGACAACAGAATTTCTTTCTGTTTTTTGAGATAGTCTCGCTCTGTCGCCCAGGCTGGAGTACAGTGGTGCAACTTCCACCCACCAGGTTCAAGTGATTCTCCTGCCTCAGCCTCCTGAGTAGCTGGGATTACAGGTGCCTGCCACCATACCCAGCTAATTTTTGTATTTTTAGTAGAGACGAGGTTTCACCATGTTGGCCAGGCTGGTCTCAAACTCCTGACCTCAGGCAATCTGCCCGCCTCTGCCTCAAAGAGTCCTAGGATTACAGGCGTGAGCCACCGTGCCCGGCACAGAATTTCTTACTAGGAAAAAGTAATCTTGCTTTTGCTGTTTCTTTTCTTTAATGAGTCAAGCAAGATTTCTTTGGTTTTCACGTGGCAGTTTGTTTTCCTTACTCTTCCTACAGAACAGGTTATGGCTATTTTACTCCTTAACAAATAAATACTACTCTTTCTTTTGGAGGAAAACAATAGCTCTGTTTAAAATCATGAATACATATAATTACAGCAACAGATTCCTCTGGAGAAGATGCATGGGGATGAAAAGGTTCTACTAGAAAGATAAGAGATGGAAAAGTTTTCCTTCCTAGGTAATCTGACATGGGACTGGGTCACTCACTAAAAGCATGCACTTTGATATCCAAGCTTACGAGAACATCTCTCTGGAAGAACCAGCAGAGTTAAGTCAGAACACGCGTTTCTCAGAACTTCAGGAGCGCTTACGGGTACTGGCTCAAGGGAAGACTACAGGACACAGATCAAACAAGCGAAGTAGCTCGAGGCAGCTCTGCCTCTTCCTTCCTTCCTACCAAGTGGGCACACAGAGAGCCTCTGAGGATGGGCTGGGAAACTGCTAGAAGGAGACCAGGACACTGCATGGGCCGTTTAGTTTCACACCCTGACAGTACAAGAAACAGCACTGCTCTGACAGTTTACTGAGCTGAAATAACTTTATTTACAGCCTTTAAAAAAACTAACTTGCAAAATAACACTCATACATTAAGGATAAAACACCTGTACTTTCTATGGGTTTGAGTGGCAGTGGTGGTCAGTAAGGCATAGTTATGTGGTTGTTCTGAACAAGGCCATGAAAGTTGCCAAATTGGCTTCCCAAATCAAATTCATAAATCTTCCGATCAGCATCTTTGTTTTTGTGATGTATCAAACACTCCTAATGAAAGATACAAGTGAAGGCTGGTTGTTGCTTCCTGTTTTCAGGAAGATTAGCATGTTAATATTAGAAGTAACAACCAGACTTCACTCCACCCAGTTTACCTGCAGGAAGGGAGCTGATCAGGGCCCGATTTTATACACGCTCTGGGAAAACCTCAAGCGTGAGTAATCTGGACAGAACCTACTCCCAAATACCAAGAGAAGCCATGGAAACACTTAAATCTAACCTTTCCCTTTGCCAGGATCAAAAACTTAGCTTAGTAAGAGAAATTAAAGTCTGTGACAAGTCAATGTAAATTTTTACACAAAACATATCAAACCATATTCAACCTAAATACAGTTCAGTGCTGCCCCCTAAGTTCTGTGAGTTAAATGACAAGGAGAAATAACTATCAACTTCAAATTATTTGGGTTTACCTTATAAACTCCACCTTAGCAAACTGTCAGTATGAACAGTAAGATGGTATGAAAAGTAGTTGCATTTATTGAGCACCTACTGTGTGCCAGGTACTGTTTGATGCACTTCAATGAGCATTTAAGCTATTAAACTAATCCTTAAAACCACCTCATAAAATAGGTATTATTTTCTTCATCATACAGTCCATAGTAACTCAAGCTAAAACAGATAAAATACACATGAAAGTAAGAGAAAACACCGTTAAAAAACACATGCATAAAAAATAGGGATCCAGGTTACTTTTCCTTTCTGTGTGGCATGCACCCCCCGCCCTTCTTCTCTCCTGATCTTTCATACACAGTCCCAGTTTCTGGATGGCCATCTTTCTCTTCTGATTTCAACACAAATGAAAACCTCTCAAGAGCCTTACAAACGTCTACAGAAAACCAGTCTCTTCACTGGCTTCCTGGCTTCCGTTTCCTCCCCTCTTCCTGGCCTGGATATCACTACCAAACTCACTTTCTCGAGATGCCCCTTCATCACAGCACTGCTGAAGGAGCTGTTTCTGACTCTTGGGTAAGTGGACAACCACAGCCTGACTTTAAGGTGCTCCACATTATCGTTCCAACTCCTCCACTTCAGGCAGGCCCCCGACACACATGATCAATCCACCTTCTTCATTCTCTGAAACTCTTCCTTCTCCCTCTCCAAGATCCAGGCTCAGAACCTCTGGAGACACCACCAGAGCCACAGTCTTCCATCATGTATTTAGAATTTAGTCACAGAGTCCAACAGGGCTTCAGATTATAAATACTTTTTTCATTATGGAGATATAATTCACATACTGTAAAACTCACCCTATTAAAGTACATGATTCAGTGGTTTTAGCACATTCACAAAGTTGTACCACCATCACCACTAACTCCAGAACATTTTCAGCAGTCCAAAAAGCAGGCCTGGACCCTTTAGCAGCCACTCTCCATTCTCTCCTCCTCTCGGGCCCTGGTAACCAGTAAGTTGCTTTCTGTCTCTATGGATTTGCCTATTCCAGACATTGCATATGGACAGAATCATGTCATATGATCTTTTATGACTGGCTTCTTTCTTTAGCATAAACTTTTCAAGGTTTATCCATGTTGTAGCACATATCAGGACTATATTCCTTTTTGTGGCCAACAGTCCATTGTATGGACATACCACATTTTGTTTCTCATTTATCAGTTGGTAGACATTTAGGTTATTTCTACTTTTTGGCTATTAGGATGCCACTATGAACATTCATGCACAAGTTTTTGTGTGGTTACACAGATGTAAGTTTAATTTCTCTTGAGTATATACTTAGGAGTAGATTAGCTGGGTCACATGGACACTTTACATTTAACTTTTTGAAGGACTGCCAAACTGTTTTTCACAATAGTGGCACCATTTCACACTGCCATCAGCAATGTACAAGGGTTCAAATTTCTCCACATCCTAGCCAACACTTGTTATTGTCTGTTTTTTTTTATTATAGCTTCCCTAGAGGGTACACAGTAGTATCTTATTGTGGCTTTGATTTGCATTTCCCTAACTCTAATAATGTGAAGCATGTTTCATATGTAAACACCTCAATGCATCTCTGTCTTTCCCTTCTCACTGACACCACTCCAGTCCTGCCCTTACAGCATCAACAGAAAGTGTTGCTGCCCCCATCGTCTCTTTCTCTTCCAATCCAGATGCCAATGCAATATCAGTTTTCTTAAAACTAAATTTTGCAGTGCCCTCCCCTCCCCGCCCCCAAAAAATACATGGCATTTGGAAAGCAAATCTTGGAGTTAATAGTTTTATTCCCTGCAAACATATTAATATAATGAAATTAAACTTACATTGATTCTTCTTTAGGTGCCGCCTTGGCCAGGTCTTCCTGCTCCTTCATTTTATCCGCAGCTTGAGCTTGTTTTTCAATTTCATTAAAGCATGTATTTGCCAGTTTCTGAGCTCCCAAACTTCCTTTTTTGGCCCCAAGCTAGAAGATATGTAAGACTATAGTCTACACGAGCTGTTTGAAAGCTTTTGGGACTACAGCTAACATTTCCTAAGGGTTAGGACCTGCCAGGCACTGTCACAAGCACTTTACATTTATTCTCTGGCTTAGTCCTCAGAACTCTGTGAAGCTGGTATTATCTCAGGAGTCCCTCAGCATGGGGGGATTGGTTTCAGGACCCTGTGGATAACAAAATCTGCGATGATCAAGTCCCTTATATAAAATGGCATAGTATCTGCATTTAACCTACATATACCCTCCAGCATACTTTCAATCATCTCTAGATTACTTATTATATCTAAATAATGTAAATGCTATGAAAATAGTTACTAATTCTGTGTTTTTATTTGTATCGTTTTTACTGTTGTATTCTTACTTTTCATTTTATTTTACTTTTTTTGAGACAGGGTCTCACACTGTTGACCAGGCTGGAGTACAGTGGCACAATCTCAGCTCACTGCAACCTCTGCCTCCTGGGGTAATGCGATCCTCCCACCATAGTATCCCGAGTAGCTGGGACTGTCGGCACAGGCCACCAAATCCAGCTACTTTTTGTAATTTTTGAAGAGACGGGATTTCACCAAGTTGCCCAGGCTGGTCTTGAACTCCGGGGCTTAAGTGATCCACTTGCCTCAGCCTCCCAAAGTGCTGGGATTACAGGCGTGAGTCACTACGCCTGGCCTATTGTGGTTTTTTTCCCCCCAAATATTTTTGATCTGCAGTTGGTTGAATCCCAGGATGCAGAAACCCTGGATACAGAGGGCTGAGGAAAGTAAAGCTCATGTAAGTTAAGCAATGTGGCCAAGAACACACAGCCAATAAATGGCAAGGCCAGGATTCAATCCCTGCACCTGCCTCCAGAGCTGGTGCTCCGCAATGCATTGCTGTTATCTGAAAGCTCACCAGACGACTGACTACCCTCTAAGCCTTACAAGATATCACTGCTTATTGATCTACGCAAGCAGGAGAGAAATTCCCAGGGGACCTTTGTTAATTTTTTCAGAATTTTGTCATAGACAGAAAAAAATGTTAAATCATTCTAGAAAAAATTCAGTAAGTATAACATTAATCTCTTTGAACAAGCCACATTTATTACAAGATGGTTCAAAAGAATAAAACTAAAATGACAAAGTAGCTTTTTAGTTTTAAAGCTTAACTACCAGATTTTTATATATAAAGTACATAATACTCACGCCTTTTTTAGCTTGATTTGGTTTCTTTTTTATGATAGAGGAAACCTCTGCCAAAAAATAAAAATTAAAAAGTCAGACCAATAGAAATAATTTTTCTTTTTTAGTGTGTCTTTTAAAATTCTAACATACAGCACTTTATTATTTAAGAGAGAACATTTTTCACTTAGTTTGTCATTCAGAAGACTCAAGTTGATGAGCATATTTTAGATTGACAGAGCTTCGTTGAAATGGAATCCTCAGTATTTCCATGCAGTCTCCAAACTCAGAGAAAATGCCATTTTTTTTTTTTTTTTTTTTTTTTTTTAACAGCACACCGAAGAGAAACAGAGCCTGAGCTTGCCCCACTCAGTACCTTCTTCAGGAGCATTTTAAAAAGTATATTACAACAACTTTTGTTTTTTGAGACAGGGACTTGCTCTGTCGCCTAAGCTGAGTGCAGTGGCATTACCTCCCAGATCAAGGGATCCTTCCACTTCAGCCTCCTGAGTAGTTAGGATCACAGGTGCGCACCACCACATCTGGCATTTTTTTTTTTAGGAGATGGGAGTCTCGCTATGTTGCCCAGACTGGTCTTGGACTCCTGGGCTCAAGTGATGCTCCTGCCTCAGCCTCTCAAAGTGTGAAAATAAGTATGAGCCACCATGTCACAACTCTTTTGTTAAGCTCTGCTCTTCAAAAACTTTAAAAAATCTAACAATCTTTTAGAGTTGTTCTCACTCCATTACCTAGGCTGGAGTATAGTAGTGTGATCAGAGCTCACTGCAGCATTGAACTCCTGTATTCAAGTGACCCTCTTGTCTCAGCCTCCCTAGTAGCTGGGACTACATGCATATGCTACCATGCTTGGCTTTCTTTTTTTTGTAGAGATGGGGGGATCTCACTATACTGGTCTGGTCTCAAACTCCTGGCCTCAAGTGATCCTCCCACCTTGGCTTTCTAAAGTGCTGGGATTGTAGGTATGAACTGTCATGCCCATCCCAAAAGCTTTAAAAATCATTATAATTTTCCATTTATATTTTAGATTCAGGGAGTACATGTGCAGTTTTGTTACAAGGGTATATTGTGTGGTGCTGAGGTTTGGGCTTCTCTTGATCCCATCACCCAGACAGTGAGCACAGTATCCAACAGGAAGTGTTTCAGCTCTTGCTCCCCTCTCTCCCTCCCTCCCTCCCTTTGGAGTCCTCAGTGTCTACTCTTCCCATCTTTATGTTTGTATGAACCCAAGATTTAGCTCCTGCTTATAAGTGAACACATGTGATATTTGGTTTTCTGTTTCTGCATTAGTTTGTTTAGGACAATGGCCTCCAGCCATGTTGCTGGAAAAGACATGATTACTCTTTTTTATGGCTGCACAAAACTTATTTGAAAATATAAAGTTAGCAGCCTGGACAACAAAGGGAGACTCCATCTCTACAAACAAACAAACAAACAAACAAAATTAGCCCAGTGTGATGGCATGCACCTGTGGTCCCAGTTACTTGGGAGGCTGAGGTGGGAGAATCCCTTGGGCCAGGCTGCAGTGAACTGTGATAGAACCCACTGCACCCCAGCATGGGCAATAAAGCGAGACTCTATCTCAAAAAAGTAATAACAATAATAAAAGTAAAGTTAGCTAGGCATTATGTATACAACTAAAGCAGCCAGTGACGTGCTTTTTCACCTTGGCTTATATATATATTTTATTACATTAGCCAAAATAAATATAAAGCATTCTCGGCCAGGCATGGTGGTTCACGCCTGTAATCCCAGCACTTTGGGAGGCCAAGGCAGGCGGATCACCCGAGGTCAGGAGTTTGAGAACAGCTTGGCTAATATGGTGAAACCTTGTCTCCACTAAAAATACAAAAAGTTTGCTGGGCGTGGTGGCGCACACCTGTAATCCCAGCTACTTGGGAGGCTGAGGCATGAGAATCGCTTGAACCCAGGAGGCGCCAGGAGGCAGAGGAGGCAGTGAGCCGAGATTGTGGCACTGTACTCCAGGCTGGGTGACAGAGTGAGACTCTGTCTCCAAAAAACAAAACAAAAAAAGAAGAAATATAAAGCATTCTCTTATTTTAATAACAGTACTTTCTAAATTGCACAAACATACTTTCAGAGAAAGTTTCTTAAAAATCATTTTCTAAGTACATTTTACTTGTAGGTTATATATTGTTTTTAGAATTATGTTTAAGAAACCCAGCAAAATTAAAGTCTTAATTTTTTCTTTTCTTTTCTTTCTTTTTTTTTTTTTGAGACAGAGTCTCGCTCTGTCGCCCAGGCTGGAGTGCTGTGGCCGGATCTCAGCTCACTGCAAGCTCCACCTCCCGGGTTTATGCCATTCTCCTGCCTCAGCCTCCTGAGTAGCTGGGACTACAGGCGCCCGCCACCTCGCCCGGCTAGTTTTTTTGTATTTTTTAGTAGAGACGGGGTTTCACCGTGTTAGCCAGGATGGTCTCGATCTCCTGACCTCGTGATCTGCCCGTCTCGGCCTCCCAAAGTGCTGGGATTACAGGCTTGAGCCACCGCGCCCGGCCAATTTTTTCATATTAAGATAAGAACGTGCTTTGATAGGAAAAGATAGCATAAAACCACAAACAGCAAAAGATTACAATCTTTAGCCGTGAGTGCAGAACGGCATCATTACATTTCAAGTGTGAAAAAGATGCTCATGGGAATTTTCCTTTTCATCACTTTCTTTTAGATTTGTATTGTAGTAGTCACATCACCTGCTCCCAACTTCTGACGAGTCTAATACATGATGAAAATGTCAGGAACATTTCTAACAGTTTAGTTATTTTTCACCAAAGCAGCTGCTTTCCAACTAATGCAATGGAATATGTAACAATTACAAATTAAAATTCCTTGATAATGAAAAACTTAAGATTAAGTTCACCTATAATAAAATCAGAAAGAGAAGAAAATGCTGAGTTCTTGAGTAAAAAGGAATGGTGTAGATGTTCTGACCACTGCTTATTTGGGTAATGTGAGCCAGCCCAACGTAAACCTACCAACCAAAACCATCAGCAGCCATATTGGCTAAATATGCACATTGCTGCTTTTTTTTTTTTGAGGCAAGGTATCACTCTGTCACCCAGGCTGGAGTACAGTGGTGTGATCACTGCTCACTGCAGCCTCAACATCTCAGGCTCAAGTGATCCTCCTTCCTCAGTCTCCCAAGTAGCTGGGACCATGTTGCCCAAGCTGGTCTCGAACTTCTGGGCTCAAGCAATATGACCACCTCGGCTTCATAAAGCGTTAGGATTACAGGTGTAAGCCACTGCCCCCAGCCACAATGCTGCACTTTATATTATCAAGCTGGTTAAAATGTAGCATCTTTGTTGGAAGCTTGAGAGATGAATAAAAAAGATATATATATATATACACATACATACATATATATGGCGATATATATATATGGCACCTTTCGCTTAATAAAATATTATTAACAGATTCAGTCATGATGCTATTACTCCATCAGGTGAGACGCCTAGGCCAAATGCAAGAGGATTTACTTTTTTCTTAATGAGTCATACACTTTAAATCAGAATGTAAGATTTTAAGCATATTACCTAAAGCAGCCTTTGATGGTACATTAAGACCTTCCACACTTGGTCCTTGCTCTTGTCCACCTGAAAATTCAAAACATTGATATTAGTGCAGAAAATATACTCAGCTAACTTGCTTTTCAATGTATAATAATTCAACTTGCTCAGTGCTACGTATTTTATCCAATTTTGTCAATGATCACCTACCTTTTTAGCTGTATATTCTATTTTACGGTTATAAGAATTTTGACTTAAAAGTCCATTAAAGTAGAAATGTATTTTTCATCCAATGGATTTATCGAATAAAAATGTTAGTGGTCTCTTCAACTAATATAATTCAAAATTCTGCCTTATGATCTGGTGATTTAATGTGACCTGTCATAAGATACTTAGTACCTCTGTGGACTATACATACCCAATGTATGTTAATATGTGGAAATTTTTTTTTTCCTTCTTTTGGAGACGGAATTTCTTTCTTCTTACCCAAGCTGGAGTGCAATGGCATGATCTTGGCTCACTGCAACCTCCACCTCCCGGGTTCAAGCGATTCTCCTGCCTCAGCCTCTCGAGTAGCTGGGATTACAGGCATGCATCACCATGCCCAGTTAATTTTGTATTTTTAGTAGAGACAGGGTTTCTCCATATTGGTCAGGCTGGTCTTGAACTCCTGGCCTCAGGTGATCCACCCGCCTCGGCCTCCTGAAGTGCTGGGATTACAGGCGTGAGCCACCACGCCCGGCCTAATATGTGGAAATTCCAATTACATCAATGATGGAAATCGAAATTTTCAGTTGCCAAGAAATCTGTCTTGTTTATTCTATTTTACCTAAAAAGTCATCCTGGTTAGCAACTCTGTGAACACAGCCTTCATTAAAAGCCAGGCACAGTGGCTCACACCTGTAATCCCAGAACTTTGGGAAGCCAAGCTGGGCCGACTGCTTGAGTTCAGGAGTTCGAGATCTCCCACCTTGGCCTCCTAAAGTGCTGGTATTATAGGTGTGAGCTACGGCGCCCAATCATACTTAATTTTATTTATTACTTTAAAAATAGATAAAGTGTAGGCTGGCCATGTGGTGGCTTATGCCTATAATCCCAGCACTTTGGGAGGTTGAGGCGGGCGGATTACTTGAGGTGAGGAGTTTGAGACCAGCCTGACCAACATGGTGAAACCCCGTCTCCACTAAAAAATACAAAGATGAGGGCTGGGCATGGTGGCGTGACCCAGCACTTTGGGAGGCTGAGGGGGATGGATCACGAGGTCAAGAGTTCAAGACAAGCCTGATCAACATGGTGAAACCCCGTCTCTACTAAAAATACAAAAATTAGCTGGGTGTGGTGGCAGGTACCTGTAATCCCAGCTACTAGGGGCAGGAGAATTGCTTGAACCCGGAAGACGAAGTATGCAGTGAGCTGAGATCATGCCACTGCACTCCAGCCTGGGTGACAGAGCAAGACTGCATCTCAAAAAACAAAAAACAAAACAAAACAAAAAATTAGCTGGGCATGGTGATGCAAGCCTGTAATGCCAGCTACTTGGGAGGCTGAGGCAGGAGAGTATCTTGAACTCGGGAGGCTGAGGTTGCAGTAAGCCAAGATTGCACCACTGCACTCCAGCCTGAGCAACAGAGCGAGACCCCCATCTCAAAAAAAAAAAAAAAAATATATATATATATATACATATACAGCCATTCAACAGAATATTATCTAACTATAAAAAGGAATGAAGGCGGGTGGATCACTTGAGGTCAAGAGTCCGAGACCAGCCTGGCCAACATGGTGAAACCCTCTCTCTACTAAAAATACAAAAAAGTAGCCAGGTGTGGTGGCGCATGCCTGTGATCCCAGCTACTTGGGAGGCTGAGGCAGGAGAATTGCTTGAACCTGGGAGGTGGAGGTTGTGGTGAGCCGAGATCACACCATTGCACTCCAGCCTGGGCAACATCTTGTTCTGTGTTAGTTACTGGGGTTTCTGTTAAAACAAAACTGAGACATCCGGACTTCAGAGATTACATGTATCTCCTGGGGCTAACCCTCAATCTCAAAGTCCCTGGCCTTTTTTTTTTTTTCAGAGCCCTGCTCTGTTGCCCAGGCTGGAGTGTAGTGGCACAAACTCGGCACACCACCATGCCTGGCTAATTTTTGTATTTTTAGTAGAGATAGGGTTCTGCAATGTTGGCCAGGCTGGCCTTGAACCCCTGGCCTCAAGTGATCCACCCACCTCAGCCATCCAAAGTGTTGGGATTAACAGGCGATAGCCACTGTGCCTGGCCTCAAAGCCCTTTTATGCTAATAAATTATAATAATAAAAATAGTTAAATTATCATTTGTACTTTCACAAAAGATACGTAAGTCACTGTTCCTGTTTGTTAGGAGATTACGGGAATTCTTTCTTCTCTCTGATAATGGTAAATCAATCAATGGCTCAGGTAGATTTCTCATCTTAAAAAAGTATCTCTCTCTGGAGAAGCTCACAGCTCAGCAGAGGGGACACACAGTGGGCATGCAAACTAACAGACGCAGTAATTTCCAGAACTGGTGTTTGCTATGCTATGAGGAAGAAAAAATGCACAAACGCAGTTGTGACTGGGAGTGCTCGCCAGCTGGTCTTAAAAGCTGAATCCCAATAAAGAGGGAGCCCATGCCAATCAAGGCAGAGCCACACTTCAAGCAAAACAGAAAGCAAACGCAGGCAGAGAAACACCCAAGGGCCCCTGCAGCTTCAGTGTAGTGTAAAGCTAAGAAATCAAAAAACTAAACCCCAGTTAGAGGTGTATAAATGTCTTCTTTGCAGGCATCTTCGGTCATATGCCTAAAAAAAGAATGTGAAAAAAAATGACAGGGTGCAAATCATCCACAAAATCACCACATCAGAGTTCTTTGCATAGTAAGGAAACAAGCCGCTTTTGTCTACATATGAATTGCAAATGTTTCTCATTTGTCTTCACTTTAAAGTACTTTTTCAGAACAGAAATGTTACATTTTTATGTCATCAGATTTATTAACCTTTTCCTTTTATGAGATTTGAATATGCATAGAAGGGATTCCCCAATTCAGGATAATAAAAAAAGCTTTACCCAGGTTTTCTTCTAGGATAATCATATTTTCAAGTAAATCTTTGAAATACCTGAATTTAGCCTGGTGTGTAAAGAGTAAAGAAGGAATTCTACTTTTATTATTTGTTTCTAAAATGCCAGACACTAGTCCAAATTCCATTAATCAAATAACCCATTGTTACCTAGGATATGAAATGTTCTTATCCCGATTCACTGATACGCCTACTCCTATACCAGTAAAATGAAAAACCAGCAGTCTATTGTTTGATGGAAATCTCAAGACATTCCCACCCTTATACCTATAACAATACAAAGGAGGTGACTCCTTTTCTTTCTTTTTCTTATTTTTTTTTTAGAGTCAGGGTCTCTCTCTGTCATCCAGGCTGGAGAGTGCAGTGGTGCAATCAGAGCTCACTGCAGCTTCAAACTCATAGGCTTAAGAGATCTGCCCGCCTCAGTCTCCCTAGTAGCTGGGATCACAGGCATGCACAACCACGCCTGGCTATGCGACTCCTTTTCTTTACAACATGACTCCACTCTGGGATAGAGCCAAGTGTCTCTCTCTCCTAGGACTACTTTCTTGATAAATACCACTTACTCTCCTACCCTCCGGCAAAATCCTTGCCAGAAATTTTCTCAATACTATCACCCAACCCATGGTTGGTGACTGCTTCATCTTTCCTGTTATGCCATGATACTTAGAGTTGGTCAAGGCTCAGTTTATACAAGCCAGCACTTCTTATGGTATCAAAACCCATGAGCTCACTGCTTAGTTGTCCAAAGTTACATTTTTGTTGTTAATTTACACTAACATTCTGGCCTAACAAAGGATGCACTTTTAAAACAGAAAGAGCCGATTACTCATGTCACAAGTGATTTGTAATATGTAAGCAACTGATATATTTACAATAAATGTAATCCTATAAGAAAGTCACCAAATGTGAATCATTATGTATCAACTATTTTTGTAAGTTTTAAAACTGAAATTTTGTTTTTGATTATAAAAGTAACCCATACTTACTATAAAAGTTCAGATACTTCAACTCTGTATCAAGCAAGAACTAAACATCCTCAGTAACTTCATTCCCTATTTAACAATTTGCTGTGTGCTTTCCAGGATGTTTTTGGTATGTTTTTCTTTTTTTACAAAAATGATTATTATATTCCATGTTCAGTAATATTGTTCCCCCACTTTATAGTCTATTACGAATATTTCTTCCTGTTAAGACAGAAGGGTCGACCAGGAGTGGTGGCTCACGCCTATAACCCCGATACTTTGGAAGGCCAATACTTTGGTGGATCACCTGAGGTCAGGAGTTCGAGACCAGTATGAACAACATGGTGAAACCATGTTGCAAAAATTAACCAGGCGTGGGGTGCACGTCTGTAATCCCAGCTTCTAGGGAGGCTGAAGCAGGAGAATTGCTTGAACCCAGGAGGCAAAGGTTGCAGTGAGCCGAGATCGTGCCATTGCACTCCAGCCTGGGTGACAGAGCAAGACTTTGTCTCAAAAAAAAAAAAAAAAAAAAAAAAAAAAAGGACAGAAGGATCTACATTTTAATTTTTTTAGGTTTCAGGTGTTTTTTTTTTGGTTTTTTGTTTTTTCGGTAGAGATGGGGACTATGTTGCCCACGCTGGTCTCTGATTCCTGGGCTCAGGTGATCCTCCCGCCTCAGCCTCACGAAGTGCTGGAATTACAGGCATGAGCCACTGTGCCTGGCCCACCTTAATTTTTAATAGTTTCATAGCATGCCACTGAACCACAGAATAGTATTACATGACAGTTATAAGGACTCCACCTTCATTATTTTCCAAAGTGGTTTCCACAGGCCTTGATGTTAAAGAAGATGGTTCTGCTATTGCTGATGCCCATGCTGTGTCACTCACCTGAAACAAAGTGAGAAAAGTCATTAGCAGACAAAGCAAGAAAACAGCCATAAAAAACAAATCAAAGTACGGGAAAAACCTAACAATTTAAACAGCCACATTCTGAGTCCCTGTTAATGGAAAGGAAGGCATATCTATTTTTTTCTTGCTTTCTTTTTTTATAGAGACGGGGTCTTGCTCTATTTCCCAGGCTGGAGTGCAGAAGCACAATCATAGCTCACTGCATCCTTGACCTCCCAGGCTCAAGTGATGCTTCCACCTCAGCCTCCTGAGTAGCTGAGATTGCAGGCATGTGCCACCACACCCAGCTAAAGTTTAAATTGTTTGTAGAGAAGGGGTCTATGTTGCCCAGGCTCGTCTCAAACTCCTGGGCTCAAGTTATCCTCCCACCTTGGCTTCCCAAAGTGCTGAGACTACAGGCATGAGCCACCATGCCTGGCCTATTCTCCTCTTTCTTGATAACCTTTTTGGGTAACTACTGACTGTGACAATGCTAATAAGTATGTGCAAATTACAATAGCAACAACAACAACAACAACAACAAAACAAGGTTTAACAACTTGTATGACTTTACATAGTTTTAAATTGAAAATTAAAGAATAAGCTGGGCACAGTGGCTCACATCTGTAATCCCAGCACTTTGGGAGGCTGAGGCATGCAGATCATCTGAGGTCAGGAGTTTGAGACCAGACTGGTCAATATGGTGAAACCATGTCTCTACTAAAATTACAAAAAAATTAGCCGGGTGTGGTGGTGTGGGGAGGCTGAGGCAGGAGAATCACCTGAACCTGGCAGGCAGAGGTTGCAGTGAGCCGAGATTGTGCCAGTGCACTCCAGCCTAGGTGACAGAGCAAGAGTCCATCTCAAAATAAAAAAAAAAAAAAAAAAGGAAAAGATTGAGCAAGAGTTCACCAAATCATGCTCCTTACCCAAGGGGACTGGGCGAAGCTAGGGTAGCTGGCAGAACATATGACATTCCAAGACAGAGGTAGGCACATGTTACCTTAAAGGGCTAAATAGTAGGCGGGGGCACGGTGGCTCACGCCTATAATCCCAGCACTTTAGGAGGCCGAAGCAGGTGGATCACCTGAGGTCAGGAGTTCGAGACAAGCCTGACCAACATGGCGAAATCCCGTCTCTACTAAAAACACAAAATTAGCCAGGTGTGGTAGCGCATGCCTATAATCCCAGCTACTCGGGAGGCTGAGGCAGGAGAATCTCTTGAACCCGGGAGGCAAAGGCTGCAGTGAACTGAGATCACGCCACTGCACTCCAGCCTGGGCAACAAGAGCAAAAACTCCATCAAAAAAAAAAAAAAAAGAAAGAAAAGAAAGAAAAGAAAGAGCCAAATAGTAAATATTGTGGCTTTTTAGGCTTTACTTTCCCTAGATCTAAGTGATCTGAGGAGAGGCCACAGAAGTACTATGGATTGCTGTCACTGTTGCTATCAGGTCACAAAGATGAAGAGTGTGATATTTAGAGCACTTATTGAAGGCTTACTTTGTGCCAGGTACTAAGTACTTTTACCAGTACTATTAACTCATGCAACAGCTTTGAGATACGTAAACAGCAAAACTGGGGCACTGAGAATGAAGCCCCTATTAAAAATGTCTTCATTTTTTGTCAGTTTCAGAGCTCCGAACTGTGACACAGTATTAGTAATAAATTCTCAGTTCTCCCTGGCAGCTAGATAAGACATGCAACTAAATTCCAGCTCATAGGACATTAAGCAGAAGGGATGGGAGCTACCTCTAGACTTTTTCTGTAAAACAATAGGGCATTTGTGGCAGGGTAAGGTGGCTTACACTTATAATCCCAGAACTTTGGGTGGCCAAGGTGGGTGGATCACCTGAGGTCAGGAGTTCGAGACCAGCCTGGCCAATATGGTGAAACCTCGTCTCTACTATAAATACAAAAATTAGCCGGGCGTGGTGGCACACACCTGTAGTCCCAGCGACTCGGGAGGCTGAGGCAAGAGAATCGCTTGAACCCAGGAGGCGGAGAATGCAGTGAGCCAAGATCATGCCATTGCACTCCAGCCTAGGCGACAAGAGCAAAACTCCATCTCAAAAAAAAAGTTACCTGGGTGTGTTGGTGCACACCTGTAATTCCAGCTACTAGGGAGGCTGAGGCTGGAGAATCGCTTACCCAGGGGGCAGAGGCTATAATGAGATGAGATCGTGCCACTCCACTCCAGCTCGGGCAACAGAGCCAGATTCGGTCCCCCCAAAAATAAAAAAAGAAATAAAAGAATAGGGCATTAGCTCTCGAGGATGCTTGTCCTCTTCTCTTAAGCTGGGAGAGTCTTAAACTGAAGCAGCTGCTTTAGACCCTCAGATGGAAGCCACACGTTGAGAAGAGCAAAGTCCATCAGTCAACAGCAGATAGCCTAACCTTAGAATTGTTGATAATGTCATTTCTCTCTTCAGTAGTTATGTTTCAGGACTTCTTGTTACAACAGCATAGCCTACATCCTAACATTTTAAATATGTACCTTTTGTTAACTGTCAGAGTAAGCACACTTTAAAATGAGGTGAAGCATAATACATACCTCAGGAGAAACGTGAGAGGCAAAAAAATCTTCCTCCTTTGGTGGAGGGGACAAAGGTGGAACCACACAACTATCAAGCCACAGCTAGAACAAAAACACAACGCAGGGCTGAGCATTTCGTCCGGCCTGTAAAGGATTTTATTTGATACCCTTCACTTCCCTTATAGAGACCTGTTTCCTAAAGATTGGTGCTTTCCATTCTTATAAAATCAGTAACATCCCTACAGAGGACCTCTGAGTGCACTTTAGTAATCTATCATCCAGTAAATTTTGCTTCCAAACCTTGAGGAAGTCAAGTACCTCAAATACACAAACCATTTCTGAAAAGGAAAGATCAAAGACTTCATATCTAAATGCAGGTTCCCAACGATAATCAATCCTCGTTATTCACGGATTCCATATTTATGAATTTACCTACTTGCTAAAATTTACTTTTAACCCAAACTCAGTCCTTGTGGTGTTTTTAGTCATTTGGAGGATAGTGCAGCAAAAAATGAGTTGCCTGAGAACCATATTCTCAGCTGAGGTAAACAAGACACACTACTCTGGCCTTCTTGTTTCAGTTCTCATAACAAATGTCCTTTCTGTAGCTTCTTTCGTGCTACGTTCTTCATCTTTCCGTGCTTTTTACTGAGGACACCACTTTTTCAGATGCCTCTCAAGTGCAGCACTGAAGGGCTAGCTAACGTTCTGAAGCACGTGAAGGCTGTGATGTGCCTCATGCGGAGAAAATCCAGGCATTAAATAAGCTTCATTCAGGGCTCAGTTACAGTCCTTGGCTGTGAGTTCAACATTTGCGAGCCATCAATATATATTTAAAAAAGGTGTCTCTAAATAGAAACACATGTTAAATAAGGTTATGTATTGATCAGCTGACAAAAATGAGACCAGAGCTCATAGGAACCTAATCCTGTATTTCTCCTAGGAGCAATGTTTTAGTATTCGCTAATCCAGTACTCATGATGAATTTACAGAACATAACTACTTCAAATAGTAACAATCTATTGTACACTAATTCCTTGTAAGACAACTCAGGTAGAAAAGTTTTACTATTCAGGATAAAAATCACTTTTTCTACTAAGTCAACATGTATCTAAAGGAGACAATGCAGCCTCCAGTGACTTACGTCAGTGCCATGCTTCCGTGTTGCTTGAGAGGCGAGCGATTTGATTTTCTCCCTGTAAAGCTGAGCAGCGCGACTGTTATACTTGGCATTGGTGTCACTGGTGGAACACCCATGTTGATGAAAAAAGGAAGACTACGGAGAAAAGCATGCAGATTAATATTTTGGTAAAACTAGTTATGGCCAGGTGTGGTGGCTTACACCTGTATCCCAGTACTTTGGGAGGCCAAGGCAGGTGGATCACGAGGTTGGGAGATCAAGACCATCCTAGCTAACACGGTGAAATCCCACCTCTACTAAAAATACAAAAAATTAGCCAAGCATGGTGGCAGGTGCCTGTAATCCCAGCTACTTGGGAGGCTGAGGCAGGAGAATGGTGAACCCAGGAGGCGGAGCTTGTAGTGAGTTGAGATCGTGCCACTGCACTCCAGTCTGGGAAACAGAGCAAGACTCCATCTCAGAAAACAAACAAACAAACAAAAAACTAGCTATGAGACTTGCATTACAAAATGAAATAACTAGTCCTCATTTGTTCATTAAACCACCTCTGTCATTGTGAACTTCATTTGGGGAGAAGCTTTCTTCTCAGGACTACTTTTAATTCATGAGCAATCCATTTCTTTTCTTTTCTTTTTTCTTTTGAGACAGAGTCTTGCTCTATTACCCAGGCTGGAATGGAGTGGCTCCATCTCGGTTCACTGCAACCTCCACCTCCTGGGCTCAAGCGATCCCACCACCTCAGTCTCCCAAGTAGCTGGGACTACAGGTGTGTGCCACCACGCCTGGCTAATTTCTGTATTTTTTGTAGAGATGGGGTCTTGCTATGTTGTCCAGGCTAGTCTTGAACTCCTGAGCTCAAAGAATCCACCTGCCTTGGCCTCACAAAGTGCTGGATTACAGGCGTGAGCCACCGCTCCTGGCCCTTTTCTTTGTTTCTTGAGATGGTCTGACTCTGTCACTCAGGCTGGAGTGTAGTGTGGCATGATCATGGCTCACTGCAGCCTCCAACTCCTGGATTCAAGCAGTCCTCTCACCTTGGCTTCCCAAAGTGTTGGGATTAGAAGTGTGAGCCACCATGCCCAGTCCACAATCGATCTCAAAATGGATTCCAGTAAATCAGAATTTTTGACAAATTAGTGAGGAGCTACGTTAACATTCACCTCGTTCAACACTATTCTGTCATTAACAGAGACTACAATATAAGTAAGACGATAAAACAAGTATTTAAACAATTAAAAGAAACTGCTTTTACCCACTTCATGAGGATCCATGTACAGACATGAATTATAGAATTCATATCTTAATTAAAACAGGTCTTCTAAAAACCTATACAAGTGATCCTTTGATGAACCTGATTTGACTGATAATGATATTGGTCACCCACATGTTCCAGATCCTGTCGTGAGTGGTACATGGGCATCATCGCATTCAATCCTCATAGCAACACTATCAGACAGTCAGTCACTACTCCTGTCTACACTTTACAGATGGGGACAATGAAGCACAGAGAGGTTCAACAACGTGCCCCAGATCACATGGGTAGCAAGGGACAGAGTTAGGATTCAAATACAAAAGGATGGTTCCAAGCCCATAACTTAGAGCTCCACTGGGTAAACTGAATGACCACTCATCTGAGCCTTCCCTCCCCATGTTCCCTGACCCCTGCTGGCTTGAGATGTCCCCTGACTCCTGCTGGCTTGAGATGTCCCCTGACTCCTGCTGGCTTGAGATGTCCCCTGACTCCTGCTGGCTTGAGATGCGAAAGCTCCTTTCTAGAGTTTGGAGGGTGACTCTGCAACCTTGGGAAGGCTTAGAAATAAGGACAGGTAAGTCAAACCAACAGGGCTAAGTTTAGGAACAAGTTTGTGAACGTCATGATAATGGGCAAAGGTTTCTAAAAAGATGCTTGAGGCTGGGCACAGTGGCTCATGCCTGTAATCCTAGCACTTTGGGAAGCCAAAGCAGGAGGATTGCTTGAGGCCAGGAATTTGAGACCGACCTGGGAACCAAAGTGAGACCACGTCTCTACAAACACCCAGAAAATAAATAAAAAATTAATAAGAAACACTGGCTGGGTCCGGCAGCTCATGCCTGTAATCCCAGCATTTTGGGTGGCCAAAGTAGGCAGATCACTTGAGCCTAGGAGTTCGAGACCAGACTGGCAAACATGGCAAAACCCTGTCTCTACTAAAAATGTAAAAAACTTGCTGTGCCTGGTGGTACTTGCCTATAGTCCCAGCTACTTGGGAGGCTGAGTGAATCACCTGAGCCCAGGAAGTTGAGGCTGCAGTGAGCTATGATTTTGCCACTGTACTCCAGCCTAGGCAACAGGAGTGAGACTCTATCTCAAAAAATAAGCTTGAAACATCTAAGGCATACTTTTTTCTTTCTTTCTTTCTTTCTTTTTTTTTTTTTGAGATGGTCTTGCTCAATTACCTAGGCTGGAGTGCAGTGGCACGGTGAACACTGTTCACTGTAGCGTCAACCTCCTGGACTCAAGTAATTCTTCTGCCTCAGACTCCCAAGTGGCTGGGACTACAGGCATGCACCACTATGCCTGGCTAATTAAAAAATTTTTTTTGTAGACTTTGTTGTCCAGGCTGGTCTTGAACTCATGAGCTCAAGTGGTCCTCCCGCCTCGGCCTCCCAAAGTTCTGGGATTACGGGTGTCAGCCACCATGTCTGGCTAGGCATATATTTTTAATTAAGAGGGGCAAAAATTCTTTCTTGAAAAGTGAAAAAAGGCCGGGCGCGGTGGCTCAAGCCTGTAATCCCAGCACTTTGGGAGGCCGAGATGGGCGGATCACGAGGTCAGGAGATCGAGACCATCCTGGGTAACACGGTGAAACCCCGTCTCTACTAAAAAATACAAAAAAACTAGCCGGGCGCGGTGGCGGGCGCCTGTAGTCCCAGCTACTCCGGAGGCTGAGGCAGGAGAATGGCGTGAACCCGGGAGGCGGAGCTTGCAGTGAGCTGAGATCCGGCCACTGCACTCCAGCCTGGGCGGCAGAGCGAGACTCCGTCTCAAAAAAAAAAAAAAAAAAAAAAAGAAAAGTGAAAAAAAAAATCTTAGTTATTACAATGGTTTATGGCCTTCCAAAGATCACCTCTACCTGACAAAACTGTATTCCTTAGTATTTAATTTATCTCATTAGGGAAACATCGGATCCAATTTAAATGGAAAATTAATTGATTGATTTTAATGATTAGGGACTACGAAGAAAAAAGATTGAGAAACTAGCATTTTTGAAACTGCTATTATAGACTTCTGACTTTATTTGATATACACACACACACACACACATATATGTGTGTATATATATATACATATTTTTTTTCTTTTTGAGACAGGGTCTTGTTCTGTCACCCAGGCTGGAGTGCAATGGCATAATCACAGTTCACTGCAGCCTGGAACTCCTGGGCTCAAGTGATCCTCCTACCTCAGCCTCCTGAGTAGCTGAGGCTATAGGCAGGTTCCACTATGCCTTGCTAATTTTTAAGTCTTTCGTACAGATGAGGTCTCACTAAGTTGCCCAGGCTGGTCTTACACTCCTGGGCTCAAGTGATCCTCTTGCCTCAGCCTCCCAAAGTGTTTGGATTCCCGGCATGAGCCACCATGCCTGGTCATAATTTTTATTTGAAATGCATACAAATTTGATTTCTTATACTTTAGTGTATAAGAAACGCCTAAAGGAATTCCATTTACTCAATCTACACCATTTTGTCCTGATAAATAGGCTACCAGTGCTGTGCAAGATTTGGCTGGCTAGATTTGTGAGGCTGCCAGTTCAGTGTTTGAAATAATCAAATATACTGAATTTGTAAATAAAGTTTACAATGTTTGAAAATCCTTAATTAGGTTTGTAAATGGGGTTAAGGAAATCAGTTCTTTTAAAATTATAAATTAATATTTTAAGGTTGTTTTTTCACAGAACCTAACATACAGTATTTATATTTGTGTTTAGAAATTAACACACAATATTTGCTATATTTAAAGACGTGAAGAATGGGTTTTTTGGCCAGGCGCGGTGGCTCACGCCTGTAATTCCAGCACTTTGGGAGGCCAGGGCAGGTGGATCACTTGAGGTCAGGAGTTTGAGACCAGCCTGGCCAACATGGTGAAACCCTGTCTCTCCTAAAAATACCAAAAAACCCGGGTGTGGTGACGTGCGCCTGTAGTCCAGCTACTCAGGAAGCTGAGGCAGGAGAATCTTTTGAACCCGGGAGGTGGAGGTTGCAGCGAGCTGAAACAGTGCCACTGCACTCCAGGTTGGGCAACAGAGCCAGACTCTGTCTCAAAAAAAAAAAAGAATGGGTTTTGTAATTTATAGTTATGAAGTTAAATATTAATTCAAATACAAGCATTCCATCCTAACCACAAAAGTCACCCCAGTTATTAAAAAACTATTGTCATAAAGAAGCCTCCAGTTTCTCTGTACCCTTGCTTCCTGTTTTAATTTTCTTAAAGCACTTATCACTGCCTGTTATTTTCCTGTGAACATATTTCTTTGATCACTCTCTGACTGCCTCTGTCTATAAGAGGGGATCTTGGTTATTTTTACGTAGTATTTTGAGACAAGGTCTCACTCTATCACCCAGGCTGGAGCACAATGGCACCATCTCAGCTCACTGCAATCTCTACCTCCCAGGCTCAAGAGATCCTCCCACCTCAGCCTCCCGAGTAGCTGGGACTACAGGTATGCACCACCATGCTTTCCTAATTTTTGTATTTTTTGTAGAAACGGGCTTTTGCCATGTTGTCCAGGCTGGTCTTATATTCATGGGCTCAAGGTGATCTGCCTGCCTCAGCCTCCCAAAGTTCTAGGATGACAAGCATGAGCCACTGTGCCCAGTTGGGGATCTTGTTTGTCTTGTCTGTCACTGTATCCCCAGCACCTAGCCAACGTTTCCATTTTATTAGGTGTTTAACAGATTTTTCAATAAACAAGTCAACTGGGTCTGTCCAACTCCAAAACCCATCAGGCTCTCTGCTTCATCTCATAGGGCCTCCCAAACTTACAAGTATTGAACTCTTTTTGTTTGTTTTTTGGGGTGGAGTCTCGCTCTGTCACCCAGGCTGGAGTGCAGTGGTCTGATCTCGGCTCACTGCAACCTCTGCCTCCCAGGTTCATGCAATTCTCCCGTCTCAGCCTCCCGAGTAGCTGGGATTACAGGTGTGTGCCACCATGCCTGGCTAATTTTTGTAATTTTTTTTTTTTTTTTTTAGTGGAGACGGGGTTCCTCCATGTTGGCCAGGCTGGTCTTGAACTCCTGACCTCAAGTGATCCGCCCACCTCAGCCTCCCAAAGTGTTGGGGTTACAGGCGTGAACCACTGCGCCCGACCTGTTTATTTTTTATAAATAGAGGGTCTTGCCATGTTGCACAGGGTGGTCTTGAACTCCTGGGCTCCAATGATCCTCTATCTCAGCCTCCCAAACGGCTGAGATTACAGGCATGAGCCACTGCACGTAGCCTGAGCTTCTTTACTATTATAGCATAACAAATATTTAAACAAGAAGGAAAATGATGAGTTTGAGATGAACTTACTGCATTAGCGTTTCCTCCAACTTGCATGCATCGCAACTGAAACCATGACCAGTTAGAATCCAACTCTGTAGATCTAAATGGAAAGAATATTACTAAACATTAATATTTTTTATCCCCAGGATCAAAATCAGCGAGCTTTTGAGAACAAGGTTTCCTTTTTAGGATCCTAAAGAATTCTAAGTTTGTGTCAAGGACCCACACTTTTGGGATGCCAGGACTCCAGAGTGGATGATGGCTGGTGCGAGCAACCCCTGGCTCCTCTCGTCCTTGCTGGAATGCAGGGCACGGGGACATGACAAGTGTCAGCAGGCTGCTGGAACAACACCAACCCTTTGCCTCCTATCCTTGGTTGGGTATGATTTAAAATTTGTTAATGCGTCTCTACTCGAAACAGATGCACTGTTTGGATGTTTTCATGTCGGTGATCTACTTGTCCAGTTTGATCCCTACCAGAAGCTTGGAGGATGCTCATTCTCTCATTACAAGGTAGAAGAGACCTACCCAACATCACGACCGGCAGGGAGAGGAGAAAACACAAGATTTCATGCTCCTGAAGTGAAAGCTACAAGCACTTCCTGCCCCTGCCACACCTTATGCCTGACTTCTCTCCACTGTAAGATCAAATCTGAAACAAGGCATTGAGTATAGCTTCAACAATGCACATTCACCAAGGGGTCGATTGTAAAGCAACAATGTTAGAATCTTTATACTGAATCCACAGAAATGAGCAAAAAGCAGAGGCTGTTATTCAGTAATAACTTGCCTTACACTAACTATAAAGGAATGTGGATATTTTAGAATGGGTATACGTAGAATACCTTTTACAAAACGGGCAAGGAAAAAAGAAAAGAATTGTGCTGCCCTTATATTTACTAATTTCTTTCTTTCTTTTTGAGACAGGGTCTCACTCCGTCACCCAGGAATGTAGTAGTGTGATCACAGCTCACTGCAGCCTCAACCAGGATTGCTCAAGAAATCCTCCTGTCTCAGCCTCCCAAGTAGATGGTAGCCACCATCCCTGGCTTTTTTTTTTTTTGAGACGGAGTTTTGCTCTTGTTGCTCAGGCTGGAGTACAATGGTGCGATCTTGGCTCACTGCAACCTCCACCTCCTGGGTTCAAGCGATTCTCTTGCCTCAGCCTCCCAAGTAGCTGGGATAACAGGCATGTGTCACCACGCCCGGTTAATTTTTGTATTTTTAGCAGAGACAGGGTTTTTCCATGTTGGTCAGGTTGGTCTTGAACTCCCGACCTTAGGTGATCCACCTGCCTTGGCCTCCCAAAGTACTGTGATTACAGGCATGAGCCACCGTGTCCGGCCTTTTTTGTTTGTTTGTTCTTTGTTGTTTTTTAATAGAGATAGGGTCTTGTGTTGCCCAAGCTTGTCTAGAACTTCTGAGCTCAAGCAATCCTCCCACCTCAGCCTCTCAGTGTTGGGATTACAGGTGTGAGCCACCATGCCCAGTGAACCATACCTTTTATTTTTTTTTGACACAGAGTCTCTGTCTCCCAGGCTAGAGTGCAGTGATGCGATTTCAGCTCATTGTAACCTCTGCCTTCTGGATTCAAGCAATTCTTGTGCCCCAGCCTCCAGAGGTAGCTGGGAATAGAGGCGTGCGGAACCACACCTGGCTAATTTTCATAATTTTAGTAGAGACGGGGTTTCGCCATGTTGGCCAGGCTAGTCTCAAACTGCTAGCCTCAAGCAATCCCCTCATTTCAGCCTCCCAAAGTGCATACCACTATTAATCTAGAGTTTTACTTATAGACAAGCTCAGTAACTACTTCCCAGCAGCCCTTTGTTTATAATTTGTTTGATTAACTCTATAAGGTCATGAACCTGGGAAGCAGAGGTTGCAGTGAGCCAAGATCACACCACTGCACTCCAGCCTGGGTGACAGAGCGTCTCTACTAAAGACCCTTTCTACACTAACATCATAAAAAGATTCTCCTCAGTGTCCACCGAGCAGGAGCCCAGATTCTGCCCTGGTCATCATCAACGTGTTCTAGGGCTCACCATGTGCCAGGCTTTATGGGACTCTCTTGCTCGCTCCTGCCAACATCCTATATGGCAGGTCCTAGTATTCTTACCCTCACTTTCAAGAGAAGGAAAGTAAGACATTCAGAGGTAAGGAACACACACCCAAGGCCAGGAAAGGACAGCTCAGATTTGCCCTTCCCCACCGCCCTGCCTCACCACATCCCAGCTCCTGCATCCTCAGCCTGGGTCCTCACCTCTTCCTG
Source organism: Macaca fascicularis (assembly GCF_037993035.2). NCBI lineage: Eukaryota > Metazoa > Chordata > Mammalia > Primates > Cercopithecidae > Macaca > Macaca fascicularis. Next base: position 8,744,946 of record NC_088384.1, on the reverse strand, counting down.
ACGTTGTCTCCTGCTCTGCCCAGGCTGAGTCGGCCTCCCTACATGCCTCACCCCTCCAGGGCCTCAGGAGTGAAGTATTAGTTCCCAGCCCGGCAGCTAAGGAGCTCCACAATATGACACAGATCCTCTCCTTTAACCCTTACTTCTCTTTATTTTCCTATGCATACAAAAACTTACTACGAGGCATTTCGCTTTTTCCTACTTCTATATCTGAAGGTCCGAGCACTGACCTCAATATTCCCTCCCTTGTCTCCATTATCTTTTTTTGTTGTTGTAGAGATGAGGTCTCACTATGTTGCCCAGGCTGGTCTTAAACTCCTGGGCTCAAACTATCTTCCAACCTCGGCCTCCCAAGTGCTGGGATTACAGGCGCAAGCCACCATGCCCAGCCTTGTCTCCATTATCAAAACCTCACCAAACCTTCCAAGTTCATCGCAAACGTTACCTCTTTTAAACTTGCCCTAATTTTCCAACCAGAAGTGGGCACAGGACTTAGTTTCCAACTCTGATGCATAACTTTGCAGTCCATCTTCTTATTTACGTTGTATTTAAGCCTGTCCCTAACCCCATGCCAACGAGATAGATGCAGGGATCCCATTCACCTTTAATAAGCTCATGAAATACATAACGGCAAACTTGAGAAGAAACAGAGCTAGAGGGGAAGAGTAGCCTGAAACATGGAGATCCCAGCAATGGAGGTGAAAAGGGGCAGAGGTCAGTTCAATCAGGTCCACTGTGGGAGCAGTCAGCAACCAATGCAGCTTGCCCTCTCCATATATTCTTAATCTGCCTTCCCCCTTTTGCTTGGCAAAAGCCATAACTTATAAATTATTTTTCCTCTGTAAATTTGACTTGAAATTCTAGTTAAAGAAAAAAAACTCCACTTAAACATGCACACCACCCATGCCACACAGGAAGCTGTGTGTGTGTGTGTGTGTGTGTGTGTGTGTGTGTGTGTCTGGCAGTGGGAGGGGAAGAAGAGGGGAAAAGTATTCTAGAGGAGAGACTTCATATTTTGGGACTGCTTGGATTTTTTCCCAGTTAGCTAGTGGTGTTTTTTTATTTTTTATTTATTTTATTTTATTGAGTCAGGGTCTTTGTTCTGTCACCTAGACTGAAGTGAAGTAGTAAGATCATAGCTCACTACAGCCTCAAACCCCCAGGCTCGGCCAGGTGCTGAGGCTCATGCCTGTAATCCCAGCACTTTGGGAGGCTGAGGCGGGTGGATCACATGAGGTCAGGAGTCCATGACCAGCCTGGCCAACATGGTGAAACCCCGTCTCTACTAAAAATACAAAAATTAGCTGAGTGTGGTGGCGCACACCTGTAATCCCAGCTACTCAGGAGGCTGAGGCAGGAGAATCACTTGAACCCAGGAGGTGGAGACTGCAACGAGCTGAGATCATACCATTGCACTCCAGCCTGGGCGACAGAATGAGGCTGTCTAAAAGAAAAAGATAAAAAACAAAATAAACAAGCAAATAAAAAAAACAAAAAAAAATCCTAATCTCAAGTGATCCTTCCACCTTGGCCTCCCAAAGTGCTGGGATTACACGTGTGAGCCACTGTGTCCGGCCCCCTAATTTTTTTAGGAATAAAAAATTTAAAGAATAGCTCTTCTCTGCCTTAAAAATAACAAAAACCATACTCAGTACCTTCTCATCCTTGACTTTCTCTTGCCCAAATCCTAGACTCCTGCCCTAAGATTGTATCATGAATTTTAATTGTTGTTTTTGAATCATTTACAAGCATTGTAATTCATACAGTTCTATTTATCTGACTTTTAAAAGGTCAGTGATTAAACCTGCAGTGGCCCAAACAGATCCTGCTGTACCACCCTCAGGCTCTAGCTCAGTCCTTGCCTCAGGGAGGAACACATCATAAAACCACCCAATTTCCTGGAATGGCTTAAACCAGAAGTATTCTTAAGTGATGAGGAAGAAGGAGAGCCAGATTATAATCGGCGAGACTTAGTAGAAAGAAGGAGGGAAAGAACACAGTAAAGACAGAAGGAAGAGAAGCGACTAGGTATTGGAGTCTAGTCTTCACCTGCTCTGGGCAGGGAAGGTTACCATAAGTTAACTGGTAATGATCAATCTGGAAAACAAAGCACACTAAAAATAAGCTTCAGCCGGGGTAATCCCAGAACTTTGGGAGGCTGAGGTGGGCGGATCACCAGAGGTCAGGAGTTCAAGACCAACCTGGCCAACATGGAGAAACTCTTGTCTCTACTAAAAATACAAAAATTAGCCGGACATGGTGGCACATGCCTGTAATCCCAGCTACTCAGGAGGCTGAGGCAGGAGAATCACTTGAGTCCGGAAAGCAGAGGTTGCAGTGAGCTGAGATCGGGCCACTGCACTCCAGCCTGGGCGACAGAGCGAGACTCCGTCTCAAAAAAACAAACAAACAAACAAACAAAGAATTATAATAGATTTTGTCTTATAGGAACCAATGCTCCTTCTTAATAATCACGTTGTATCAATATTTCAATATTCCTTAAGTCATAATATAAGATTGCTTGCCACAATTCCAAATGGGCAGCCTAATTGGTTCCTTCCCTAGAAAAGATGCAGTAAGGAGGCCGGGCGCGGTGGCTCACGCCTGTAATCCCAGCACTTTAGGAGGCCGAGGCGGGCGGATCACAAGGTCAGGAGATCAAGACCACGGTGAAACCCCGTCTCTACTAAAAATACAAAAAATTAGCTGGGCGCGGTGGCGGGCGCCTGTAGTCCCAGCTACTCAGGAGGCTGAGGCAGGAGAATGGCGTAAACCCAGGAGGCGGAGCTTGCAGTGAGCCGAGATCGCGCCACTGCACTCCAGCCTGGGCGACAGAGCGAGACTCCGTCTCAAAAAACAAAAACAAAAACAAACAAACAAAAAAAAAGATGCAGTAGGGAAATCTCTGGATTGTCTGGGGAAGGCAGCAATGACTAAGCCATGGCTGTTTGAGGGTGCCCTGCAGAAGCTGTCCCGGCAAGGGCCTGTGGCAGCTGACATGCAGGCCTTGCTTGGCTTCCAAGCCCTGGGGATCTTTCCATTATTTCTTTTATTATTTCAATTTATTTCACTTCACAAATAGTCCTGCCTCCCACTGGCCTGTGGGGTTATCCCATCAGACTGTCTGTCCAAAGGTGGTGTCTTCTGACGCTTTGCATAGGCCCCATATGGGCTATTGCTGTAAAGTATCAGAAGTAGAAGATGGTTTACTCACCACAGGGGCCAATGCAACCCAAGTCTTCAGATAAAAGGAGAAAAAAGACCTTCATGTTATATACATTTGAAACTGCTACTAAAAATCATTCACTCAGGCTTTGTGATATTAGTGTCCTTGGAAGCCAGAGCCGTAAGATTACGCTGGAAGTGAAGCCCTGATGCAAGGAGAGTGTCTCATCATTGACATAAACTCTCCACTTTGGTGGACATAGGACAGACCCACAGCACCTGATTCCCCTTCTCCCATGGGTCGGTACTTCATACTGCTGAATTATTAGAAGATAAATTGTCATAAATTGGTTTTCCATTGCTTGTAACACAATTCCTGAAACTGGGTAATTTATAAAGAAAAGAAGTTGATTTCTTACAGTTAAGGAGGCTGAGAAGTCCAAGGTCAAGGGGCTACATCTGGTGAGAACCTTCTTTTTTTTGAGACAGAGTCTCGCTCTGTCGCCCAGGCAGGAGTGCAGTGGCACGATCTCGGCTCACTGCAAGCTCCGCCTCCCGGGTTTGCGTCATTCTCCCGCCTCAGCCTCCCAAGTAGCTGGGACTACAGGCGCCCGCCACCACGCCCGGCTAATTTTTTGTATTTTTAGTAGAGACGGGGTTTCACCATGTTAGCCAGGATGGTCTGGATCTCCTGACCTCGTGATCTGCCCGCCTCGGCCTCCCAAAGTGCTGGGATTACAGGCGTGAGCCACCGCGCCCGGCCCGGTGAGAACCTTCTTGCTGGCTGGACTCTGCAGAGTCCAGAGGCAGCACAGGCCATCAACTAGTGAGAACGCTGAGCATGCTAGCTCAGGTCTCTCTTCCTCTTCCTATAAAGCCGCTCACATGATAGCCCATTAATCCAGGAATGGATTAATCCATCCATGAGGGCTCAATCACTTCTTAAAGGCCTCACTTTGGCCGGGCACGGTGGCTCACGCCTGTAAACCCAGCACTTTGGGAGGCCGAGACGGGCGGATCACGAGGTCAGGAGATCGAGACCATCCTGGCAAACATGGTGAAACCCCGTCTCTACTAAAAATACACAAAAATTAGCCGGGCATGGTGGCGGGTGTCTGCAGTCCCAGCTACTCAGGAGGCTGAGCCAGGAGAATGGTGTGAACCCGGGAGGCGGAACTTGCAGTGAGCCAAGATCGCACCACTGCACTCCAGCCTGGGCGACAGAGCAAGACTCCGTCTCAAAAAAAAAAAAAAAAAAAAAAAGGCCTCACCTTTTAATATCGTATGGCAACACTGAAAATCAAATTTCTTTCTTTTCTTTTTTTTTAAGAGACAGGGTCTCACTCTGTCACCCAGGCTGGAATGCAGCAGCATGATCATAGTTCACTGCAGCCTTGACTCCTGGGCTTAAGTGATCCTCCCACTTCAGCCTCCCGAGTAATCAGGACTACAGTTATACATCATCACACCACAACATTTTTTATTTTTTTGTAGAGGCTGAGTTCGCTTGAGCCCAGTGAGCTATGATGGCACTACTGCAGCAAAGGTGACAGGTGACAAGGCAAGACCCCGTCTCAAAAAAAGAAAAGAAAAAAGGGGAAAAAAAACACCCATGTAACAAAGTAATCACTTTCACCCCAATGAGAGAAGATTCACTTACCGAATAAAACTCAAGTGAACACCAAGTGACCGGTGGGACCCGGAGCAATCAATGCAAAGGAACACTCCATAGGTTATGCTCGCCCAGCTGGGATTTTTGGCACCACAATCAAAACACACCTGAAAAAAAAAAAAGCTAAATTCAGTTACTAATTTATGTTAGCCAAATAAATTATCCTATAAGATACAGTAAATGACTTAGCTTGAAAACTGCTTAACCTTTATAATGTAAACTTTGGGACTGTAATATTAGAAAGTATCTCATCTAGGTTTTTTTAAAAAGCCTCATATTTCATGTTCTTTTATTATTATATATAATTATATTAATTATAAATTAGGGCCGGGCGCGGTGGCTCAAGCCTGTAATCCCAGCACTTTGGGAGGCCGAGACAGGCGGATCACGAGGTCAGGAGATCGAGACCATCCTGGCTAACACGGTGAAACCCCGTCTCTACTAAAAATACAAAAAACTAGCCGGGCGAGGTGGCGGGCGCCTGTAGTCCCAGCTACTCGGGAGACTGAGGCAGGAGAATGGCGTAAACCTGGGAGGCGGAGCTTGCAGTGAGCTGAGATCCGGCCACTGTACTCCAACCTGGGCAGCAGAGCAAGACTCCGTCTCAAAAAAAAAAAAAATAAATAAAAAAATTATAAATTAGTAGAGTTAATTACTATATCATGTTTTTTTTTTTTTTTTTTTTTTTTTTTTGAGACGGAGTCTCGCTCTGCCACCCAGGCTGGAGTGCAGTGACTGGATCTCAGCTCACTGCAAGCTCCGCCTCCCGGGTTCACGCCATTCTCCTGCCTCAGCCTCCCGAGTAGCTGGGACTACAGGCGCCCGCCACCTCGCCCGGCTAGTTTTTCGTATTTTTCAGTAGAGACGGGGTTTCACCGTGTTAGCCAGGATGGTCTCGATCTCCTGACCTCGCGATCCACCCGTCTCGGCCTCCCAAAGTGCTGGGATTACAGGCTTGAGCCACCGCGCCCGGCCTATATTATGTATTTTTTAATTTTGAGACAGAGTCTTGCTTTGTCACCCAGGCTGGAGTGCAGCAGCACGATTTCGGCTCACTGCAACCTCTGCCTCCCAGGTTCATGCCATTCTCCTGCCTCAGCCTCCTGAGTAGCTAAGACTACAGGCGCCTGCCATCACAACCGGCTAATTTTTTGTATATTTAGTAGATACAGAGTTTCACCGTGTTAGCCAGGATAGTCTCAATCTACTGACCTCATGATCTGCCCACCTCGGCCTCCCAAAGTGCTGGGATTACAGGCATGAGCCACCCCGCCTGGCATATTTTAAAAACGCACACTATACATAGTGAAGAGAATTTAGGTTTGTGTACCATCTCAAACATGCCTTATCCTTGAAGCTTCAGCAGGGATCCTACCAGTCATGTAAAGGAATGCTAGAGGGAACAGCCCTGCCTGGGAACACTCTAGCCCTACCATCCTTCCTGGCACTGGCTATACCAGATGGTAGGCTGTTGCACATATTTCTTCTCTCCCCAGCCCGAGGAAGAAGTTGTGGCAGCCAGACTCCAAGATGGCCCCAATGAAACCCACCTCCTGGTATTCACGTCCTGTGTAATCTCCATCCTCACTTTACCAAGGTGATCTGTGTGTCTGTGTGTGTGTATGGCAGAAATGACCATGTCATTTTTGAGACTGGGTTACAAATGACACTATGGCTTTTTCTTCTCTCCCCCACTCTCTTTTTCTCTCCCCCTGCTCCCTCTCCACCTTGGATCATGAGCTCTAGGGGAAGCCAGGTGCCATGTCTTGAGGACGCTCAGCTAGCTCTGTGGAAAGGGTGAAGTGCTGAGGAACTGAGGCCCTCGGTCCAACTGCCAGCGAAGAGAGGAGGCCTGCAACCACCATGTAAGCTCCCAGATGACCTCAGCCCTGGCCAACAGCTTGACTGCAGCCTCATGAAAGACCCTGGGTCAGAAGCAGCCAGCTAAGTCACCCCAAATTCCTGACCCTCAGAACTATCTGTTGTTTTATATACTAAGCTGGGGGCGATCTGATACGCAGCAATAGATAACTAATACAGAGAGAGATTCCTTTATGAAATGCTGTGCCCTTCTCTACCTCCACCACCTCACTCTGTCCAGGTCACTTTGATAACTCTTAGATGCATGTTCATAACCGAGGACTATGTCCCCTGCCCACTGAGAGCCCTGAGAGCTCTTACAGGGGTAAAATCTTTCCCTTTCGCCAATCTTTACGGTTTTTTTTTTTTTAAAGAGACAAGGTCTGGCTCTCACTTAGGCAGGAATGCAGTGGCATGGTCCTAGTTTGCTGCTTTATGGCTTTTCCTGGCTCTGTCACCTAGGCTGGAGTGCAGTGGCACGGTCCTACTTTGCTGCTTTATGGCTTTTCTTGGCTCTGTCACCTAGGCTGGAGTGCAGGGGCACGGTCCTAGCTCACTGCAGTCTCGAACTCTTGAGCTTGAGCCATCCTCCCACCTCAGCCTCCTAAGCAGTTAGGACAAGTGTACGCCACCACGCCCAGCTAATTTTTTTTTTTCTTTTGTAGAGACAGGGGTCTTGCTATGTTGCCTAAGCTGGTCTTGAACTCCTAGGCTCAAGCAATTTGGCCCTCTCGGCCTCCCAAAATGCTAGGATTACAGGTGTGAGCCACCACGTCCGGCCCCTGTCATGTCACCTTGTTTTCCTGTCTAGTAGCACAGAACCTGCACATGGTAAATGCACAATAAGTGTTTGCTGAATAGCTGTGTACTTTTAAATCTCACACACAGTCTGAAAAACAGGCTTACCCATGGTATGGTAAGCATTCAGTAAATATTTGTTAATCAAAAGAAAAACTTTAAAAACTTATTGCCAGCTCAAAAATTACTACTCGCCCCTTCAACACTGACACTGAAGCCCAACATTCTTCACCAACAGGAGCATAAAAGTACTTTAAAATACACAGTGCTGGCCGGGCGCAGTGGCTCAAGCCTGTAATCTCAGCACTTTGGGAGGCCGAGATGGGCGGATCACGAGGTCAGGAGATCGAGACCATGCTGGCTAACACGGTGAAACCCTGTCTCTACTAAAAAATACAAAAAATTAGCCGGGCGAGGTGGCGGGCGCCTGTGGTCCCAGCTACTCGGGAGGCTGAGGCGGGAGAATGGCGTGAACCCAGGAGGCGGAGCTTGCAGTGAGCTGAGATCCGGCCACTGCACTCCAGCCTGGGCGACAGAGCGAGACTCCGTCTCAAAAAAAAAAAAAAAAAAAAAATACACAGTGCTAACTAGCAGAGTCACACATGGGAAGTGTGCTGGGCCCATAAAATACACAGTGCTTGCTGTGGAAAGTAGTATTTATAACTCATTAAACTCAGAATAGGAAAAAAAAAATCCTCCAATAGAATTGTTTTTAATCTTTCTGCAGGAAAAAAAAATGTATTAGATAATTAGATATATACGCTGGGTGCAGTGGCTGACACCTGTAATCCTAGCACTTTGGAGGCCAAGGCAGGTAGATTGCTTGAGTTCAGGAGTTTGAGACCAGCCTGGGCAACGTGGCAAAACCCTGCCTCTACCAAAAAAACAAAAAAAAATTAGCCAGCGTGGTGGAACACGCCTGTAGTCCCAGCTACTCAGGAGTTTGAGGTGAGAGGATCGCTTGAGCCTGGGAGGCAGAGGATGCAATGAGCTGAGATCACTCCACTGCACTCCAGCCTCAGCAACAGTGAGACCTTGCTATAAAAAATTAAAAAAATAAAAAAATGTAAAAAAAGATAATTTATAGGCACAACCACTTATGTGAAGGCTGTCCAACCTATCATTATCAAGCAAGATCTGGCTTCTGGTCTTTTGAGGGCAATACAAGAGAGGAAACACCAGTGGGTTTTCTTTTTTTTTTTTTTTGAGACGGAGTCTCGCTCTGTCGCCCGGGCTGGAGTGCAGTGGCCGGATCTCAGCTCACTGCAAGCTCCGCCTCCCGGGTTTACACCATTCTCCTGCCTCAGCCTCCCGAGTAGCTGGGACTACAGGCGCCCGCCACTTCGTCCGGCTAGTTTTTTGTATTTTTTAGTAGAGACGGGGTTTCACCGTGTTAGCCAGGATGGTCTCGATCTCCTGACCTCGTGATCCGCCCGTCTCGGCCTCCCAAAGTGCTGGGATTACAGGCTTGAGCCACTGCGCCCGGCCTACGAGTGGGTTTTCTAAAGCTCCTCACCACGATATGCTCACACTGATGGCACATTGAATAATGGGGGTGGAGTGACAACCGACACAAAAAGAGGCCAGGGGATTCACTTCGGTGTTTACTGATTACCTGCTGTATGTCAGACATGTGGCAGTTGATGAGGTATGAAAAAGTAGCAGCGCAAATACTAGCAGAACCCCTACTGGTGCCAGTCTTTAAAGAGCTCACTGAGAAGTGGGGAAGACACGCAAATTCAAATGCCCTGTGGTGATGGCCATTAGGGGAACCCTCTTCTATGGGGCATCAAACAACAGACTCTGCCAAAAGATGCTGTTCTTCCCCATCAGGCTGTTTGTAATTTCTCACCTAGTCACTCAACTACCAGTTGCTGTGCACTTACTGTCAAGTGTACCTGGCACATACCAAGTGGACATACCAGCATGGTTCAGGAAGTCTGCCCACATGGAGCCCACAGTCTAGCAGTCCAGTGGGCAAGACAATTGGTTACAAGATTGTTTCCTAGTAAGCAAGGACAGGATGCAAAGGGTTTTTGGTAGAGGTGATGGCAGAGATTTTGGGTACACAGCCCAGAGCGGGCCAAGTTTGAGAATCACTTCTAAGGTGGTCACCAGACTGGCCACAAGAAGAGAGCAGTGAGGTTCCTAATGAGGGAGGCAGCTTTGGCATCCTCCTGACCCATCACCTAAGCTAAAGGATTGCTAAAATGTAGCCCCATGAGGAGGGGCCACGTCTACCTTATTCACTTGAACTTGGCACCATGCCTGGCACAACACAGGTGCTCACTAAATGCAAATGCACATGGTGGAGCAGTTTGTAGGGGCAGAGGAGCTAACAAGTGGAGACTGGGACATGTGGAGGTCAGAAGTGGTGAGAAATACAGGTCTGGCTCCCATAAATGCTGCCTTGATCCTCCTGCTATACCAGGAGGCTATGCTTTGGAAGCAGGGACTGTGCTTTGATTTGATATGCAATCCCAAACCAAAGTCAAGATGTGGCTTTTGAAGCAGAACATCAGTTCTTATGGTGAAGAATAAGAAATAGCTTTTGACTGACAATTTGTTTTGCCTAATGATGAGAATAATTAGTATACAAATAGTAACAGCTAATACTGAGTGTTTAAGTCAGGCACTATTGTTGGCACTTCAGCCAGTTTCATCTTCCTAACAACGCTTTCGTTAGTAGGGTTACTAGTAGAAGGTACTATTGTCATCCCCATCGGGGCCAGCTTCCTGGTCATGTGTGTGATCTATGCAGTCGCAGAGGGCCCCACACTTAGAAGAAAAGAGCGTGTAATTGGCTTAATGCTCTGCTGTCTCATCTTGAAATTCTTTTTTTTTTTTTTTTTTGAGGCAGGGTCTCACGCTGTTACCCATGCTAGAGTATATGGTATGATCTCGACTCACTTCAACCTCTGCCTCCTGAGCTCCGGCAATCCTCCCACCTCAGCCTCCTGAGCAGCTGGGACCACAGGCTTGCGCCACCATGCATGGCTAATTTTATTTTTTTTGGTAGAGATGGGATTTCACCATGTTGCTCAGGCTGGTGTCAAACTCCTGAGCTCAAGCTATTCGTCCACCTTGGCCTCCCAAAGTGCTCGGAATACAGGTGCCACCGCACCCAGCCTCATCTTGAAATTATTATTATTTTTTTTAGATAGGGTCTTGCTCTGTCGCCCAGGCTTGAGTGCAGTAGCATGATCTTGGTTCACTGCAACCTCCGCCTCCTGGGTTCAAGCAACTCTCCTGTTTCAGCCTCCCGATTAGTTGGGATTACAGGCACATGTCACCACGCCCAGCTAATTTTTTGTATTTTTAGTAGAGACAGGGTTTCACCATGTTGCCCAGGCTGGTCTCGAACTCCTGAGCTCAAATGATCCACCCACCTCAGCCTCCCAAAGTGCTAGGATTATAGGAGTGAGCGACTGTATTGGTGGAAACTTTCTTTTTTTTTTTTGAGACGGAGTCTTGCTCTGTTGCCCAGGCTGGGGTACAGTGGCCAGATCTCAGCTCACTGCAAGCTCTGCCTCCCAGGTTTACACCATTCTCCTGCCTCAGCCTCCCGAGTAGCTGGGACTACAGGCGCCCGCCACCTCGCCCGGCTAGTTTTTTTGTATTTTTTAGTAGAGACGGGGTTTCACCGTGTTAGCCAGGATGGTCTCGATCTCCTGACCTCGTGATCCGCCTGTCTCGGCCTCCCAAAGTGCTGGGATTACAGGCTTGAGCCACCGCGCCCGGCCCAAAACTCTTAATACTGTTCAAACAAGGGCCCTGCATTTTCATTTTGTACATTTTACAAATTATGTAGCTAGTCTTGATCTCCATTTTATTTATTTTTTATTTTTATTTTATTTTATTTTATTTGTATGTGTGTGTGAGATGGAGTTGCTCTCTGTCGCCCAGGCTGGAGTGCAGTGGTGTGATCTGGCTCACTGCAACTTCTGCCTCCTGGGTTCAAGCGATTCTCCTGCCTCAGCCTCCCAAATAGCTGAGATTACAGGCACCTGCCATCATGCCTAGCTAATTTTTGTAGAGAAGGGGTTTCATCATGTTGGCCAGGTTGGTCTTGAACTCCTGACCTCAGGTGATCCACCCACCTCAGCCTCCCAAGGTGCTGGGATTACAGGCATGAGCCACCGCGCCTGGCCTATTTGTTTTTTAAATCAAAGAACATTTTCTTAATTCTGATTCTTTTTATCATGTGCTTTCTTACACAAAGAACTTTCACATAAATTATCTTACAATAAGAGTTTCTTTCTGATTCAGTTTAAAAATGACAATAGCATTCGTTGTGCCCAAGTTAGAATTATACCAAAATTACCATATGTCAGCATGTACAATCATCCCACTGGTGGCCGGAAAATTGGCTTAAGGGAGTGTCTGTCATTCAGACGAGCCATCACCCCTGGTGGGCACATGGTGGAGATGAGGGAAGGCCGGACTAGAAGAAAACTGGGTCTTTCGGATCGTCTCTACTTCTTTTTCACTTCTTCACCATTCTCCCCACTGAGCTTGAACATAGGAATCTGCTGGCAATCCTTGGGCTCTAAGAAGACCTCATCAAGGTGCCACCTCTGAAAGGTACACTTCTGGATGAGCTGATGTGGAGACGGCTCTCTGACTTGGATCCAGAGCTAGGAATCTTCAACTTGGCATCAGCAATGTCCACGAAGTTGTGCTTGTTGGTGAGTTTGAGACAGTGAATGTTGAGAAGAGGGCCCAGAGCACCCTGTGCCTTGGGATGGCTATGCACCTGCTCCAATGCCAACTGGTAACACGAAGCCCTGGAAAAGTCTTTTGTATGAGGTAATACACAAGGGCCAAGCCCCCAGTACTGAACACATTGCCGAAAAGGACCATTTTTTCCTTGAGGCACTGGCATCCTGCTTCCTGGATACTTTTGCCACCTCACAGCACAACTCTCTTGAAAATCATCAAAGGCAAGTTGTTCTGTAAGCGACAGAAGCACCATGCTACTGAGAGCATGAGGAGTCCTTCCGGGTGTGGGATGGCGGCAGTAAATCTTGATCTCTATTTTAGAGAAAACTAAGGAATTACTGAATTAAGTATGACAGATAAGAAGTGGCCACTTCTTAGTAATTCCTTAGTGGAAATGTCCACAGTGGGGACTGGATCCCATGCAGTCTGTTACCCGAGCCACTCTTCCCGCTCCACCACACTGCTTCAGAGCAGAAAACACACCACCTGCTGTCCTGCCCTTCATCCATCCACTAGACTGTAAGCTCCCAGAGGACAGGAACATACCATCAGTGTACATACCTTTAATGCTATACACAGTGCCCAGCATACCATAGGGGCTTGAGGAATACTTGTTGAATGAATAACCCAATCTATATAAAAGTAAGGAATGGTATAGCAACAAAGAAGGATTTCACAAACTAGAAAATTGACCCTTGGCCAGGTGCAGTGGCTCACGCCTGTAATCACAACACTTTGGAGGCTGAGATAGGCGGATCACTTGAGGTCAGGAGTTTGAGGCCAGCCTGGCCAATATGGTGAAACTCCATTTCTACTAAAAATACAAAAATTAGCCATGCTTGATGGCACACGCCTGTGGTCCCAGCTACTCAGGAGGCTGGTGCAAGAGAATCTCTTGAACCTGGGAGGAGGAGGTTGCAGTGTGCCAAGATGGCACCATGGCACTCCAGACTGGACAACAAAGCTAGACTGTCTCAAAAAAAAAAAAAAAAAAGAAAGAAAAAGAAAATTGACCCTCATGACCTTTCATCCAGAGTAAGTCATCACACATGAGAGGAAGAAATTGGATACCACATTCTAAAAGTAAGCCAACTTGTTTTTCTTTGATTACCTCTCCCGGCTCATGTATCTTAGAGTTCTCTTTTATAACCCCAATTTTAAAACGCTATTGTTGTCTTTTAGGTAAGGGTTTCAAACCAGTGATCAAATACAAGGTCTCAACCAAGAAATATAGCACATTACTGGAAAACATTACCAGAAAACATTTCTGATCACTGCTTTTATTAATCTTATTACAGAATATAAACTTTTTCATAGGTGTGTTCTTCATAATAAAAACAGTTGCCATTTATTGAAGACTATTATATGCAGTTCCTACTGTTAAGTGTTTTCCTTGGATTATTCCATTTAATCTTCACAATCACCCTCTGATTTAGGTCCAGTTCATGCCCCATTTTCAGATAAGGAAAAAAGGGACAAAGTGGTCAAGTAACCTGTCCAAGGGTGACATACCTAGAAAGTAGCAGTTTGGACCATACAAGCCTGTCTCTCAAAAGCCTCTTGATATAAAGACATTGACTTCTTATTTAAAATTATCTTTGAATTAAATCAAAGAGAATACATGTTGATGTTTCTGAGATAAAGGTGACAAAAAATATATCGTTTACACATTGCTAACCGCAGATCCTAATCTTGTCTAGTTATACAGGACCCACTCTTCATAAACACATCAATATAAATTTAAAAACCAAGGCTGGGCGCGGTGGCTCACGCCTGTAATCCCAGCACTTTAGGAGGCCAAGGCAGGTGGATCACTTGAGGCCAGGAGTTTGAGACCAGACTGGCCGACATGGTGAAACCTCGTCTCTACTAAAAATACAAAAAGTAGCTGGGTGTAGTGGTGGATGCCTGTAATTCTGGTGACTCAGGAGGCTGCGGCTGAATTGCTTGAACCCAGGAGGCAGAGGCTGCAGTGAGCTGAGATCGCACCACTGCACTCCAGCCTGAGCGACAGAGCAAGGCTCTGTCTCAAAAAAATTAAAATTAAAACATTAAAAAAAAAAAGAAAGAAAGAAAATTAAGGCCAGTATGGTGGCTCATGCCTATAATCCTAGCACTCTGGGAGGCCAAGGCAGGGGGAGGCAGGAGGACTGCTTGAGCCCAGGAATTTGAGACCAGCCTGGGCAACATAGCAAGACCCTGTCTCTTCAAAAATAAATAAATTAATTAATAATAAAAATTAGCTGGGTATGGTGGTGCAACCCTGTGGTCTCAGCCTTATCAGGAGGCTGGGAAGAAAGGATAGCTTGGGCTGGGTAGGTCAAGGCTGCAGTGAACTAGGATCAAGACACTTCACTATACTTCAGCCTGGGTGACGGGGTGAGACCCTGTCTGTAAAAAAATAAATAAATAAAAATGTGAAAATCAAGAAAACAATGAAGAAATGGACACTGGAGAATTCCTGGAGCCTTTCTCTTAACTTTCCCATATCCATCAGACATCAACCCCAATAAACTGTTTCCTTCCTCACCTAGGCTGGAAAAAATATGGGCTCCCCTGTACCATCAAGACTTAAAAGCAACAGAAACACTTATAACACTTCCTATGCCAGCATGTTGAGGTTCAGGACCATGCTCAGTAACAGCTGTTCCCTTCGGAAGTGACAGTGGGGACCAGACAAAACTCGTGTCACCGGAGGGGCGGGGAGAGTCCACGCTGACGCAACAGCCCTTTGCACTCTCCAGGTCCCTCTCCGACTCGACTTGTCACCTTAGCCCCCTGCGTCACCCCAACACCTCCAGCCAGCTGCGCAAAGCTGTAAAAGTTCCAAGGAGAGAACAGTCTCTGGAGACAAAAAAAAAAGAAAACCCCCATCTCCAAAGAGAGCCGAGGGGAGGGAGGAGGCTGTGGTGAACCTCCCTGGCCAAAGCGACAAAAGCTGGAAGCCAGAGCGGAGACTACTCGGCAGCTTTATCAGAAGAGAAACTGAGGCAGGCACCGCAAGGCCCGAGGAGTCTAGCCGGCTCCAACAGGCGGGGTCGAGCTCCAGGGTGGCGCCGGGGGAGCCGCGCTTTCCCCGCATCTGGCGCCAGCAGCCGGGGTTTCTGAGCCGGGAGCCCCCTCCTCGCAGCGCCCCCAGGAAGACCCCGCCCCCGCTCAGAGCCCCCGGTGCTCGCCCCCCGCCCCAAGAGCTCGCTGGAGGGTGTGCCCTCGCCGCCGCCCCGGGAACGCTCCCTGGCCCGCGTGAGGACCCCCGCGCTCCGGTCTCCCGCTCGGGCCTCCCAGCTGCCCAGCCCCGCCCGCCCCGTCCCGGCCAGGCTGCCGCGGCCCCACAGTGCGACGTGTCACAGGCCGCGCCGGCCCCGCCTCCCACGCCACGGCCACTGGCGCCCGCAGGGGCCGCCCGCCGGTTCCCGCAAGGATGGCAGGCAGGCCCGCACTCGCTCACGGCCGCTACCTTGTTAGTGGGCACCGAGCGGAGGCGCTTGAAGATGGTCAAGATGTCCTGCTTGCTGGGGTCCCCCATCGTCAGCTGAGAGCCGGGCACTGCTGGCCCAGCCAACCGGTAAGGACCGACGAAGAGCGGTTGCCGCCTCAGCAGGAGCGACGAGGCCGCGGGGGCGGTGCTGCGCGTGACGGTCAGGCTCCGCCCCAAGCCCCACCCACGACTGGGCCCGCTCACCGCCGGGGCGCAGGCGCCGCTCGCTTTCCCTCCCCGCCCTCGCTTCAGCGGCGCGGCTGGCCGGACCCCGGACGCTGCACGCGCGTGCGCAGGAGGCTCACGCGCCATTCGCGGCGCGGCTCCACGCCCCTAGCGCTGGGCGAAGCCGGTCCCGGGTGTGGCTGGCTGCCAGGCGCACTGCCATAGGATCCGCCAACCTTTAGTCTGGTCGATCGCCATTTCGCCTAACCGGCTGCTTCCATGGAAATATCAGAGGCAGGGGAAGGGGCCCACGCGCCATCTTTTGGCACCAGACGGATGGAGGGCTCGCGCGCCTTGACGCCGGACGTTAGCTGGTCGCCTTCCTTTTTTTTTTTTTTTTTTTTGAGACGGAGCCTTGCTCTGTCCCCCAGGCTGGAGTGCAGTGGCGCGATTGCGGCTCCCTGCCACCTCCGCCTCCCGGGTTCAAGCAATTCTCCTGCCTCAGCCTCCCCAGTAGCTAGGATTACAGGCGCCCACCACCACGCCCGGCTAATTTTTGTATTTTTAGTAGAGACGGGGGTTTCGCCATGTTGCCCAGGCTGGTCTCTAACTCCTGACTTCAGGTGATTCACCCACCTCGGCCTTCCAAAGTGCTGGGATTACAGACGTGAGCCACCGCGCCCGACTCTCTTTGTTCTTGCCCTCAGCTCACTCCAGGCCCTGGGTGGAAAGCTTTCTTTGCCTGGAAACTGGCTTTCTGAAACCAAGGGTTTTTGTGTCACGTTCATGAGAGGTAGCGGTGCGGGTTGAGGCAGAAGTGCTCAGTCAGAACTAATGAGTCCAGATGAGAAGCTTGACTTTTAACCCCAGCCCTCGGGGCTGCACCCTACTCTCGGAAACAATTCCGGCCAGAAGAGTTTACACTCAACAGAAGGTGCCTCTGTCACCACAATGGGTGTGGAGCCACTGGGAAGAGGTTGGGTGATAGTGAGGAAGGATAGCAGGTTTTGGCATCAAAGACAGTACCTTGGCCTCAATCCCAGTTCAGCCAGCTGCTTCCTAGCTCTGTGGCCTTGGTCAAGACACTTACCTTCCCTAAAGCATGGTTTATTTGTAGGCTCAGTGGCTCATGCCTATGATCCCAGCACTTTGGGAGGCTGAGGTGGGAGGATCACTTTAGCTCAGGCGTTCAAGACCAGATTGGGCAATATGGTGAAACCCCGTCTCTACAAAAAAAATGCAAAAATTAGCTGGGCATGCTGGCATGGGCCTGTAGTCCTAGCTACTGGGGAGGCTGAGGTGGGAGGATCGCTTTAGCCCAGAAGATCGAGGCTGCAGTGAGCCAAGATCACCAAGATCACGCCACTGCACTCCAGCATGGGCGACAGAGCAAGACCCTGTCTCAAAAAAATAAAATAAAATAAAGCATGGTTTATTCATCTGTACGAAGAAATGAAAGAATCAGTGCTGAGTAGCACAGGCAAGCAGCTTCCTAGGGCTGTCCTGAAGAGCCTTTGGTGGAGCCTTTCTACTGTTAGAAGTCAGGAAATGTACACTCCACCCATCTGCTTAGATACCCTCAGGGGCAGTTGGGAGCTTGCAAACAATGTAACTTATAAACCCAAAGCTGCAACTTTTCCAAGAAAGGGAAGTCGATTACCTTCCAGAAAAGTACATTACTTTTGCAGGCAGCTCTGACGGTTTGAAAGTTCTTCCTGTATTGAGTCGAAGTATAACACCTGTGCTTTGTGTCCACCAGGTCCTGGTTTGGCCTTATACAGAATACCTGGCATGTTTATGAGCAGCAGTCCTATCCTTCCTGATGGGAATGGGAATGACGGTCCCATTTACTACTTGGAGCTGAAATCTTACTAAGTTCTATTAACAGAGTAGGGCAGTCTAGCCCGTTCTCCACCATAGAGATCCCTGAGGAGAGGAGAAAAAAAAAGCAGTAAATTATAGACAGTATCTGCATGAATAGGGGAGGAAGGGGTAGGAGGTACCATTTATACACTATGGTTGCTTAAGTGTTCTTCATAGAATTTAGCATCTAATACTATACTATATAATATTCTATCTCTCTGTATCTCGCTCTCAATTGAATACATACTTCTGGCCAGGTGTAGTGCCTCACACTTGTAATCCCAGCACTTTGGGAAGTCGAGGTGGGTGGATTATGAGGTCCGGAGTTCGAGACCAGCCTGACCAACATGGTGAAACCCTGTCTCTACTAAAAATACAAAAATTAGCCAGGCGTGGTGGTGGGCACCTGTAATCCCAAGTACTCAGGAGGCTGAAGCAGGAGAATCACTTGAACCTGAGAGGCAGAGGTTGCAGTGGGCTGAGAACACACCACTGCACTCCAGCCTAGGTGACAGAGCAAGACTCTGTCTCAAAAACAAAAACAAACAAAAAATATAGATATATATTGAAATCAAATCTGTTTTTTTCTACTTTTTTTTTTTTTTTGAGGAGTCTCACTGGAGTGCAGTGGTGCGATCCTGGCTCACTGCAACCTCTGCCTCCTGGATTCAAGCAATTCTCCTGCCTCATCCTCCCGAGTAGCTGGGATTACAGACGCGTGCCACCACACTTGGCTAATTTTTGTATTTTTAGTAGAGACGGAGTTTCACCATGTTGTCCAGACTGGTCTCGAACTCCTGACCTCAGGTGGTCTGCCCAACTTGGCCTCCCAAAGAGCTGGGATTATAGGCGTGGGCCACCGCACCTGGCCAATACACTATAGTTGTCTTATCTGTCAGTTGCTTAAGTGTTCTTCATAGAACTTATTAGCATCTAATATTATAAAATACAATATTCTATCTATTTGTATCTGCCTCTCCTCAATTGAATATAAATTTCTCGAAATCAGATCTATTTTTTCTACTTTTTTTCTTTTTTGAGACCGTCTTGCTTTGTCACCCAGGCTGGAGTGCAGTGGCGCAATCTCAGCTCACTGCAACCTCTGCCTTTTGGATTCAAGCAATTATCCTGCCTCAGTCTCCTGAGTAGCTGGAACTACAGGCGCCTGCCGCCACACCTGGCTAATTTTTGTATTTTTAGTAGAGACGGGGTTTTACCACGTTGGTCAGGCTGGTCTCAAACTCCTTCAAGTGAACCACCCACCTTGGCCTCCTAGTGTGCTGGGATTACAGGTGTGAGCCACTGTGCTCAGCCTGTTTTTTCTACTACTTTATCCCCAGCACCTAGAATGCCTGGCACATAGTATGCATTCAGTAAAGATTTGTGGAATGGGCTTAGAATGTAGAAAGCTACAAAGGCTATCACTCCCAATATCATAATGAGAAAAGCTGGATAATCTACCAAATTGTAACTTCTGTTGAGCCCATCAGAAAGCTGAGGTTGCAAGGCAACCAAGTAACCTCAGTGCCAAAGAGAGAGAGACAAGAGAAGCCTCTCCAAAGACAGAACACAAGAACGCCTTCACCTTTGGCAGAGCACAGGAGAAAGAGATTACTGCCAACCTAGTTGGCAACAGGAAATCCGCTATAATTTTAATTAAGTCTTAAAGGCCAAGTATAGGTTGGCATGTGAGTTTGGACTAGCTGGGGGCCTCAGATACAAAGGGAGTTCACACTCATTCATAAGCCCTTTTTAATAAACCTCCACCAGCAACCGTATTGGAAGATGGGGACTGGCAAAGAGCCTGGAGAGAGACCTTTCTGTGGGGTAGGCATCTAGCTGCTCAGGAACAGGCGCAGACCCCACCTGCTTCCTCTGGACCCTTCTCTTCTAAAAAAGCAGGCCAGGTGCGGTGGCTCATGGCTGTAATCCCAGCACTTTGGGAGGCCCAGGCAGGCAGATCATCTGAGGCCAGGAATTCGAGAGCAGCCTGGTCAACATGGTGAAACTCTGTCTCTACTAAAAACACAAAATTAGCTGGGTGTGATGGCGCACACCTATAGTCCCAGCCACTTGGGGGCTGAGGCAGGAGAATTGCTTGAACCTGGGAGGCAAAGGCTGCGGTGAGCCAGGATCAAGCCAGTGCACTCCAGCCTGGGCAACAGAGGGAGACTCGCCGCTAAAAAAAAAAAAAGAGAGAGAGAGAGAAAGAATAAAAGAAAGAAAGAAAGCAAAAGCAGTAAATTCCCTCTGTCTCAGGGAATGGGCAAAGATCTATTGCTGCCAGGGGAGGGGTAGAAACAAAACCCAGGAATCCAAATTCAAATGCAAAAAAGCAGGAGAAAGAGAAGCAGAATCCCTCTACGATCCAGGGGTTTGCCATGAGGATGGTGGGAATGTTGAGAAAGCCCCACCCTTGAGCATCCTGGGCTACACATTTTTTTTTTTTTCTTCAAGACGGCTGTGTCATCCAGTACAGTGGGCTTGATCTCAGCTCACTGCAACCTCTGCCTCCCGGGTTCAAGCAATTCTCCTGCCTCAGCCTCCCAAGTAGCTGGGATTACAGGCACCCGCCACCACACCCAGCTGATTTTTGCATTTTTAGTAGAGATGGAGTTTCACCATGTTGTCCAGGGTGGTCTGGAACTCCTGACCTCAAGTGATCCGCCTGCCTCGGCCTCCCACTGTGCTGGGATTACAGGGGTGAGCCACCACCCGGCCCAGTATTATCCCTCTTGTAGAGTATTTGAAT
Organism: Macaca fascicularis; assembly: GCF_037993035.2. Lineage (NCBI taxonomy): Eukaryota > Metazoa > Chordata > Mammalia > Primates > Cercopithecidae > Macaca > Macaca fascicularis. The sequence continues at coordinate 8,724,471 of NC_088384.1, read as the reverse complement.
TCTAACTCTGTGCTGTTCGTCTTTCATGAAGAGATCCTGACATAGCGATGGCCAAGTGAAGCAGCATTGTGTTTATTTAGTTCATTTACAGTTTAATAGGAGCTTGCTGAAAAAGCCAAATGCCACCCTAAAGAGAAACCAGACACGGCTACATAGTCATATGATGAATCACAAGCGAGAATACGCACAGATCCTGTCCCTTGCCCCTGGAAGACAACACCTGTGGACTTTGCTTAGTGCCAAGTGAAAACAAGTGAATGCTATCTCTTTATCATGTTCTTTCTGTATAGGTCAGATACATTTGAAATGAATTTACTGGGACCGGGCGTGGTGGCTCATGCCTGTAATCTCAGCACTTTGGGAGGCTGAGGCAGAAGGATGGATTCTGGCCAGGAATTTGGGCAACATAGCAAGATCCCATCTCTACAAAAAAGTAAAAAATGAGCGGGGCATGGTGGCACGTGCCTGTAGTCCCAGCTACTCAGGAGGCTGAGGCAGGAGGATCACTTGAGCCCGGGAGTTCAAGGCTGCAGTGAGCTATGATTGCATCACTGCACTCCAGCCTGGGTGACAGAACAAGACACTGTCAAAAAATAAAAATAAAAAATAAAAAAACAAAAGAAGGCCAGGCACAGTGGCTCACGCCTGGAATTCCAGCACTTTGGGAGACCAAAGTGGGCGGATGACTTGAAGCCAGGAGTTTGAGACCAGCCTGGTCAACATGGGAAAACCCCATCTCTGCTAAAAATACAAAAATTAGCCGGGCGTGGTGGTGCGTGGCTGTAATTCCAGCTACTCAGGCAGCTGAGGCATGAGAATCGCATGAACCCGGGAGGCAGAGGTTGCAGTGAGGAGGGATTGTACCACTGTACTCCACCCTGGGTGACAGAGGGAGACCCTGTCTCAAAAAAAAAAAAAAAAAAGGAGAAGAAGAAGGAATAAAATACTGACATATGAAACCACATAGATGAATCTCAGATGAGTCATGTGAAGTGAAAACAGACAAGGCTACATATTGCATGGTTCCATTCATATGGCATTCTGGAAAAGGTAAAACTATAGAAACAGAAAACATATCAGTGGTTTTTAGGGACTGGGGGTGTAAGGAGGGGTTGACTACAAAGGGTCCACCTCTTGGGGAGGTGATGGAAGAGTTCTATATCTTGATTGTGGTGATGGTTACATGATACGGTTTAGCTGTGTCCCACTCAAATCTCGTCTTGAATTGTAGTTCCCATAATCCTCATGTGTCACGAAAGGAACCTGGTGGGAGGTAACTGAATCATGGGGGCAGTTACCCCTAAGCTGTTGTCGATAGTGAGTAAATTCTCATGAGTTCTTATGGTTTTATAAGAGGTTTTCCCGCCTTTGCTCAGCATGTCTCTTTCCTGCTGCCATGTGAAGAAGGACATGTTTGCTGCCCCTTCTGCCATGATTATCAGTTTCCTGAGGCTTCTCCAGCCATGCAGATGTGTGAGTCAATTAAACCTTTTTCCTTTATAAATTACCCAGTCTTGAGCAATTCTTTATGGCAGCATGAGAATGGACTAATACGTTACATAACTGTATACATTCATCAAAACTTCAAGAACTGTACACTAAAAGGAGTGTATTTGGCCTGGCACAGTGGCTCACGCCTGTAATCCCAGCATTTTGGGAGGCTGAGGCAGGTGGATCACGAGGTCAGGAGTTTGAGACCGGCCTGACCAACATGGTGAAACCCCCTCTCTACTAAAAAATACAAAAATTAGCTGGGCATGGTGGTGGGCGCCTGTAGTCCAGCTACTTGAGAGGTTGAGGCAGGAGAATCGCTTGAACCCAGGAGGCGGAGGTTGCAGTGAGCCAAGATGGTGCCACTGCACTCCAGCCTGGGCAACAGAGGGAGACTCCATCTATAAAAAAAAAAAAAAAGTGTATTCACTGTACATAAATTATACCTTAAGAACTGAGAAAAATGGGAAACAAAGCAAATGGTAAGCAACGTGGGACTTACAGCGTGAATATCATTCAGTCACTAAGCAGTACACGTCACACGTGAACAACCTGGGCTCGAACTACATGGATCCACTTACATGTGGATTTTTTTCTTTTCTCTTTTCTTTTTTCTTTTCTTTTCTTTTCTTCTTCTTCTTCTTTTTTTTTTTTTTTTCCCTGAGACAGAGTCTTGCTCTGTCACCCAGGCTGGAGTTTGGTAGCACGATCTCAGCTCACTGCAACCTCCACCTCCCAGGTTCTAGCAATTCTCCCGCCTCAGCCTCCCAAGTAGCTGGGACTACAGGTGTGCGCTACCATGCCTGGCTAATTTTTTTTTAAATTTTTGATAGAGACAGGGTGTCCCTATGTTGCCCAAGCTGGATTTGAACTCCTGGGCTCAAGTGATCCTCCTGCCTTGGCCTCCCAAAGTGCTGGCATTAGAGGTATGAGCCACTGTGTCTCGTGTTTATTTTTAATTGAAGTATATTTAGGACATGAGGAAATGCTCATGATCAAATGGTAGGAGAACGAAGTAGGGTACAAGACTATATTTACAGTACGATCCCAGTTTTGTAAGACACACACACACATTGATGATGATGATGATGACAAGAAAACAGCACATGTGACCAGGCGTGGTGGCTCACGCCTGTAATCCCAGCTACTTGGGAGGCTGAGGCAGGATAATTGCTTGAACCTGAGAGGTGGAGGGCAGAGGGAGCTGAGATCGCACCATTGCACTCCAGCCTGGACAACAAGAGTGAAGTTCTGCCTCAAAAAAAAAAAAAAAAAAGAAAGAAAAGAAAAAGAAAATGGCACATGTGCATATATATGATATATGTTAGGAAAACGATTAGAAAAAAATGCACCCCAATGTTAGCAATGTAACCTGTGGAAGTCAGGATCACAGATAACTAATGTTTTTCTGAATACCTTTGCTAAATTTCCAAATTTTCATCTGAGCCTTTGTTCCTTTTACAATCAGGAAAAAATAATTAAGATTGCTATTGGAAAATACCGTAAAGGGGCAGGGCCGCCTGGCTGTCTTTGCCCAGAAGCGGCCAGTGACTGCATACAGTTCATGTGCCCTGAGGCGGCTGCCTTGGTGATCCGAATGCTGTTGAGCTTGGGGACTTTTAGGTCCTGGTAGCCTAACCCTAACCCTAAGGCGCTCTGGGTTTCTGCAACCTTCGGCAGGTCTAGCACCTAATATTCCGCTCACGTCTGAGTTTTAGTCCACTGACAGTGCTGGTGTCCTTTCCCCCAAAAGAGTGACGTCACTTATTTAGTTCATTTCTTCCTTCCTTCCTTTCCTAGCCCTTTCCACAAAGGATTTGGAGATGCCTAAAACAATATAATCTGGATTTCATAGGATGGTCCTAGATTTGTTGCATTTTTTTTTTTTTTTTTTTTTTTTTTGGTTTAGCGCCACAAACATGGGCCAGAGGGAAGATGAACACTGTGGTTCCTCTGACCCTCTGCCTGGTGGTGGTCATGCCTGGCCAGAAATGAGCCTTGCACCTCAACTGCAGGCCAGGCCAGATTTAGCTCAGCCTGGGCACATCCTCCCAGGTGTGGTGGAGCCACCTCCATCCTGACCCTGGTTCTTTTCACTGGCTGGCCCCTGGAGCTGACTCTGTCCTGGCCTGAGGGCCCCTCTGCTTGCTGCCACCACAGCGGCCACAGGGATGCAGCCCATTTATTTGTAAAACCGAGGCCCAGAGAGTGGCCTGTGTCTTCCACAGGTGACTGGGGAAGGGCTGGGGAGGGGCACAGACCTTCCCTGCCTCAGAGGAGGCTTAAGGAAGGGTGGGCAAGGGAGGGGAGCAGATCGGGCAGCCACTACTCTGGGGGGACCTTGGACTGTGAAAAGGGGTGGGGGAAGGAAAGCTTACAGGGCACCCAGAGGCTAGGGTGCCCACCTGGCAGGATCTCTTGGCTTCTGAGCACCCCTTAAATTATCCTCACTTGATCATCCCTATTTTATTGTTGTTGTTTTGAGACAGTTTTGCTCTTATTGCCCAGGCTGGAGTGCAATGGGGCGATCTTGGCTCACCGCAACCTCCACCTCAAGGGTTCACGCGATTCTCTTGCCTCAGCCTCCCAAGTATCTGTGATTATAGGCGCCCACCACCACGCCTGGCTAATTTTTTGTATTTTTAGTAGAAACGGGGTTTCACCATGTTGGCCAGGCTGGTCTCGCACTCTTGATCTCAGGTGATCCACCCGCCTCAGCCTCCCAAAGTGCTGGGATTACAGGCATGAGCCACTGCGTCCCGCCAATCATCCCCACTTTTCAGCAAACGAAGCTCAGGCATTTTCCGTTTGTCTGTGGTCCAGCCTCCCATCCAGGTGGGGACTCAGGGACACCTCCTACAGGAAGTCGGGGAATGGCTCAAGGATTGAGCAGTGCTCTGATCTCTGAGGCCTTGGAGCCCGGGTTGGGAGGCCTGAGACTTCTAAAACCCACCACACATTCTCAGAAGCCAACTCTGGCCCTTTGTCTCTGGCTGTCCCATCATGGTGTCAGAATAACGCAGGTCCTTCTCTGAGCCTACCGGAGTTTCCCAAGGGCAAGATTGGTTTCTCTTCATGTTTGTCTTGGCACAGCTGAGTCTCAAATACAGTATGTGCTCAATAAATGCATGGTGAATGAATGATGGCCCAGTGGATACATAAGGAGAGCCAGCTGATCCCCCACCAGGCTGGGCCACTCAGGGGTCAGGCCTTGCTCAGCTTCCCAAAGCATGTGGTCTGAGCCCACGGGGAAGTCACTGCGTCCTCTCACTTGTCCCCTCTCCCTATGAACTACGGGGGGATTGGTCAGGTGGTCCACACGAGTTCTTCCCAACCTCCCCCATCCCGACTGGGCCTTCGCTGCCTGTGTCTGAGTGGACCAGGATCTGACATCAGGGCCCAGGATGCAGAGGCCAGCCCTGTTCTCCATCTGCAGGGACCTCCGAAGGTCCAGTTTTGGCACAGGCTGCAGCAGAGCCAGATCCCTACTCCCGTCACTTGGCAGCACTTGCTCACCCTCCCGACATTTCTGGGGTGTGAGAAGGGTGAAGAGGGATGATGAAATACCCCTGTCCTGAGGTCCAGGGAGCTTTGGCCCAGGAGAGGGCTCTGGGGCTAACGCTCCCCCTAGTGTCAACTCAGGGGCCTTAGGGACCTGAAGAGATGTGGACAGTTGGTGGCAGCACTGATCCAGGGTGGTGGCTGTGGGAGGTGGGAAGGGCAGCTGTGGACGGCAGAGAACCCTGGGCCCCGGCCTATGGTGTCACTCATAATCATGACAGTGACCAGCTCATGAGTGCCTGTGGCCTTTTTCTTTTTTGAGTCTTTCTCTGTCGCCCAGGCTGGAGTGCAGTGGTGCGATCTCGGCTCACTGCAAGCTCCACTTCCCGGGTTCACGCCATTCTCCTGCCTCAGCCTCCCGAGTAGCTGGGACTATAGGCGCCCGCCACCACACCCGGCTAGTTTTTTGTATTTTTAGTCGAGATGGGGTTTCTTTTTTTTTTTTTTTTTGAGACAGAGTCTCGCTCTGTCACCCAGGCTGGAGTGCAGTGGCCGGATCTCAGCTCACTGCAAGCTCCTCCTCCCGGGTTTACGCCATTCTCCTGCCTCAGCCTCCCGAGTAGCTGGGACTACAGGCGCCTGCCACCTCGCCCGGCTAGTTTTTTTGTATTTTTTAGTAGAGATGGGGTTTCACCATGTTCGCCAGGATGGTCTTGATCTCCTGACCTCGTGATCCGCCCGTCTCGGCCTCCCAAAGTGCTGGGATTACAGGCTTGAGCCACCGCGCCCGGCCCGAGATGCGGTTTCACCGTGTTAGCCAGAATGGTCTCGATCTCCTGACCTCATGATCCACCCACCTTGGCCTCCCAAAGTGCTGGGATTACAGGCATGAGCAACTGTGTCTGGCCTTTTTCTTTTTTTGAGACAGTGTCTCGAGAGCTCTGTTGTCCAGGCTGGAGAGCAGTGGTGCAATCATGGCTCACTGCAGCCTCAAACTCCCGTGCTCAAGCAATCCTCCTGCCTCAGCCTCCCAAGTAGTTGGGACTAGATGCATGCACCACCACACTCAACCAATTTTTAAACTTTTTGTAGAGGCAGGGTCTCACTATGTTGCCCAGGCCACCTTTTCTTCTTGCTCTAACTCTCCAACTGGAAAAATATCACTTCTACTTGGGGAAACTGAGGCCCAGAGATGAGGTCAAGTTTGCAAGCTGGCCTCTGAGGGCAGGGTAGGAGAGGGGAGGTGGGCAGTTAAGAGGCCCTGCCAGATCCCTCATCGGGGGGCTGTGTGATCTGGCCTTAGAGTGGAGGTTGCTTCATCCAGCTCAGCGGGGGCCACGGTCTCGCCACGGTGTTTGGGCAGTGACTGAGGCCAGGGGCACCAGGAGCCTGCTTGTGACCCGCCACCTCCCCTCCCAACCCCGTTCTGCCTGTTTGCAGCCTGGGGCTGTGGGCCAAGCTGGGCGTCCGCCCCAGGCTGCAGGGTTCCAGCTCCTCAGAAGCTAGGAGCAGGGGACCTGCCACCCCTCAGACAAGGAGGCTGGGTGACACGGACCTGTCCCCTACCCTTGCTGAGCCGGGACAAAGCCACACTGCAGGGGCAGTTGCCTGCCTCACTCCGGGTGCTCTGTGAGGCCCCATGCCCAGCTGGCGTGCTTTTCTGGGCAGCCTTCCCAGGGCTTGGTGAGCATGGCCACAGCCGCCCTCATGTCTTGCTTCTCTCCCATCTTCAAGCCAGCCGAGGCTGCCAAGCCAGGCCTCCTCCCCCCTCAGTTTCTCCAGCGAGGGAAGGGGTTCCTCAGGGATTTCGCTCAGTGCCTTGGGCTGGCTGAGACTCCTCAAAAAACCCTGGCTGGCTCTTGGAGCCTCTGTTTCCTTGGCTGTAGAATGGAAATGGGGGAGACTTGCCCATACCCCATGGAGATGTTTGGAGATGCACTTGCAGATAATGTAAGTAAAAAGTGGACAGCACACGGTAGGTGCTCAGGAAAATGTGCTCAGAGGAGAGTTATGGGTGACACCAGTCTTGTCCTGCTGTTTGGGCTGGGGCAATAGAGAGGCGCCAGCCAATGCCTGCACCGTGGGGAAGCCCAGGTCAAACAGCAGCAGGTCTCGGGGAGAAGGGAACCCCAAAGGGCTCATGTGCCTCAAATCCCCAACCTCTAGTTTGGCAGGGGCAGTGGGCCATGGCCTTTTGGGCAGGGGTCCTGTGCCCTGGATCTTGCCCAGCTCCAAAGCTAGTAAGCCCCAGGGAGGCCACCCCCACCAAGTGAAGTGGGCGTGAAGACAGATGATGGCAAAGGGACTTCCAGATGCACGAGATCAAATGTTTATTGATTTTTTCCTAAAATACTATACATTTAAAGGAACTCTTCAACTGAAAAGACGACAATTTTTGGTAAATCTGTAGCACAGAAATGAGGATTTCTGCTGGTAAGTTCTCGCGACAGACACAGACACAGGTCCACTTTCCAAGCAAGACATCTGCTCACTGGGAACAGTAAATGCATAGCTCGTGATGGCGGTGGGCACTGCTGAGTTACATAAAATACAGGTTCTCCCCCACCCCCGGCCGCCCCATGTGACCACAGTGTAGCTCTGGCTGCAGCACCTGCTCCCTGGCGACTCTGGGCAGCCGGAGAGACTTGTGCGGTGGGTAAGACCCAGCTTTTGTTTGCACACAAGTAATAGGACGACTGAAATCTGCAACTACTGCAAAGTCGCGGGCACTTTTACAGTGTTCTGCTACGGAACCAGGACAAAGGCCAGTCAGAAGCCGGACCAGCAGTCAGCCGGTGATGACAAGCCTCCCTCCAGCAGGCACCACGTCGGAGAGGCCCCAGGCCCACTGAGCCCAGGAGGAGACCCAGCTGGCCAGCCAGACCTGTGCCCGAACGCCACAGACTTCAAGCAGTTTACAAACGAAACTCACTGTTAAATCTCATTAAAACAGTAGATGAGTGCTTTAGATTCTCTGAATATCAAATAATATATACAGATATACACTGAGACATGACAGTCTAATATAAAGCATCTTTATCTACAGATGCATTTGCTTGAAAAGTTAGTCTTCTTTTTAACTCTGAATCACTGATAAAATTGTTAATTTGCAAAAGAGTATAGTTTTAAGCAAGAATAGAGTGAAAATAATTTTTAAATATGGCGATTTGGGGGAGTTCTACCGAAGGTTCTATCTAAAGCTTCCATTCAGATGCCCAAAAGCACAAAGAGCATTAGCATTCCCAACAGAAACCCGACCATAACCCGGTTCCATCTTCCTGCTACAATCTGTTTCCTCAAACATCATCTGCCACCTGAGGCTAAGCCTACACATGGCATGGCTAACAGGGCATGGGAATAGGGAGATCGCTTCCTCAAGACTGGTGTGCATCAATCTGTGCCATAATTTAAGTAGAAATGAACAGGTGTATAAAAAAGTATAACTGTACATAGCCTTTAAATTAAAAACCTCAAAATCTTCACTCAGAAAATAGGATGTAAGCTTGTTCATTTAAGTTGCAGGTGATGGAGTCGTCAGAGAGAGTAATCAGTGGAACAAGATCAGTGTAACCCACCATTGACTCGGAAAGGAGAGACAAAGTCAAGAACATAGAGATCCATGATAGGCCAATAGGCACAGTGGGCGGGGAGGGGCAGCTATTTCTGTTGTTCTGCGTCTTCCTGCGCTCAGATCCCTCCAGCTGCACTCGGAAAGGTGCCGAGACCCAGGCGAAATGACCAGCTCATCTGCCTTCCAGGGACACCATGAAGCCAAGAGCAATGGAACCATCATCTCTTGCAGGAAAAGGAGTGGATGCCCACATGGCTGGCTGAAGCTCCTGGGCCCGCCGCCTCCGTCCCCCGCTGGCCTGACCCCTGGCTCATCACTGGATCGCCTCCACATAATTTGCCGGGTATAGGCCAACTTGCCCGTTGTCCAATCGTCCCTTGCACCAGCCCTGCTCATCCTCGTCCTCCATCTTGGTCAGCTCGTCCCCTGTAAGACAAAGAGGGAGCCGTCTCCATGAGAGGGTGTGACACCGATGGTGGGCTAGAGAGCCGCATTCACGAGCTTCGGGCCCACAGAGAGTGGAAGGCCAGGCATTCTGTGGCGGGAAGGCCGAGGGCCTGGTCATTTCTCTACTAAATGCATTTTAAGTTGCCTCTTTGGTCATGGGCCTCTGACAGATCTAGAGATGACAGTCTCACACAGTAATTTAGAGCAAGCAGCTCTCAGCTGCCACAGTGGCTCCCACTGGGACTGCAGCATCGAGCTCCATAGGGCTGTGCCTTCCTCACCACCCTGGCCAGGTGGCAGGAATTCTCCCTCGGTTGTGCCCCTCCCTCACGCTGGGCCTCTTCTGTCCTCCCTACCAGGGCCCCGGCCGCCTTTCTCCCAGCAGCTGTCTCTGGGGTCTCTCCGCCTTTGTTAATCCCTCTCCTCTGCAACTTCCAGGCTGCGAGAGGGGAAGGGACCACGTCTGACAGTCATACCTGTCATTCTATCCCCAGCATCTGGCTGAGGACTTGTGCACGGTGCCATGTGTCAACCCTTCCTGACACCCTGAGATAGGAGCCCCTGGCACTGTTCTGGAATCTCCCTGTGGCTCTAATGTATTAACGTGGTTCCATTTATCTTCTGCTTGTTCCAGCCTGAAGGACCTCCTACTTCTGGCCAGGCCTCAGGTAGAGGAGGAGATACAGAGATGAGAGGAACTGATGGAGACTGGTCTCAAGGAGGCAGACTAGGATGGTGAGGAGGAGGTGGCACTAGGGCGGGGCCCCAGGTCTGGCATTTGCCAGGTTAGGGAAGCAGAGCAGCTCAGAGCCCAGGGGTGGGCAGGGCCCGTGTGCTTCTGGCTGGTAACTCACTGCAGGGAAGGCCAGTTGGGCCTGCTGGCTCGGACCTTGTCAGGAGCAAGCAATTGGTGGGAAAGAAATAGTCCCGGTGCTGTTTGGCCTTTATTGTTAAGTTTGTAGTTTTGTAACTCGCTTGGGCATCTTTTTGTCCATTTTTCAGAACTAGATGCAGTTTTCCCCCTGGTTTAGCATTTCCCTGATGCTTTGAATTTTGTATGGCAGCAATGCTGGTCAAGATGCCTGCGGAGCTAACGCCTGGGGCTTTCAGTGCTCCCCGGACTGCCTGGGCTCAAATCCCAGAGCCACCACTCACTGGCTGGGAGACCTGGACCAACTGCCTCCACTCCCTGGGCCTGTGGCCCTCATCTGTGGACTGGGGGTGCTGTGAGGATTAAGTGTTAAGACACCAAAGAACCCTGGGAGGGCGGGACACGCGTAAGCACTGGCTCAACCTCCCACTGTCATGCCACTTCTGCCAGAGCAGTGCTCCTGAAGATCTGACCCAGAGGCATTAGGAGCAGACGCAGGGGCCACAGGGCAGCAGCCGTGATGAACCACCATCTCTTCCCCTGCTTTGTGCCTTGGGCCCCTGGCGTTTCTTTTGTCCTGCCTTCATGGGCTGCTGTGCTCACAGGCCTGGCTCCAGGCTACCGAGGCTAGGATGAGACCTGTAGCCCCACACTACCATGTGGCAAACAGCCAGAGCACCGCAAGAGACAGACGTAAGTCAAGCCACACCGGTTGGGAGCTAATTTTGCATTGTGAAAAAGCAGGATAACACAGAAAATAGAACGAACAGGAAAGCTTTCACATTGTGCAAATGTGAACTGGTGATTAGAAGGTTCATTTCAATCAGTTTGCTTTTGACAATTTACTTGAATCTGGAAGAAACATTTTAAACCTACAAAATTACTGTCAAACCCAATAGGTAGGATTGAAAAGGAGTTAGAAATTATAAACAAATAAACCAACAAAGTCGGGGGTAACAACCCCAACCAAAGATATCAGAAACTGGATGAAGATGGCTTAAAGGCACATTAAAAAAAAATCCCAAAAAACAAAACCAAAAAAACCCAACTTCTCAAACTGGGCAGAGGCAGCTAGCTGATAACCAGCCCAGGGGATGAGTGTCTGGGGACAGCAGGGGGGCATTTTGAGTGCTGAGGGAAGGAGGCTGAAGGCTGGTTAGAAGCTAGGCCATTGGGCACAGCCCCCAGGCCCTGGCTTCCCTGCTGAGTGGGGGATTGGGGTGCTGGTGGTAAGGCAGCCTTTCCCACAAGTGTAGCCTAAGGGCAGGGGCACACCTCAGCCTATGTGGGTTGAGTTCTGGCCCAGTTTCCCTCTTGGAGTGGTAGATGCTGCTTCTAGGGGAGCTTCACAAAGAGGGCAAGAGAGAGGGAAGAATCTGGGTTGCTGTTGAGTCTGCTTTGGCCCTAGGCCACTCCATCTTCCTTAGGTGCTACTAAGATAGCAATTTTCCTTTTTTTTTTTGAGACAGAGTGTCACTCCATCACCCAGGCTGGAGTGCAGTGGCATGATCTTGGCTCACTGCAACCTCCACCGCCCAGGTTCAAATGATTCTCTTGTCTCAGTCTCCCCAGTAGCTGGGATTACAGGTGTGAGCCAACAAAGGTGTGGGCTAGGACTGCATGACTGTACCCCAGCTTGGCTAACGGAGTGAGACCATGTCTCTATTAAGAATAAAAAAAAAAGATTATCATTGAAGACCATTCAAAGAAGAATAAGACATTGGACAGCAAGTCTTCACAGGTAGAGCACACATAATCAGGATCCAGGCTGTTTTATAAAACTATGGTTCCTGCTCCTGGCAACACAGGAATGTGTGTGGGTTGGTATGTGCATGGTAGGTGGGGGCAGGTAGATGTGCACACACACAAGTTGCTACCTGAGACAAGGCCCTACCTGGTCCAGAGGCATGCCAAGTGCTACTCCAGGGTCTGGGCAAAGCTGTGGCTTTCCTAAGGGCTTCTCTGGCAGTTGGGGACCCCTGGAGAAAGGCTTCCCTCAGGGACCTACAGGGCAAGCAGCTCCCAGAGTACACATGGGGGAACCTGGTGGTCCTGGCCAACAGCTTCTCCAGATGCCCTTCTGCGTGACTAGCCAGTGCCTTGCAGTTCACAGCCTTGGCCCAGCGAGGGGAGGCGTCCAGGCACTGGCTTGGGGGCACCTCACTATTTCTGAGTCTTGGCATTGGGCATCTGCTACTATTTTTTTTCTTTTTTTTTTTTGAGACCGAGTCTCGCTCTGTCACCCAAGCTGGAGCGCAATGGCACAATCTCAGCTAACCATAAGCTCCACCTCCCAGGTTCAAGTGATTCTCCTGCCTCAGCCTCCCAAGTAGCTGGGACTACAGGCAGCCGCCACTATGCCCTGCTAATTTTTTGTACTTTTAGTAGACAGGGTTTCACCCTGTTAGCCAGGATAGTCTTGATCTCTTGACCTCATGATCTGCCCACCTCAGCCTCCCAAAGTGCTGGGATTACAGGCGTGAGCCACTGTGCCCGGCCTACCTGTTTTTTTTTTTTTTTTTTTTTTTTTTTTTTTTTTTTTAAGAGATGGGGTCTTGTTCTCTCTTCTAGGCTAGAGTACAGTGGTATGAACATGGCTCACTGCATCCTCTTGGGTTTCAGTGATCCTCCTGCCTTAGCCTCCCAAGCAGCTGGGACTATAGGTATGCATCACCACACCCAGCTAATCTGCTACTTTGGTTTGTTTATTTATTTGAGACAGGGTCTTGCTCTGTTGCCCACGTTGGAGTATAGTGGTACAATCATGGTTCATTGCAACCTCAATCTACTGGGCTCAGGTGATTCTCCCACCTCAGCCTCCCACATGGTTGGGACTACAGGCACGTGCCACTAAAATCAGCCCAGCTAATTTTTTCTTTTTTTTTGAGACAAAGTTTTGCTCTGTCACCCACGCTGGGGTGCAGTGGTGCGATCTCAGCTCACTGCAACCTCCGCCTTCCAGGTTCACGTGATTCTCCTGCCTCAGCCTCCTGCGTAGCTGTGATTACAGGTGTCTGCCACACACCTGGCTCATTTTTGTATTTTTAGTAGAGACAGGGTTTCACCATGTTGGTTAGGCTAGTCTTGAACTCCTGACCTCAAGTGATCTGCCTGCCTCGGCCTCCCAAAGTGCTGGGATTACAGGCACGTGTCACCATGCCTGGTCTAATTTTTCGTATTTTTTGTAGAGACAGGTTTCGCCATGTTGCCCAGGCTGGTCTCAAACTCCTGGGCTCAAGCGATCCTTCCACCTCGGCCTCCCAAAGCTCTCGTACTACAGATATGAGCCACAGCATCCAGCCAATTGGCTGCTTTTGACAATGAAGCCAGGGCACTGGGGAAGGGCCTGCAGTGACTCACAAGTGAAACTAGCAAGAACTTTTCCAGACTTAAAAAACAAAAAAGAGCCCCCCACCTGCAGGTGGGAAGCCCTCCTCCCCTGGATGCCGGGGGAGCCCACCTACCAGCCTTGAAGCTCAGCTCATCGTGCTCCTGCCCCTCGTAGTCATACAGGGCCCGGACTCGCACTTCCGTCCCCGAGGTGGCGTCGTCGTCAAATGGATTCGAGTCCCCATTGGCATCCGTGGAGGAGAAGGGGTTGTTAGACTCATCGTCTGACCAGTCGGTGGGATAGCTCTGGGTCTTCTCGTAGCTGCTGACACTGCAAGAAAGGGGAGGCCACAGGGCTGTCAGCACAGGGCTGGCAGAGGGTGTGAGGCCCCCGCCCCTGCAAGGGGAGGGCACTGGAGCCTTGGGGCTCAGGGCTGAGGGCTCCTTCCGAAGGAGCACAGGTAGAGCCAGTGCTAGTGCGAGTTCATGCCATCCACACTCATCCTGAGCCACCAACAGGCTTTCCAGGGGCAGGCGGCTGGAGATGCCCACAGCAGAGGCCAACCTGGGGCCTCGCTCTCTAGTCCCCAGCACAGACTGCGTGCTTTTTTGTTTTCCTGTCATGGTGCTGCTGGGGCCTTGAAGGGTTAACAGAGGACAGAAAAAAAGCAACTGAAGATTGTTAGCTGTGCCCTCCCCGAGGAATGGGGGTGCCAGAGAGCCTGTGCACCAGCAGGCGGTAGGCCTGGGTGCAGCACGCCAGGTGCCCACTTCCTGCAGAGCTTCGTGCATTGCTGAGTGCTCAGGGGTGAGACCCCTGGACAGAGAGACAGAGGGAGAGAGACAGAGCGAGCGAGGTGGGACCAGAGGAAGCGTTTGTTCACCAACTTTTTGGCCTTAGTGTCCTCCTTCTCACTGACGGTGCTGCCCGTGTCGTCCTCATCCTCGAAGGGGTTGTAGCTGGACTGTGACTGCGCAGACTGGGCGGGGTTGCTCGGGACATTAAGGGTGCTATGGAGAGAGAGAGCTTTCAGGGGATCCCAGCTCTGCAGGGGCCCATGAGGGTCCTGGCAATTCTTAGCTGCAAGATCTCAAGGGACAGATCAGCTCCTCCTGTGACTGGAGGGGACCATGGTGTTTCAACAGAAAGGTTACTGTGGCAGAATACGGGCAATAATACTTCAGCTGTGAAACATGGTCCAGGAGCCTAGGAGAGGACTTAGTTTCCCTTTTCCTTCCTTGCACCTGGAGACAGTCCGTCCAGAGCAGGGGCCCTGGGGTGGTGGGTGACAAGCCACAGTTGGAGCAAAAGTGGTTTCCATGTTCAGGGCTTCTCCCCTGTCCTGGCTCCTACCACCGTGAGCTGGGGGGAGGTCAAAGAGCCCCTTGGGGTCTCCTCTGAGAGTGATAATTTGGGAGGGGCCGGCTCTCATGGATGAGTGGGAGAGGCCTCTGAGCTCTTCAGACCACACGGCCTCCTCCTGACTAGTAAGGGGTTCAAGGCTCACTCTTCTGCTCTGTGGGGCTGGAGCTTCCAAAATCAGGGCCAGGGCCTGCTGCACAGTCTTTTCTAGGCATAAAGAAGGATTCCTTTGGTGCTCCAGAGGGAAAATCCAGTCATGCAATTGCCTACTGTGTGCCAGGCCCAGTGTGGGAGCCAGAGAGATCTGGGCCAAGCTCTGCCTGAGGGCTGGGAGCCGGGAGCTAAGTTACGCACTACGAAGACCACAGGGAGACCGTCAAGCAATCAGACAGGCACCAAGGGCCGTGGAGCCCCACCAAGGAACTGATCCTATGGACCGGGCTACCCTGGCCAGCAGCACCTTCTACTTCCAAGACCAGGGCCTCAGGGCACAGGCCCCCAAAGCACTGGACGGACGGCTCAGCCTGAGCACCCACCACTCCAGAACCAAGGAAGGGAGGCGAGGACATGTCTCCAATGCCACCAGAGTGATCCTGAGTGGCCAGTAACTGCCTCATCCGCTTCAGCCTGGCAAGGGGTACTGGACCTAGGCCTGCTGGAGGCCAATATCCAGGCCACACGTCTGAGCTCACCGGCCCTCCTCCCTCCTTGGCACCTTTCTCTAGCGGACTGTTGTGAGAGGGCACTGGTGGGGGCGGCTGAATTGTGCAGCAGCCCTGGCCAGCCCACGGTCCCCAGCGTCTCCTCTGAGGCAGTGTTTCTTCTTTCCCATTCCCACCCCCAAGCATTACAGGTGCTGGCCTGATCCCTGGGACAGGCACTTACCGCCGAGCCCACCCGCCCAGACAGTGTGCACAGCAGCAGAATGATGACAGCCACACCTGCTGGGAAGCCTGGCTGGGGGCTTCAGTGCCTGGGGCTGCAGGAAGGCCATGGGAACCTGCGCTGAGCCTTCTTAGGAAGCCCCAGTATGAAATGACTATTACTGACTGTGACATGGAGGCCTCTGGGCAGGTCCTGTAGGAAGACCTCCTCTAGCACACACTTTCCAGAAGGTTCTAATGACCACAGTGCCACCCTTATATCTCTCGTTTTCAGCCAGTGACTAAGTCAGAAATAACTAATGCTCCTAGCAAAGAGGTAATTTGGAAGGGAGATGTCTGGCAGTCCTCTCCTGTCCCTCCCTTGACTGGCACCTGCACGTAATACAGAGTGAGCACGAAACTCAGCAGGACCTCGGCTGCCCAAGGGAACCAGGGTGGCACCTCCACCAGTGTCCAGGCAGGGCGGTGCTATCCCTGGAGACATGAATGCCAGCCCTGTCATCAGCTCCTACCCACTCGGGTCTGAAGCTCAGGGCCAAGGCTCCCTCTCTGGATCTGTCAGCAGCTCTGGCACCAGGCAGGAAGATGACCCTCCCCGGAGATGCCCCAGGCCACGGCCCACAGAGCTCGGGAGCCCAGGAACCTCCCAGGTGTCCAGGCTGGGTCATGGCCCACAGAGCTCGGGAGCCCAGGAACCTCCCAGGTGTCCAGGCTGGGTCATGGTCCACAGAGCTCGGGAGCCCAGGAACCTCCCAGGTGTCCAGGCTGGGGCTCTCCTGGACCATGCAGATTGCCCGGGGGCCCCCCTCCATGGAACGGCCTCTTTTGGATGGAGGTGGCACCCACTCACCTGCTGGGCTTATTCGGCAGAGACTGGTCGCCTGTCTGGTTGATGCCCGTCAGAGTGACACCGTCAGTGGCCTTCTTCTTCTCTCTCCGGCTGAGGGTTCGATTCAGGTCTGCGGACCACTCCTGGGTAACAGGTGCCGAGGGAGAGAAACCGAAGGTTCACTTGCGGGAAGCCACGTCTGTCCTCCATTCCTACCCAGCGAGCCTGCAGTCCGCTCCGTGCATCTGATGTGTAGACTCGGGGCCCCTGCTCTCACTGGCTTCCCGGAAGACCTCGGGCTCCCCACGCCCCACTTATGACTCCAAACGACCCGAGCCCCTCCTCACTGTTCAAAGCAGGGGCACTTCTACCACCACCCCCAGGCCATGCTGCCCCCTCCTAGAGGACCAGTGGGGGTGGTGAGGACCAGGGCAAGGTCCTGGGCCTCCTGATCCTGACCCTGCCCACCAAGGTTCTCAGCCCCATCCCCCTCAGGCCAGCATGGGCCCCTGTGGCCTCCCCAGATGTCGTGCTGAGCCTCCTAAAGTAGACATGAGCCAGCCTCTGAGGCACTTGTCCTGAAGTGCTGAAGATCCTTTGCATCGATGCCCTAAATTGTCCCTGGGCCACAGGGTCAAGACAGCTGGCTTCGGAGACCTGAGCAAGCCTGCCATGTGGAAAAATGGGCCCTGGACTGCAAATAAAACCAGGGCTAGGTGGCTACCACCTGACAGAAGGGGCAGGCAAGCAGACTCACAGTCTCCAAGGAGCAGGGCTCTCCCCTGTGTTTTGCTGCCCTGGGATTTTCCTCTGGGACCTGAGCTCATGCTGGGGCTAACGAAGCACAGCACGCTCCTCCCGGAAGCCTCATGAGTTCCCGGGCAGCGAACGGGCTTCACCAGCTGCACGGAAAATGGACTAGGACAAAACCATGAATGGAGACTGTGTCTTGATTTTCTAGAAGAGTCTGTGCATGCCTGCAGATGTTTAATGAGCTCTCCTTCACCCACATCTCCACCGGTTACCAGACAACTTTGATTAAAACTTGGTGTGGCTGAGTCCACAGCTCTGCTCACACGTACTTACAGAACTTTTATTTTTTATTTTATTTTATTTTTTGAGACGGAGTCTCGCTCTGTCGCCCAGGCTAGAGTGCAGTGGCCAGATCTCAGCTCACTGCAAGCTCCGCCTCCCGGGTTCACGCCATTCTCCTGCCTCAGCCTCCCGAGTAGCTGAGACTACAGACACCCACCACCTCGCCCGGCTAGTTTTTTGTATTTTTTAGTAGAGACGGGGTTTCACCTTGTTAGCCAGGATGGTCTCGATCTCCTGACCTCGTGATCCGCCTGTCTCGGCCTCCCAAAGTGCTGGGATTACAGGCTTGAGCCACCGCGCCCGGCCAGAACTTTTAGGTTGGAAGCCAACTCAGAAGCATCCTGTCTAACCTGTCCATTTGTCAGATGAGGAAACTGAGGCCCTGAAAGGCAACGTGACTTGCCCACGCAGAGGGGGTGGCAGACCTGGGCCCCTGATCCTAAATCTGGGTCACCTTTTTGTCTATTAATTATTTTCTGACTGGAACAGGTTGACTGAGAACTCAATCAGAACCTTAGAGTTCTCCACAGTGACCTCTGAATATAAATTCATCCTGATCAGGCAGCTTCCAAAGGCCAATGGGATCAATACCAAGCTGGTGCTGAAGGGAAGGGCTGGCTTTCAATACCCCTGACAGCAGGGCAGCCTCAGCTGAACTGCTAGGAGCCTGGCAGGGGCAGCACACACACCCATGCGGGCCACAGACACCCTGCACGGCGTATGGCACTCTATGAGTTAGCCGAACGCAGACACTTACTTCATCCTTGTGGCATGAAAAATAAAACAAAGAACTGCATTAGAGAAAGTCAGGCATGGTCCTGTAACAGCTGCAAATGTGCGCACAAGGAACGCACAGGGGCTGGTTCCCAGCCCATGGACCCATAGAGAGAAGGGCCCCCTGGGCTCTGGCTGGGACACCCTCCAGGAGACAGACTGTCAAATAGTCCTCCCCACTGTGCCCTTCTCTGGATATAATGGGCACCTCTAAGGTACCCAAGTGAGTTTCACAGGTGGTTTCCTGTGCCACTCCGGGAGCAGCAAAACCTCGCTGTGTGTGAAACCCCAGCTGTGCACAAAACACATCAGCCAAGGCTTCCTGGTGTGTGGCTCCAGAGGAGAGGCTGGGCTTTGTGCTGTCCCCTCTAGGGCCACTTCCACTCGGGAAGGCTCTGGCCCTCCATGCTCTCCCAGTGCCTCTGTGGAAGGGGCACAGCTGCTCTGCAGCCTCCTCCTGGGAGCAAGTCCTGGGCTGGCACAGGGGAGTGCTCGGCGGCAGGGCCCATGCTGTCATTTGGAGAAACCTTCCTGTTAAGGGCCACAAAAGAAATGCAGGAGTAAGGACTGACAAAACTGCAGGCTACGAGGCCCCAGGAGGCTTCTGGGGGGTGGGCCTGGGTCAACAGCCCTGCATGGACAAAGTCACCATGTTCCCCAACAGCCCCCGACAGGAGATGGGTGCTCTTGTCATTCCCATTCCACACGTGGGAAAACCGAGTCACAAAAAGGGTGAATAGTTTGCTCAGCTTCCCACAGTTGGTCAGAGGTGAGCAGAATCTGAATGCAGCCCGGGCTCTGGCCACTGCTGAGTCGGGGAAGCCACGAGGTCCATGCCCACGGCAGAGGTAGTCGCCCTCAGCATCCCCGCTGGGGCAGCTGACGCCACGTGCTTCAGCCTTAGGGGCAGCAGGACCTTCACCCACTGCCTTCAGGGTGCCAGGTGGGGCCTGGTGACCAATCCTAGGCCTGGGTGAGTCCTGAGATCCCCAAGTCCTTGCATTTCGAATGTAAAGATAATGAAAGGCTCAGACCCACATGATGGGAAAAGAACGTTCATTTTGAATCAGGATTCACTGAATTTACTGCCTGGAGTAGGGAAAAGTCCTTTGTTGGAAGGGTAAGGAGGGCTGCCCACTGAGACCACCTCCCCTCCCCTGGCCCACTGTGAGGGGGGCACTGCGGCTGCTCCCTTCCCGGCCATTCCACAGGGTGAATCAGGGACCTGAGGTCCTGTGTGCCTGCGGCTCCAGGGACTGACTAGGAAGGAAGGGAATGCCAGTGGCCAAAGAGTGACAGTCAAACATTGCCAACTAGAGAGGACATAACTGCAACTTCCCAAGAGGTTCAGAAGGCCTTTGTTAATGCCTGCAGCCCCCCAGGCCTCCATGCCAGAACTTGGTCTGTACTATAGCTATGCCTAAAGACTGCCTGATAAACAGGGCAAACACCAACATAGAGTCTGGAATGAGAACGAGGACATCATCTACCAACTCTGTGGGCCCAGGTCCTCTTCCAGGCCAACGAGGTCATGGGCACACCCTCCTCTTACCTCAAACTGTGGCCAGTTCATGGCCATGCCTGGCCCGTGATTGGCTCGGAACCACCTCAGGTCCTCCACCGCATCAGCTGCTCTGATGCTCTGCTCCAGGTCATGGTAAACGGCTTTGTAGCTAAATCAGAGGGAAACATGGCTCTTTTAGAAGGCAGGGGCCAGCTACCATTTGTCCCAGCCCAGTGCCAGCCAGAGCAGGTCCCATGGTCTCTGCCCCGTGAGGTGGTTTCACAGACAGAGCCAGAACACTCCTCCCTTGGCTCGGGTGGAATATCACGGGCCGCCACGTGCACAGATGGCTTCTAACAAATGAGCTTTAAATCAAACCAGCAAAGCAGGTAGCAATGAATGAGCCCTGCTCTGTGTCACATATGCAAAAGGCACCAGCAGGTGGGCTGCGTGGGCCACCACTCTGTGTGCTCCCATTTAACCAGGCCCAGAGTTGAGGAAGAGAAAACTGGAGGGTGTTAGAAAGTAACCCTCCTTCCTCATCTGTCAGAAAGGCTTTATACCCAGATGTGCAAATGCAGAGTGTGAAGATGACCCAGTGCTGAACACACCCACCAAGATGGGGTGGGGGCCGCCTTCCGCCTGGCAGCCATCGCCGGCTCACCTTCCTAGGAAGCTGCCCTGTGGGGGAAGAGTATGGATCACCGCTGGACCTGATATTTTCACTTATAATCATTATGGCTGGTGAGTCATGTGCTTTCTCTGGGCTTCGGTTTCCTCCTCTGTTGAGTGGACATGATTCCCTCCATCAAGGGTTGAGTTGTGTCCTTCATAGGAGACATGCTGGAGTCCAAACCCCAGTGCCTCGGAATGTGGCCTTATTTGGAAATAAGGTCTTTATAGAGGTAATCAAGGTAAAAGGAGGTCACTAGCAGGAGCCCGAATCCATATGACTGGTGCCTGTATTAAAAGGGGGAAATCCAGACACAGAGACAGACAAGCCTCCGCATGATGGAAGTCACTCCACATGCAGAAGAGGCCGACACAGGCCAGCCCCACCCTGCTCCTGCCAGCAGAGCTGCCTCGGGCAAGTCATTTAATCTCACCCAGCCTCAGCTTCCTCATCGATAAGATGGGGTCAGTGCCACCCACTTTACAAAACTGTCATAAAAATGGAATGGTGGCAGAGCAACAGTGGTGCAATAACTTGCCTTTGATGATTTTTATACAGAGGGAGACAAAAGGAATGTGTTTTTGTGATGCGTCCCTACATGGTTCTGCTAGATGGATGACAGTAGTCCATGCCCTTGAGTTAGCCGGGACCTCTGCCCTGGTGAAGGCATCACAGAAGCACAGATGAGGAAAGCGCAGAACAAACAGCACAGCTTCCATGTCACAATTCAGAACAAACAGCACAGCTTCCATGTCACAATTCAGAACAAACAGCACAGCTTCCATGTCACAATTCAGAACCATGTCTCAGAGGGTATGTGCTGTCCCGGGGGCTGAGAGCCACTAAGCAGTCAGCTGATCACAAAGGGCCTCAAAGAAAGACTGTCCCAGGCACAACCAGCCCAGAAATGCCAGATTCACCCCTAGTGGATCTTAGATATGCCAGCTGCGGCTGGGCACGGTGGCTCACGCCTGTAATCCCAGCTACTCGGGAGGCTGAGGCAGGAGAATCGCTTGAACCCGGAAGGCAGAGGAGGCTGCAGTGAACGGAGATCACGCCACTGCACACAAGCCTGGCGACAGAGCAAGACTCTGTCAGAAAAGAGAGGAGAGGAGAGAGGGAGAGGGAGAGGAGAGAGGGAGAGGAGAGAGAGAGAGGGAGAGGAGAGAGAGAGAGGGAGAGGGAGAGGGAGAGGAGAGAGGGAGAGGAGAGAGAGAGAGGGAGAGGAGAGAGGGAGAGGAGAGAGGGAGAGGAGAGAGGGAGAGGAGAGAGGGAGAGGAGAGAGGGAGAGGAGAGAGGGAGAGGAGAGAGGGAGAGGGAGAGAGGGAGAGAGGGAGAGAGGGAGAGGGAGAGAGGGAGAGAGGGAGAGAGGGAGAGGGAGAGGAGAGAGGGAGAGAGGGAGAGAGGGAGAGAGGGAGAGGGAGAGGGAGAGGGAGAGAGGGAGAGAGAGGAGAGAGGGAGAGAGGGAGAGAGGGAGAGAGGGAGAGGAGAGGGGAGAGGGGAGAGGGGAGAGGGGAGAGAGGGAGAGGGAGAGGGAGGGGGGAGAGGGGGAGAGGGGGAGAGGGGGAGGAAAGAAAAGGAAAAGCAAAGCAAAGCAAAGCAAAGTCAGCTGCATTGGTCCTAGCTGTGGCCCCAGAAAGGGCAATCTCCCTTCCTGCCCAGACCCGTACGTGGAGCTGGCAGAGTGGGCCTGGCCTTATCTGCTTGGGCCAGCAATTGGCTGGGTCAGCCAGGCCTTCCACAGGTCCAGCCAGCCATGCCTGCAGCTGCAGAAACGCTCAGCAGAGGGGCCCTCCCTGCCACGCAGATTACAGAGAAGCAGGAGGCCCTGAGGGTGGTGAGGAGACCTCCTGACAAACGCGCCATCCCAAACCTGGGAGCAGCATCTGAGTTTGCTTTAAAAGCACTTTCCGTTGACTTCAACGACATGTGTGTTTTAGCTCAAAGGAAACTTACCCAGTCACATTGGACAGGTCTAGGTGCTTCTGAACCTCCAGCAGAACCTCCCGGAAGAAGCGCAGGCGTTTCTCCTCGAACTGCTGGCACTGCTCAAACACCTGCTCCATGTTCTCCATGTACTGGGGCGTGCCCTGGTCGAGCTCCTTCAGGGACTTCTCATACTTATCTTTGGTCTAAAGGAAAATCCAGGCACAAGACAAAGGTTCATTTCCATTCGGCCCTTGGCTCACCCCACCCCTGGAGTGTCTCAGGCCTCCCCAGATTCCAATGCAAAGAAAAAACAGGAGCTCTGGCTTCCGACAGACTTCAAGTTCAAGTTCCAGTCCCTCCACTCCTGCAAGGTAAATCACACTCCTGCCATCTGCCCGGTCTCTCAGCTGCAGCAAGGCCCAGAGAGGTAGATGCCGGCAAAGGGCAGTCTCCCCAGAGCTTGGTGTGTGTGGTCTTGAGTGTGCCAAACGCCCATGTCCTCTTTTCCCTGTGGGGAAGGGCTGTGCCTGGCTACCCTCAAGCCTCCCACAGAAAAGGTGGGGCTGGGGCTGAATCCTGCAGCTCTCTTGGAGCCTCACTGTCCTTTATTAGATGAGGACACTCTCTCCTTCACAGTGTTCTGATATGTAAATGATGGGCTGCAGGAAGAAGGCATTCAAAAAAAGTCCTCCTTCCCTTGTCCTTCAGCACACTCCATCCCCCTCACATAGCTGCTCCCTCCCAGATTGTCCCAAGAAGGGGTTTTGCAAGGCAGGAAATGTTAAAAGCAGGTGTGGCCTATCTCAAGAGTATCGAGGGGCAGCTAGAAAATGTGTGAAATTCTGAAGATGTGGCTGAAGTGGGCACATTCATCTGGTGGGGATGTGCCTCGAGGTCAATGGCCTCCCCTCACCCCTCATCTTGGGGACAGGGCCACCAGTTTGATGACCAGGTGGTTTTGTTAGTTGGTGGGATCATGGTCGTGTTGGCCCCCTGGGGTGGGTGAGCGATAGCAGGGCTGGGGCCACCTATTTATTGCAATTCTTTCTACTATGGGGGTAGTCACGGGCTCCATTCGAGTCTAAGCTTTGCTGTCCCTAACAACATATGCAGGGCCTTCTGAGGAAGGAAGGAAGGATGAGGAAGGATGGAGTGCTTCCTGAGCCACTGCAAGCCTATGGGGCACCCGCTCTGCCCCCAGCTGGGACTGAGTCTACCCTGCCCATGAGGCTCCCCTCTTCCCCTCCCAGATGCTCGTCTCTGACTCATGAGGCTCAGGGCCCTGGGAGACTCCGCTTCAGGCTCCAAAGCAACTCCTCTCTTTGAAGCCTTCCGCAGTCTCCTGAGACCAGGTCCCACCTCGCCCTCTAGGGCTCTGACTCCTGCCCCTTTCTCCTCTCCTGGTATCCGGGTCCTTGCTCTGCTTCTCAGCCTCCTCAGATGGCTGGGCTTGGGTCCTCTGTGCCTACAGGAAAAGGCCACCCCTGCCAGGGCTGGGGCATGCCCAGCAGAAAGAGAGCTCCACAGCGCTGTGGTGATTCCTATTCCCCACTGCCATCGACACTGCCCGTGCCCACTACCTGGCAGCCCTGCATAGGAGCCTAGCTCAGAAGCCCAAGACACACAGCTGTGGGTTCAGCGCCCGGCATCTGGAGGATACTGCTTAAGTGACACAGCAGTCCCATCTCAGGAGCCTTCAAGACACAGTAGCCTCCCAGAAGCTCTCAGGGTACTAGTGGCAACAAGATGCTCCACCTCTGGACTGCCCCTGCCCTCAGCCTGTGCCGACCCTGCTGGCCCCAAGTCCTGCCCCCAGCACAGGCCAGGTACTGAGCAGGGTCATCACTGTTCTGGAAACCCCCTTGCAGGGCATAGAAAGTTCTCAATGAATACCCATGGAGTAAAACAAAAGGCGGCCTTCACCCTTAGGTAGATTGTAATATTTTCGCACTAAATGCAAAAAGTTCTTTTCTGATGGATGCTCCAAGACGTAGTTGATGGCTGATAAGAAACATGAAAGTACATGTGCATCCAGTCAGCAGTGGTATGTATGTATGTATGTATGTATGTATGTATGTATGTACCTACCTACCTACTTACCTACTTTAGAGATGGGGTCTCACTCTGTCACCCAGGCTGGAGTGCAGTGGTGTGACCACAGCTCGCAGCAGCCTTGAACTCCTGGGCTCAAGCAATCCTCCCGCCTCAGCCTCTGAAGTAGCTGGGACTACAGGCACATGCCTCCACACCCAACTAAATTTTTAAATTTTTTGTAGAGATGAGGTCTCACTACATTGCCCAGGCTGTGTGCTGGATTTTGGAAACTGTGTCAAGAAGGGTGCTGGGGAGGGACTGGCCTCCTCTCCAGAGCTCTAGGCCCACAAGGACCTCTCACGTCCTGCAGTTACTGGCCAGACCACAGAGGCAGGGAGGGCCCCAGGAGGGAACCCACTGCAAAGTGTCCCATTCATCCTGCCAGACGCTTATGTCCAACCTCGCGCCCTGGGCCTGTTCTGCAAAGCCTGAGTTGATGTTCTGGGTGGCTGTCAAACATGAAAGGCCTCTCTTCCTCTCCATCTCCGTCTCCCTTTCTCTCACACAGGCACGGCCCCGCCCAACATGGAGAAGCCCCATCTTTCTTCTAGGCACCTTTTTGGGCACCTGATTCCCTGGGATTCTAGCAAAGGCCGGAGAGTTCTCCGGGACCTTGTGCTTCTTTTTTTTTTTTTTTTTTTTTTGAGACGGAGTCTCACGCTGTTGCCCAGGCTGGAGTGCAGTGGCGCGATCTCGGCTCACTGCAAGCTCCGCCTCCCGGGTTCCCGCCATTCTCCTGCCTCAGCCTCCTGAGTAGCTGGGACTACAGGCGCCCGCCACTGCGCCCGGCTAATTTTTTTTTTTGTATTTTTAGTAGAGACGGGGTTTCACTGTGGTCTCGATCTCCTGACCTTGTGATCCGCCCGCCTCGGCCTCCCAAAGTGCTGGGATTACAGGCTTGAGCCACCGCGCCCGGCCAACCTTGTGCTTCTGGAGCCCACGTGCCCCGCACTCAGTAGTTGGTTCCAGGCTCTTCACCTGATCCCACCATGGAGGCACCTGGGCTGCTTCAAAAGCCCAGATTCCTGGCTCCAGCAATGGGAGTGAGAGGGGTTTCCCAGAGGATTCTGACGCTCGGTCTGAGTGATGAATGTGTAGATGACGGGTTCCCCTTGCTACGCCAACAGCATAGCAGTGAGGAACAGTGGAGAAAGGGCATAGGCATATGTATGGGCTTGAGGTCAGAAGTTCCTGCTCTCACCTGCTGGATGGCACGACTTAACCCCTCTGATCTTGGTTTTCTCATTCACAAAAAAGGGATGCCACCACCTAACTGACAGGGGCCGGGAAAGGTTAGTGGGTAGTGAAACCAGCTTAGGCCTCCTGCCTCCCTTTTGCCCATGTCCTCTTCCTGGAGTGCAGCCTCTCTCTACCTCATTCCGTCTCTCTCTGCAAATCCTGGTGGGGAATTTCATCTCCAAACACTGAGGCAGGGCAGGCCCTCGGCAACTGTACCCCCCCAGCCCTCACCTGTCATGGCTGAGCAAAGGAGGGGAGGTGGGGCCGAGGGCTGAGCCCTCCCTTCCTGTGAACTAGTAAATCACAAGACGATGACGCTGTCTGGTTTTAAGTCCTGTGACTCCAGGACCTTCTAGGCAGAATCACTGTCGACATCTGCGGAGCACTTCATAGTTGACACAGTGATTTCTCTCTCACCCACCGGGGCAGAAAATCTCCCCTTCACAACAGAAATGGAAGGGCACCCAGGATGCCACAGTGCCTGGGCACGGTCTCTCATGGGCCAAAGACCACCCTTCTGCCACCCCTGGCTCCATAACCTCTGCCCCACTCTTGCGGCCTGTCACTGTGGAGACTGCGGGGCACCTCCATCCCCCTCCCACCTGGCTGCCCAGACAAGTGCTCCCAGCCTGCAGTCCCTCCCCCAGGTCTCTGCCTCCAGCCCCTCTCCCTACACAAGCAGAGCAATCCTTCTAAACCATCTCCCCCTCCTCACCTCCTCCCTGACCCCACCCAGGCTCAGGCCTTCCTCAGTGGCTCCTGGTCAGCAGCATCCTAAGCTCCTTACTCAGCCTGGCTGTCCAGGCCACTGGCGATTTGGTCCTCGTAACCCTCCATGCCAGCTCACACCACACCCATTCGCACCCACCATTGGCCACAACCATTCACACCTGCCACCAGCCACAACCATTCACACTCATCACTGGCCATGCCCATTCACACTGACCACTGGCCATGCCCATGTTGGCACAAGCAGTTCCCTGCAGCAATCCCAGCTGTCCTTGTGTCTCTGAGCACAAAGAGCTCTCTCTTCCCCCAGCTTGGCCAGAGCTTGGCTCTGCCCCTCAACTGAGCAGGTACAGTGGCTATGGTGAGGTGAGGTGCTAGGGCACTCACCTGTGGCCTTCTTGAGGACAGGGGTGTGTTTCATTGGTTCTTTATCCCTCTATCCACCCAATCACCCAAGCAGTTACAGAAGGCTTACTATGTGCCAAACATGTGATCAACTGACACGGTGACACTCGACGTGTAAAAACAAGTGTACAATTTACCTTAAGAACATCTTGCTTGCACTTTTCTATTTTGTCTTGCAATTTCTTGAGCTGTTCAGGGTTGAGGGATGGGTCTGCCTTGCTATTGGCTTCTCGTGAGATAGCCAGCTTCTCCTCTTTGCACGCTGCATGGTGGGCTTTCTTTGCTGCTTCTACCTACAGGGATAATGAGTTCCTGAATGCCATGTCGCTGGGAGTTCCGGATCTCACTAGAGGTTACACAGACCATGGGAATGCTTGTGCTACCAAGAGGGGAGGAAAAGGCAGGTACAAAATTGTATGTATACTATCATAGCAACTAGTCACAACAGGAATGCACTCAACACATATTCACGGAGCACTTGCTTGCCCCGTGAATGGTTCGAGGCACCAGGGACACAGCAAGAAACACAAGAGCCCAGGCCTTCGTGAAGCTTTCATTTGAGTTGTGGGAGGCAGATACAGTACAGGAAAAGTTACATGCCAGAGTCAATTGGAGGGCGTTAAGTGTTGGGGAGGACAACAGAGACGGAGCATGGGGTGGGTGGAGAAAGCCACTGAGATGACATGGAGCATGCACATGGAGGGGTTATGGACATCCCAGGAAGACCACGCCAGGCTGCTGGATCAGCGAATACAAAGAAAGTTCCAAGGAGGAACCTAGCATGAACGAGAAGACTATACTGGGTGGTTGGGGGGAGGGGGCGCAGGGTGATCGGCCACATTTCCTCTGGTTTTAATGGCTATTTTACACACACACACACACACACACACACACACACACACACACACTCTCTCTCTCTCTCCTCTCTCTCTCTCTCTCAATAGATCCTTCCTTATTTGAGCCAAAGCCACAGATTTCATTCTAGAGGGAAGGAGGAGTTTACAGCAAAGGCCTCATGAGACACAGACAGTTTCATTATGAATGGGGCCAGGGACAAAACAGAAGAGAAAGGAGATGCGACAAAAGCTAAAACACAGAAAAGGAGACACAGAGAAAACCATCCGGAAAGACAGAGGCATGTTCTGGATGATTCTGAGGAGGAGGAAGGCAGTGCAGGGCCAGAGAACAGCTGGGTGTTGGGGGTGGCACATCTACCGTCTAGCCCATTCCAGCAGGGAATGGGGGCGAGGCTGCAGGCAGGGGCGGGGCACACAAGCGGAGGGCTGGGGTGGACAGATGACAGCCTCCAATTAGCCAAGGCTCGACAAAACTCTGGTTTTGGTTGCTACTTTTAGAAAAACAGATATCAATGTTACTTGAAATTTTAGGAGAAAAACCTAAAATGGCCTCCTGTGCCTAGAGCCAGTAGCAGAAAGTCCTGGGTGCAGGAGAGGGTGCTGCTGGTAAGGTGCCAGGCAGAGCGAGGCCGGGCAAGGAAGCCTGCAGGACAGATGTACCTCTTTCAGCTTCTTGGCCCAGGGCTTCTGTGCCTTCCGAAAGCCGTCCTCGGCTTCCTTGGTCTCCTTGAAGCCGCCCATCATCTGCTTGTGAAAGGCTTCCTTCTGCCAGTTCTTGATCTTCTCGAAGTCATCGTTCATTAGCGAGGCCTTCACCTCGAGGTGCAGCTCACTCACCCTCTCTGCCTCGGACATGAAGGCCATCCAGGCCTTCTCCACGGTCCCGTACTGGGGCCCTGCACAGGGGAGAAAAGCTGTGGGTCACTCAACGCGGGGCATGGTGGGGTCTCCTCTGCTCACACCTTGGCTGTTCAATGTGGGCATTTAGACCACAGAGGGTTTCCTTTCGGGGTTTCAGATATTTTTCTCTCAGGGACTCTGTGCCTTTTTCAGTTCCTGAATCTGAATTTGCTTTGCCACTCGTGTTAGGAAAATTGGGGTATTACATCCCTTTCCTTTATTTTTATTTTTATTTTTTGAGATGGAGTTTCGCTCTTGTTGCCCCGGCTGGAGTGCAGTGGCGCGATCTTGGCTCACTGCAAACTCTGTCTCCCGGGTTCAAGTGATTCTCCTGCCTCAGCCTCCCAAGTAGCTGGGATTACAGGTGCCCGCCACCACGCCCGGCTAAATTTTTGTATTTTTAGTAGAGACGGGGTTTCACCATGTTGGCCAGGCTGATCTCAAACTCCTGACCTCAGGTGATCCACTCGCCTCAGCCTCCCAAAGTGCAAGGATTACAGGCGTGAGCCACTGCATCTGGCCATGCCTTTCTTTTATTTAAAGCCACTGAACTCTTTAAAAACTCCAATTTCCACATCTTAGAAGTCTTAATTTACTTAACAGTGGCCAAAGAAGGGGGGACCTTCTGAAGTGAGCAGACGCTTCTCCCAGGCTTTGGGCACCCATCCACATCATGCCAACGCTTCTCCTGGCGTGGCTCCTATCTGCCCTGCTTGGCCCTTGGCTAGACCTGTGCTGCCTCCCTTTGCAGGACCGTGTTCATTCACTCCCAGAAAGAGCCTGGCTCTGAGCACAAGCTCGAGAACACTGGAATGAAGACTGTCCCCTCGGCAGAACGGAAGCCCATCCTGCAGGAGGCAGGAGAGGAGGAAGCAGGAGCCTGCTCTGGACCAGAGCTTTGTAAACCTCAAGCTCTAACTGACAGCTGGATCCCGGGAGAGGGGCTGGAGCAGGTGGAAATGAAATGATGACAGTGCCACCGACCGAGGGAGCAGACCTACCCCAGGCCCCTCCTCCACCACGTGCCTGCTCCACAGCCTGGGCACACACCCTGCCCTAAGGACTAGGCTAAGCCCACACACACAACCCGTGTCAGCATGACGGGAAAGGACAGGCAGCTGGACTAGACCTGGTTCGCCTGGGGCCTGGCTCCCCAGTTGGCTCCTGAGGACAGCTGGTCAGCACAGGAGAGCCTGCCCCAAAACACACCTTGAGAAACCTGTGCTGCTCTGCTTCTGTGCCGGAAAGCCTGTAATCAGTCAAGCTCCCCCTTCACTGCTGGGAAGTGTGTTCTAAACATGGCCCCTGTCCACACAACAGTGGCAGTGATGAAGCTGCAGAAGCTTCTGAGCTTTTCGGTGGGGACAGAAGGGAGTGAAACTTCCACCATATAGCACCTATAATTATTCCCTTAAAATTTAAACTCAGAAAGACTGCCAGGTGTTGCCAGCTAGTCTTATCTGACCTGCTACATGGCCAAGTTTAAAAATAAATGGCTCTCTGTGTTAGAAACCAAGGTGCTGAGCAGCAAGGCCTCCCACGGGATAGGAACTTACCCGAGCTCTCAGTTAACTCGGCAAGGGCAAGTGTATCCTATGGATGACAAGGGCTGTAATCCTGTGTCCCCGAGGAAAGCGGACAAAAGTTCACGGAGCCTGTGCCTGCTGGTGACGGACACTAATGCTCCCCATAAAAATCACACCCTGCTCTGGAACTGGGAAATGCACTCTTGCCCCAATCTTAAAGGACAGAAAACTGGCATAGAGAGGGTCACAACGTGCCCAGAGCCCGTAGCTGGGGCATAGCTGCCTCCAGGCCACAGGACCTGTGCCGGGGCCTCCCTACCCTTCTCCACAAGCTGCCTCCAGCGCCGGGCCCACTCAGTGAGCTGCTGCGCGTACGCCTTCTCGATGCGTGCCCGCTCATGCAGGCAGTTCATGAGGTCGCTGCACAGGCGGTGGCCATCGTCGATCCGCTTCACAGTCCGCTTGTAGTTCCCGACCTAGGAGACACAACTAGCTGGGAGGCAGGGGGCTTGGGGCAGCCTGTCCTTGGCTGCTGCATAAATGGCCTCCATGCCAATCAGGCCCTGATGCGCCCCTGGGGTCACGTTTACCACACCCCACTCCCACAGTTTGAAAGGCAACCCGTGTAGTTAATCAACCTCTCTATTTTTATTATTAATGAGATCATACACATCAGGGAACGGGGGCTTCTCAATGTTCTTTAGGTTGGGTACCAAGCAGAAACTGGGCCGTGGGTCAGGAAAGGAGGCTGACTGGCTCAGGAAGGGCTATCATGGAAGAAGGGGTGGGGCTGAGGATGCCTATAAGAGCACCTCATGCAGACAGAGAAGCTGGGGCCGGCTTCCTGGAGTAGGTGACATCTAACCAAAGCCTTCTGCTTTGATGTCATCCATCCTGTGCTGGGTTATTACTTCCCAATCATAGCCGTAAAAACTTTTCCACTTCCTGAGCACCTACCATGTGCCAGGCAACCTGCTAGGTGTTTTACACCTCCAAATATTGTCTCCCCAACCTAGTAGGAATAAGTGTCCCCATTTTACAGATGAGGAAACAAAGGCTTAGAGAAGTTACATGGTTAGTCAAGATCCTGCAGCCACAGTGGCTAGGCTCGAGTTGAAGGCATTTGTGTTTTTTTTTTTTTTTTTTGAGACAGTGTCACTGTCATCAGGCTGGAGTGCAGTGGCGCGATCTCGGCTCACTGCAACCTCCGCCTCCCAGGTTCAAGCGATTCTTCTGTCTCAGTCTCCTGCCTCCTGAGTAGCTGGGACTACAGGCACGCATGCCATCACACCCAGCTAATTTTTGTATTTTTTTTTTTTTTTTTTTTTTTTTTTTGAGACGGAGTCTGGCTCTGTCACCCAGGCTGGAGTGCAGTGGCGCGATCTCGGCTCACTGCAAGCTCCGCCTCCCGGGTTTACGCCATTCTCCTGCCTCAGCCTCCCGAGTAGCTGGGACTACAGGCGCCCGCCACCTCGCCCGGCTAGTTTTTTGTATTTTTTAGTAGAGACGGGGTTTCACCGTGTTAGCCAGGATGGTCTCGATCTCCTGACCTCGTGATCCGCCCGTCTCGGCCTCCCAAAGTGCTGGGATTACAGGCTTGAGCCACTGCGCCCGGCCAATTTTTGTATTTTTAATGGAGACAGGGTTTCACCATGTTGGCCAGGATGGTCTCAATCTCCTGACCTTGTGATCCGCCTGCGTCAGCTTCCCAAAACGCTGGAATTACAGGTGTGAGCCACCAAGCCCGGCCCAAAGGCAGTTTTTCAAAGCGTTCCAGGTAGGACTGTCTTGATGGCAAAGGTTTTGCAGGGCTAAGCTGAGTTTTGACTGCCTTTTTTCGCATATGAAAAGAGAAACTAGTTCATCTAAGTTATAAGTATTAAAAGAGTAACTGAGGAAATGTTAATGGCTAATTTGGGGTGAAAATGAAAATGTTTGCTATGTTTCATTCTTTGAGCTGCTGGCTTGAAAGGATACAGTCACTGATAACTTGAGCACCCAAAGGAAATATGACAGAAAGATGATCTCTTTTCAGCCTTTTTCTCCCATTGCCTTAAAAAATCTTAGTCAACCCCTTGTCAGTTTTACCTTTTCTAAAATCTCTTTGCCTAGCCCTGCAGAGATGGGTAAGGGGAGGGAAAGGGGCTGCAGCATCTGGAGGAAGGGCTGTCCCTGAGGCTGAGCTAGATGGGCTGAGAACCAGAATCCTTGTGAACAGCAAAGACCCCTGGAAGGTGGTTAGCCTGGGCAGCCTTCTCCAGAGGCAGATGAGACTTCCGGCTCTGCTCATTCCCTCCAAAGACCTCCCCCGGCAAGGCTGGCAGCTCGTCTGCTCGTCAAAACACGAGCTGAACCTGAGCGTCCACTCCATACTCGAGCAGCTCCTATGAGGAAGTCGAAAGCGAGCATTTTCACAGCTCACTGGAAGTGACATTATGTGGTAGCTTCCCTTAAAATGAGGCCTTACTGTCATTTTGAAATTGACAGCAGGACGAAAAAAAATACCCAACAAGCGACTTAGTATCGCCGAGCTGGTGGTAGAAGGAGCTGAGGTAACACAGCCCTAACTTAGCCTTGACAGTTGACATGAAGCCACGACCCAGAGCTGGTTTTCATCTGTCTATTACCAACAGTATTCAAATTGGTAATCACCATCAAATCATGTATTTTGGCTCTCTTGAAACCTGCTTACCTCTCTGATTTTCAGAATCCTTGGTTAAAGCTTTAGGGAAAAGAAAAGGATATTTCTTAACAAGTCACATGTTGGTACCACCCATCGGCACACACAGGAGATGCAACACACATTAACCACAACTCTTGAAACCTGGAAAGCCGCGATGAATACAGGAAGAATGTTTCTGTAAGTACACATCTTAGGTTTCCATGTAAGCTCCCAGTTGGTCCTAGAGGCTGCAGAGGAGGCTGTGCTGGTCCTGTGACCACTGCTGGAGACAAGAGGCAAGCTCTGAGCACAGAGCCAATGGGAGAAGGGGAGTGTGCCAAACAGCTGGGATCAAGGCACCCCAGCAACACTGGCCGTGCTGTCCTGTTAATGAAACGGCTGTGTGGTGGCTCGTGACAGGCCATCGCTGCAAGTCTCTATCGCCATAAACCACCAGGGACAGAGCAATGTGGCCTTCCCACTTCCCTGGGCAAAGCACTGCAGTCATCCCGGGAGCAGAGTTACTGCTGGCTGTTTCTCTAGGTTGACATGGAATCTACACACAGGCAAAACTGCCCACTACAGGGTACACTTAGATGAGTGTAAACAAACATACACCACTGTCTACCGTCTCCACAGCAAGGAACAGGACACTTCCATCTCTCATGCAGTGCCTTTGTACCCCCTTGCAGCCCCATCGCCTCCCCACACAGCCCCCAGCAACCACAGACATGATTTCTGCCCCTTTTCCAGGATGGCAAGGATATTTGGAATACACAGTATGCAGCCTGGCTTTTGAGACTGGCTTCTGTCACCCACCATAATGCTTCTGAGACTGATCCATGTTGCTGTCTATGTTAGAAGTTCATTCTTTCTTACTGCTAAGCAGTATCCTATTGTGTAGTTATACCACGATTTTGTTTATCCATTCTTCCTGTTAAAGGCTGCTTGGGTCATTTTCAGTTTGGGGTAATTATGAATAAAGAAGCTATAATGTTCATCTATTGGTCTTTTGTGGGGACATATACTTTCATGTCTCTTGGGTGAATACCTAGGAGTGGAAATGTCACATGGCACATGTACGTTTAACCAAAGTGCCAAACCGCTATCCAAAGTAACTGTGCCACTGTGCATTGCCATCAGCAACGTATGAGAGTTCCCCATCCTGCATGCTTCCAGCACTTAGTATTGTCAGGGTATTTTGTTCTGTTATTTTTAGCCATTCTACTTAGTGTAGCAATATTGCATTGTGATTTTAATTTGCACCTTTTTAAAGTCTAATAATACTGAAAATCTTTTCTTATGACTATTTGCCATCTGTATGCCTTCTTGACTAAAGTTTGTTCCTTTTTTTTCTGAGACAGGGTCTTGCTTTGTTGCCCAGGCTAGAGTGCAATGCCACAATCATGGCTCACTGCAGCCTTAACCTCCCAGGCTCAAGTGATCCTCCCACCTCAGCCTCCAGAGTAGCTGGAACTACAGGTGCGCACCACCACACCTGGCTAATTTTTGTAATTTTTGCAGAGATGGGGTTTTGCCACGTTGCCCAGGCTGGTCTTGAATTCCTGGGCTCAAGCGATCCTCCCACCTTGGCCTCCCAAAGCGTTGGGATGACGTGTGTAAGCCACAGCGCCTGGCCTGTTTCCTTTTTAATACATTTTTTTTTTAAATCAAAGGTATAACAATGACTTGTTTTTAAAATGCAAGAAAATTAATTTTCAAATATTTAACAAATCAATCATACATTAAAATTAGCACATATATAGTTAACTATTTCTGCTCTATCAGTTTTGTAATTAAACAGCTCTCTTCTACTTTTTCAAAACATGAGCTTGTTTTGGGACAGCCAAATAGCAGAAAACTTTAGGTAGAAACTGAATATAAGCATGCTTTCTTCCAAACATATTAATTGTGATATTAATGGCTTCATTCACAAAATCCTCATTTTTGAACCAGGTATGAAGCTATGTATCTAACTTCCTCTAAATTCAGGCTCACTCCACTCAGAAACTAAGCTACTAAAGACAAATGCTCAGCATACATGTGCCTGGACGTCCCTTCACTTCCCTGAGGGACTGCCTGGCAGACGGAGTGCCAAGCATGTTCCTACTGAGGGACTCAGCGCTTGGGCACAGGGCACTGGAACTAGGGCACTGGGAGGAGGGGGTGAGAGGTATCCTGAAGGCAATATCCAAAGGGCATCTTCAAGGACAGGTAGGAGGCTGCCCAGATTAAAGGTGAGGCCAGGGAAATAATTCCAGGCACAGGGAATAGCACCGGCAAAAGGAAGGTGTGTCCACATGGCGACCCTGGGGCCCTGAGAGAAGTCGGCTGGGAATGGAACACAGAACACAGGGAGCGACCGGCAATGAGGGAGGGCAGATGCTGAGAAACTGGGAGGGTTAGGCCTGCATCCTGAAAGGCATCAGGCT
Organism: Macaca fascicularis; assembly: GCF_037993035.2. NCBI lineage: Eukaryota > Metazoa > Chordata > Mammalia > Primates > Cercopithecidae > Macaca > Macaca fascicularis. The sequence continues at coordinate 8,689,365 of NC_088384.1, read as the reverse complement.
TGGGGACTGGTGGGGCTCAGAAGGCTGGCAGGGGTGGGGACATCCTGGAAGGAAGGATTGAGAGCAGCCTCCAAAGAACGGGGCTGCCCAGTGGAACCCAGGGCAGGCGAGCCAAAAAAGGGAGCTGCCCACCCTCCAGGTGGCGGATGTGGGGACAGAGGTCGTGGGATCCCTGGCTCCCAGACAGGCTTCTCTGCATACAGCATCCCCGCCTTCTCCAGGTTGTGCCCACCTTGGGAAAGAGAACCTCCTTTCTTTTTTTTTTTTTTTTTCTTAAGACAGAGTTTCACTCTTATTGCCCAGGCTGGAGTACAATGGTGCGATCTCAGCTCACCACAACCTCTGCCTCCTCAGTTCAAGCGATCCTCCTGCCTCAGCCTCCTAAGTAGCTGGGATTACAGACATGTGCCACCACGCCCGGCTAATTTTGTATTTTTAGTAGAGACGGGGTTTCTCCATGTTGGTCAGGCTGGTCTCGAACTTCCAACCTCAGGTGATCTGCCCACCTCAGCCTCCCAAAGTGCTGGGATTACAGGCGCGAGCCACTGTGCCCGGCCAAGAACCTCCTTTCTAGGGTACTCCGGAGGCCGCTCTCCTGCCTCCCAGGGATGGGCCTTGGGGGCCACATCTCTCACAATCGAGCTCTGCCTCCAAGGAATCCACTCCCTTCCCCGGGAATTAGAAGCCTTCCCGATTAGGCTTCTAATCGTTCCTCTGAGAACCCAGTGTCAGCCAAGCCTCAGTTTTAAAGTCAGCTAGGATGAGGTGGGGGCTGGAATCTCAACCATCCCTGTGCAGAAACATCCGTGCAATCAGGAGCAGAGAAAGGGGCTCTACCTGAAACCCAGTGGCTTGTCACAGGCATGCTGACGGGACTATCCGAAGAGGCCACGTCAGCTCCTCCATGCTGCATGCATGTGTTGTGAAGAGTCCAGAGGTGCCTTTCACAAGGATGCTGGGGAAAGTCTGCTGTGCAGACACAGGACCATGCCAAGCTCTGTGGTGCTCTCAACCCCTAACACCTTCAGACTCTGGGCCCTAAGAGGGTGTGGACCTGTGTCTTTCTAATCCACCACTCTTTCTCCATTGCTTTCCACAGGGTCTACCACACAGCAGGCACCCCATAAAAATGTGAGGTAAAGCCATAAAACATGACCAGAAGAAAATGTACGTGAATACCTTTGTGACTTAGGGTGGGGCTCCCTCAACAAAACTGTTCTTTTTCTTTTTTTTTTGAGACGGAGTCTAGCTCTGTTGCCCAAGCTGGAGTACAGTGGTGCGATCTCGGCTCACTGCAACCTCTGCCTCCCGGGTTCAAGCAGTTTTCCTGCCTCAGCCTCCCGAGTAGCCGGGACGACAGCACGAAGGGCACACAGAGATGTCCCGTACGTGGGTACCCAGAGGCACGCGCCTGAGAACAGCAAGGCAGCTCTATGCCTGTAGACTGCAGTCATTAGAGAGTGGGAAAGGCCAAGTGTGGGCAGAGGTGGGTGTACAGCACCCTTTACTGGATATCCTGGTGGAAGAGACTGGGCAGGCCTCTATGCACAACCAGGCAGCCATTCAGCCATGAAGCATGCACGCGCCCTACAATGACCCGGCAGCTTCATTCCGGGCTTACATCCCCACAGAAATGTTCCCTTGGGTCCCAGGACAGGTAGGGGGCCTCTCCCTGGGGAATGCACAGGGAAGCACAGGGCCCAGCAGTGCAGGAGAAAGAAGGATGTGCACGACTACGCCGACACACTGACCCAGAACAGAATGATGTGGGGCATGATGCCATTTACATCAATTAAGAATGTGTGCACATGAAGTAGGGGTGCGAAGTTTATGACAGCAGATGCTAACAAAAGCTGTAACATTAGAAATGGGGAGGGGGCCTAGGTATCAACTGCAGGTGGAGAAATGGAAACAGGAACGGTATTGATGAGCAAGTCCCCCTCCTACCTGCCCCCATCCCAGCTCTCTCTGAAGTCCTGGCTCCTTTTCCCCACGGAGGCTTCCCTGATGCAGCCCGTCCTTGCTGGAGCACCAGCGTGGAGCACCAGCCCAGTCTACACCATCCACACCCACACAGACAGGGGCGACTTGTCTGAGGATACTCCTGCCATCTGGTCCAGCTGGAGGCCATGATGGCCCTTCCAAATACCGTCCCCATGCCCCTCGGGTCACAGCTCGTCTCAAAATTGCCTCGAGCACATTAGCCTCACTTCCCTGGCTAGACTGCAAGCCTCCCGGCAACAGGTATCACACACTGAGTGATTTTCACTAGCAACGGCATCCTAATAGAGCATGCCCACACTTGGCCAGGCAGGGTACTGACAGTTTTACATGCCACTCCACTTAATCTTGTGACAGTGCTAGCCAGGGGATACTATTAATGTCTATTTTTGAAAATTAAATTAAATTTTATTATTTGAGAGAAGGGTCTCACTCTATTGCCCAGGCTGGAGTGCAGTGGCACATCACAGAGGCGCGACCTTCCTGTCTAAAGCGATCCTCCTGCCTCAGCCTCTGAGTAGGTGGGACCACAGGTATGTACCACTACACCTGGCTAATTTTTTCTATTTTTTGTAGAGACAGGTTCTTACTATGTTGCCAGGGCTGATTTCAAACTCCTAGGCTCAAGCAATCCTCCCAACATGACCTCCCAAAGTGCTGGGATTACAGGCATGAGCCACTGCACCTGACCTAGTGTCCCTATTTTACAGAAAAGGAAACTGGAGTTTGAAGAGATGCAGTCACTCATGGTCATGCAACAGAAAGAGAGGCCACCTGCCCAAACCTCCCTCAGGCCAGGATCACAGCTGGTGTAAACTGAGATTTATCAGGTCAACATGAGATGGTGCATGTGCTTCCAGCCAGCCCTATGGACTCCAGCAAGTCACAACAGAATTCCAGACTCCAAGCAGCACACACAGGCCCTGCTCCTGTCCCCACTATATGCCAACGAAGTTCCCAGGAACCCCAAGCCTGTAAACTACTAGGACCGGTTGCCGAGGATGAGCTTGATTTTTTTGTTTGTTTTTTTTGTTTTGTTTTGTTTTTTGAGACGGGGTCTTGCTCTGTCACCCAGGCTGCAGTGCAGTGGCCGGATCTCAGCTCACTGCAAGCTCCGCCTCCCGGGTTCACGCCATTCTCCTGCCTCAGCCTCCCGAGTAGCTGGGACTACAGGCGCCCGCCACCTCGCCCGGCTAGTTTTTTGTATTTTTTAGTAGAGACGGGGTTTCACCGGGTTCGCCAGGATGGTCTCGATCTCCTGACCTTGTGATCCGCCCGTCTCGGCCTCCCAAAGTGCTGGGATTACAGGCTTGAGCCACCGCGCCCGGCCCGATGAGCTTGATTTTAACCTCAGGATGATCTTCCCCTTTAATCTGTGGCCCTGAAGGCCCAAAAGCACCACAATTGCTCCCTCTGCACTCTGGAGAGGAAGGGCCAAGGGTGAGCCAGCTGTGCCAACCTGACGTGCAGAAGAGCTCCTGGTGGCACCCCTCTCCAGGCAAGTTCGTGGAACCAGAGTCAAATGTTTTATCCAAAACTGACCAAGTATGCCAAGAAGCTCTAGCATCTCCTCTGCCAGCCTGGCAGACAAGGATGAGGCAACTCTTTAGGAATTCCTTAATTCCAATTCTGTAGCTGGCAACAAGACGGGCAAAATGCTTTCAATATCTTGTTCAAATCCATCAGATTTCCCAGCCCTAACAAGACCTCCTTCCCTTCACTTGCTCTCATGAGGGAAGCAGCACAGATCTGGCCCTGCCCCGAAATGTGTAACTTTGTACAAGTCCCTCTCCATATATTTCTGTCCTTTCAGTTGTCAGGCAGAGTCAGGGCTATTCCTGTGAGGACCAAATGGCCCAGGATAGGAGGAGTTCACACTGCAGGGTAGGTTTCTTCCTAGCCAGCTGTGCTCTCCACCTGCCATGGCGATCGCCTGACAAGACCGAACTTCTTGCTAAGCCATTTCTTCATCCTGTCTGGGGGTTGGGGTGGGGGGTGAGGTGAGCCTTCACAATTCCAGGATTTCTGATTGAAGATGATGTTGACGGTTCCTGGCACACCTGAGCAGCTCTGGGTCAAATATTTGACTCTGGTTCCATGGGCTTGCCCGCAGGGGCACCACCAGGGCTTCCTCCTTCCCTGGCTCAGCTCAGACTAGCTGGCTCGCCCCTGGCCCTTCCTCTCCAGGGTGCAGAGGGAGCAGTTTCCAGTCTGTTGATGCCACCAGCTGGCTGGCTCCCCACGGAAGCATTCATCACTCCATTTCTGAGCGTCTGGCAACACCCTCTTGCCACTGAGAGGTATTTAAGGAACATCCACTGTGTGTGAAGGGCCACGAGGCCCTAGGGATATAGTGGTGAACAAACTGCCATTAGACTGTCCCTCATGGAACTTCTGGCCAGAAAAATAATGCAATGAGGCAGTGACACTTTCTGAGAAGGAACACTCTGGGTGGTCAGGGCTGCCTGGAGGAAACGATGTTTGAGGCGGTAGCTGAAGGCAGCTCTGAGGCAAGGCCGCTTTCTCACAGTTGAGGAAAATGCCATGAGGCCCACGGAGAGCAAGATGGGGGCTCTGCTGCCCCGGGACACCTCCCCCACAGCTCACCCCTCTCCCGGTGAACATGTGCTGTTCCATGCCAAAATGCGTCAAAATAGTGGGTTCTGAGGGCAACTACTATGTCTCTATATGTCTCCATCATCCATGCCAGGCAGAGAGAGGACACCCTATCTTCTCAGAGCCCAAATGGTGCTGGGAGATGGGATTTCCATTCCCCCTGGAAAGGAAGGGACTGAGAAGTTGCTGAGACCTCAGAGGCATGGCCAACGAAACAACTCATGATCCTTTATCTATCAGTTCTTTTTTTTTTTTTGAGACGGAGTCTTGCTCTGTCGTCCAGGCTGGAGTGCAGTGGTGCATCTCGGCTCACTGCAACCTCCGCCTCCTGGGTTCAAGTGATTCTCCTGCCTCAGCCTCCCAAGTAGCTGGGATTACAGGTGTGCGCCACCATGCCTGGCTAATTTTTGTATTTTTAGTAGAGACAGGGCTTCGCCATGTTGGCCAGGCTGCTCTTGAACTCCTGACCTCAAGTGATCCACTGGCCTCAGTCTCCCAAAGTGTTGGATTACAGGCGTGAGCCACCACGCCCAGGCTATTTATCAGTTCTTAATCCTGCGAGTCACACGAGCTCTCTCCATGGCAGCTAAAAGGAATCAACTCTCAGCGTGTCATCAGCCAGTAACTTCATGGCCAGCAGAAGAGCAGCTCCCGGCGCTTCTGCCACATTCCTGAGAGAGTCACGTAAGCACAGCCAGCTGCAGGAACTCACCGGGCCTTCACTGCAGCTACAAAGCTTTCAGGGAAATCCAGGGCCTGAGTTAGTTTATCCCTAAGCAACCCGTGCCCTAGGCAGCTAGCGGGGGCTCCTGGACTGAGTCCCTTCTCCTCAGGACTGTGCCTTGCAGAGTCACTACCTCTCACCCACCTTCCCTGGGGAGGGTGTGCGTGTGCCTGGCAGATGTTGTATCCTGTACACAACTGGAGGCGTCCCCATGGTGACAGCTTCAGGCAACTTTCTTCCAACCTATCCTAACCCCTATGCTGAATCCTCCTTTCCAAACGGGGATGACTGTTGATATTAGGGTTGTGAAATCTATGATGTGTGTTTGAAAACACCAAAGAGTAACAGGTGTCCTTGAAATATTATCAAGTCTGTGCCTTGCTTTCAGGTGCCAAACTGCAATTTCCACATCCTCATTTCTATGGGATTCCACTCATCCTGGTCCCCAAACTTCCTACCAGCTCGTCCACCACTGGACTCCCAACTTGTCTCAGCCCTGGAATGTAGGCCCTAGGAGTTCCATACTTCGGTGCTACCTTGAACCACAAGCTCAGACTAACATCTAACCTCACTGGGGATCCCCATCTGCAAATGAGGTGATGCTATTTACCTTGCAGGCCCCAAGAGGGTTAGAGATTCAGAATCGCCTTGAGTCTGATCTGCAATTCCAGCTTGATTCCGACCCAGCACTAGTCCTGTCCTTTCCTTGGGGCCTCACTTCTGTCTCAACTTGGGGTTTTCAGTTCTTGCCCCCAACACTGACTGGCCGTATCCTCTGTTTCTGAAACCTGTATCCTCAAGAACAAAGCTAAAGAAAATGGAGCTCACTACCCTGAAAGCACTCCTCGCTGTTTGGTTATTTAAAACCACAAATCCCAGATTTCAACAACCTTAAAGACCCGCTGAGTTATGAATCTCTAACTGAAATGTTCAAAACGACAAAATAAAAAATAGATGACACAGAAACTCAGAAATTGCAATTTTTAGATCCTAACTCCAAAGGCAGAACACATAAGATAAATAACGTAGAGTGGAAGGATGTGTTTACGCAAAGTTGTGTTGAACTGAACTCTTCCTCGAGGTCGTCGGCCAGGTTCCCCATGCTCTGCTCCCTTGGTGCATGTTACAGACATCGAGAAGGCCCTGCAATACCGTACATGGCGTTCACACGCGCAGCATATGCCACCCTGTGTGCCACAGCCCCCAAGACCCCACCCTGGAGCCCTGGGTCTCCGGGAAGACAGGCACTGCTCACTTGCCTTCAGCTGAGCACCCAGCAAGTGGCAGGAATTTGGTCCGTGGCTGCCCCTTTTGCTCTCCCTCACTCCTCAGGGATGCACCCCCACTGACGCAGGCATCACCTTGCTGGAAGAGCCGCCATGGCGAGGTCACCTGCCCGGTCCCTAAGCTCGCTGAAGACCCAAGGCTTTTGGCAGAATCCCCGAGGCACCCCCTGACTGACGGGGAGTGTGAGACATCCAAAACTGGCTCGACCCCTAAGGTCCAAAGCCGATGATCTAGTGGGGAAACTGCCAGCTGGGAAAAGGTGGAGGAGCAATTCTTCCAGGAAGCCTCCCCGCCTCCTTCCGTTCCTTCCTCTCCCCGGTTTGGTGCTTCCACAGCCCCCTATACCGCATTCCAGTCTACCTCCACCCTGGCCCTAGCCCCCTGTACCTGAATCCTGGTTTACTTCATGACTCCTGTTACCCTACCAGTCCCCGCTACTGGAATGCGGGCTCCTCTCCCCATCTCGGTACCTGGGCACCCCAGCTCTGCCCCCCTGCATGTGCCCAGCTCAAACAATTGTTTATCCACACGTCTCCATGGAGCTAAGCCACCAGTCTAACGAGCACTACAGACCCCACCTGCTTTAAAATGAAAGGAGATTTGTTACTGAGTAGAGGCGAAAAACAGGTCTCTTAAACAGTTTTTAAAAGCTACTCTGACACCACTGAAATCAAATAAGAAAATAAAATTTTATCTTCATCTACAGAAATACACAAAAAAAAAGTTTTAAATTTTATCTCCAGAAGCCAAGCTTCTTGACAGCACAAAACCCCAAAGTGCTAAATTCCCTCAACACAAAACCAAAGAACTCTTTCTCTGCATTTAGAATGATGGCATTCAGACGGGGGGAGACAGGTCTGCCTGCACAACAGAAGGAAAGGTGACCTCACTCATACTCATCCACCTTTTCCTGTCTCCGCATGTGCAATGCTCCCGTGTGTGGCTGCAGAAGCGGTAAGTGTAGAGAGGATGCTCAGAGACCACTCAGGCTCGGGAGTCATCTAGACTTGGCCCCGCCATGCAGGTGTTCTGTGACCTCAGACAAGATAAACTCTGGGTGTCAACAAGGCTCAACGGTCCGCTGGCCCAGGGCCCAACTACCAGCAAGAGTCATCCCTGGCCTGGGCCTGACCTGTGACGGTGCACCCCAAATTCTGCTTTCCCTTCTTCCACTAAAAGTGGAACCTGATTTTTCCCAGTATCGGGAATGACTGAGCACACAGGCCGAAGACAATGTTGTAGATGTCATACATGAAAGAGCTGAAAACAAAATGACAGATTCGACAGCCTGTGGCAGCCAGCCAAAATAAACTGCCCAGCTGGCTCCCTGCAGTACTCCTGGGTGGATGGGTAAAGGGGACTGACGCTGGCCGGGGCTGGTCCCCGCCCTGTTTGCCCTGCACGTGGGAAGCTACCTATGGGAACCAGGCCACTTCTGCAGCTACCGGAACCCAGCAGGCGAGGCTCCTGGGAGAGCTTCAGTCATATCTACCTGACCACCCACCGCCACCCACTCCTTCAAGTATGTAAGTCCCTCCCATGTGCTGTGCATGGCACCAGGCCCTGGCAACACCAGCCAAGCAGGGCCTCCCTGCTCCTGCCGAGCTAGGGGACAGTGGCCATGGACAGCGATGGCAGCAGTGCTGAAAACTGTCCAAGGGAAATGGCAGTCACTTGTGGAACTGTCTTGTGCTGCTGCTGGCCTGTGAGCTCCAAGAGGACAAGGGACTGTCCCTGTCACATTCACCTCTGTGTCCCAGTCCCAAGCTCAGGCCAGCCATGAGCCTGACCGACTGATCAAGGGGGACAAAGGACGGCTTGGTTAAAACCCATCACATCATGAGAAAAAGAAAAACCTCCATTACTGGGTAGAGATTGGGCAGCAAAGGCTGCTTTCTGCTCTAATCTCAATGTCAAAGTCTGTCCAGTGTTGACTTCTGTCTTTGCTTAGGTTGTGTATTCTAAACTGTGAAAACCACCTATTTAAAAACACCTAATTCTGAAGAGTCACGAAGTTCAGGGTCAGCCAAACTTCGCCAAGACAAAGGCAGCCCACATGTCGAGGGCCCTGATCTGCCCCACAGGACAACAAGGTCTATGTGAACCATAATGGGAATGTCCACTATAGCTCAGGGGGAGGGTCACCCACCTAAGAAGGACAGGATCTTAGGAAAACTATTTTCTCACGGGCTTAGAAGAAATTCACGTCAATACAAGTCATTCCTGAAAAAGGTAGGTATACAGCGCTCTGAAGAGCGGGCTGCAGCAGCCCGTTCAGAAATCCCAGAATCGCCAAATGCCATCAGAAACGCAACTCTCCCCAAAATAAGGATAGCCTTAAACGAAGATTATGCAATATACACCATGTCTACATTTTGTGTGTAACATCGGGGTAGGAAAAAAAGTTTTTGCCAAAAGAGAAAAAAAGTATCACACACAATTCTAGCCTCTTGGTGGGTGTTCTCTGTAATTCTTACAACCATCCTGGAAGTAGGAAATTAGCAATGCCATGTTACAGCCTAGGAAATGCTGGAGAGCACACGGGAAGACTGCCCAAGCCTGCCCAGAGCGGTCAGGGGCCACATCAGGCAGGTCACAGATCTCTGTGGATGGGAGCCTGGGGTGGCTCAGCTTGGCTACAACCCAGGGCAGAGCTTCCCAGGAAGAGCCAGGGAGTCCAGCTGGCTGTCAGCACATGCTCATGTCTTGGCCATGCGAAAGAGTATGCTTCTATTTGGAAGGTGATGCAGAAAACTGAAGCTTCCCAGCAGGGCAGGGAGCTGTCCAATCTGCTTTTCTCGATGGGCTACCTAGCAGTGGGGTGGAGACTGAGGAGTTGATGCCTTAATCCTTGCTCATGGTTCAGCAGATACCAGTTCAGTGAAAAGAAAGAATTAATGGTAATTTTTAGAAACTTTAGTGAAACTAAACTTTAGTGGATCACTAACCTTCTAGGAGCCATGTCTGAGCATGGTGGGGTGATAATTAAGCTGATGCACACCCTGTCCCGAGGAGCCCGAGGCTGTGGCACACCGCTCCCGCAGGGCTGACACAGGCAGGCCACCTCAGGGAAAAGTCCGTCGGGGTCGGCGTGTGGAGGCGGCTGGACAGCAGACAGAGCCGGTCACTGCTGCTGAGCACGAGGTGGTATTGTCGTTCGCTCACTTCGTGCTTGCGCTCAGGGCACTGCTCAGCCGCCTCCTTACTGCTCTGGCTCTAGGAGGCCCGAGGCTGTGCTCTCATTTAGGGTGCCCAGGACTTAGCCCAGGGCCTGGGTCATGGCAGCTTCTAAATATGTGTCCTATAAAATTGGTATGGAAGGATGGGGAAAGTATCGCTCCACATGGACAACGAAGATGAAGGTGTTATCACACAATGAGCTGTCCTGCAGTGCTAGAGTCTGAGAGAAACCAGCCCGACTGAGAGCGAGTTACAAACAACCTACCGAGAGCGCCTTCCTGGCAGGGAACGGTAAATGTTGAGTCACGTGCCAACTCTTCGGGGCTAACATTCCCAGAATATTTGACACAAGATACTTATGTTCTCTTCATCTCCCCAAATATTCTTCTCAGGGGCTCTTTGTGCCCATAAGATAGTGCAGAGAGGTCAGACCCAGCCTGGCTTCATCCAGGAGATCTGAGCTCTAAATGCACGGCCAGCTGACAGCTGTGCAGAAATCCCGTCTCTGGGGAGCTTTTGTTCAGGCAGACTCAGGCTCCAGTTCCTAAAATAAGTGGCGTCTGCCCTCCTAGCCTGGCCCCCAAGGAGCCCTCAGAGATGCAGGCAGCGGCTCTCAGCCCTGCTGGGGACAGACCTGTCATCCTGTTCCCAGAGCCCACTGCGGGCAAGGGAGGCCAGGAAGCACCGGTGACACTTGAAAAGTCCCATGGCCCACAGCCTAGGCCCTTTGTACACCAGCTCCTAGAACCAAAGAGAAGGCCTGCAAGCAGTGCCCAGAAGCGGAGAGGCAGGAGGAGGGCCCCTGGGCTCCTGCAAGAAGTCAGGAAAACTTGCCAGAAGCAGCCAAGCTTCCATACCCTGCTGTGAAGCCTGTGGGCAGACCAGACCAGGCTCTGACTTGCTGAGGGAGCGACCCACCTGGGGAACTGCCTCCACCTGGCCCTGCCACTGTAATCCCACACGACTTCCCATCTTGCTCCAAAACTGGCCCTTAGCACCAAAAAGGTCAAGGTCCTCAGCACTCTGTAAGACCACACTCATTCAGGCTCCAGACTTGGTTCCAACCTGGAATGCCATCCCCTCTACTTGTTTCCAATTCTTGGCCCAACCCTACTCAGCCACAGGCCTCCGCGCTGCCCAGCAGACCATGTCACTGAGAGGCAGAGCTTGGGGTGGTCCCTCCTGCTCTCATACTCCGTAAGCATCTTCTTTGTGGGAACTGGATCCCCTCTCCTCTCTTCCTCTTTTTTTTCCCCCTATATCTACAGGGTTGGGGAATGCAGGAGGTACTCCTTCCAAATACGCATTAAATAGCTCTATTCAGCATCATGCCCCTGTGGGTAACCTCTCCTCCCACAGGTCAGTATGGGTTCCTTCATTTGTCTAGTAAGCATCCGAGTGCAGCAATGTCCCTGGCCCATGCTGCCTTCCCTGCTCCTTCCCCCATGGCAACCCCAGCAAATCATACAGCACCTGGCATGATGAACTGCCTAGTGTCTACCTTATTCCTTGTAAATGTCACAGCCAAAGGCTCCTGGAGGACAGGGCCACACAGAAGATGGCTCTGGAGTGACATATTCCAGTTAACACCTTTTGGTGGGAAGGAGTAAAATTAAACACAAAAAACTTTTTCACCTCAAGACCACAAGGCTTTCTTTGGAAAAGTGTCCTTCCATGGGAAAGAGGAACTTGCCATCTGCCTGGGAAGATGTGCAGTTGGCAGTGTGCCCCTGAGTCTCTCAGATCCCAGCAGGCCACCACTGAGCAGTCGCTCCGCCACTCAGCGAACATCCATCATGGAGGAGGCGGACGACCACAGCACTATGGGGCTGACAGCGGCTGAAGAGCAATTTCAGGGATAGCATCACAACCTGAGCAGAGCCCGCCTGAGCGTTTTCAGGCAAAAGGAGACGTTCTTGACTACTGACATTATTGCGGTTGAGAATTTAACAGGGAGCATAAGAGCTTAATTACTGGGCTTGTTAAAGCTACTTGATATAATATATGCTGACAATATACACTGGCAACATTCACCTAAATGTTTTTAACAGGCAGCTGAAGACTTCTGTAATAGCACTATATTTAGCTACAGTTTAGCTCTTTTCCCAGCCGTTTCTGCCACCAAGTGGGTAACGAAGACAATGCCACCAAGGGCACCGCAGGAACAGACATTGACTGTGTGCACCGACTCCCTCAGTTCCCATGTCAGAGGGAAGGGCCCCCACCAGCCTTGCCCTGATGCCCTAAAACACTTAACGTTTATTCATTCTTTTAACCCTTACAATACTAGGATGTGGGTACCGTTATTACCCCCATCTTATAGATTGGGAAATGAAGGCAAAAAAAAATCAGTAACTTGCCCAAAGCCATACACAGGAAGTAAGTGATCAGGCCAGCAGTCAAACCCAGACCTCCTGGTTCCAAAGCAATGTCTTCCCCTGTCCCCATTGCCTCTCCCCACCTATCCCTCACAAGGAAGGGCCTTTTGAGTGTGCTTGTCCTGTGTGCACCATCACCAAGCTCAAGGCAGGGAATGATTGATGCCAGCCAGCAATGTCACTACAGTTACAAAAAAGAAGCTCCCCATAACTGGAAAGGTTTCTATCTATAGTTTTGGTTCAGTGTTGAGAACAAGGGCCTGCACTTCTGAAGGCCGGCGAGCTCACAGGAAGGCTCTGCACAGCTGCTGCTGGCTCCATGAGTGCTCCTGCACTAACGAGGCCACAGCTTCTCTGGGGGGGGCCAGCCAGTGGGACCTGACTACTAGAACCTGTACCTGCAGGTGGGGGCAGAGGCAGTCCTGAATTCTAGCACTGTTCCAGGGGCACCTCCAAACCACGTCTTGTAACTACTGGTTCTGACACAGCTTCATCTAGTTTCACGGCCAACCTCCTGGCATGCTGTGACATGGGGCTGGTGACCTGTTTGACTGTCACTCTTGGTGTCTTAAGTGAAATATTTCCCAGGCAGATATGCCTCTCCAGCTGCTGAAATTTGAGCTGGGTGCCCCCTTCACCCCTCCAGAAGGATGCCACCAGCCGAGGGGTGGCAGCAGAGAGGGCCTGCATGCTCTGTGCCTTTCCACATTTACTTCTGCTGTGGCAGAAGCCAGCTCCTGGAGGGCAGGGACTTGGTCTGCCACATCCCTTGCCTAGCACACTGTAGGTACTCAGTTAACACATAATTTTAACAAAGGTATTCGGCTAAAAGTCGATGATCTTTTGTCCAATACATAGGGGAAAAATGTGTTGACAGAATTTTGAGCTTCTTGTCCATCTTTTGTTTAAACTTGGGCAACTGTGATCACTTGTCTATGTCACAGTATCTATCACTGATCATTTGTTTATAAAATGACTTCATGCTAGTCCCCAGCAAACACCAGGGCATCACCCTCATCTCTTCTACTACTGGAGCCTCCTGTGTCACAGAAGCATCCACGTGGGTGCTGCCATCCATGTTCTTATCTTGTCCTGGCAGCCCTCCTTAGAGGCCAACAGTATCCCCCACTTCACAGATGAAGATCGCAAGGCTCAGATCAGTTGAGCAACTTGCCCAAAGTCACACAGCCAGCATCAGCACAGCTGGAATCAGAGCTCAGAGTTTTCTAACTGCAAAGCCTCCTTTTCTTTCTTTTTTTTTTTTGAGACCGAGTCTTGCTCTGTTGCCCAGGCTGGAGTGCAGTGGCACAGTCTTGGCTCACTGCAACCTCCGCCTTCTGGGTTCAAGCAATTCTCCTGCCTCAGCCTCCCAAATAGCTGGGGTTACAGGTGCCTGCCACCACGCCCGGCTAATTTTTTGTATTTTAGTAGAGATGGGGTTTCACCATGTTGGCCAGGCTGATCTTGAACTCCTGACCTCATGATCTACCCGCCTCGGCCTCCCAAAGTGCTGGGATTACAGGCGTGAGTCACCGCTCCCAGCCATGCAAAGCCTCTTTCCGCGAAGGCCAGGAAAGCTCCAGGGATTTTGCCACACGGACAAAATTAGACCAAAAATTGACCTCCTATAGTCCCAGCTGCTCACTAGGCTGAGGTGGGAGGATGGCTTGAGCCCAGGAGATCAAGGCTTCAGTGAGCCATGATGGTGCCACTGCACTCCAGCCTACGCTCTCAAGACCTCAACTGTTTAAAAAAAAAAAAAAAAAAAAGATGGACTTTCCATTAACTAGCAGGCAGGAAAAGTAAGTGGGACTCAGGAACAATGCCCACCGCCCCCCACAAAAAAAACACAAAATAATCTAATCAGGAAGAGAGCCACTCACAGGTACAAACTGGCAGCAGATGCTCAAACAAGTTTGAAGGCGTTTGGCCCTCTGGCCACTTGCCTGTGCTGTCCAGCGTGATGTCAAATCACAGCCCTCCGTGTTTCTACATAAAACTCAACAGTAAAGTGCCTCGTAGGATAAGCTGAGCAATTAGCATCTGTCTCTCCCACCCACATCATGGCAAACATAAAAAGGAAGGTGATCGCCAAGACCTTTCATAAACACCCCTAATCTCTTTAAGTATCAGACTTTCCTAGCAAGGTAAGTTTACTGCCTTCGATGATGGCTAAGGCATACCTGAACTGCCTAAAAACAAGTGTCCACACCTTTTCTGCTACTATCTAGGTCTGACTACAAATCCCTGGCTGGTTTTGGGGTATGTTCACCTCATTTCCCAACCTCCACCAAAAAAACCAAAGGGCCTGCCAGACACTGTTGGCTTGGCCACTTCACTGGAAGAAAGCAGGTGCATTACCTCCCAGAAGCTGTCGCTGGACACTTCTACTCCAACGGAATCATCATACGTGACAGACATTTCTTCAAAGGCTGAGGGAGCAGCAAAGTATACTTAGTCAGGGATCAACTTCGGATGCTCAAAATCTGTAGACAAACCTATGAACGAAAAACATATATCATAGTGGTTTTTAAATGCCCAAGGTAAAGAAACAAGTCATCTCTATTTCACAACTTCCCATTTCTAATCACTGCCTTCAGTACCGGGTGGTCTATAATATTTCCTTTAGGTGGGAGAAAGCCAGTAGACTCTAACCAACTCTGGGCGGATATGTGTATGTCTGTGTGTGCATGGTGGGTGATGGGGGCAGGGGGTGCCTGTGCGTAAAATCAGGCAGAGCCCCTGGATCTTTGGGCTAGCCCATCCCGGCCTACTCTACCTAACTGGTAGGGCTAGGACCTGGGATAAAACATGAGTGGAGGCCATCCCACCTGTGACACCCGACTCCCCTCTCCAGAGTGTCTACCACATTCCACTTGTGTTGAGCACCGTCCCCACTCAACTCCACCTTTACTGACTCAGCCACTGAAGCCCCCAATTCAGACCAGTTTATTCTGACACTGTGTGTGGCTCAGCTGGAAAGCTAAATGGATCACTTCTGAGAAACAGATTCAGCAATCTACAATCTAGGCAAGGGTAAAGGTGGCAATTATTTCCCCTGCTGGAGGGAAGAAACTGAAAGACTCCCATAAGCACAAACCACACCTTGCTAGTGTGATGACCTGTCCACAGCCAAGATGAAACTGTCTGACTTTTTGGTAAAAAGGTGACCCCATCTTTCTTTACCTTACCCTACGTTCAGAACACACAGCCAGAGATCTGAGACCTTCCTCACTGCCACAGACAACAGTCCAAAGCCTTAGCTTAGCAACAGGAAGGGGTGAGACAGAGTGGCCAACTTGTTTTGAGCACCAACAAGGTGCAAGACTTTGTTCTAGGTCCTGTTCCGTATGTTATCACATGACTCTTCATGATTCTCTGTGAGACAACCTGGAATTGTAGTAAGAAACACAGACTCCAGAGTCAGGCTGCCTAGGCTTGAATTCCAGACGCATTACTTACGAGCTGGGCAACAGTGGGCAAGTTACCTACCCTCTCTGTGCCTCGCGTGCCTTATCTGTAAAAGAGAGACAACAGCCGGGCGCAGTCACGCCTGTAATCCCAGCACTTTGGGAGGCCAAGGCGGGCAGATCACCTGAGGTCAGGAATTCGAGGCCAGCCTGACCAAGACAGAGAAATCCTGTCTCTACTAAAAATATAAAATTAGCTAAGCGTGGTGGCACATGCCTGTAATCCCAGCTACTAGGGAGGCTGAGGCAGGAGAATCGCTTGAACCCAGGAGGTGGAGGTTGCAGTGAGCCGAGATCATGCCATTGCACTCCAGCCTGGGCAACAAGAGCAAAACTCCATCTCAAAAAAAAAGAGACAATAATGGAACCTACAATAGAGAATTGCTGTGAGTCAAATACACACAAGAGCTTAAAACAATACTTGGCCCTTAGTAAGTGCTACGACCTCACTAAGTACCGTTATATACCCTTAGTAAGTGCTATGAACATAGTAAATAATGAATTATTGCCACTATTATTATTATATAGTAATTATCATTACTATCATTACTTCTGTCTCTATTTTAAAGTCAAGAAAATTGATGTTCAGTAATTTGTCCACGGTTGTCCAAGTAATGGGTGGTGGAGACTAGTATTTGACACCAGCTCTGCCTGCTTGCTAAGGTAATATTCTCTCCATGACATCCAGATGTTTTCCAAAAACAATCTCAAAGTTAAGTAAATCAGGCTTCCCATAACCTACAATTGGATAGCTAATTAAAAGGGCTTAATCTGGTGGATTGCAGAGCTCCTAAAGGTAAAACACTGCTGTGTAGCAAGAGAGACAAAGTCCGCAACAGATAACGGTACTTCAAAGCCAAGTCCTACAAAGACATTGCCGCTGTGAGGAGACAGCTGCAGGACTAAGATGCGTGCACGATCCTAACCAGGCTCTCATGGAGAGAACTCCAGCAAGGGGTTCTCCCACGCTGGTTGGGGCTCTGCTCCATAATCATAGGGGCAGTGTGTCATTTGAACCACTAGGATTCACAAAGGCTGGACAGGCCACTTGGCCTGGGCCCTGATGCCACCTCTCACAGCAATTTTTTCTTTCTTTTTTTGAGGTGGAATCTGGCTCTGTTGCCCAGGCTGGAGTACAGTAGTGCAATCTCAGCTCACTGACACCTCTGCTTCCCAGGTTCAAGCAACTCTAGTGTCTCAGCCTCCCCAGTAGCTGGGATTACAGGCATGCGCAACCATGCTTGGCTAATTTTTGTATTTTTTAGTAGAGACGGGGTTTCCGCCATGTTGGCCAGGTGGTCTCAAACTCCTGACCTCAAGTGATCCACCCACCTTGCCCTCCCAAAGTGCTAGGATTACAGGTGTGAGCCTTTTTTTCTATGGACTCCTATGCTACTAGCCAGGGTCCTCCTGGAGTTGCCTCACCCCATGTTTCAGCAGCAGAAAGTTTTCTACCCAGAGCAGCTGGTCTCTGCTCCAGGCTTCTCAGGGAATAGCAGGGCTTTGGGCTCAGGTGAGTCTCAAAGTGGCCCAATCAAGCCGCCAGCTGGGCTGCCTGGCCAGCCATGGGAGAAGCTGCAGTGAAGAGCAGGCCCCTGCTCCGGACTGAGAGGCAGCTTGACACCTGAGCCACTTGGGCAGAGGAATTCAGATTCTGTCTGGAGGCAGCTGTGGTCTTGACGCAGTTTTGCACAAGACTGATTGACGGTCTGACTGATTGGTTGACTGACTGACAAAGCATCTTGTCTGTCATCCAGGCTGGAGTGCAGTGGCATGATCACAGCTCACTATAGCCTCGAACTCATGGGCTCAAGCAATCCTCTCGTCTCAGCCTCCTGAGTAGTTGGGACTATAGGCACGTGCTACCACACCCGGCTAGTTAAAAAAAAAAAATTTGTGTGTGGAAACTGGGATGTCACTGTTGCCCAGGCTGGTCTCAAACTCCTGGGCTCAAGCGATCCTCCTGCCTTGGCCTCCCAAATTGCTGAGATTACATGAATGAGCCACCACACCGGGCCTAAGATTTAAGAGCCCACTTAAGTGCCAGGAGCCAAGGAGAGGCTCAGCACAGTGGTCAGCCTTTAGGAGTAAGAGCCTGAATCACTGAGCAGAGAGGTAATATAACCAAGATCATGGGTCTGCCAAGGGCATCAGACAGGATATATGCTCTTAGCTGACCAAAAGGAACAAGGAACAACCAGCAAGGGAAAGGGACATTCTCCGGTCACATGGTGGCAGAGCTGGGAAAGGCCCATACTTGTTCACTTTCCTTCTGTCTGGGACCATCTGTCTGGGATCTCATCACAGCACTGTACGCAGCAACAGTGACATCCTATAGAATGCCTTCAGGTGCAACGAGGGACAAGCGTACCCCACGGGCATCTTCTGTGGCCACAGCTCAATCTGTGATGCCATCAGCTCAACTATCCCCATGTGCATTACTTAGAGTTCATCTTAATGCTCAGCCAGCTGCTCCCTGCCACAAATCTGTCACCTCCCAACTTAGACATTCTCCAAGATTATATACATCTTTATTAAGTAAAACAGAATTAGGAAGACACATCTCTTTTTATAAAATGGCACAAGGCATTTCAGACCCAATAGAAATGACTTTAGGAAGCTCTGCACCACCACTTCAGTTCTTGAGCTGGAATAATTCATAATCAACTACACTTTCATCTGAACCCTCCAAGCACATCTTATACAAGGTCTCATTGAACTGTGCAGTTAGAATCTAGCAAAGATATCTGAAGCCCTAAGGGGACACTGAGGCAAGGTATAGAAAACCCAAAGAGACAGAGACTGTGAGGGGAAGAAATGAAAGTCTCCTGCCCAAAGAGTCAGTGAGGTAATGCAGATGAGGTGCCCATGGAGAAGGCCTGGGACGGTGGAAGGCGGGAAATCCCAGCTCTACCACAGGCCAGCTGGGTGACCTCAGAAAGCCATGTTATTTCTCTGCGCCCCAGTTCCTGAGCTGTGCTTTACCAGCTCGTTTAACCAGTGAAGGTTAAATGAGATGAAGGTTTCAGTACCCCCAGGTCACAGGCCATGGCAGGGCCTCCCTCAATGGGAGCATTGTCCTTGGTCTGCACCCTGGGCTTCAAAGTGTCCTTGCTACTTCCTTCAGCTCCACAGTCACAAGGAATGCAGGTAAAGGGGAGGACCTGGGGGACAAGAATCTGCACCAAAAAGAAAACCCAACTGATAGTACAACCGTGGCCAAGCTGGGAACTCATTTCTGATGTTCACAGAGCAACAACCTGTGGGGGGTTGGAGGGTGGGGAGGGGGGGTGGAGGGTGGGGAGCGGGGGTGGAGGGTGGGGAGGGGGGGCTTGAGCGCAGGCACCGAGCTGAGTTCTCAATGACAACTCCTAAGTCCCCTCTCTCCTGCCCCTGCTCTGGGACATGAGCAGCAGGGGCCCTGTCCAACCAGCTCGTCCCTCCCACGGAGCCCCGCACCAGCCTCAGCGTATGGGACTCTCCTGGCTCCCCGCTCTCACCCTGATGAGCCTCCCTTTCCTCTCCCAACCACACTGCACACCTTGCAGTTCGCTCTATGGCTCCTCCCACCCCTCCCAGCACTGATCTGTGGAACTCCCATGACTTCAAACGTCATCCATGTGCAGGGACACACCAGCAGCTCTCAAGAGGCAGCCTCTCAACCCAGTAAGAAGGCGATTTCCTCGCAGGCACGGAGAAGGTCCAGCAGTGACGTTAAGTCACCTGGCACACACCTGACACCCTAAAAGTGATAGCCATTGTTCTTAGAATCACCAGAGCAAGCCACCCAAAGGTTCTGAGAAATGTTGATGACTGAGACTAGGTTTGATTTTTGTTTTCCCGTCATTGTTTCTACTGGGATAAGCACTTTTGGTGAGGCTGCCACCTACCACTGTGACCTTGCCACCAGCCCTCCCTTCTTCAACAACAAAGAGGCCAGTCATACCCACCCCTATGGCGACTCCTCATGTGCCAGACGCTGTGCCCCATGCACTACATGCATGCACTCCATTTAGTCCTAAGAACTCTATGGGGTAGCGGTTTCGCCATGGGCACTGTCAAAGCAAGGAACCTGGGGCACAGAAAGGGTTAGGAGCTTGCCCAAGCAGAGGAGCTGAGACCTTAAGAAAGGCAGGCCAACAGCAGTCATGCTCTTCACCACTGATCTTAACCACCTCAGTGCTGAGTTCAAATATTCTAGAACATACACCATGAAAAACTAAATATGGGTCAGACATGGTGGCTCACGCTTGTAATCCCAGCACTTTGAGAGGCCAAGGCAGGAGGAATGCCTGAGCCCAGAAGCTCAAGACTAGCCTGGGCGACATAGTGAGATCCCATCTCTACAAAAAGTAAAAAATAAAAAAAATTAGCCAAGTATGGTGGCACGCACCTGTGGTCCCAGCTACTCGGGAGTCTGAGGCGAGAGGATTGCTTGAGCCCAGGAGGTCAAGGCTGCAGTGAGCTATTACTGGGCCACTGCACTCCTGCCTGGTCAACAGAGCAAGACCCTATCTCAAAAAAAACCAACCAAACAAAAAAAGTGAACATGCACTGGCCTGCCCTGTGCCGTGACGAACTACCGCTACAGTCCTATTTCCAGGAACAGTCTGTCAATCTTGGCCTTTCAGGTGGTGTTAGTAAGCCACAGTGGTTTCATCTGCATTTCCTCACTGATTGGTGCTCTCTGCCCTTTTCTTTTTTTTTTTTAGAGATGGGATCTCACTATGTTGCCCAGGCTGGCCTGGAACTCCTGGGCTCAAGGGATCCTCCTGCCTCAGCCTCCCAAGTAGCTAGGACTACAGGGTGTGTGCCACTGCCTGGCTATGCCTTACCTTTTTATGCCTTAATGGTGCCATTTGTTGCATGAGAACACTCAGTCCCAGGGCAACGGTATTTAAATATAATGTTTACTGTACCAATATTACCCCCACTTGCCTGGCAGAATCATGGTGAGGGTCAACTGAGAAGGATGTGAAAATGTTTTGTGAAGTAAAAATGTCCTTTGCAGATATCAGTTGCTACGGTGGGCATGACCCTATCCTGAGTAGGAACCAGCTGCAGACCAGGGCCACTGCAGACAGGCCACAGCCTAGAATAGCCATGCTCAACCTCACAGGGAGTCCCAGGAGCTAGAAGAGCTGCCTCATGGCACCATGCAGTGTTCAAAACCTATTCAATGACTGCATTTCGTCCTCCAAAGACAGTTCTCTTGCCTGGAGTCTGTCATGTTTGCATCAAATCAAGCAAGACTACTTTACCCGGATGCAGTTCTGCTGCTCCACCTGGGAGTCCAGGCTATGAATTTTGTAGAAGTGGGATAAACCACCATCTAAGCAGCTACCAGCTACTCAGTACCTCTCAGCGCCAACAGGTGGGTGAGGTGAGCTTCAGATATACTATTTTTGTACCTCAAAAATCCTACAAAAGATGTATTATTGTCTCCATTTGATGAAAAGGCAACCAAGATACAGATAATTCAAATCACTGGTCACAGACCCACAGCTCGTAAGTGCTAGGCTGGGACTCAGCCCAGACCATCGGACTCCATGCTGCCCAACTCCAGCAAGACACCACATGCCCAGCTACCAGGCATTTCCAGAATCCGCAATCTTTGGCAGTGAAAAGAAGAAAGGGCAGGAGGATTATCCAGAGTCCCACCACCTGCCAGGGAGGCTGGAGCCTTAGGGCTTCCGCACTGATCCTGATCTCTACCACATCCCCAAAGGCGCTGGGCCTGTCAGGAAGTACCACTCAGAATTTTTTTTGACACACATACGTCCTTAACCATAAAAATGAATCTGCTTGCAGCACCCTTTGAGCTGAAGAAATATGTAAGCTAAGGACACTGAGAGCGATTGTTTCTTCAAAAGGAGGTCAGGTAGGGCATGTTTCCTGGCTCTGCTTCATTCATTCTTCCAGGTTGAGTCCACTACAATGACCTTTACCATACCTGTGCACATGTGTGGGACAAGCTGCTCTCTAATGCCACACAGTGCTGGAACCTTTGAAAATCAATTTATTAATGCAAAAAATATATAAATGTGTATTTAGTAATTTACTGGGGGCTTCTCATCTGGAAGGTAAAGTTCCTGGGAAGAGAGTGTGATATTGAGTTGAAAATGAGTCTCAGCTCCACCTCTGTAATTCAGCTATTTGTCCCCTCTGAGAGCCACTGTCCTCGTCTGTAAGGCAGTACAACAGGGGCTCTCGTTACCTCCCAGGGCATTAAGAGGCTCAGGGGTGACAGCTGTGAAATAATTTTGAGAAAGTGCAAAGTGACAGACAAATGAGTCATCCCTGGTCTTTCCAAGGACAGGGACTCATCTGGCACTTCTTTTGTACATTTCAGACTGTCTGGCACCCAGTGGTTGACTAATTATTTCTTCCTAAAGAAAATGAACTCAGGCTGGGCGTGGTGGCTCATGCCTGTAATTCCAGAACTTTGGGAGGCCGAGGCAGGCAGATCACGAGATCAGGAGTTCAAGACCAGTCTGGCCAACATGGTGAAACTGTGTCTCTACTAAAAATACAAAAATTAGCTGGGTGTGGTAGCATGCACCTGTAATCTCAGCTACTCAGGAGGCTGAGGCAGGAGAATCACTTGAACCCGGGAAGTGGAGGTTGCAGTGAGCCAAGATCGCGCCACTGCACTCCAGCCTGGGCGACAGAGTGATAATCCGTCTCAAAAAAAAAAACAAAAACAAACAAACAAAACTGAGCTCAGCCAGGCACGGTGATTCATGCCTGGAAATCTCAACACTTTGAAAGACTAAAGCAGGTGGATCACTTGAGGCCAGCCTGGCCAACACAGTGAGACCCCCATCTCTATTTTAAAAAAAAGAAAAGAAAAATTAGCAGGTGTGGTAGTACACACCTGTAGTCCCAGCTTCTCAGGAAGCTGAGGTGGGAGGATCACTTGAGCCCAGGAGCTGGAGGCTGCAGTGAGCTACAATCATACTGCTGCACTCCAGGCTGGGTGACAGAGTGAGACCTGGTCTCTAAAAGAACTTTAAAAATTAAAAATAAGAAAAAATCTAAAAAAGAAACTGAGCTCCAATACCGCAATTCAAAGCTGAATGAGTTCTGTGAACTCTGAACAAGGGCTACACATGAGGGAGACTGTTCCTGCACACACTCCAGACTTGAACTCGCTCTCACAGGCTACCCTGGGTGCCTTGCAAGATGAACCAGAAGCATGCCATCCGAATTCCAACAAGTGATTTTGAAATAAACCTTTAGGATGGGGTGGTGTGTGCTGAGTTATTCTGGATTCTTTGCCATCACAATGGCAAAAACAGATAAGAAAATATGTTTCCCATGTAGTTCCTCTGAATTTGTTTCTTCCCCAAAATAATGACATCACAGCATTGCCATTATAGTGTCATTTTTTTGGAAAGAAACAAATTCAAGGGAGGCAGACACACCTCCTTCTCCTTCCTCCCAAAGACCTGCTGAATTATGAGGTGGAAGCTGTAACAACACAGAAAAAAGGCCGTGCCGCCCATGGTGGAGTACATGCTGGAAGAGAGCGGCCAGGTATGCGCCGGGAGAAGAAAACCACCTAAAAATGCCAGTGCTGGAGACAAGGCCTTAGGAACACTAAGCTCAGGGTTGAGAAATGCAAAGTTGTGAGTGGCAGGAGTGAGGGTTAATTATCATGAATTATCATGGTCTTTTTTTTTTTTTTTGAGACAGGGTCTCAATCTGTCACCCAGGCTGAAGTGCAGTGGCGTGATCACAGCTCACTGCAGCCTCAACCTCCTCAGCTCAAGTGATTCTCCCACCTCGGCCTCCCCAGTAGCTAGAAGGCATACGCTACCATGCCCAGCTAACTTTTGTATTTCCAGTAGAGACGGGGTTTCGTCCTATTGCCCAAGCTGGTCTTGAACTCCTGGGCTCAAGTAATCCACTGTGTCTGGCCCAGGGTCATTTTAAAAACTGTATTTGGGCTGGGCACGGTGGCTCACGCCTGTAATCCCAGTACTTTGGGAGGCCAAGGCAGGCAGATCATGAGGTCAGGAGATAGAGACCATCCTGGCTAACACGGTGAAACCCCGTCTCTACTAAAACTACAAAACGTTAGCCGGGCGTGGTGGCACGTGCCTGTAGTTCCAGTTACTCGGGAGGCTTAGGCAGGAGAATCGTTTGAACCCAGGAGGCGGAGATCGCGCCACTGCACTCCAGCCTGGGCGACAGGATGAGACTAGTCTCAAAAAAAAACAAAAAACAAACAAAAAAAAAAACAGCTGCATTTGGAGCCAAGCCATCAAGGGCAGATGACTTTCAGGGAAGCCCCTTGCCCAGCCTCATACAGAGATGTGGCCACTCTCCCATTTAGGGGAAGGGCCAAGAAGGAACCAGCTCAGCTTCCTATGCCATCAGCCCAGTCTTTTCATAAAGTTCAAACGGACATCTGGGGAAAACAAATACTTGAGGGAACAAGAGAGAAATTCTAATGAAATCTGGTGAGAATTCTTGGAGAGACTCAAGGGTTGTGTATCCATAAAACACAAACAGGATGCTATGAAAAGGGAGCAATGAGAAACCAGAAAATAGTTTTTCTAACTTTTGGGAACTTCGTTTAGAAGCTTTTTAAATTTTTTTTTGAGACAGAGTCTTACTCCGTCGTTGCCCAGGCTGGAATGCAGTGGTGCGATCTCAGTTCACTGCAACCTCCGCCTCCCGGGTTCATTCTCCTGCCTCAGCCTCCCGAGCAGCTGGGATTACAGGCGCACGCCACCTTACCAGGCTAATTTTTGCATTTTTAGTAGAGACAGGGTTTCGCCATGTTGGCCAGGCTGGTCTCAAACTCTTGATCTCAGGTGATCCACCTGCCTCGACCTCCCAAAGTGCTGGGATTACAGGTGTAAGCCACCACGCCCTTTTGTTCTAAGGGGCACTTCTCAGGAATCTGGGAATCAGAGAATGACTGAGGTACTGAAACAGTTCCAGATCTCAGATTCCAGTGACTTCTGCTAACAATGTATGTAAGTACAGTGAGTCAGAGCCATTCCTTAGATAGTGTGCAGAGTCTCAGAGGTTAACAGAGATTGCCAAGGTGCCCTTGGCACAGGCTGGAAGCTGGCATAACCTCCTTCCTCCCCTTTGGGCTTGATAACAGGTAAACAAGTGACATGTTACACAAGGACATCAAGCTCCCCCTTAATACCCTTAATTTATTCCATAACCAGACAAAAGAACAGGTCATTTTTTAGGCCAAAAGCCTATTTTCATAAAGTTAGAACATTGTGAGTAAAAAGACCATGTTGCTCATCTCTCCTGAAAGCTGGCCTCGGGAGAAAGCCCCTCCGCCCCGCTCTAATCCTCTAACTGCAAAGGTAGGCAGAGGTGGACATCCTCGCTGCCACGGCCCCAGCACATCCGGCTGGCTGGGTTCTGGCTGCTCCACAGGCCTTGCACTGAGCACAGATTGACCTGCAGCTTGTTTCCTCTTCATTATCTGGGGGGAGATTTTTCAGTGGTTGGGAAATAATGATTTATTCTAAGCCACTGTTTGGGCCCAAGGTGAGAGGATCCTTTGATAAGGGACATATTTACCATTTGAACATCTACTATGTGCCAGGCACTCTCCTAAGCTTGGGGAGGGGCAGTGAACAAGGCAGACTGGGTCCCTGCCCTCCTGGGGCTGACATCCTACTAGGGCAGATTGGCACACGGCAAACTAAAAACAGCTATATGGTGTGAAAAGCACCAGGACACAGAGAAGTAGGGCACCCTAAAATACCTGGGGGTGGGGGCGGGCTTACTGAGAATGCAACCTCTCTGAGGACTGCAGGAAGATGGGCAGTGGGCATGAGAAGGACAGGGGAGGGGTCTTTCTGGCAAAGGCAGAGGGAGTGAGTGCTGTGCCTGTCCCAGCACCCAGCAAAGTGGATGCTCACATGCTTCTGTGGGGCCGGGTGCACTTTAGAAAGGACTAATCTGACGTCACAGATAAGCTGCATGGTAACTCAGTTTTGTGCCCATGCTACTGGTTTTAAAAATGAGAACATATTCATTTCATAACTGGCCACAGAACTGTAGCTGTATGTATTGTTGCATGCCTTCTCAATGCATGACATATTTAACAATCCAACTTTAGTCTATTCTCAACAAGGTGACCCTCTCAAAATGCAAGGCAGACCACATTGCTGCTCTTAAGCCCCTTGTGCAGCGTAAAAGCCCAGGTCCTCCCGGCCCTCATCTGCTCACCTCCACTG
Source organism: Macaca fascicularis (assembly GCF_037993035.2). Taxonomy (NCBI): domain Eukaryota; kingdom Metazoa; phylum Chordata; class Mammalia; order Primates; family Cercopithecidae; genus Macaca; species Macaca fascicularis. The sequence goes on along the minus strand of NC_088384.1, from coordinate 8,663,486 downwards.
AGCTACTTCATCCTCAACTATTTCTTCTAAAAATTTACCCTGACTGGGCATGGTGGCTCACGCCTGTAATCCCAGCACTTTGAGAAGCCAAGGTGGGAGGTCTGCTTGAAGCCAGGAATTTAAGACCAGCCTAGGCAAGATGGTGAGATCCCACCTCTAAAATAAATAAAAAAATAAAATTAGCCAGGTGTGGTAGTGTACACCTGTGAGTCCCAGCTACTCAGGAGGCTGAGGCGGGAGGACTGCTTGAGCCCAGGAATTTGAGGCAGCAGTGAGTTACGACTGTGCCACTGCACTTCAATCTGGGTGACAAAGTGAGACCTGGTCTCTTAAAAAAAAAAAAAAAAAAAAAACCATGGAGAATACCTGACTTTGCTTCATGAATGGCCCCATACTGGAAGGAAGGGAGGTTCCCACAAGACCCCCCGCCCCCAGCTTTAGGGAGTAGGAGAGGTCCATGAGCATCTCCTGGACCGGCCTTGCCTCCAAAATGCCAAAGAGAAGACCAGACCCCCTGCATCTCTCCACTGTCACTGCCACTATCACCTCTCCTTTGTGTGGCTGCAGTCATCTTTTCCCTAACAGGGCTCCCAGCTTCCCACAGTAACTCAGTGTTTCGTATCCATGCTACTGTTTTTAAAAATTAGAACATATTAATTTCATACTTGTCCATAGAACTGTAGCTGTGTGTATTGTTGCATGCCTTCTCAAAGCATGAATTATTTAACAATCTGACTTCAGTCCACTCTCAACACAGTGACCCTCTCAAAATGCAAGGCAGACCACATGGCTGCTCTTAAGTCCCCCCACGCAGAGTAAAAGCCCAGGTCCTCCCGGCCCGCATCTGCTCACCTCCACTGAGCTACTTCGTCCTCCGATCCTGCTCTCCAACCCCCCACCACTGCTGTCCACCCTACACCAAGCTCCACTCGGCTCCTCTGTTGGTCCTAGCACTGCCAGGCACAGTCAATGTGCTGTCTTCTCCCTGAAATGGTCTCCCTCCTGCCCCACAGGCCTGTATCAGCCCCCACCCCAGTGAGGTCTTTTCTGACCCTGCCCTAGCCCACTCAGACCCCCTCCCTGCTTTATTCTTCTCTCCCAAGCACTTAACTCCTCTTAAGGAGCTACATAATTTACTTAACTGTTTTATTTCTTGTCTGTCTGCCCCTCTAGAAAGTCAGCTCTAGGGCCGGGCATGGTGGCTCATGCCTGTAATCCCAGCACTTTGGGAGGCCGAAGTGGGCAGATCACTGAGGTCAGGAGTTTGTGACTAGCCTGGCCAACACGGTGAAACCCCATTTCTACTAAAAATACAAGGATTAGCTGGGTGTGGTGGCCCATGCCTGTAATCCCAGCTACTTGGGAGGCTGAGGCAGGAGAATCACTTGAACCCAGGAGGCAGAGGTTGCAGTGAGCTGAGATCGTGCCATAGCATTCCAGCCTGGGCGACACAGCGAGACTGTCTCAAAAACAAAAAACAAACAAACAAACAAACAAAAACAGCTCTAGGAGGGCAGGGACATTTGTCAGTTGTGCTCACTGCTACAGCTCCAGTATCCAGTGTCAAATACAAAGCAGTCGCTCTGCAAATTGCTGGATGAATTCAGGACAAGAAAAGTTGAAGAGCCTGGGTAATTCTGATTTATGGATACTGAGGATTCAAAGATGGAAAATAATGACAGCATTTATGTGAAGGTGCTATAACTCTAACGGTTAGAATTCTTTCATAAACACTACTGCACACGCTAAACTAAACCACACACAGGTTTAGCAACCATGGTTGGGGGTGTGTGAGGTTCAACCCTGGCTACCACCAGCCTCACGGGAGGCCCTCCTGCTGCCTGACAACCCAGCTGGGGCCCATGGGTTTCTGGGTCCTCCATGTCACCAGCTTTGGCTCAGCTCGGGCTATTCATGTCTGTCGTCAGTCCCCTGGAAGAAAGAATGGGGTCTTCTGCTTGTCTCTACCACCCAGGTCACCTCCTATAAGCTGCTCAGGCAGTAAGGCCCACGTTAAGATAGTGCTTTGCACCATTAGCAAAGCTGGGATGGTTTTTTTGTTTTGTTTTGTTTTTTGGAGATAGAGTCTCGCTCTGTCACCCAGGCTGGAGTGCAGAGGCACAATCTCAGCTCACTGCAAGCTCCGCCTCCCAGGTTCATGCCATTCTCCCACCTCAGCCTCCCAAGTAGCTGGGACTACAGGCACCTGCCACCATACCCAGCTAATTTTTTTTTTTTTGTATTTTTAGTAGAGACGGGGTTTCACCGTGTTAGCCAGGATGGTCTCGATCTCCTGACCTTGTGATCCACCCGCCTCGGCCTCCCAAAGTGCTGGGATTACAGGCGTGAGCCACCGCGCCCGGCCAAAGCTGGGATGCTTTTTAAGAGCCCAACTATCTGGCACAACTCATTTTGTTTCCAATGATTTCATCTGGAAAAGTGAACATTCCTCAAAGGAAGAGATAAGAGACCAGTAAATAAAGTGACTTATATCTCTCTGGAACATGGTGTAATACATTTGATTCAACAATGGAAAACAGCTTGTGCACTGCAAGATGCTTGCGCTTAAAGGCTGGCCTCTCCCTCAAGGGAATCACACTGAGGCCTACAGCTCAGCAGGTCCTAGGCCCTCCGGAAGCACCCATCAGCCTGGGCAGGGTGAGCCAGAACACACTCGAAGGTGCTTCCAGAGATTAAAAAAACAGCCAGCATCTCCAGGCAGACACAACTAATTGTTGCTATAGAAACCATCACCATCACCTCAAAACCAGAGGATTTCAAACCACCTCGTGGCACAGAACTATCCACTGCAAACTGAAGAAAAACAGTGGGAGGAAGAGGAATCTTAGGAACTCTGCTAGGACACAGAACCACTTCAAAGAAACACAGCGCAGACTCTCCAATATTCTGTTAAGAAGAAAAGAGAAAAAGAGAGGGGGGAGAACACATCTTGTTTCAGTCTACACAATAGAGCAGCCCTCTTCCTCCCACAGGAAAAAAAAATTATCCCGGAGCCGAGTGCACCTGTGGTCCCAGCTCCTCAGGAGGCTGAGGTGGGAGGACTGCCTGAGCCTAGGAGTTTGAGGCTGCAGTGAGTTATGATCACGCCTGTGAATAGCCACTGCACTCCAGCCTGGGCAACATAGAGAGACCCTCTCTCTTTAAAAAAAAAAAAAAAAAAAACTGCTCGGAGGTGGTTAAGGAAAACCGAACAACAGAGCAACCCCAGTGCAGTTCTTCTGCTTACCATACCTGCTCATCGGCAGCTCTGGAGCTCACGACTCCTGTCCAGGAGAATCTCCAGCTCTGCTCTTTCCACCCTCCCCACACTGCCAAGCCCATGATGATTTTAAGTCCAAATGTTGGCTAGCACAGAGCTGTCAAGGCCAACAGGGGCTCCTCATGGCCAGTTCTGTCCCACCAGCCTCCGCTCTCCTCATTTAGCCCTTGCTTCTGCCGTCATCTATGGCCTAACTTCACTGTCCTTGCAGCCAACAAGCCATCCTGTGGTCTGTTTTTCTCAGCTGCATAAGCAGCATTTCTCCCTGTTGTCTGGGCATCTTCCAGTCACTTTTTTTTTTTTTTTGAGACAGAGTCTCGCTCTGTTGCCCAGACTGGAGCGCAGTGGCACGATCTTAGCTCACTGCAACCTCCGCCCCCGAGTTCAAGCAACTTTCATGCCTCAGCCTCCCGAGTAGCTGGGACTACAGGAGCCCGCCACTATGCCCAACTAATTTTTAAAAATATTTTTAGTACAGACAGGGTTTCGCCATGTTGGCCAAGCTGGTCTCGAACTTCTGGTCTCAAGTGATCCACCCATCTCGGCCTCCCAAAGTGCTGGGATGACAGATGTGAGCCACTAAGCCTGGTCCCGGTCATATTTTTATTTTATTATTTATTTATTTATTTTTGAGACCGAATTTCGCTCTTGTTGCCCAGTTTGGAGTGCAATGGCACGATCTCGGCTCACTGCAACCTCCACCTCCCAAGTTCAAGCGAATCTACTGCCTCAGCCTCCTGAGTAGCTGGGATTACAGGCATGTGCCCCCACGCCTGGCTAATTTTGTATTTTTAGTAGAGACGGGGTTTCGCCATGTTGGTCAGGCTGGTCTTGAACTCCCGACCTCAGGTGATCCGCTTGCCTTGGCCTCCCAAAGTGCTGGGATTACAGGCGTGAGCCACCGTGCCCAGCTCCAGTCATTTTTCATGGCTGTAAAATATCATGTCATGGTCCCACACTCCACTGAGCCAAGCCCTCATGTCCAGATGTCTGGGTTTTCAGGTAGTCCCTAGGCAGAGCCCAGGTTGGGATGTCATGGCACATGCAGCTTCCACTTCTGTTCCACTGTTTCCCTGGCGCGGTCTCTGGCTCACACATTCCAAAGAGAGTTGGTGAACCTCTGGATACAGTTTAAAAAGCAAGACTTCAATCTGATGTCCTCCATCTACACTTAAGGGGTAAACCACAAACCCTTGAGAAAGGATGGGAAAACATCCGGAGAGGCAGAGGAGGAAAATGGCCCAAAGAACACCTTGGCTAAAAAATGCTGCTGCCTCTGAAGTCCTTAAAGTGGTTCATTGTCTCTTCACGTGCTGAATCTGAGAGTGCTGTAGGCAATGAAATATCACCTGCCATCTTACACATGCATCAGAAATAGACAGGAGGAGGAAAGAAAAGAAGGCGTTCACATAAAACAAGACTTCAGCTGTCGTGGAGGCAGGTGAGCCTCACATAGCCTCTAATTTCACGAACGGGAGTACAGAAATCAGGTTGGTTGTTTTTATTTTTAAGAAACTTCAAATACATAAGCCTCATTTGTGAAATTTTAAATTTGAAACTCCTTTAATATATAAGTTGTCAGAGTATTTCATCGGTCCTGATGGACTGATGCCCATTCAACTCAGTAGATGGTGTTAATGTCTGAAGACAATGAAGTACACCCCAAAATGGTGGTGGAGGCACTTGCAGGTAATCAGGCTGGTGAAGGGAATCACTGGGTATACCCTACCTGGAACACCAAATTTAAGGAAAAATACACACAAATACACATACCTCTAAACAAACAAAATCAATAAAGCTACACTAAACATAATTTCATTTTTGATAATTCAGAAGTCATTTTTTACACTTACAAAGGGTTCTCAGTGCTAAAATTTAGAAGCCTCATCTCAAATTTGCCATAAACAGCAATGAGACATTGGGCAAGTCCCTTATCTTCTCAGCATCCAACTACTTTCACATGAAAAGAAGACAGTGGGATTGAACAAGCTCTTAAGAGTTCTCTGGGCCGGGCGCGGTGGCTCAAGCCTGTAATCTCAGCACTTTGGGAGGCCGAGACGGGTGGATCACGAGGTCAGGAGATCGAGACCATCCTGGCTAACACGGTGAAACCCTGTCTCTACTAAAAAATACAAAAAACTAGCCGGGCGAGGTGGCGGGCGCCTGTAGTCCCAGCTACTCAGGAGGCTGAGGCAGGAGAATGGCGTAAACCCAGGAGGCGGAGCTTGCAGTGAGCTGAGATCCGGCCACTGCACTCCAGCCTGGGCGACAGAGCGAGACTCCACCTCAAAAAAAAAAAAAAAAAAAGATTTCTCTGAGTTTAAAACGTTTTAAGAGGGCCTCCTATAAGCAGGAGATTACAGGAGAATATACGTGAATTAAAGCCAAGTAATTAAAAGAGTGTGTGTGTGCAGTGAGCATGGCTGCAAAGATCTTCCCTGCTTCATCAGCTCTGGGCCTGACGGCAGCCCTGTGCAAGCATACCCACCAAGACCCCAGTGTCAAGGCTTGAGCCCATTATTAGGGTCTCACTGTGAAACAAGCCACAGTCAGCATAAAGAAAGTCCATGTTTCCCAAGCATGTCCACATCACAGAAATTACTTACAATGTTGGTAACACAAGGTCTCATCTATGCTACAAGTCCTGCACACACACAGAGGCTAAAATTTAAAGGGAAAGTAAACAGCAATTAATATTTGTGTCTTGCAAAACTAGTAAAAAGTGCTCTGACTCTGGGTCTCAGGGCTTCTCACTGAAGATGCTGTCAGTGGCTTCTGAGAACTGAAACACAGTGACAGCACTGGGCTCAGTGGATTGTGAAATATTTAGTGGGAGTGGCGTGCCTGTGAATAGCTTGATCCTGCTTCCAAAGTACAGGCAAAAGAACGAGTATCTCAGAACCCCAAAACAATCTTGTCTGGTTTATTTCCAGGTTCTTTTGTTCACTTTTAAAATGGATGTCGGCCGGGCGCGGTGGCTCAAGCCTGTAATCCCAGCACTTTGGGAGGCCGAGACGGGCGGATCACGAGGTCAGGAGATCAAGACCATCCTGGGTAACACAGTGAACCCCCGTCTCTACTAAAAATACAAAAACTTAGCCGGGCGAGGTGGCAGGCGCCTGTAGTCCCAGCTACTTGGGAGGCTGAGGCAGGAGAATGGCGTGAACCCGGGAGGCGGAGCTTGCAGTGAGCTGAGATCCGGCCACTGCACTCCAGCCTGGGTGACAGAGCGAGACTCCGTCTCAAAAAAAAAATAAAAATAAAAATAAAAAATAAAATGGATGTCATACTAATCACACAGCTGGGGACATCTTTCCAACTGTGTGACGTCTGCTCTAGAATGATGGTCTACTTCAACTTGGACAAGGCAGGAGAGCGACCCGCCACCTGGGGCTCCAAGCAGGGGTTCCCTTCCCTTTCAGGTCTTCATGCCTCCCTTCACTGTATCCTTCTCCCTCAAACCGCCTCCCAGATGACTGTCAAGATACTAATTATTCTTTAAGATCAAGATCAGATGCCACCTCCTTCATAAAGCCTTCCTTTAGTCCCAAATGTCAGCTCTGCTGCCTGGCCTGCCTGCCTGTGTTCCTCTCACACAGGGCTCCTTCCATTCAACCTCAGATGGAGGGCGGTCATCCAGGCATCTGTCTCTCCCAAGAGAACTAAGATCCTCGAGGGCAGGAACCACATGGGGTTTATTTTTGTGTCCCAATGCCAGCACAAAGTTCTCTGTGTTAAATACGAATGCCATGCTTTTCTCATCACGAACCATGAGGTGACTTGGGAACAGAGCCATGCACAAAACAAGACAGAGGAAGTAGTCTGGGTCTCTGACAGTGTGGTGTGCCCACCAGCCATGCCACCTCTAGACTCTGCAGATGAGAGGAATAAACTTCTCTTTAAGCCACTGTTATTTTGAGGGTCTCTGAGACTTGTAGTCTAACTCATACACTTTCCTGCTACCTGTGCTCTCTGCCCCAATTCCATAGCCAGAACACACAGCAGCACCAGGACCTCTGGGTTTGGGCCCTGGACACACTCAGAACCTTTGTCTCAGCTTCCAGACCTTCTCTGGACCCTCCTGTCCTCGTGTCTCACTCAGAGCATAGCACGGGTGAGGCACCCAGTCAATCCTGACCTAAGAAGTACATGGATACCCACGTTCACACCACGTAAACGAGGGAAAACACTGAATAAATGAATTTGAAAATGATTGTCTTTCAAATTAATTGAAATGTTTCTAAAATGCATTTGGAAGTATGAAAGTAGGTCATTTTGAAATAACAAAAGGCACTCTCATAAAAAGCAAAAATACCTCCATGGTTTCGGTGATCCAATCTCTCAATCTGGTTTGGGTCAGTGGGAAACTTTAAGAATTAAAAAACAGGCCGGGCGCGGTGGCTCAAGCCTGTAATCCCAGCACTTTGGGAGGCTGAGACGGGCGGATCACGAGGTCAGGAGATCGAGACCATCCTGGCTAACACAGTGAAACCCCGTCTCTACTAAAAATACAAAAAAAATTAGCCAGGCGAGGTGGTGAGCGCCTGTACTCCCAGCTACTCGGGAGGCTGAGGCAGGAGAATGGCGTGAACCCGGGAGGCGGGGCTTGCAGTGAGCTGAGATCCGGCCACTGCACTCCAGCCTGGGCAACAGAGCCAGACTCCGTCTCAAAAAAAAAAAAAAAAAAAAGAATTAAAAAACAAAAGTTTTTGACAGTTCAAGTTCAAAAGGAAATTTACAGATGAAGAAACAGAGGCATAAGAGTATTTAAATAACTTGCCCAAGTCACACAACTAGTAAGTGGCGGAGCTCGGATTCAAAACTAGACCAGGTGCTCCAGAGCCTCCCTGAGCCACCAGGCTGTGCTGTCTCCTGCGTGAGACACAGGCAACAAAAGACACCAAGGAAAGGGAGAGGCGAGTTACGTGTGCATGACTCTGAAGAGTGACAGGCTGGATGTTAAGGGAGGCAGCACGCCAACCCGGGCCCAACAAGAGTAGAATGCTGACGAGAATTCTTTCGTTCACTCACTTATTCGCTCAGTGTTCACTGAATGCCCATTCCAGAAGCCTGCCTGCTCAAACAGCTCAGGGTGTTGAGGGAGGCAGACATATAACTCAGGCCTGCCTTGTTCACAGTTGTATCCCATGGCTGGGCACAGCGCCTGGCTTACACGAGGCAATGATATGTGAGAAGCAGCAATGAATGAATCCCAGTCTTGCTGTAAACCAGCTGGGTAATCAGGGGCACATTACTTAACCTTCCTGAACCTTAGTTTCCTCATCTGGAAAACAAAACGAACACTGCCTACTACTCCTTGGGATTGTCGGAGGATTGAAGTAGCCACTCTCCACCCAGGGAAGTGAGGAAGTGGCTTCCCAGCCAGTGACACCAAGTTGAACCTTGGATGGGAATGGGGCAGGTGCAGAGTAGAGAGGCGGGAGGTGTTCCAGACAGAAGAGACCTTAGGTGATGCGAGGGCGGTGGAGGAACAAAGTCAGTGTCAATGGGACCAGCCAGGGTTCAGAGGGCTCCACACAGCCGATGCCTGCCCTGAAACAAGAACAGTGAGGAAGGAAGGAGGAACTGGTAGATTTCTACACAGAAATCCCCATGTGGTTTAAACGCAATGAGTTTCTCATAATGCGTAATCTTCCAGCTGCTGGCTAGGCTGAGAACTATTTTACACACTATTAATAGTTACATTTTTTAATTTAACAGAGCCATGCAGAGATCACGTTGTTATTATGATTAACAACCAGGGTATATTCACTTACACAATCCCTCTCTTCCAAAACAGCCCAGAAAATGTCACAAAACCCCCAACTGTAAGGAACACAGGTGGTATTAATAACTCTAAATTTTCAAAGCTAAAATGAAAACGTTTAATGTTTTCCCATGAAAACTCAATGTTAAAGAAAACAGAAAATCTATCCTCACTTCCAGTTTCTAGCCTCTTCAGAGCAATCTTTGTAAATACTCAAATCATGTCACTTCCCTTCTCCAAACCATCACATCACTTCAACCCTAACTCCTCCGCTGTACTGTAAATCCCATCATGACCTGGCCCCTGTCTGCCCTTCCACCCATTCCCCCACCACTCTCCCTTACCTGCTGACCCTTCTCTGTCCCAGCACAAGATCTTCTGTTTCTTCAACATAATAAGCTCATCCCTGCCTCAGAGCCTTTGCACATGCTGTTCCCTCTGCCTGGAATGCTATTCCCTGAGACAAGGGTATGGCCGGCTCCCTCATACCATTTGGGGCATCGCTTAGAGAACCTAGCCACACCTCCCATCACCACCAACTCTAGCCTGTTACCTTCTATTCTAACTCTTTTTATATTTCTTCAAAGCACATACCACTACCTCAGTTTTTACCTGTGTGCAGTCTGGTTTCCCCTCTAGACAGTAAATTCCACAAGCATATCTCACATATGACAACAGGTCCTTCCTAACATTTGTTGAAATTGACAGCGACACATTTGGGGATCTTTACAAGTCAAATGGTGGGAGAGCAAAGTGTTGACTTGATAAAAGGATATCAAATAAGACCTTTAGGATAATGTACTATTGTTATCAATTTTACTCACAAAGGCCATATACTGACATATCTTGGATTACACAGGCGAGAAAAAATATTAAGTTACTCGGATTATTAATTACAAACGTTTCTTGAGCTGAGAGCAAAACAATATTTTGATGATTCTTAAAAAGTCAATTGTTACAAAAAAAAAAAAAAGGAAAAAGCCAGTTCTTCCACAATGGCCAGCTTGTGCAGCCACTAAGTCAGAAGCACTTCCCACCTGGAGCCTCCTGGGCAACCCCTGGGATACCCCCCTGTCCACATGCCACTAGAAATCCACACTTTTATTTTGCTTTTGATCTTCAAAAAGGGGTCCTCTCTGAATCAAAGGAGCCAATTGTGTCAGGAGACAAAAGATCCAATCAGTTACACAGCACTTTACATTCTCAAGTATCAAGAGTTGCTATATCACTGAATCAGCATTTATATTTACAGTAGAATTTGAAAACACCTGACAAAGCCAAGTTCCCATAATTAAGTCCAAAGCACACATTCAGAACCTAGTCTATTATTATCTTTATGTGTCAGAGGAAAACCTTGTTATCCCTGAAAAGTTGAGGTCTGAGACTTTAAGAGATTGGAAATAAACTCTCTCTATGGTTCTATATACCTCCCCAACTTTCCTTAAATCCTGAACAACTCTTTAAGAAATACAGGCTTCTCAAAGCAATGAGATGTAGAAAGGTACCTCTCTGAATAATCCTGCATGCCTGGAGGGCGGGCAAAGCCGACTTTGCCAGTGACTGCCAAGCCCAGCATTGTTTTTCTCTGGACTGTAGATTGTCAAAACAAGAGACCTGCCCAAAGTGGAAGCCTCAATTCAAGCCCAAAAATAAATGACAAAATAGATAAGAGCAACAGAACAAACCCATGTTCATGTTTGAGGGAACCAAAGAACCAAGGGTGGTGTGTTAGACGTCTAGACCAAAACATACACCACCAACTCTTCCCAAGCAAAAGCAGCAGCCTGTCCGTCCTATACTCTCCACCGTGGCGCCTCAAGGGGAAGTGGCTCCGCACAGATGACATGGGTCCACCCACTCGAACCCCGAGAGGGCCCTTGCAGCCCCCGCACCCACTGCACTGTCCTTCACAGAACCAGACCCTCTCTCTTCCCAGCATCTGCAAGTGGCAGAAACTACGAACTTTTCCCATCTGGAGAAAAATGCTATTGCAGCTGGAGAAACATTCTTGGAGATTATGAATAAGATATTCTGATTGTAAAGAATTGTAAATGTGATGCTGAAGTGTGTGAAAGTCTGAACAAGCAGACGAGGAAATATTATGGCGCCATGGTAACAGAAACCATGGAAGAAACTCCAGTTTCACAGAACTGTTTAAAAATAAACCGGATACTCAAATACCAGTGAAAAGCTACAATGACTCACACTGTTCTCCTCAAATACTTACAAGAACAGCCAGTTCTTTAACACACTTGTCTTCCAGGCTTTTTCCCCACTGGAGAAATGTGAGACAAAGAGAGTAAAAAGAAGCTTTGAAATTTTCTCTAATTTTACCAGCAAGTTGATCTGAGTAAGAACTTACATGTTTTAGAGTTGAGATGGGAGTATGGAAACGTGCAGAGAGCACTAGGGCCTTGAATAAAAACCACACTAAATTCAAAACATACAACCGAGGCCCAGAGTGTGCTCAACTGTGTGCCCAAACACCAGTCAATTTGGTAAAGAGCTACAGCACAATTTCTATGAGAAACGCAAGACCTTCAAGGCACTGTGTACGTGTGCAGACTGCCTTTTCCCCTCTTGGCTCGTGTGTACACCCCTCCCTTGGGCCCTGCCTCAGCCGCACATCCTCCAACTACACTTACAACCTTTCAATGTGGCAGCGCACATGGTACACCTCCTGGGGCCTCCCCAGTCTGGCTTCCCAGCCTGCCCAGCAGCCTTGCCCCTCGTGGGCCAGCCCTGATAGCCACACGTGCAGCACACTGCCACCTGAGACTGCCGCCTTCCTGGTCAACCCCCACCTACCCTGCAAGGCCCAGTATGAGTGTCACCTCTTCCAAGGAGCCCCCCACCGTTCTAGTGGCCCTTTGCCTACCACTGCCCCTTTATAGTTCCCCTATGGTGCCATTATTTGGCCCCCATTCCTCTTTCCCCAACCAAGTTGTTAACCCTGGTAGATCAGATCATACTCGAGTCACCCGCCTTCTCTAGTGCCTATCACGGTACCCACAGCTCCTCAGTGAGGGTCATTGACAGAAAAAATGGAGACAGGGCATGGATTTCTTAGGAAACCTCAGAGTCCAGCAGTGTCTGTGCCATATTCCTGATTATCCTTGACCTGCCTCCTCCCTGTTCCCCTTTCCCCTGCCCTAACTCACCACTTCTCTCCTTTTCCCATGGTGGGGGGCGGGGGGGTGGCGGGAAAGAAGATTCTTCTGCACACACTGCCCCTCTTCTACATGTGCAGAGACCTACTGTGGACATGTTCCAGACTCACGGTCTTGTCTGGAGTCAGAACACTAGAAACACTCGTTCACAAATAAGCTTTGCCACCAGCTGGTGAGCAGTTTCAATGAAGTAACTGTACTTAGGCAACACTTAAAATTGACTTTGTGAGGGATGATTTTTCAATCTTTTGCAACACAAATTATTCATCAAGTCCTATAATCACGGAGATTTCAATTTAGCTTGTTACCAAAATCCCAAACACTGGCTTCGAGGAAAAAGTGTTTCCGCAGAGACAAGGTCAACCTGAGAACAGGTTCACGGGCCAGACACTGAAACACACTGGTCCCAAGGGAACACAGGCAGCACCCTCAGACAGTATGAGACCTGAAGAGCCCAGAGAGTCCTACGCATCCCAAGGGCTCCATGGCACCCCTGAGAGAGGACCTAGCCATCAAGTCTTAATGGCCACGTTACCCAAGTACATTCTATCACTTCATTCTTCCTGTTGAAAACTACAGAATTCCGGCCAGGCGAGGTGGCTCACACTTGTAATCCCAGCACTTTGGGAGGCTGAGGCGGGCGGATCACGAGGTCAGGAGATCGAGACCATCCTGGCTAACACGGCGAAACCCCATCTCTACTAAAAAAAATACAAAAAATTAGCTGGGCATGGTGGTACCTGTAGTCCCAGCTACTTGAGAGGCAAAGGCAGGAGAATGGCGTGAACCCGGGAGGTGGAGCTTGCAGTAAGCCAAGATCGCGCCACTGCACTCCAGCCTGGGCGACAGAGCAAGACTCTGTCTCAAAAAAGAAAAAAAAAGAAAACTTCAGAATTCCACTCATTAAACAGGGATAACAATGCACACCCTGTGACTTCTGAGGATTCACTTAGATCATGCAGGAAAATATCTGTCTCTCATCTGGCAAACAATCCATGTTAGTTCCCTTCCCTGGCTCCTATATCAGTGGAAAGAGATGGAGCTGAAAGACCCCGGACTTAGCACAAGACTCCTCCCCTCCGGCCTTCAGTTCCCTTGTTCATGGAGCAGGTGATCTTTAAGTCCTAAGAAGACTCAAACATTCTAAGGGGACATGAAGCATAGGCAAAGGCAAAGGATGGGCTGGTTTAAGTGAAAATATCTAGTATGCATTTTGTATCAAAACAAAAAAAGAAAAAAGATTTTTACATATATCAAAGCAGAAATAAAAATGGGGTTACAGCTGGGCATGGTGGCTCATGCCTGTAATCCCAGCACTTTGGAAGGCCGAAGTGGGTGGATCACCTAAGATCAGGGGGTCGAGACCAACCTGGCCAACATGGTGAAACCCCATCTCCACTAAAAATACAAAAAATTAGCCAGGCGTGGCAGCACACATCTGCAATTCCAGTTACTCAGGAGGCTGAGGCAAGAGAATCACCTGAATCCAGGAGATGGAGGTTGCAGTGAGCTGAGATCATGCCATAGCACTCCAGCCTGGGCAACAGACCAAGACTCTGCCTCAAAAAAAAAAGGGAGGGGGGCGCGGAGGAAGTGAATTAAATTAGCATATACCTATTTACACCCATTGCAAATCCATTGGTCATCTACCCACCAATGCCTACTTTCCATTCTTTCAACACCTGTATATTGGGTGCCTCTGCAGCCACATGGTGTTCTGAGTACTGGGAATCCAACAGGTGACAGAACAGACCAAAACTCCTGCCCTTGTGGAATCTGTGTTCCAGCACAGGTGACTGACCCAGCAGGTGCTATGCAGGGAAATAAGTGAGGATGAGATAGGGAGGAGACAGAAAGGAGACTGCTTCTAAACAGAGTGACCAGAGAAGATCCGCCAGAGAAGGTGACACCTGAGACAACACGGGAAGAAGTAAGTCATGAGGGCCCCCAGAGCACAGGCAGCCCCAGCAAAAGGCAAGGGAGGCCCGCCTGGCACGTCTGAGGCACAGAAAGACAGCTGTGGCAACAGTTCCTGGTGAGATGGCTGTGGGTGAGCCCAGGCAGGCAGCAGAAGAAATGATGATGCGTGAACTTAAATGGACACTGAAGACAAAACAAAACGACCTCTTCGTTCAGCTCCTAACCCCACCACCACAGCCCACCTCTCAGTCCCTTCCTAGATGTCCCGGCTCCATCACTGGCAAGGTTGTGTGCCGTGACTGCCATACACTGAATCTCCACACGGCCTTGTTCTCAAGGAGCCCTATGTAAGCAGTCAGGAACATGAGTCAGCACACGAGGTGCTTTCACTTACCACACTCCCTGCCTGGCCACAAATCCTGCACTTACCCTAACTCGGCTCTCCCTCAGACTCGGCGAAGGCCCCCACTCTGGGTGAGGAGCAGGGACACCGGCTCCCAGCCCTTTCCAATGCACCCATGCAGCTCCGAGAACAGCAAAGTCCAGCGTCCCTCGGGGCTCACACAATCTGAAGACCAGCCACACAGACATGGAGCAGGGGGATCCTTCTCCCGGCTCCAGCAGTCTGGACCCCCATCTCCAGAAGGCTTCAATCTCCCACTGGAGAACTCTGGAATGACAGCGGTAGAAGTCTCACCTGTGCCTGACTGGTTGATTTTTCCTGGCTAACTTGCTCCCTGCCCTCTACCCACAGTTGTACAGTGTATAACAAAATCATCATGTTAAATACTAGATTCTAGCTGATAGCCCTAAAAACGACTGCCATTTAAGTTGAGCAAAATTTAAAATGTTTTTTAAATAAACCAAGCAATCACTTGAGGTAAGTTTGGGGAAGGTCTTTTGAAATCAATCACTCTCTCCAGATCCAGTTTCCAAGTTGTTTCCTGGGCTCACGAAGAAGCAGAAGATATGAATAGAGAATGCTAGGCAGTGAATTCCTGAAACCCGAGGATGAAAACACAGATGGTTCTGAAGATCCCACAGAAAGATATGCCAGTTAATCTTATTCTTAAAATTGGCCTGAAGAAGAAAGGGAAGGCCCTGATGCAGAAACTGCGTAAGGAAGCCTCCCCTCTGGAACACACAGGAGGCGTCAGAAAGAAGCCTGACCTTTTCCCTTTCCCATAACCTTAGAGGAAAGGAAGGTCAGTCACAGCAGCAGCTGCTCAGAAGCAGGTAGGGAATCTTTTTCTATGGGAAGAACTCACCAGGTGTGTGCTGTGTGCCAAGGACCACGCCAAGCAGAGGGTGTCCAAATATGAATGGCTCCGCACAGGCCAAATGCCTGTTCCACAGGACCATTTAGGTGGAACCATCTCCCTCTCGACAGCCTGGCACAGTGGCATTCTGGTGTGTGCTACTCGTGCCCGGCTGGTGAAGAGCCTTTCTCCTACTCCACCTGGAGCTCCACAAGGGAAGGGCTTGACCCTTTTTATCTAACCCAAAACAAGTGCTCAAGAAACAAGACAGGAAGACGAGGGAGGGGAGAGAGGAGTGCTCTTTGTGCTGGATCCCAAGGTGGAGAAGGTAAAAATGATGTCTGTGACAAATTAGTATTTTTTAAAAATCCTATATGCAGATTCATATAGCAACCTTTAAAATAACCATGTTGTCCCCAACATCTTCATAGCTCAAAGGAAACAAGCTGATGACCAGCCATCCTGGTGGCATTCAGACCACTTGCTCCAGCTGACAACCACCTAGGCTATCGGAATCAGCAGCAAAGGTAAGACAGGCCCCAAGGTCACCCAGTCCCAGTGCAGCCCATCAGCTCTTAGCTCACCTATGCAACTTAATGAAGAGCTGGAGCTAACTGTGTGTAATCAGATGTGTCCCCAAAACTCGTTGATCTTATGCAATGGGAACACATCAGCTGACAGATCCAGACTTG
The DNA here is from genome assembly GCF_037993035.2 of Macaca fascicularis. Lineage (NCBI taxonomy): Eukaryota > Metazoa > Chordata > Mammalia > Primates > Cercopithecidae > Macaca > Macaca fascicularis. Next base: position 8,647,398 of record NC_088384.1, on the reverse strand, counting down.
CCTTGACTGATTTTTACAGCAAGATTTTTTTAGCCTCCGGTTGGCAAGCACTCTGGGAATGTGGAAATGGAGGCTGAACACTTCCCCAACCTAAACACTCAGTTGATGTTCCACAGGTTTAAAATAGAAAAAGTTACTTTAAAAAGGACAAAAATGATGCTTTTTCAAAATTGATATTAACATGAGAATTCAAACAATAGTGTAAGAAAATGTACAAGAAGAGTCTAAAGATTTGAAATAAAAATGATCAGAAGTGATTCAGTTAGAGCAGGCCTAACTGAACCAGAACAATGCAACTCCACAGCTCCTCCCCTCCCCGTTCCAGTGGGGCCAACCCCACAGTGGGAATGGGAAACATTTCCACAGGGCAATGTTTTTATGAGAAATATACAACAACTTTTGCTTTCAAAGTTGGGTGGGACTAGAACACACAGTGGAAGGATGGAGTCAGGAGACCTGGATTCTTGTGCCCGCTCTGGCTTTAACAGTCTGCCTAACTGTAAGCAGTCACTTCCTGCCAGCCTGTTTCCTTACCTACAAGAGGGAGAGACACTCCCCGGCCAGCCTAGCCCTCAGGGTGAACGAAAGGTCATTATCACTGCATCCTCTAGTCATTTGCTTCTTCGCTAATTAAGACATCTTGAGCACCTGCGACGTTCCTGGAACAGGAGATGGCAGTGTGCAAGATAAAAAAGTCCCTGACTTCTAAGAGACTGCATGTTAGTGGCAACTGGCATCTACCTGGCTTTCAATAAACTACTGAATGAAGGAAAATTCTACCTAGCACCAGACACCATTACTGGGTTTCTAAAATGGAATGATTCCCCCGGCCCCCTGCTGCAGGGAAGCTCCTCCGACGGCTGTGGGCAGGAGCAGGACAATGCTTGCTGTCAGCTCCACAGATGTTACCTAGTACCATTCCTACACCTTAGAGAACAAACAGTAAAACCAAGTGGAAAGCATACACAGACTTAAAAACTCAAACTACTTAACTACTCAGTAATTAGGACATCATTTTACACCAAAAGTAGATTTTTCTATTTTATACAATAGAAGGAAAGAAATGCAGTTCAGAGTAAGTCATTAGATCGTGACCTTATGCTGTCTTCATCTCTGAATCTCAGACGCCGTGCAAAGCAGTGGATCAGCATATGTTTGCTGAATGAGTAACACTGTTCCTGTCAACAGGAATACAGGTTATACCAGGTAGCTCTCAAACTTTCTCCACAATCCAATCCTCCTTTTACGTTTGTGGAAAGGGAGGGGGAAAGAAGCCCAGTCCCCAAGGTCAGCCAATTACACTGGAAGCAGTGCCACCAGAATGTGAGCCCCGCCCTGGGACGGGGCACAGAGCCCTCACTAGCATGCTGGAGAGGGGCCACCCCAGCTCCCGGGTCTCCCTATACCCAGCTGCTTCTCTTCAAGCTGGTGAAGCCCCTGCTGCCGCCACCACCTCCTCTCCTACCTTGGGGCTTTGTGTTTAATCCTGGAAGTCACAATTTAGGAGGCGCAAAAAGAATAAAATTCTGGGTATACAAATGAAAAAGATCCAAACGTGTCTGTCAAGAATAGCCAAAGGGATGGGATTATTTAGCCAGGAGAGGCTGTGGGAGGGATGATGGGTGAAGTATTTGAGATTCTTGCTATTTTTTTAACAGCTTTATTAAGATAATAATTCACACACAGTTCACCCATCTAAAATGTACACAATGATTTTCGGTGTGTTCACAGAGTTGTGCCACATCATGACAATCATTTTAGAACATTTTCATCACCCCAGAAAGAAACCCCACACTCTTCCCCAGTCATCCCCCACCTCCTCTACTCCCAATCCTGGCAATCACTCATCTACTTTCTGTCTCTATGGATTTGCCTATGCTGGACATTTCAGATAAATGGGATCACAACATATGTGGCTCTGGGGATTGGCTTCTTTAGCTTTTTCCATAATGTCTTCAGGGTTCGTCCATGCTGCAGCATGTGTCAGTACTTCACTCCTTTTGTTGCTAAATAATATTCCGTTGTATGAATGTACCATGATTTGTTTGCCCATTACCAAGTGACTGGACGTTTGAGTTGTTTTCCACTTTTCAGCTGTTAATAGTGCTGCTATCACCATCTGTGTATAAGCCTTTGCATGGACAGATGTTTTCATTACTTTTGAGTAGATACCTAGGAGTAGAACTGCTGGGTCAAAATGAGAAACTTCCAAAATCAGGAGTTTCCAACATTCAGCCAGACTGCCTTCCAACAGGGTGCATCATTTGACATTCCCACCAGCAGTGTGTGACAGTTCCAATTTCTCCATATCCTCACCAACACATGTTGTCTTTTTTATTGTAACCATCTTAGTGAGTGGGAAGTTATATCTCATTGTGATTTTGATTCGTGTTTCCCTAATGAAAAATGATGTTGGGTATCTTTTCATGTGCTTATTGGCCAGCTGTATACTATCTTTGAAGAAATGTCTGTTTAGATCCTTAGCTCATTTTTAAATTGGTGTGTCTTTTTATTGTTGAGTTTGGGGGGGGGTTTTTGTTTTATTTAATACAGAGTCTCAATCTATCACTCTGTCACCCAGGCTGGAGTGCAGTGGCACAATCTCGGCTCACTGCAACCTCTGCCTCCTGGGTTCAAGCATTTCTCCTGCCTCAGCCTCCCCAGTAGCTGGGATTACAGGCATGTGCCACCATGCCCGGCTAATTTTTATATTTTTAGTAGAGATAGGGTTTCACCATGTTGGCCCGGCTGGTCTCGAACTCTTGACCTCAGGTGATCTGCCCACCTCTGCCTCCCAAAATGCTGGGATTACAGGCGTGAGCCACTGCACCCGGCCTTTATTATTGAATTTTAAGAGTTCCTCTTCTTTTCTCCCCTACCCCTTTCAATTTTTGTGGTAGAGACAGGATCTCATGTTGCTTGGGCTGGTCTCAAACTCTTGGCCTCAAGTGATCCTCTGAAGTAATGGGATTACCGATATGAGCCAATGTACCCAGCCAAGAGTTCTTTATGTATTCAAGGTATCTTTATCAGATATATGATTTGAAACTATTTTCTTCCATTCTGAGTTGTCTTTTTACTTTCTTGATAACATCCTCTGAAGCACAAAAGTTCTTACTTTTTATGAAGCCCAATTTACCCATTTTTTTCTTTTGTTGTGTTTTGGTGTCACATCTAGGAAAACATTGCCTAATCCAAGGTGACAAAAACTTATGCTATGTTTTAAGAGTTTTACATCTCTTATTATGACTAATTTTTTAAAAATTTTTTTAATTAAAAAAGTTTTACAGATTTAGCTCTTACATTTAGGTCTCTGATCCATCTGGAGCTAAGTTTTATATGTGGCATGAGGCAGAGATCCAAATTCATGCTTCTGCATGTAGATATCCAGTTGTCCCGGCGTCACTTGTTGAAAAGATTTTTCTTTCCCCCATTGAACTGGCTTAGCATCCTTGTCCAAAGTCAACTGACCATAAATGTAGGGGTTTAGTTTTGTTTTCTTGACTCTATCTCATTTTTCCACGTCTATCCTTATGCCCGCACCACAGTGTTTCTTCAATACTGTAGATTTATACATTTTTGTAAATTGGGAAGTGTAAGCTCTCCAACTTTGTTCTCTGCCTTTTCAAAACTGTTCTGACTATTCTTGGTCCCTTCCATTTTCATAGGGATTTTAGAATTGGCTTGCTGATTTGGGATTTTGAGAGGGGCTGCTGTGACTCTGCAGATCACTCTGAGGAGTACCGCCATCTGAACTATGTGAAGTCTTCCAGCCCATGGATGTAGATCTCTTTCCATTTATTCAGGTCCTTTTAAATTTATTTCAACAACGTTTTGTAGTTTTCAGTATATAAGTCTTACACTTCTCTTGTTAAATTTACTTATTCTTTATATACTATAATAAATGAAACTGTTTTCTTAATTCCATTTTTTGAATTATTCCTTGCTAGATTATAGAAATATCGTTATTTTTGTATATTGATCTTGTATCCTACAACCTTGCTGAACCTGTATATTAATTCTAAGAGTTTTTTTGGTGGATTCCTTATGATTTTCTTTTTCTTTTTTTTTTTTGAGACGGAGTCTCCCTCTGTCGCCCAGGCTGGAGGGCAGTGGCCGGATCTCAGCTCACTACAAGCTCCTCCTTCCGGGTTTACGCCATTCTCCTGCCTCAGCCTTCTGAATAGCTGGGACTACAGGCGCCCGCCACCTCGCCCGGCTAGTTTTTTGTATTTTTTAGTAGAGACGGGGTTTCACCATGTTAGCCAGGACGGTCTTGATCTCCTGACCTCGTGATCCGCCTGTCTCGGCCTCCCAAAGTGCCGGGATTACAGGCTTGAGCCACTGTGCCCGGCCATGATTTTCTTTATATAAGACCATGTCATTTTCGAACAGAATGTGTTTTACCTTTTTCTTTCCAATCTGTATGCCTTGTTTTCTTGTCTAACTTCAAAGTTCCTGGTTAGACCCTCCCGTACAATGTTGAGCAGAAGGAGTGAGAAAAGACATCAAGGTCCTATTCTTCTTGATCGTAGGAAGAAAGCTTTCAGTCTTTCACTGCCAGCCCTGGAAGTTTTGATTAATACCCTTTATCCAGTCAAGTTCCCTTCTGTTTCTGGTTTGCTGAGTTTTCTATCATGAATAGGTGTTGATTGGGGTTGGGTGTTTTTTGTTTGTTTTGTTTTTTGTTTTAATGTTGCAGAACAGGCATCACCAAGGACCAAAGTTAACTTAGATTAAAATCATCTGACATCATATATTTTGATGAATTTCAAGTGTCATAAGGAGCCAAATAAAATCCATTTTAAGCAACTCAAAGAAAAACAGCGTATTCTCTGGCTTTGAGAAATGATAAATTTGTGATAATAAACAAGGTATTAGAGGAAAACATGAACATGCCCAAAGCTTACTTTAAACTTTTACACAATACAATATGGAAAGCAAAGAAAGAAAAAGACACAATTGATAAAAAAAATCTTATTACCTAAAATACATTAAGAGCCGATATGAAGACTGAGATCCAGTTCCACTGGACAAAGAAGTTGCTGGAGAGGAACAAACAGAAGAGATGGCTGGGCAGAGACAGAGCTCACTAAGCTCTGCCTGCTAAGCCAGACTGTGTTAGTAGTCCTGGCCACGTCAGTAGTGAAAAGTCCACACAAAGCCCCCAGCCTCTCCTGTCTGCTGTGTAGTCCACTGAGCAGGCCTCGAGGGGCAGCTCTCAGAGAGTGGTGTCTCCTGAATCAGCCTGGCCTGAGGGACTCTGTGGAACCGCACCCCCAGCTGTCCTACAAGGGACACCCAGACCAAGCGAGAAAGACATTTGTGTTAGGTTAAGTCTCTGAGACTTGGGGTTTGCTTGTTACTGCAATGTAACCTAGCTAAATATAATACAACAAATTCCCATGCTGGGAAAAAAGCACAATTTCCTTTAAAATATGGAAATAACTTATAAAATAAGGAAAATTAATATGACAATGCCAGTTTTGGTGGGGCTATAAGAAAACAGAAATGTACTCTAACATTGCTAATAGGCTTCATGGAAAAATCTGGAAATACAGAACAAGGCAGATAACAGTTACCAACCTCTGACCCTTAAGTCCCACTCTGGGGAACATGCCCCAAGCAAATAAACTCAAAGAAAAAATAGCTTGAACAAAATGTTCATCACTGCAATATTTATAACAGTAAAAACTGGAAACAAGTCAACTGCTGAAGGCTAAGAAAACAATGGTGAGTTGACAGAAAGGACACCACACGTCCATTACAGAGGACAAGGCAGGTGAGCTATTTTCCATCCGAAATCGGGTATAAGCAAAAAAGGCAGAGTGGCACAGCGCACCCACTACACATCAGTTTATAAGGCGAGGACTGTAGCCGGGTGTGGTGGCTCACGCTTGTAATTTCAGCACTTTGGGAAGCCAAGATGGGCAGATCACCTGAGGTCAGGAGTTCGAGACCAGTCTGGCCAACATAGTGAAACCCTATTTCTACTAAAAATACAAAAATTAGCCAGGTGTGGTGGTGCACCCCTGTAGTCCCAGCTGCTCAGGAGGCTGAGGCAGGAGAATCACTTGAACCTGGATGGCAGAGGTTGCGGTGAGCCACCACCGCACTCCAGCCTGGGTGACAGAGCAAGACTCGTCTCAAAAAAAAAAAAAAAAAAAAAAAGAGGTGAGGGCTATGTCATCTCTGTATGCCCAGCACTTAGCATGAGGTAGATGCTCAAATGACTGCAGAGTGATTGGATGTCTGCACCGGCAGCTGCCAAGCTGACAGAAGCAAATCAGTGGGGGACGAGGGCAAGAGGAGTCTCTGGGGAGGGAGGGAGCTGACACTCACCAGCTCATTTCTGTAGTGGCTGCAGTGTGCCTTCTCCCAACCTCCTCTGCCTGTTCCTTGGCTGCTGGCACAACCCAGGTTCTGTCCCGGGCCCTCTCTCTTCACCTCTTCTGTTCCCACACACCAAACCACCTTTAACCTTAAGCCCCTGATCTGCTGTCTGGCCCAGACCCACATCTCTGCCTACTGGATGCCTCCACTTGGCCATCACACAGTCCTTGCAAACTATCCCTTTCCCTATGAGCCTGCTCCTGTTCCTGGGTTTTCTACATCAGAAATGGTCCCACCATTCATTCACCCAGCTTCTCAAGCCAGAAACTCCTCTTCTTCCCACACCGAACCCCCCTTACCACTACCACATTCAATCAGCTTCCAAGACCAGACTAAACCAGCTCTTCAATATCTCTTGAATCCTCCCACTTGGCTCTGTCCCCATGATGACAGCTACCTTCGCTAAGGCCACCACTGCCTCCTGCCTAATCCCTAACAACGTCCTGACCCGCAGCCACTTGTCTAGTCCCCAACTCCCTTCATTCTCCATGACATACTGTGACTGTACCACGGTGGTTGGAATGTCTTTTGGAAAATTCAGGTTTTGCCTCCATTCAAACTCCTTCCCCTACTTCCTCCTTCCTCCAGAGGCCAGCAGGGCCTCCAGGCTGTAACTACTGCTCCTCCAGCCTCACCACTCACACCACGCTCCTGGCCACGCTATACACGCTCCGGCCACCATTAACAACCGGCATCTCCCAACACAAGTACCACACTCCTATCAGCTCCACCCCTTCATGCACACTGTTCCCTCTGAACAAATGCACAAATGGATCAGAGGAGGTGAAGGAGAAATCACTTCGCATAGCCAAATAGTTTCAAAAGCAAAATTGTAAGAATCCTTCCAATTACTTTTATAACATAAAGAAGTGTTTAAACTACATGTGAGTATAACATATCTAATATAATCCAGGGTAGGGTCTCCAGAAGTATGGGTACCCCAAACCCGCCACAGTCTAAGGGGGAAGTAAGGACAAAGCTAATAAAGCCAAAGGATTTGTCCCCGAGGACAGGAGTGGAAGCACTCACTGAGCACCACTGCATCCAGGAAGGAGGCACACATTGGCCTCTAAGCCTGGTGAGAGCAGCAATGCACCATGGGCTCACCCACTACTTGGGAGGCTGAGGCAGGATAATCACTTGAACCCAGGTGATGAAGGTTGCAGTGAGATCACACCACTGCACTCCAGCCTGGCAGACAGAGCAAAACTCTGTCTCATAAAACAAAAAGAACAAGTGCTCACTGATTTGCCACCATGTCCCCACAGCAAGAAGCCCCAGTTACACTACAACACGTAAAGCTGCCTGCCCAGGACTGATGCAGTGTTATTCCAGCATAATCCTAGGATCCCTTCACACAGGCATGCACGCACACATGATCCTCTCTCATCCAGCTGGGGATCAGGACTTGAGAGCACATGAGGACACGTCAGCTCATCTCTGCCACCACTGCCCTCGCTTCTGGTGTCCTCACATCCTAACCGCAGTATTTAACAACTGACAGACGGCCACAAATACAGGAGATTGTTGGAACCGAACTGTCGATTCCCTCCTGGGCAGGGGTCGCCGCGAAGGATCACCGACACGAGATTCACAGCAGAGAGTTATTTATTACTAGCGCGCTAGGGTCCCAAGCTCTAAGTTGGCCCTGGGACCCCGACTGCTTGTTACAGGCTGTTTATATAGGCAAATACAAGTTCAAACACAGCTTAGGGCGCGAAATTCAAACAAAGCTTTAGGCGCGTGGTAATTGGGTCTGTCTATGGCCTGAGCAAGGTGTCTTATGCTAATTGGTTAGAGCAGGACCTTATGAGGTTTTTTCTTGGAGTTGCTGATTCCGGGAACTTCGAGGCAGAGTGGGACCCCCGGAATTGGCAGGGTGGGACCCCATGAGGTTGTTTCCCGGAATTGGCAGGGTGGGACCCTATCAGGGTGGGACCCTATCGAGGCAGGGTGGGACCCTATCCAGAGCCACCTGGTGTTAATTTTTTTTATATGAGGCCTAGTTTCTAAGTTTTATGTGGCCTAGTTTCAAGATGTGTGGACCACGTTGCAGGGAGCTGGGCTGTGGGTCCAGGTGCCCGTGCTTCCACTCTGATGCCTAAAATTCTCTGTATGGCTCCATTCCCCTTCATGCCAGTCTTCAGGATCATGCCAGAGCAGCCACGGCCACATACTTCCTGATGACGCCTCCTCTCAGTCAGAGGCACCTGCCCAGTAGGACAACTCTCCCTTAAGCTGCGAGTTTTCCAACTCAAGAGATGCACTTAAACCCTAAAAAAGAAAACTCACATAGGTCCAGATGAGACACAAAGATTCTCCTGGCATAAGTAGAAGGAAAAAATATAGAATGGGTCAGGAGGCTGCCCTTTGTTCAGGTCAGAAAATAGGGGCATTCACAGGGGGCAGAGTGAGCGGGGAAAGAGGGAGAAGAGGAACGCTCCAGGCCACCCTTGGAGGTCTGCTGTGGCAGGTTCCCAAGACAGACAAAGGGCATTATTGACAACATGCATGAGTCAGAGTGGCCCCAGGTCAATGCTTCAGCTTCTTTTAATCCCTCCACTTTCAGGGAGCCCGTTCTAGAAGCAGGACTTCCTGTCACACAAAGTGCCTCTGTGGCCCTTTGTCTGCAAAGGACGAGCAGCCTCTTCCCGTGCTTGCAGGCGGCAGTTTCGGAGGCTCTTCGCCACCCAACAGTCTGACTGAGTGGAATCCCCAAGAGGAGCTGAAGCCCTGGTCTGAACAAGCTGAAAACGCGAGACAGCAAGAGGGGACACCACCAAAGACCATGCTAGCCTGGATGCACAAATCTAGAAGGTCTCTGAAATCTGCATCTATGAGTCTGCACAAGACCCTGGGGGTGGGGGTGACCTCTTAATGATCCAGTCGCCTCAGGCAAAATACCTAAGAGCTGTGTGCCTGACACTGCTCATCGGTGAAATGGAATCCAATCTGCCTGACAGGTTGCAGGGATCAAATGGCATCCGGATGGGACCTGGCACATGCCTGGAGCATGGGGGCCTTCCACAAGCACTGGCCAGGGAGATGGTGACTGGGGCCAGGCTCCACAGCAGCCCAGCTCCTGAGCCAGTAAGCCAGGGCCCCTGCACTGGGGCACTCCATTCTCACAGGGTTGATGGACACTTGAACAACCTCCTCCAACACACCGGCCAAGAGCTAGGAAACAGTTCTGCACAACGTGCTACAGGGACACACAGAGGGTCCAGAAAGGGTGCCCAGGGCTGATGTTTCAGTGGGAATTCTTCAGCTGGAGCAGCAAGGAAAGGCATCCCAGGTAGAGGAACCTGTGTGACAAAGGGGAGTTACACTGGTCCTTTGTGACCCTCCAGGGTGCACGGTCAGGCTGGTCCTGGAGGGCAAACCCTGGGAAGCTGCTGTGGCTGCGAGGGAGGGGAGAGAGGATTTACAAATGGCAGGGCACTGAAGATCAGACACCAGCCGGAGTCACTAGTCACTCCACCACAAGAGGGACTTCTGCTCCATTTACCTACCAGCAATAAAAAGTAGACTGTCCTGATAAAAGCCCACCATGAGAATGTCAGGTAAGCATGGACAAGAAGAGGTCACATCCATCAGAAGTGCTATCTAGAAATGAACTGCCTAAATACCTTCTCAACCAGTACTATAAATATGTGCCTTTGAAGTTTAAAAAGCCACACGGGCTGGGTGTGGTGGCACATGACTATCTATAGTCCCAGTTACTTGGGAGGTTGAGGCAGGAAGATCACTTGAGCCCAAGAGTTTGAGGCTGCAGTGAGCTATGATAGTGCCTATGAGTAGCCACTGTACTCCAGCCTGGGCAACACAGTGAGATCCCATCTGTAAAAAAAAAAAAAATTTAAGTATAAACCACGAGAGGATTTGGTTTTCAAATATTTTCTGGGCATCTATGCACTCAACTATGGTGCCGCTTTCTCAAGAAAATATTCTATTTCATTCAAAGGTATCAGCTAAAGCCAAAGCACTCTACTGTAGAGAAGAATACACAGCCAGTTTGGTGTGACAAACTGGTAAATAAATTCTAACTTGATAGTACTTTTATTTTTTTAAAAGTTCACATAAAATCAACTAGCCAGTAATTCGGAAAAACAAACAGGGAACTCAATTGTCAAGCAACAATCTGAAACTAATAGGCTTAAATCAAGCATAAAATTAATAGCAAAAGTTTCCCTTAAACAAGGAGAGGGGGCCAGGCACAGGGGCTCCCGCCTGTGATCCTGGCACTTTGGGAAGCGGAGGTGGAAAGATTGCTGGAGCCCAGGAGTTAAAAACCAGCCTGAGCAACATGGTGGGACCCTGTCTCTATAAGAAGGACAAAACATTTCTTAAATAGTTAAAAAAAAAAAAAAGGAAAAAAAAGGAGAGTAGAAAGAGAATAGGGTTTAAATCAGCTGTGATAGGTGCCCGTTTTAACTTCTAAACCACATTCTTACCAGCAAAATGGGAATAAAGGTGGCTGACCTACACAGAGTAGGAATTTGAACGACACATTGTACGTGAGTGCCTGCAAATGTCAGTCTCCGGCCTTCCCAGTCTTCTTGCTCCTAGTATGACTCCTCCTGGCCTCTCTGGCAACCCCCACCCCCCACAGGGAGGATATGGCTTCGGCAAGCAGGACTTACACACCCATTCTCAGCTGTGCCACTGAGAACTCTAGAAACACAAAGATCTTCAACGTTAAGACTCATACGCGCGCGCGCACACACACACATTTTGTGATGCAACCTGCCTAATAAACATTTCCAGTGACCACTTATAAAGGGGAAAAATTAATGACAACTCTATTTATGATAAAATGCCTAATTACAATATACAATAATATTATCTGAGAAGCCCTGAAGAAAATGTCTTGGTTACTCTCTTAACTTCATTACAATACCCAATACCCCCACTACACACACACACACACACACACACACACACACACACACACACACACAGAGGCAGAAAGAGCCTGTCCTTCATAAAAATTTGTCAGTTTGGCTGTCTCAAGACATAGCCTGTGTTCCAAATTCTTAAATATTTTCAATAAAATGTTTAATTTATTCTAATAAACTGAGTAAATATCAAGCCAAGGAAATTGATTTTAAAAATTCTTTTACACATATCTCTCCCAATATTCTAAAAACATTTACTTTCTGAGTGCCAGAAACCTTGCTAAGAGCTAGGGGACGGAAGTGAAAATAAGTGAATAACACCATGCAGGCCCTGCGGTCCAGGAGCTCACAGCACACTCAGCCCTTCATACCCAAGGGTTCCACATCTGTGGATTCAACCAGTCAGGAATCGAAAATAATCCGGGGGAAAGAAGTGGGTAGCTGCGTCTGTACTAAACATGTACAGACTTTCCTTTGCTTGTCATTATTCCCTAAACAATATAGTATAACTATTTACATTGTATTTATATTCTATTAGGTATTATAAGTAATCTAGAGATGATTTAAAGAACACTGAAGAGTGTACATAGGTTATATGCAAATACAACACTATTTTATATCAGAGACGAGCATCCATGGATTTTGGTATCCTTTGGAGGGTCCTGGAACCAACCCTCCAAGATACAGAGGAACAAACTGTCTAAACGCTAGGAAAGATTAGACAAAGTCATACCTGATTAGGTTGAGAGGGAGGGAGGGAGGGAAGGAGAGAGGGAGAGAGGGGATCTGCTGGGGAGGGGAGGGGAAGGGAAGCGGGGAGGGAAGGGAGTGGGCAGGTGGGCAGGCACAGCAGTTTGGATGAGGAAAGAAGGCCTTCAGCGGCAGCCTCCTAGGAGCCAGCAAGAGGTGGACTGACGATTGAGGGTGCTGTCCAGGCTCAGGAAGGGCTGTCCAGGCCTGCTGCACAGGCTCAGGAAGGGCTCTGAAGGCCTGTGCAGCCACCATTGCTGAAACTGAAAGCAGCAGCCTACAGCCAACTAGTGCAAAGTTAGCTTATAGTAACGTTCAAAATCGTAAGTAGCATTCTTACGTCTAAAAAGCTGAACACTTGGGCTTTATCTAAAAATATATGTTTAAGAGTGGGTGATTACCCAGAAAAAAGTCCAGATGGCTATGTACCAAAAATGTGAATTCTTCCATACAGTGAAATGTAACGCAGCCTTACTTACTGTATGCCAGGCACCTCGCTGGGTCTGTGGGGTCCCGGGATGGGTAGAAGTGACAAGGTCCCTGTATATATTCCAGTAGGGGTCGGGGATTCAAAGCCACACCAGTAGGTAATGTAGCGGGAGACAGCATTAAGGGCTGGGGGAAAGCATGAAGCCAAGTGGGGGACAGAGAGTGACAGGGTCTACCTGGACAGATGGTGGTCAGGGAAGGTTGTCCTGAGTCTTGAATGAACATCTCTGGGTGGCGGAACATGAAAGTCTGGGCTTTTGCATATCTGTATCACTTAATTATTCTGCCATAAGAATATACTGATTGAGTTGCTTTTGAAAATTCAAAAGGAAAATAAGGCAGCACGTAGGCACCTTCCCTTTACATAAGCATGAAATCCAAGCTTCCGGTAGAGGAATCCAAGAGCCTTATCTTCTAGTCATGATAACCAGCCTGCAGTATCAACTGCGTTCTCTCAAGACAAGTACTTCCGGACAGTCCTGCAAAGCACCCAAACGGTGCCCTTATTACCCTGTACACACCCGTGGGGCCCAGGGCTCAACCTCCTCTCCTCTGTGCACACTAATTTCCTGGGTGACCCTCTCCTTCCTGTGACCTGAAATTCCATCCATATGCTGATGCCTCCTCACTCAGCCTCTACCTGAAGCTCCAGATCCAGCACGGCCCGAGCTGCTGGCTCAGTATCTCCCCCGGGGAGGCTCACAGACCTCTCTGACACACTGGCCGAAACCCACCTCTTGCTCCTGCATCCCCCGGGTAGGCTCCTCCAGGACACAGCTGCTCATGACAAATGCCCCAGTGTCATCCCTGACTCCTCTCCTGCTCTCATGTCCACATCACACCACCTCTACCTCAAAACAGAGCCACAATGTGGCCGCTTCATACCACCTCTGTCTCAGTTACCCTGGTTCAATCTACCAAACTCAAAACTTGCCAACACCTATTGTCAACCATCACAGTTATTGATACTCCCCACCCTGATTACGAGGTCCCATGTGATTCTAGCCCCTGCTTCCAGCGCCAGTCTTGCTCCTTCCAATCCCCACCCTGGTCTCTGGCTACAGTGACCTCCATGTGGTTCTCCAGATGCAACAGACTCGGCTTACCTTTGTACCTGCCTCCCCTCTGCAGGGAATACCTGCCTCCCACATCTGTAGGATCTGCTGCCTCCCAGCATCAGAGACCTGCTCAAACATTACCCTCTTCTTAAGAAAGTCTTCCCCAGCCCTGATACTCCAGCCCTAACTCTGTTTTATTTTCTTAACACTCAGTCTCACCTGCCAAATTATTATATTTTCTCTCCCCACTCACGAGAATGTAAGTTCCTTATGCACCAGGATTTTGCCTTGTTTGCCCGTGTTCCTACCACTGACACGAAACAGGCACATAATAAACACAACCGGAATGAATGATTCAAGGAACGACAGAGCATACTTCTGTTTTCAGCAGCACAGCAAACCAGGTATCTTAATGACTCTCCTGTTGAAGAAATTTATTTATTTATTTATTATTTTATTTATTTTTATTTATTTATTTATTTATTATTTATTTATTTTTGAGACAGAGTCTCATTCTGTTGCCCAGGCTGGAGTGCAGGGGTGCAATCTCAGCTCACTGCAGCCTCCGCCTCCTGGGTTTAAGCGATTCTCCTGCCTCAGTCTCCCAAGTAGCTGGGACTACAGGCGTGTGCCACCACGCCTGGCTAATTTGTGTGGTATTTTTTAGTAGAGACGGGGTTTCACCACATTGGCCAGGATGGTCTCAATCTCCTGACCTCGTGATCCGCCCGCCTGAGCCTCCCAAAGTCCTGGGATTACAGGTATTGAGCCACTGCGCCCAGCCTATTTATTTATTTTTTTTTGAGATGGAGTCTTGCTCTGTTGCCCAGGTTGGAGTGCGCTGGAGCAATCTGGGCTCACTGCAAGCTCTGCCTCCCAGGTTCAAGCAATTCTCCTGCTTCAGCCTCCTGAGTAGCTGGGATTACAGGTGTGTGCCACCAAACCCAGCTAATTTTTTTTGTATTTTTAGTAGAGACGGGGTTTCTCCATGTTGGACAGGCTGGTCTTGAACTCCTGACCTCAAGTGATCCAACGGCCTCGGCCTCCCAAAGTGCTGGGATTACAGGCATGAGCCACCATGCCCAGCCCTTAAAGGATATACTTTTAAAGGAAAGAAATTATTTCAGATGGAAAGCCCCAAAGCACAAGAAGAATGGTAAGCAAATATGCAGGTAAATATATTGGATAAATCTAAATAGCATTAGCTGTATAAAAGACAGTGGCAAATTTACAGGATTTAAAAAATCAGAAAAAAAAACTGGACAAGTTGAGAGGGCACATGGAGTTAAAATGTTTTCTATCCTTCCATTATTCAAGAGAAGGGTAAAGATATTACTTTAGACTTTGTTAAGTACACAAAAATATCTAGGATAACCACTAAAGGAGCAGGCTGAGAATATAATTTCTAAACTAAGAGAGAAAAAACAAATGCATTGGAAAGTGGGCACAGTGAAATGCAATCAAAACAAAAGACAGAATAAAAATCTCACCAGAAGAACTATAGTCAATAGAAATTACAGGAATAAGAAAAAACTGCATGTCTATGCAAACTGCATTGAAGGGCCTAGCTACTGCAATAAGAAAAATAACTAAAAGCTGTAACAATCAGAAAAGAAACGTAACAGCATTATTAGCATTAATAAACCATTATATGGTTTTAGCATGGCTGATGAACAGAAGGCAGCAATTTACTTAGAACAAGAGCTCTCGGCTCCAATTTGAGAGCTATATATTTAAATGCAGTACTAAGGGTTTCATTTAACATGAGGAAAAAAACTTTGTCTTCATTTTATAGCTGAAGAAACTAAAATTCAGAGAGGTTAAATAATTTGTTCAAAGCCACCTGGCAAATAAGTGGCTAGTTTTGAAATTAAGACAATCTGTCCCCAAGGTTTAACCACTATACTATGATGTCTCGACACACGACAAACATACATGTGCCCTCTCAGAGGCAAGCATGACTGTGTGATTACAAGGACACTGGAGGAAAAAGAGAAGAAATTCACCTGAGGAAAGCCAGGGAAAAGGGGCATGCTTAGAGCAAGGATGGTATTCTGGAGAGAATAAGAACAGCACGTACAAAGGTTAAAAGGCATGAGGCTGGGTGCGGTGGCTCATGCCTGTAATCCCAGCACTTTGTGAGGCTAAGGCAGGCAGATCACTTGAGGTCAGGAGTTCGAGATCAGCCTAGCCAACATAGTGAAACCCTGTCTCTACCAAAAAACACAAAAAATTAGCCGGGCATGGTGGCATGTGCCTATAGTCCCAGCTACTTGGGAAGCTGAGGCATGAGAATCACTTGAACCTGGGAGGCGGAGGTTGCAGTGAGCCGAGATCATGCCACTGCACTCCAGCCTGGGCGACTGGGCAAGACCCTGTCTCAAAAGAAAAATAGCGCATAAAAGAAGGTTCCCTTGGACAGAGAGTGGAGAACAGCTCATCCAGTCTCCAGTCTTGGGCTGTCCAGTATGGCAGCCACCAGCTATTAACACTTAAAATGTATTTAGTCCAAGTGAGAAACTGACTTTTTTTTTTTGAGACAGGGTGTCACTGTGTCATTCAGGCTGGAATGCAGTGGCACTATCACAGCTCATTGCAGCCTCAACCTCCTGGGTCTAAGTAATTCTCCCACCTCAGCCTTCTGAAGCTTCAACTACAAGTATGCGCCACTGCACCTGGCTAATTTTTTATTTTTTATAGAGACAGAGGACTCACTATATTGCCCAGACTGGTCTCAATGACTTTTTAATTTTATTTAATTTTAATGTAAACAGTCACATGTGGTTAGTGGCTACCACATTGGACAGCACAGTTCTGGAGGTTCAAGCCTGGAGAAAGGGAAATGGTTAGAAGACTAGGAAAGAGGAATATATCCAAGACGAAAAACAGACAGAACATAGTGAAGGATGATGCCAGGGAATGGAGGACGGGGGCAGGGATTCAAAGCTTCTAATTTCGGAGGCATGGTAGGTGATAATGCCACAAAGAGAAAAAGAGAATTAAGAACAAACTGGTTTGGGATGAAAAATAACTGGTTTGGATCTGATAAATACGATGTTCCTGAAGCATGTCCACACATAAATGGCACTCCAGCCACATCAAGCTCCCAAGTCTGGCAGATTCTGACCTCTTCACCTTTGTATATATTGCTCCCTCTGCTTCTCTTGGGTACCTGACAAACCATTCCCTCTAAAACTCATCACCAAACTGGAGTTTCCCCCAGTCTCCTCCATCCTTCATGGCAGAATAAGGTCCCAATAGCTCTTTAAGACTCATCAACCTGCTGCTTAGAAGTCTCTTTACCTTGCTGGACTGTGAGGTCCTCAGAGACAAGAACTCAATCCTAACCGTCTATGGATCCCCAGCACAGTGCCTGATGTGAACTGCGTGGACAAGAGACCAACAAGGTAAACTGAATGAATGAATGAATGAATGAACGAACAAATTAACTGATTCAGCGAGCCAGCATCCAGGTGAACTGTCCCTCCAGGTAGTGATCTAACGGATGGCTGGAAATAAGCCCAGAGCTCACTCAGGTGCCTGCATGTCTACCAATGAAAGCTGTCATCCCTGGAGATAGCATCACGGGGGAAAAAAAACGCTGTCAGATGCTGGGACAAGTACAGTTTACATAGCCTCACATCATGACTTTTCATCATCATAACAACTTCCACCATCCCAAATGCAAACTCTTCAACCTCAGAAGTTCACTGGGTACACCTGAGATTCAACTTAATGTCTTAGAGTTCAATGTTAAATATGAAAGACTTATCCTCCAAAAGTGGTCTTGCTGCTTTCCTTCATGGCTTTATGGTCTTGCTTTCTAACATTCTTCCTGCACAGTGATGGTAGGATCCGACTAAGTGAACCTGAGGTGACCGTCCCTACAGATGGGAAACTAGTAACAAATGTTTCTGTCTTCCAAATCAATAGATACTGGTGATCAGTCTACTATGCCCTGTGCTATTTTTTCTTTATGTGTCAGTTCAGAGCATAGAGAAATCACTTCATTATCCCCAAAACTGTCATGTGCTTCATTTACTTTGTTAAACTAGCACTACCAATCTGTGTTAGGAATTTAAGATTCAAAGAGAGGCCGGGAGCGGTGGCTCAAGCCTGTAATCCCAGCACTTTGGGAGGCCGAGGCGGGCGGATCACGAGGTCAGGAGATCGAGACCATCCTGGCTAACACAATGAAACCCCGTCTCCACTAAAAATACAAAAAAATTAGCCGGGCGTGGTGGCGGCGCCTGTAGTCCCAGCTACTCGGGAGGCTGAGGCAGGAGAATGGCGGGAACCCGGGAGGCGGAGCTTGCAGTGAGCCGAGATCGCGCCACTGCACTCCAGCCTGGGTGACAGAGCGAGACTCCGCCTCAAAAAAAAAAAAAAAGATTCAAAGAGAGAATTCCAAATTGGGAAGTTCAACACTTTGTCCTGTTAATTACATCAACATTTTGTCAAGTAACCATTTTCCAGCAAAATCATTCTTCCTTGTTCTCCTTCAAGGACTCCACTGTAGAACAAATCCCGATGGGAAACATGACTGAGTACGAAATTCACAGCACCCCTCACATTAACAAAAAGATAATCTAAATCCCATACTATTGTGATGACCACTGACACACATTTCAAATTAATTCTAACTTCCTATTAGATTCTTTAAGTTTCTCAAAATAAAGTATGTGTCATGAGCTCACATAAAGGTTTGTGTCTTATGATTCATATATGACAGAGTCTAATGAGAAAAAATTTAGGCCAGAGTCCCAGGGCTGGAGGAGACATCACGTAGGCACAATCTGTTACTTGATGTCAAGGCAGAACTGTGACATGCAAATGCATTTAGACCAGCCTAGTGAAATGTGACTATAGTGCCTTCAAAAGCAATCACTATGGAAAGGCAAACACTGCCATTCATTCATTCAAATCAATAGCCCTTGTCTAATTACGATCTCACCATACTGACACATACACATGCTCCTCTTTACCAAACTCTAAGGGCCTAGGATACCAGGGGACATTTCTTCATAGTCTTAGAGAAGGTTCTGAGGCCACCACTAGAATCCAGTCTGGAGAGCTGCCCCGAGCAGAGGTGGACATGAAAAAGGCCCAAACGCCAACAACACAAACTCTGAGATTTCTAAGCCAATAGCAGCCCCAGGGGCTGCCGTTTAACCCCTTCTCAGTTTGGAGCAATGCCAGCACTGCAACAGTCTGATATCCCTTTCTCATCTTTAAATCTCACAAGCACAGCAGCATTTACACTAATGTGGGCAGAAGGTAGGGGCCAGGGACGGAAGGACATCAAATGTTACTTATAGACTGAACAAGATAAGAAGGTCAATTATAACTAAGAAAAGGAAGCCAGTTGGAATATTCTATACTTAATATATACTGAAAATACAACAGTAAGTGTAAAATGCTAATTGGGGAACAAAGGTAAACTATATTATGGGAGACGCGAACTAAGTCACTGCAGCTTATGAGCCTGCTGCCTCCCTTCTTCTCCAGGCCCCAGGATCATGTTGCCTGGCTCACCAAATGAAAGTAGCACCTCTTCAAGGAGACCAACAGAAAGTACCCACTAGAACACCAGGAGGGAAGACAGTTCTGACACACTGCATAAAAATACTGCTTATGTATCCCACTTCATTCTTCAGTTTTATACATTAAAATAGTTGTAAAGTTACTAAATTCAACTTTAAATACGATTAACATATTTATGAAAGTGCCTGTTTCCCTGAAGTGCTTTTGTTTCAGAAATTCTTCAAGGCATATATTTTAAATACTTTAGAAAATACAAGTAAGGGCCGGGTGCAGTGGCTCACGCCTATAATCCCAGCACTTTGGGAGGCCGAGGCAGGCAGATCACGAGGTCAGGAGATGGAGACGATCACGAGGTCAGGAGATCGAGACCATCCTGGCTAACACGGTGAAACCCCGCCTCTACTAAGAATACAAAAAATTAGCCCAGCATGGTTGCGGGCGCCTGTAGTCCCAGCTACTCGGGAGGCTGAGGCAGAAGAATGGCGTGAACCCGGGGAGGTGGAGCTTGCAGTGAGCCGAGATCACACCACTGCACTCCAGCCTGGGCGACAGAGCAAGACTCCATCTCAAAAAAAGAAAAGAAAAGAAAAGAAAATACAAGTAAGTGCTATCCTGTGAACTTCCCCAAGGCATTTTAAGGTGACTTTGGACAGACAGTGATGGTCACACCGAGGTCTAGAACAGTCACCCACTGTTCTCAGCATACCTGTTTACAACTAACTCCCACACCTGAATTTCAGAGGATTCAAATTCAATTTTTAGCAGAGACCATTTTTAATGATTCTGGAAAGTTGTGAGTAAATTCCATTTTTATAAATTAAATCATCTTCTCCTTTATTTATATTATGTTGTATTATTTTAAAGTCTTTCATATTTCAAAACCTGTTCAGTTCAGCTCAAGACAGAGCTGTCAGTATTCCCTTATAGGGGCTGAAAGGCAGAAATGCTAAATGTTCGGGGTTTCCCTTTCACACCCTGAAGAATCCTCTTTCAAAGAAGAATTGAGTGCTTGTCTGTTTCTTTTATTAGTTGTGATTGTATTAAGTTTGGCATTCTCGCCTGACAAGCAATCCCACCGTAAGGCCCGCTTCTATCAGTAACAATGGACTGTCTCTCCCCTGAGCTAGGAGAGAGGCAAGCAGAACTTTATAATATAGAGAATTGTTGATTTTTAAGAAGAAGTATCAGAGGCAGAAATGTCAGTGCTCTTTGTACTTGAGGTAATTCATTATACATCTATGCCAAATAGTACTTACAGAGAAAAAGTTATTGAATAAAAGCTGAGTGTCTGAAAGTGAAACAAATATAAATGTACTCATCAGAAGAAAAAAAAAAACACTCTTAGCTAAGTGATATTAATCTTAAGATAATAATGTGAAGAAAGCAGATTACTGTAATGGAAAGAGTAATGACCCTGGTCATGAGACCAGGGTTTCAGACTCACTCGGCTACCGACAAGACAAGTGACCTTGGACAAGTCGTCACCTCTGGAACTCAATTCCTTTGGTAAAGTGCGGAGCCTGGAATATTAACTCCAAGAGCCATTACAGCTCTAAATATTGCATTCCCACCTTCTGTATTATGCCACCAAATGAATAACAGAACTGTGTGGGTGGGCAAACGGGTCTCAAAGGACTAACACTGTTTAAAAAGAAAAAAGGAAGGTGTATTTTTACTTATTGACATAAATCTCATACCTGTAAAACATGTTTTGGTTTGAAGGTATGAAACCTCTTTGCTGTTTTCATAAATACAGCATTTAAAGTTCATCTAGAATTCAGTAGGATGTTTTATTGACAAGAAGGAAGGGATGTGAAGATAGAGATATTCAGAGCTACAAGAGCAAAGACAAAACTGATGGGCCCCATTAAGGTCGAACAGACATACTATATATCTTGGGGGTTTCTAGAAACCTTTCCTATGTAATCTTAAAAGTATTCGAAACACATGCTTCACAGTAGGTAACATCCTAACAAGAAAGCGTGCTTCTCTGTGAGGCACGGGCTGCACCAGCACAATATTTTCTGGAAAACGGAGACAGGACGCTGCCTTTTTAACAGCAATCAGTAATCCAGTAAGTATAATTCACTGATGATGGATCACTTAAGTCTCAGGATTTTAAAAATCTAATTAGAATTACAGCACCACAGCAATAAAGGGGAGCCACTGTTTTTTTAAAATTCCAGAATATGACTTCTAAGAAACAATTAAATATGTATATAAGGCTGCTCAGTTATTAAAACAATAAAACTTTTAACATTTTGTTACCCGACAAAAATATAAACAGTGTCTAGTGACAACCCTCAGAGGGGGATGAGGGCACAGGGTCCAGCTGGGATGAGAAATGAGAAGAACTGAGGAGGGGGATGGGGAGAGGGCCGGGAGGGGGCCTGGAGCAGTGGCAGGTGATTCAGAGAGTCTGCAGGAGACGAGTCATGAAACAGCAATTACGTCTCCTGGAAAAGATAATTTGTTTTTTCTCTCTCAAGTCCCACTTATGTGTTTGTAGATTAGATCTGGTTGTAAAGAAAGAAAATGGCAGCATGTAATAAACATTAACGCCTTAAAGTAGGGGAAAAAGCCCTCTATTAACAGCTAACTCAAGTAACTCATTTCGGTAAGAAAAAAAATACAGCTAAAGTATGTCAGCTACTCTAAAACATGCCAAAGCAAAGGTGCAAAGTTATTGCATCTATTTTGAAAGGAAACATGCACGTATGCTCTAAAACCAGAGTCAAAAATTATAAAACACAATCCTTCATTTGTTTAAGCCGAAATCTATTCTCCAAGAAAATCAAACACTCTGACGTTTTCTCCAAGCACCCTGGATAAAGCGTTCTGCATCGCTCAGTTAATAATGAACTAACTGAACATTTCCATCAAGGAGCTCTAAAACTAGGTGCGCTTGCACAGAAGGTGAGAGTTCTGTTAAATCAGTCACTCAGTGAGAAAGAAAACAATTCCATGAAAATTCTACTTTCAAAGAGGTCTACCTTAAAGGAAATGCAAGCCTTCCACGGCACACTCACGTTTTTCTGTCAGATGCCAGCTAACTCTGCAGCTCAGCTTCCGTACCTGCCTGTTTCCAACCCTGCCGGCATGTCTGACCTCTGTCTCTCAGCTGAATTCTCCCAGCACATTTCATCATTTCCTGTTGGCTGCCGAGATAAGGTCATTCCCCTACACTGCTGCATTCGCTGTACAGTTCCAGGTTCCCAGACTGCACGCTCCTGCCTGCTGTGGCCATCACAGAAGGCAGGAGCCTTCTTTTCAGAAAGTGGCCAAAGAGAAATTTCAGTATTTCCATGGAAAATCAGGGAGAAGAGGTCTGAGAACAAAATTCATACTACCCCCTCCCCCACACACAAAAAATCAACTTATATACAAACTAACTTACACCATACATGAGCGTCTTCTATTATCTTCTTGTACTTGAGATCCTCCTGCTTACAAGAGAAAAAAGACGGCATGCTCTGCATCTGAGGGGCGTCACAGCAGTCAGTGGGACAGGGACTTGCTTGCACAGGATAATCTTACATTGTCCCAACATGTGGAATTCAACTTCCTTCTGTGACTACAGACAACAAGGCAATGCCTGTCAGCAGATGAACAGGAAGCCTCATGCAGGAGACGGGACTGGGGACTCAGAGTCCCCTGGAGACAGGCAGGGGACCCCATCGTCTCTCAGCAGCACGACTGACTCCTAAGAACTAGGACACTCAAACACGCAAGTGTGATTACACAGAAATAAAAACAAAAACACCTCGCTTCTTCAATTTTTACAAAGAATTTAAAGTGAAGAAAAAACAATAAAACTTCAGGTGAGGAGAGAAAGATTTTAAAATGCTTGTGCCTACAAGAATACATACTGCATGATTCCCTTTGGACCCAGCACAAGAAGCGGCGTGACTAATCTACACCCTTTGAAGCCAGGACAGGGAAGAGAGAGAGGAGGCAGGCGGGAAGGGGCACCAGGAGGGTTTTGGAGCCGTGCTGGGCTCTTCAACTGGCTATGGTTGTGCTGCACTTGTGAAAATTCACTGATATGCACACTTGAGATCTGTGCACTTTAGGTATATATATTATTCAATGAAACTTTTTGAATCTCATACCATATCAAAAAATACAGACACTACAGGAAAGAGTAAATAATGGAAACTAACCTGCAAAAACAGGAAACAAATATTTCAAGGGATCAATTTCCCCTAGGTGCCCTCCTAGAAGATACACATGCCCACTCCCCCATTCCCCTTGGCAAGCCAGGATTTAAGTGGTAATGGCCAGGGCAGGCCCAGTTCAGGGTGGTTTCCTCCTTTCAACATGGCCCAAGGGGGTGTATGTAGGGATGGGAAAATACATAATTGGCAAAAGGGGAAACTGCTCAGTGGATATACACTATTTACCAGTGTTCTTGCTACTCACATTCATTCAAAAATGTTCAGTTGGCCGGGCGTGGTGGCTCAAGCCTGTAATCCCAGCACTTTGGGAGGCTGAGGTGGGTGGATCACAAGGCCAGGAGATCAAGACCATCCTGGCTAACACGGTGAAACTCCGCCTCTACTAAAAATACAAAATACAAAAAAAAAATATGCCAGGCATGGTGGTGGCACCTGTAGTCCCAGCTACTCGGGAGGCTGAGGCAGGAGAATGACATGAACCCGGGAGGCAGAGCTTGCAGAGCAGAGATTGTACCACTGCCTGGGCAACAGAGCAAGACTCCATCTCAAAAACAAAAACAAAAACAAACAAAAATGTTCAGTTAAAAACAGCCATCTAGTCTTACCTTATAACACAAAACGAAGTAGGTTAAAAATCTCTTTTGAAAATCTTGTGTTTAGAAATTCCTTAGGCTGGGCCAGTGGCTCACACTTGTAGTCCCAGCACTTTGGGAGGCTGAAGCGAATGGATTGCTTGAAGCCAGGAGTTTGAGACCAGCCTGGCCAATATGGTGAAACCTCGTCTTTACTAAAAAAATACAAAAATTGGCCAGGCGTGGTGGTGCATGCCTGTAATCCCAGCTACTCAGAAGGCTGAGGCACGAGAATCGCTTGACCCCAGCGGGCAGAGGTTGCAGTGAGCTGAGATCACACCACTGCACTCTAGCCTGGGTGACAGAGCGAGATCTTGTCTCAAAAAAGAAAAAAAAAAAGAAATTCCTTAATGGAAAAGTACCAATAAAAGCAAAGACCACATAACACGAGACCCTATTACTTGACATATGATAATAATTTACACTACTTGAGAAATTATTTACCACCCTCCCCACACAGCCCTTCACCAAAAAAGCAGAGAAGTCAACACATACTTCACTATATCCTATAGTCGGTTTAGTTAAATCCACTGCACCATCACAGAAGATGAACCCCAGAGTGCCACACCCACCACAGCTGGCAAGCGCCCTCTCCACTAAGACAGAAGCAGCACCTGAGTTCTGGGGGAGCGAGTTTGAGACCAGCCTGGCCAACATGGTGAAACCCCGTCTCTACAAAAAAATACAAAAATTGTCTACCTGTCCCCTCCCCCAAGCCAGGGTATCAGACAACTTTTTTTTTTTTGGTCACAGACCCCCACTTAGGGCTGCTGGTTATGGGAGGGCTTTTTGTTTAAGAGACTCACTGTCCTTTTTTAAATCCAACAAACACAGGCTGCTCAACAAACATTTACACAGCATTTTATTTCTGGCTAATCATGAAAATAGCTCTCTGGGGGTAAGCATTGTTATCTCCATTTCCCAGATGCAAGGTTTATGCAATTTGCTAAGTGTCCCACAGCTGGTGCCAGGAGAGCCAGCCTGTGAGCCCAGGCAGCCAGCCTCCAGAGTCCCAGCTACACAACACTGCCCCTCCATCTTGACTTCCCTCAAGGATCAGAACTGGGTCTTGGATATAGTTTCTGCTTAATAAAAAGCCGAACTTGGAAAAGGAGAAGAGGGCCCAAGGCAGAACTGGGGTTGGGGGATGGAGGGTGAGGTCTGGGGTAGGGGTTGAGGGCCACATCCAGCACAGGGCGAGGGAAGGCCAGCCCAGCACCAGCAGCAGCCATTTACAGTCCAGGCCACAGGGCTACCCTCACATGCCCTCAGGCAAAGTGCAGCCTGGATGCCTGAGGTGGGTGGAGGCATTGTGAGTCCTGCCCCAAGTACCCAGTTAGCAGAGCAACGGGGGGGGGGGGGGGGGGGGGGAGGTGAGGGGGGTGGCAAAGAAAAGGAAAACTGACTTTGAACTGAATAGTAGTGGGACTAGGAAGTCATTAAACCAGATCTCCAGTGTGGTTAAAGACACCCTTTCCCTGCCCAAGTCAGCCACACCTCACTAGTGGACTCCAGGCAGGAAAAATGGACTATGGCAGAAGACAAGACTGACTCAGGCAGCTCTCCTGTCCGGGGCAGTGGTACAGCTGCCCGACCACCCTCTAGGTGATGCTGGGACAGAAACTCCGCTCAGGGAAGCTCACCTGCTGGCCTCTGGCATGCAGAGCCTAAGCTGGAATTCCAGTTCTGATCTGGCTTCTGTCATCAAAGACTGGAAACCATTGGACATTCATTCAACAAACATTAATGCCAGGCACAGTGCTTAGGGTCCCACAGTCAAAGCAGCCAAGGTCCCTGCCCGGGCCCACAATGTACAGGCTGAGTAGAAGTGCAAATAAATAAAATGAGGGACATCTCGTGCTGGTTCTCCAAGAGTGTGCAACCAGCCTACTCAAACCGTGTGGATTAAGGCGGAAGAAAATTCAGAAAGAGAGAGTCCACCAAGTTAATTAAAGACCAGCAGTGCCATCCATCAGCTCTGGCCCCCTGCAGAGGCAGCCAACACCACGCAGGGCAGCACTTCCCAGGGAGATTCTTTCACCCAGCGCCCACTGCAGCTCCAGCAGACCGATTCATCGGCCTAGCAGGACTCAAAGACAGGACAGGACCCAGCAAGGCTGCTGCTTCTATCTGAGGCCTTTTGTTATATGATTGTCGCATGATAAAAATGACTGCTTTTACCACGTTGACCACGCTCTTCTGAAACACTGTAAGATAGGTACTCCTAGCCCTGTTTTACAGGGAGGGAAACCACCGCAGAGCATAAGCAATCTGCCCAAGGTCACCCAGCTAATAAGCGCAGAATGGGATTCACACTCAGGCCCACTTGATACAAAGCCCCTCCTCTCTCTCCCACACCTGTGCCTCCCATGGAACGGGACCTGCTATGAAAATTAGGATATCTGGCAGAAGGTCATGTCATTTGGAAACAATAAAATTTCTACAATGTCATATTTTGTTTTCACCACTCCTCTACTGGTCTGTCATTGCTCTATATTGCCTTAAAAAAAAAACCACTTTATTAAGATATAATTCACATGTCACACAGGTCACCCAATTAAAGGGCACAATTCAACGTGATTTAGTATATTCACAGGTGCGTGCAACCATCACTACCGTCAAGGCCAAGACATTTTCATTACCTCAAAGAGAAACCCTGTACCCTTTAGCTATCATCCCTCTATTCCCAGCCCTTTCCCCAGCCCAGTCATTGTGTTTTACACGGTGATTCTTGGCTGGGCGAGGTGGCTCACGCCTGTAATCCCAGCACTTCGTGGGGCCAAGGTGAGCAGATCACTTGAGGTCAGGAGTTGGAGACCAGCCTGGCCACATAGTGAAACCCCGTCTCTACTAAAAATACAAACATTAGCTGGGCATGGTGGTGCACGCCTGTAATCTCAGCTACTCGAGAGGCTGAGGCAGGAGAATTGCTTGAACCCAGGAGGTGGAGGTTGCAGTGAGCCAAGATCGTGCCATTACACTCCAGGCTGGGCGACAAAGTGAGACTCTGTCTCAATAAAGAAAAAAAAATGGTGATTCTTAAAGTGATTATGGGCACACAGTAATTGGGTTGTTAATAGAATACCACAGATTGCAATTCTGCACTCACCTCAGTCTTTCCCTAGCAGGCTAAAACTAACAGCTGAGCCAGGACAGGGCGAGGGCAAGGCAGGAGACCTCAGTGGCAGGTGGCTAGCATAGGAAGTGGGGTACCTGGCAGCCTGGCACGGGGCAGGCTCTACAGTTCCTATGTACTTGGGTCCCTGAACTTAGCATGCCTCAAACACAGAGCCAGGTGATCCATCGGCAGCAGGGACAACGAAGTTAGACAAAAGACCAAAAGGAGCTGCTCTGACCAAAGCCTTTTCCATTAGGAATTTGTAACTCCCCATCTCCAGAAAGGCAAACACCGAGATTCTACAGACTGGCCCAAGCCAGGGGTAACCAGAATAGTGTTCTGAGAAGCCAAACTAGTCAAGGAATAGCAAGGCTTGGATAAAAAGAAGATTCCCCCAAATCTGGTTCGTTTATTTGCTAGTTCTCTCTGCCTTCCTCACATGCTGCTGAAAGTTGGGGAGAGAATGCACGCACTCCTGTAGCACCTAGGTTTCTGTCACACATCTCTATACAGGACATCAAAACCCAACTGTGTGTGGCATCGGCACACAGCTAAAAACCACTCAGCAATAAAAAGGAATGAGCTACTGACAGATGTAATACGGATGAATCACAAAAACATCATGGTGAGCAAAGCAGCCAGATGCAAAACAGCACACACTGCGTGTGTCTATGTGGATGAAATTTGAAGCCAAGAAAAAACAACCTATAGTGACAGATCAATGTTTGCCAGGGCCAGGGGGCAGGGTGGGGGACTGACGTCAAAGGGACACAAGGAACTTTTGGAGCAATGGAAATACTCTGTCTTGACTGAGTCACACAGGTGTTTCCACTTGTCAAAGCTCCTAAAAGGATGCATTCAATTGTTTGTAAACTAATACCTCAATAAAGAGGAAGAAGCGGGGAGAAGGAGGGGAGAAGAAGGTGAGAAGAAAAACAGGAGAAAAGGAAGAAAGGCCCCCAGCAGAAGTCTAGTAACAGAGCTTCCTTCCTACCCCGCATCTGCATCTGCAATACAACAGTCACTGACATTAACCAAGGACCACAAAGTGCCTCGGATTCAAAAGATTAAAGTAAGTTCTGGGTCATTTTAGCCCAAGTGTATTTCTTGGACCTCAAGTCTTAGAATAACTGATCCTCTACCAACGACTTTGGTAGAGGATCCAAATGGTCCACTTTCTAACCAGACTAGCTTGGGTTCTTCCCACTAGCACCACAGTGAAAGGCATGACAATGACAGTTCAGTGACCTGGAAGTGGCAGGTATCAGCGACACGTTTCAATGGCTGCAAGACAGTAAACCAGCCAAATTTATTTTATTTTTTTTTTTTTGAGACGGAGTCTTGCTCTGTCACCCAGGCTGGAGTGCAGTGGCCGGATATCAGCTCACTGCAAGCTCCGCCTCCCGGGTTTACGCCATTCTCCTGCCTCAGCCTCCCGAGTAGCTGGGACTACAGGCGCCCGCCACCTCGCCCGGCTATTTTTTTGTATTTTTTAGTAGAGACGGGGTTTCACCGTGTTAGCCGGGATCGTCTCTCGATCTCCTGACCTCGTGATCCGCCCATCTCGGCCTCCCAAAGTGCTGGGATTACAGGCTTGAGCCACCGCGCCCAGCCCAGCCAAATTTAATACGATACTTTAAGGCATTAGTTTTTGTCTTCAAATGATAAGTAAATCTTAAATTCTAGAAAACCTACTATAATCATAAATAGATTGTGAAAATGTGATAGGTCAATCTTTTTCATATTTTTCTTTTGGCTGAGAACGGGATAGTAGCTATTTTCAAATCCTACTTGTTAGCCTTTCGTATGTTTCATGAACCAAGACGTAGATTGAGCCATCTTGGGCTGGGCACAGTGGCTCACTCCTGTAATCCCAGCACTTTGGGAGGCTGAGGCAGGAGGATCATGAGATCAAGAGATCAAGACCATCCTGGCCAACATGGTGAAACCCCGTCTCTATGAAAAATACAAAAATTAGCTGGGTGTGGTGGTGTGCACCTGTAGTCCCACCTACTTGGGAGGCTGAGGCAGGAGAACTGCTTGAACCCAGGAGGAGGAGGTTGCAGTGAGATCGTGCCCCTGCACTCCAGCCTGGCGACAGAGCGAGACTCCGTCTCAAAAAAAAAAAAAAAAGAGCCGTCTTGCCTTTACTCATCTCACAAGTGTACATAAAAAGGAATAAACCAAGCCAAATGTCTAACATTCTCTATCAAAGAAGAAGGTGCCGGGACAAAGCAAAGCTAAGTATCAGTTCTATCTTTGGCAAAGGAAAAAAATGTTAAAACCCTTTACATAAGCGTCTTTGCCTCTCTGGCACTCGTCCAAAGATTTTTTTTTTTTAAAGTGAAGCAAGACTAATTAATGGAGACAGTCCAATTGAGGAAAAACTTTAAAGCACCAATGTGATAGAGGGACCATGCTAATTTTTTTCTTACTCATTTTATAAAATCCCCAAATGCCACAGGAGGAGCAACATCGAGATTTCTAGCACATCTCAGTTAAGATGTCACACAGCCCCATGGTCCTGGGAACAGCTCGAGCCTCCTTTGGGCAACACATTAAAAATGGAAGATGATCCAAGAAAGATCTGAAATTCAAAAGGAATGTGAGCAAGGTTCCTGGTGAGTTTGTGGGTATTTTCAGGAATAAAGTTAGGGGCCTGTTATGTTAATGTTTTATCAGTGTGATTTTTCCCCCTCATCTATTTATATTTTAATTCAGCCATCTGACAAACATTTTTCAGCACTGTCCCTACACCAGGCTCTGGAAGTTACAAACTAAATAATTAACTTAAACTAACTCGTCCGTAAGCAGCTTCGAGTCTGGTAGGGTAGATGGACGAGCACCCAGAGGACTATGCAGGGTGACAGGTGCTACATGACAGACTTAGGTAGGGAGTGCTGAAGGTGGGGCTGGGGCAGGGGGCCAGGAAGAGATGTGGGAAGATGCCCAGGAAGGCTGGACTCTGAGCTGAATCACGTAAACAAGGGCAGTGTCCCGCTGCACCTCTGGCTGTGGCCTCCCCTCTTTGGCTGGGGCTTCTTCCTCCCTCAAAGGAGAGTAGGGACCAGACAGAAGATTCCAATGTTACTGATCAGGGCTTTTTCCTGAGGGCAGGAAAGGCAGCCAACATAAGGCTGCCAACTTAATTTTGCCCCCTAAGGACACTTAAAAAAGAAAAAGACCTATCACTCCCATTATTTCATTTCAAAGACATTTTAACACCAAAAGACAGGTAATACAACCCCAGAATCAATAAAAAGCCTTAAACTAGAGCTCCTTAACTTTGTAACAGAATAATTATACTGTTGGTGTGTCACCATTTAGCATGATAGTGAAACTGGCACTGTGAGTTGGTATTTAGAAACCCTGCAAATGGGCCGGGCGCGGTGGCTCACACCTGAAATCCCAGCACTTTGGGAGGCCAAGGCGGGCGGATCAAGAGGTCAGGAGATCGAGACCATCCTGGCTAACAAGGTGAAACCCCGTCTCTACTAAAAATACATAAAATTAGCCAGGGGCGGTGGCGGGCGCCTGTAGTCCCAGCTACTTGGGAGGCTGAGGCAGGAGAATGGCATGAACCTGGGAGGCAGAGCTTGCAGTGAGCCGAGATTGCGCCAATGCACTCCAGCCTGGGTAACAGAGCGAGACTCCATCAAAAAAAAAAAAAAAGAAAGAAAGAAAAAGAAAGAAAGAAAGAAAGAAAGAAAGAAAGAAACGAAGAAAGAAACCCTGCAAATAGATGATCAAATTAGGTACTTTACTGAGTGCATATTTTATGACATTTGATACACACTTCCCAGATCTTTATATACAACGATATACTCATGATAGCCTTGCAAGGTGGGAGTACTGCGCCAGTTTTCAGATGAGAAAATTACAGGTTTCGGGAAGTGGCTTGCTCACAGTTGCACAGCAATGGCGGCGTGGGAAGCTGCAACCCTGGCTCCCTCTGACGGCAGAGTGTGTCCTGGACCTCCACAAACAGCGTGACACTGCAAGAGAGCTATGGGTGATTGCAGCAGCTCTTCCCAGAACTAAACATGTTTCACTGTTGCTGCTTTGGGGAAGGCAAAGGAAGAGTTCAAGTCTGCCACCTTTTTTTTCATAGTCCCTAATAACCAACTCAAACCCTTAGAGAAACCAGGAGGGGTATAAATACGTAAGACAATGAAATCGTGGTGCCAAGCATTCCAGAGCGCTACCATTATCTTCTCCCTTCTCCTTCTATATTTTGGATCAGTGCTGGGGAAAAAGAAAATGGTTAAGATGGGAAAAGAAATAGGTAGCATTTGAACCCTTATTCAAGATTTTCAATACTTGGAGTGTGTCATGGTTAGTTTTAGAGTTTTAGGTGTCAACTCGACTGGAATACCTAGGAAAATCTAGAAACCTAGTAAAGTCTGATTTTGCTGTGTGTCCATGAAGCTGTTTCCAGAAGAGACTGGCACATGGGTGTAGAGTGGATGAGGTGGGGAAGAGCCACCATCAATAAGGGCAGGCACCATCCAATCTGCCGGGGGCCTGAAGAGAAAAAAAAAATGAAAAGGGCAAATGTGTCTATCAATGTCCTGGACCTGGGATGCACTCATCTCCTTCCTTGGACCACAGAACCCCAAGCTTGCCAGCCTTTGGACCCCAGGACTTACACCAGCGGCCCCTGGGTTCTTAGGCCTTCAGCACTGGACTGAGAGCTACATGATTGGCTTCTCTGGTTCTGGGGCCCTCAAAAGAGGACTGAGCCACACTACCGGCATCCCAAGGTCTCCAGCTTGCAGGCGGCCTGTCACAGAATTTCTCAGACTCCACAACCATGTGAGCCAATTCCCCTAACAAATTGCTTCTTATCTATCTACATCCATCCATCCACCCTATTGGCTCTGACTAATACAGCCATGCAGTAAGTATACATCTTAAAGCCTCTAGGCGTTGGCAAGTGTTACCTAAATACAACTTAAAAGACATGGTCACTAACTTCTAAAAGCTTCCATTCCCAGTTTGAAATATGGAGATAATTATAAATAGAATACCAACCATAAACTTAAAAGTGTATCTCATTTTACAAATTTCTTTTCAACAAATGATCATGACATTACATGGTAGACTTTCTGTCTTTGTATTCTATAAATATATTCCAACTAATCTGTAACTTCATTTCAATTGGAATTCTTTTCTGATGGCACACCAATAATTTTTCTCCCTGAAAGATGTTAAGGAGCATTATTATTACACTGTTATTAGCAGTACCACTTAACACTGGTTTGGATTCAAGTTTTTCTTCTTCTTCTTTTTTTTTTTTGAGATGGAGTCTCGCTCTGTCGCCCAGGTTGGAGTGCAGTGGCCGGATCTCAGCTCACTGCAAGCTCCGCCTCACGGGTTTCCACTATTCTCCTTCCTCGGCCTCCCGAGTAGCTGGGACTACAGGCGCCCACCACCACGCCCGGCTAGTTTTTTGTATTTTTTAGTAGAGACAGGGTTTCACCGTGTTAGCCAGGATGGTCTCGATCTCTCGACCTCGTGATCCGCCTGTCTTGGCCTCCCAAAGTGCTGGGATTACAGGCTTGAGCCACCGTGCCCGGCCTCAAGTTTTTCTTCTTATGGAGGCCTTGGGGAAGAACCAAATACATTTAAGATGAGTAATCCTCCCACCTCAATAACTTCTGGCAACGATCACCATTGTAACACCTGCATCATCCAAGCAATATGGGATTGATTATCGCTGTAGATTGGAAATAGTTTTCTCTTTTTCATTTTTAATGGAAAACGTCAAACATGTAGAAAGTAGAAACTAGGTCAGGTACAGTGGCTCACGCCTTTAATCCCAGCACTTTGAGAAGCTGAGGCATGAGGATCGCTTGAGTCCATGTGTTCGAGACCAGCCTGGGCAACATGGAGAGATCCCATCCCTCTGAAAATGTTTTAAAAATTAGCTGGGCAAGATAGTGCATAGATGTGGTCCCAGCTACTCAGGAGGGTGAGGCTGCCATGGATCAGGATCCCACCACTGCACTCTAGCCTGCATGACAGGGTGAGATGCTGGCCCTTAAAAAAAAAAAAGAAGCGAAAATAGAATGATCCCCCATGTCAACAATTATCAACACATGGCCAATCCTGTTTCACCTGTGATGTGAAAACTGTAGAATGCTCACAGAACCACAAAACCCAAATGCATCTCCACCTGGCCTGGCGTGCCCCTGTCGACACTGGCACCCACAGCCCAAGTCCTCAGGCTGGGAAGAGGCACAAAGCAAGTAGAGCAGGGCCCTGGCCTGAAGAGATCAGCAACCTTGTGGGGAACCAGCGCACCTGAACCACATTTAAAACCGAGACCGACTACAGTAAACCCGCAAGGTTAACATCACACTGATGAGTCATGGCAGTATCAGGCGCCTCCTGAGATGACGTAATGAGAAGGGCAGTTCACCTCTGTAGGACTCTTCCCAAAATCATCTGCCAATCTAATACTAGGAAAAATCATCAAGGACCTGGGTGGGATCCTAGAACTGCAAGAAAATATCAGTGGGAATGCTGGTGAAATCCAAAGAAAGTTCATAGTTTATTTAGTAACACTGCATCAATGTTAATTTCTTAATTTCAAAAAATGAGCTGCGGTTACATAAAATGTTAACATTAGAGAAAGCCAGGTAAAAAGTAGACAGGAACTCTATTAGTTTTGCAACTTTCTGCACGTACAGAATTCTTGCAAAATAAAAAGTTTATTATAGCAATGATAATACAAAAGTTTAACAAATATTCATTACGTCCTTTGCAAAAAGGAGTCAGTGACAATGTGGTCTTTTTTTAAAATTTAGCCAAGGAAGACGAAGCCTAAAGAAATCAAATGATTTGTTAAAATCTTGAAGTAAGCAAGTACCTGGAAATGAAGGCAGGCTCCTACGTAAGCTGACGTCACACCTGAGGTGCTCCACGGCAGTGCACCACCAGATATGGAGTGCTTGTGGTAACAAGCAGTGCTGACCATGAGATGTGAGGCTGGCCTGCAGCCGCCCCACGCCACCCACAGCTGTGCAATCAGACAGCCACCCAGGCTCCCTGCACCACCCTGCCCTGCCCCCAGCCTCTCCACAGCCCTCTGCTCCAGCCTACCCCTGCAGTGCCTCTCACCACTCAGCAGTTTCTGAGGGTCTACAGGCTAACGCTAAGCTAAAAACAATAAAAAGGAGGTGGCATTACAAACCACCATATGATAAAAATACTTTAAACCACCATCATTTTACAAAAATAGCTCCTTATATATCTAGAAAAAAAAGATATGATCAGAACTGTGCACTAGGAAACCTGAAATTGTAGCTCTGCACCAGGATGAGCCCAAAGTGCCCAAAGGAGAATTCCACCTCTGGGCTTTCTGACCTGGAGACCATGCCTGGAAGCACACAGTCTACTGCCTCACTCTAAGAAAAGTCAGCCATGTTTTTACTTTTTTTTTTTTTTTCTTATGTTGCCCAGGCTGGACTTCAACTCCTGGGCTGAAGCCATGCTCCTGCCTCAGCCTCCTGTGTACCCGGATTACAGATGCATGCCACTGCACCCACTTCAACCACGCTTTTAAATGGCTTTGAATGTGCTTCTTTGTAACAGCATCTTCCTACATTTCAGACAGGACAAAATTCTAGAAATAAAAGCACACACCTGGATTTTCTAATTATGAACAGCATACAAGGATTGTTCATTATGAACCAGATTTATGATGACTTTTATGGCTGGGGTCAATACGGAAGTAAGACCTTTGACGGGGCAGTCATATGTCTGCCCACATACTGCAGCAAACACATCTGGGACATGACCGTCAGCTCAAACAAGAATGTCTGTGACATATTCCTATCCAAAATGCCCTGCAACAAATTACTGAAAGATAAGGAAAGAAAGCCAGAAGTGGTGTTTTTAAAACAATCTTTAAAAAGGAAAAAGGCAGAAGACACTGTAAAAAGTATTTCCAGAACAGAAGGTTAAAAATGACAGACTCTGTCACAGGTCTCGCCCTCAAGGCAATCCCTCCTGAGCAACTTCATTATTTCCACTTGCTCAGGAATTGACGAGCGTCTTGCAAAACACAGGTCAAAACTTCCCCAGTGCTCTGAATTATGCAACTGGGAATCCGTACCACACTGTTTTTGTCAACAAGGCTCCACTGAAGCTTCCTCCTTTAACTTCACATTGGGAAAAAGACTTCAGATGCCTTCCCCATTCATTTTTCAAATGTTTCATTCAATCAGAAACTCGACATATACACTTTGGAATTTACACATTTGATAGCTGCAAAGCTCGCAGGCAAGCTCTCCAGCCAACATGCCTGTCTGTCTCCTCCCAGGTGTGGCAAGCCCCACACTTGTGCCAGGCATGGCCCCCTGCCCCATAAACCCAGAGTGGGTTGGCTGCTCTCCCCTGTAACTGACACAGAAACAGGCCTGTTAGACTCCAGTCTCAGGCCTGTGCCCATCCCCCACTCCTGTCTCCATCATCCCTCATTGCCCTTGTTTCCTTGGCACCTAGCACAGGGCTTAGCATCTAGGGGCACAGCATAAAGAGGAAAAGAGAAAAGCCTATGAGAGAAATGGCAGCCTCACCCTTGGGGGGACACAGCTCAGGTGTGGATGCCAAGTATCAAGAACAGAAGCGTAGCCTCAACTTGTAGCCTAATATAAATGCCAGCTCACAGCCCACGAGCTGTGGAATCACAAAAGTCAATTTATCTCAGAGCCTCAGTTTCCTCAAATGAATAAAAAGTATCAGTATCTCCCGCTTCACAGGTTACCAAGAGGATTAAATGAGATAAAACACCTGGCCTGGTGCCTGGCAGCTCACTGTTGTCCTGAAATCTATGTATGTCTCCTTCCCTCCGAATCCCTATGTCGACTTTGCTTCCAGTTATCCCCCATTCGGTGCACCATGACTAGGTACAATGAAAAACAAAAGCCAGTTCCACCAAGGGGCTGGCACCTGAACCATCTCCCCATAGCCCTTTCCCATGAGCACCAGATAGCAGGTGCCATACCCAGAGCATTCACCTGTTGATTGGATATGATCTACTTCTAAGTAGTAGGGAAGGATGCCAGCTCCCCTTTGCCACTGATTTCCATTCCCTCAATGCTCCTGGTCTAAGCCACGCCTAACTCCTCCCCATCGGAGAATGGTAGAGGAGAGTGCTATTCCTGGTGAGTAGGGGCAGAAGGCAGGTACCATGTACAGGCCTCTTGTCTGGATAGAGACCATCCATTAAAAGATCATAAGCAGGCCGGGCGCGGTGGCTCAAGCCTGTAATCCCAGCACTTTGGGAGGCCGAGACGGGCGGATCACGAGGTCAGGAGATCAAGACCATCCTGGCTAACACGGTGAAACCCCATCTCTACTAAAAAATACAAAAAACTAGCCGGGCGAAGTGGCGGGCGCCTGTAGTCCCAGCTACTCGGGAGGTTGAGGCAGGAGAATGGCATAAACCCAGGAGGCGGAGCTTGCAGTGAGCTGAGATCCGGCCACTGCACTCCAGCCTGGGCAGCAGAGCGAGACTCCATCTCAAAAAAAAAAAAAAAAAAAAAAGATCATAAGCACCAGCCATGGCCAACATGGTGAAACCTTGCTTCTACTAAAAATACAAAAATTAGCCAGGCATGGTGGTGTGTGCCTGTAATCCCAGCTATTCGGAAGGCTGAGGCACCATAACTGCTTGAACCTGGGAGGTGGAGGTTGCAGTGAGTTTAGATCGTGCCACTGTACTCCAGCCTGGGCAACAGAGTGAGATCTCAAAAAATTTACAAGATACAGAAATCTACTAGACAAAGTACCCATTCTTGTGGTTTACTCATAAGAAAAATAAAACTAAAATATATCTATTAAAAGGTAGAAAGGGGGCAGGACCCGGTGGCTTACACCTATAATCCCAGCACTTTGGGCAGCTGAGGCAGGAGAATTGCTTGAGCTCAGGAGTTCGGGCGAGACCCTGTCTCTACAAAAATAAATAAAATACATAAATATAAACATATATATATATATATATATATATATATATATCGTGCACACAATGAAAAATTATCCAGCAGCAAAAATGAATGAAAATGAAATCTGCAGACTATTTATGAGTCTCTTTTTATAAAATTCATAAACAAAAATAGTATATATTATTTACAGATACATGTGTATAAGTACTCTTTTTTTTTTCCTTTTTCTAACCAGAGCCTTGTCAATATTCTTTTAAAAAAAAAAAAAGTGCAGGAATGATGAACTATTCTAGAATGCCTTTACCCCTAGTCATGGTGCACTGGATGGTGGATAACTGGAAGCAGAGATTCCCAGCTGCACAGTTCCCAGTTGCTCCTGGCAGGGAGCACCCACCAGGTACTTCCCTGTGGTGCACAGTGGTGTAGTTCTCCAGCTAGGAGGTTGGCTCCCAGGTATGTATCAGTATGCTCCAAAACTTATATATCCATCACCTCTTGTTTTACACGAATTTTAAGTTATCTAAGAAAACATTTCTAAACTACAGGTAGATGAGAGAAAGGCTGTAAGACAGACACAAGAAAAAGACCCACTGATAGATGTTCAACAAACACCAGGCCAAAAGCGGGCCAATGCTGAGACACCCTGGCCCCCCATGGCTTTCCAGGCCAGTCTGGAAGGTCCAATCTGAGCTGAAACCCTACAGGGTTCAGAGCATTGAGGCCTTCCCCCCCTCCCCCGCAACTCTCTCATTTGCAGTCATCATCTTATTTTGCATGTAGGAAAGGAAAAGGAGGCTAAAAAACTATGCCTGTGCTAATTCTTCGCCTAGAGGGAGTACAGAACATTGGCACCTGCCAGGCTAACCCACCCACTGCTGACCCTCCTCACTCTAAATGTCACAGGTAGTTCTCAAAATGCCTCCAGACTTATCACTTTAATAATCCTCTTCCCGGCCCAACCCCAGGAATTCCTGGTTCCTGTACAGCAAGGCCAGAAGCTACACCCTGGTGAAAGGCCACCGGGAAGTACAGGCCTTAATGCACACTTGCTCCAGACAGAGCAGAGGCAACACTAGTCAGCCCAGGTGACAGACTGGCTCCTGTCCCCACAAGCCTGACAAGTCCACAGGATTATCTAGGGGTTCACAGATTTGGGGCAACAGTGTTAAATGCAGGTCTCCCTGTCATGCCTGGAGTGTCACAGAATGGCCACTTAATAGGCTTGCTGCTGGATGTTGGCACCTATTTCTATATTTATGTAGATTCTATGACTGTTTTAGATTTGTATTAAGATTAGCGGCAGAATTGTACTACATGTCTTTTAAATATGTTAATATAACCACAAGGGTTTTCTTTTTAATGTGATACAGTGAATTGTGATGTATAACATTAACTGAGCACTTACTATGCACCAAGCCCAGGTCTAATCATTTCACAGATACCCCATTTCGTCCTTCCATCAACCCTATACAGCAGTACTGTAATCGTCCTGCCAATTTTATAGATGAGGAGACTGAAGCTCAGGGAGATTAACTAATTTGGCTAACGTCAGAGAATTAGTAAATGACAAGGCTGGGGCAAACCATGCTCTAATCCGTGAGCCAGAAGTTTCTCTAGCCGACACAATGCCTCATGTTATGCTATCCTTGCATTGCTAGAGTAAACCTTTTTTGGTCCTGAAAAAGTAATCTTTTAATACACTACTGTATTCAAACTATTATTTGATTTAGAAACCTACTTTAAAATGTTGCAAATATATATAAACATATATATGCATTAACACATATTACATTCATATGAGACTAATCTGTAATTTTATCTACACCATGAATGGAAGAAGAAACATTTTTACAAAGAAATAGAAATAGAAATTCGCATAAAAATCTTAAAATTTTATGGCAAAACACACCTAAACAATGTAAAAACAAATTATAGAAACAATAGCTGGGGACGCATTTGCAATGCACACAACAAATAATTTATAGCTCTAATATACAAAGACCTCCTAAAAATTCAAAACAATCCAGTAGACGGAAAAACGGAGAAAGGATATGGGTATGGAATTCATACAAGAAAAAATACAAATGATCAATAAACATGTGAAATGATGCTCAACCTCACCAGTACTCAGGAAAACACAAATTAAAATAAAAGTGGTTCATAGAAACAGTAGAATGGTGAAAAAAAAAGTTTAGTTAAAAATAATTAAGACTGGAATACCATTTTCAGTCATCAGATTAGCAAAAACAACACAACGTCTACCACTGGTGGAAATGCCCAGTAAAAGGTGTTGATGTGATCAGGCTCTGTGTCCTCACCCAAATCTCATGGCAAATTGTAATCCCCATGTGTCAGGGGAGGGGCCTGATGGGAGATGATTAGATCATGGGGGCGGATATCCCCCCTACTATTTTCATGATAGTAAGTGTGTTCTCGGAGATCTGAAGTGTATGGCACGTCCCCCCTCACACTCTCTGTCTCCTGCTCTGCCATGGTAAGACATGCTTGCTTCCCCTTCACTTTCCACCATGATTGTAGTTTCCTGAGGCCTTCTAGCCATGCTTCCTGCCAAGCCTGTGAAACTGAGTCAATTAAACCTCTTTTCTTCATAAATTACCCAGTCTCAGGTAGTTCTTTACAGCAGTATGAGAACAAACTAATACAGGGGTACTCATACACTGCTAGTACAAGTCTGCCAAAAGACTAGAGCAATTCAGTGTGGCGTAACTACTAAAAACTAGTGACCTGGAGAGAGATCCAGAGTACAACATTCACTTACCGGCTCATTCATTCATTCATTCATTCCACAATGAGCACCTACAACCTGCCATGCACTTTTTTCAATTATTTGTTATCAAAAGAGCTTAAATTCAGAAGTGTGTAAGCTCAAGAGAAGTGAAAATGGCAAGCTGCTGAATAATGCCTACAATAGGTTCCTCCCTTTTTTAAAAACATGCATGTTTGTGAGGGTCAGGAGAAAGTTGTGGAAGGCTCTGCTACAACAAGTAGTCAAGAGTTGATTAGCACCTAGCTGTTTATACATCTTCAGTTTCTCTTGGCATGAGCACACAGTAACAACAGCAATAGCCTATAACGCTGAGAAATCTAACCGAAAATATCACAGTCTTTGTTTACACACAACACAAGAAGAGCACAGGGCCCACACTGTGTTAGTGGCAGAGCCAAAAGTCCACCCTCATCCTGCTGAATGAATGAAAAGCTGGGCTCTTCACTATAAGATGACAGTGTTTCTCCTCACTCACATTCACCCACCCACACAGAGCAGAAAGTAGGAAGGTTTCCATGCCCGCACTGATGGTAAGTTGTGGGAGGTAGTCGGGCAACATTTCTGGAGTTCTTATGAATGATGTGCTATGCTTTTTGGCCTGCGTATTCAGGTAGACTCAGATCTGAGACATATTCAAAAGTATGTTCCCATCCTGGCCCTTGATTTATGTATTTCCTCTTCCCTAGGGGATTCTACAAAGCATTTCCAAAAAGGCTGGTCCCTGTCCCTTAACTGGTTCCTCCTCCAAGCAACAGCATTCCAGCTGGGCTTTGGGAAATCTCCCTACTCCTTCAAAACAATGGTTTCTCCTCTGACTTCTTTTCAGGTTTCCTATGAGTCTATGAAGCCACCTCACCCAAAGTCTTCCAAGGAACTGATTATGCTCAGGTTAGCTGGCCACCACAGAACTTTGACCAGTATAATGAACTGTGACAGAAAGGAATGCATCCTGTTGACCAATCCCCCTGCAATACAGCATAGACGACAGGGGTACTTCAACGCTCCATTGCTTAGGAGAAACAGCCAGCACCGATACTGGCTGAGACATAGAAACTTCGAAAACAATTCAAGTGTCCATACCACTGCCCAAGGCCCAATGATGGTTCATCTGTTTGTGTTTTTATTTATAGATTTATGGAAATATAGAGATATCTGGCCAGGTGCAGTGGCTCACGCCTGTAATGCTAGCACTTTGGGAGGCAGAGGCAGGTGGATCACCTGAGGTCGGGAGTTTGAGCCTGGTCAACATGGTGAAACCCTATCTCTACTAAAAATACAAAAATTAGCCAGGCGTGGTAGCGGGCGTCTGTAATCCCAGCTACTCAAGAGGCTGAGACGTGAGAATCGCTTGAACACGGGAGGCGGAGGTTGCAGTGAGCCGAGATTATGCCACTGCACGCTAGCCTAGAAGTTTTTCTTAAGAAAAGAAAAAAGAGCCGGGCGCGGTGGCTCACGCCTGTAATCCCAGCACTTTGGGAGGCCAAGGCGGGTGGATCACCTGAGGTTGGGAGTTCAAGACCAGCCTGACCAATATGGAGAAACCCCGTCTCTACTAAAAATACAAAAATTAGCCAGGCAGGGTGGCACACGCCTGTAATCCCAGCTACTCAAGAGGCTGAGACAGGAGAATCGCTTGAACCTGGGAGGCAGAGGTTGCGGTGAGCTGAGATTGCGCCATTGCACTCCAACCTGGGCAAAAAGAGTGAAACTCCGTCTCAAAAAAAAAAATGAAAAGAAAAAAGAAATATATATTTAACTAAATATAAAAACAGTCAAAAAAAACAAAGAAAGAAGTAATTGGCCCAGGTCAAATACCTCCTTCTCTATGAATTCTCTGGCCTCTTCCTTCTGGGAGTATACGCTCTCTCTTAAGGCACCTGCCGCTTTCTAACTTGGGTTATAGTTATTTAAATACAGACATTGTCTCCTCCAGGCAGGAATCCTTTAGGACAAAATCCCTAAATTATTAATGGATTAATGGATCCCCCTGGCGTCCTGACCACATGGGACAGACTCATATGTTGCCCAGTGTGCTGAAACACGTTTGTCTGCAAACCCCTGCTTACACCAACTGTACTTGTTATTGCAAATTTACATACATTTATTACACAAACATACATACATATAATACACATATAGTATAAATATATATACATGCACTTAACTACATAAACCCATGAAATAAGTGCATCGTTGTTTCTACTAAAACTAGTAACAAGGCCTGGCGTGGTGGCTCAAGGCCTGTAATCCCAGCATTTGGGAGGCCAAGGTGGGCAGATCACGAGGTCAGAAGATCGAAACCATCCTGGCTAACACAGTGAAACCCCGTCCCTACTAAAAAACACACACAAAAAAATTAGCCGGGTGTGGTGGCGGGCGCCTGTAGTCCCAGCTACTCGGGAGGCTGAGGCAGGAGAATGGCGTGAACCCAGGAGGCGGAGCTTGCAGTGAGTCAAGATCACGCCACTGCACTCCAGCCTGGGAGACAGTGAGACTACGTCTCAAAAAAACAAACAAACAAAAAAACACTATTAACAAGTTTCTATTAAAACAAGTTGTTAAAAAAAAAAAAAAAAGAAACAGAAACAGAAAAAGGAAAAGAAAGAAACCACCTGCTAACCAAAGTACAGCTATGGCAAAACAAGTATAGAGGATTGGGTGAAAATTCGTAAAATCTGTAATTCCACATTCATGTTGCTTCTAAGTTCTCAATTGTCACCAAGAAAATTAATTAAATTAATTAATGGCCAGGCACAGTGACTCATGTCTATAATCCCAGCACTTTGAGAGGCCAAGGCAGGAGGACAGCTTGAGCCCAGGAGTTCAAGACCAGCCTGGGCAACATGGTAGGACTCTGTCTCTACTAAAAATCAAAAACACTAGCTTGTCATGGTCATTAGGAGGTCAAGGCTGCATGATCGCACCACGACACTCCAGCCTGGGTGACAGAGAGACCCTGCCTCAAAAAACAAACAACAAGGCTGGGAGCAGTGGCTCACACCTGTAATCTCAGCACTTTGGGAGGCTGAGGCAGGCAGATCACTTGAGGTCACGAATTCAAGACCAGCCTGGGCAACATGGTGAAACCCCATCTCTACTAAAAATACAAAAATTAGGTCGGTCACAGTGGCTCACAACTATAATTTCAGCACTTTGGGAAGCTGAGGCGGATGGATCACCTGAAGTCAGGAGTTCAAGACCAGCCTGGCCAACGTGGTGAAATCCCATCTCTATTGAAAATACAAAAATTAGCCGGGTGTGGTGGCGCATGCCTATAGTCTCAGCTACTTAGTAGGCTGAGGCAAAAGAATTGCTCAAATCCAGGAGGTGGAGGCTGCAGTGAGTCGAGATTGTGCCACTGCACTCCAGCCTGGGCAACAGAGCGAGACTCCATCTCAAAAAAAAAAAAAGAAAAAGAAAAAAAAAAACTAGCTGGGTATGGTGACACACACTTGTAATCCCAACTACTTGGGAGGCTGAGGCAGGAGGATCACTTGAACCCAGGAGGCAGAGGTTGCAGTGAGCCGAGCTTGTACCACTGCACTCCAGCCTGGGTAACAGAGCAAGACTCCGTCTCAAAAAAAAAAGAAAAAACAGATATTGAAGACAATCAATTATCGGTGTGGCATATGCAAAAAAATAACTAGCAGTTCTCATTAGTAAACTGAAAGTAAAAGAAAATGACAATAAAAGATTGACATATGAGAATATATCAATTTTTGGTTTTTAAGAGATAGGGTCTTGCTATGTTGCCCAGGCTGGTCTTAAACTCCTGGGCTCAAGTCATCTTCCCACCTCAGCCTCCTGAGTAGCTGGGACTATAGGAGCACACTATCATGCCTATCATTTTTTTACATCCCTAAACTATGTATTGTTTTTTAAGAATCTTTGTCTTTGTTCTTCAGTTAACTGACTGGTGGTCAGTCCCCATCTCATGAGACAGACACTTAATGACCACTGATCAGATGTCATGTCAGGTCAGGAAATAATCTAGTGTAAACCTGGGCTGAAGAAGCTATGCACAGGCTATGGGCACAGCACTTAGCACTTTTTTTTTTTTGAGACAGGATCTGGCTCTGTCACCAAGGCGGGAGTGCAATGATGCAGTCTTGGCTCACTGCAGCCTCAGCCTCCTGGACTCAAGCAATCCTCCCACTTCAGCCTCCTGAGTAGCTGGGACCACAGGTGTGCACCACCACGCCTGGCTAATTTTTATGTTTTTTTGTACAGACGGAGTTTCATCATGTTGCCCAGGCTAGTCTCGAACTCCTGAACTCAAGTTATCTGCCTGTCCCAGCCTCCCAATGTGCTGGGATTACAGGTGTGAGCCACCATACACAGCCTAGTACTTAGCACTTCCTAAATAAAATTCTTCCTGCCCTCAACGAAAAGAAACGACTATATAATTTGTTTAAAGACCAGGACAAGTTAATAAGAGTACAGAATTCAGAATTCTCAATTTCCCACCTGAAACAAATGCTCTAGGTCCCAGGCCTCCCTGAGGCTACCCTGATGTTGATATGTGAACCTAGTAAAACACTGGTCCTATCTT
The DNA here is from genome assembly GCF_037993035.2 of Macaca fascicularis. Classification (NCBI taxonomy): domain Eukaryota; kingdom Metazoa; phylum Chordata; class Mammalia; order Primates; family Cercopithecidae; genus Macaca; species Macaca fascicularis. Next base: position 8,603,045 of record NC_088384.1, on the reverse strand, counting down.
GCATCTCCCCAAACTAGATCTAGAGATGAGGTGAAAACCCACATGGCCAGGAGAAAAGCATGACTGTGATCTGCACTGCCTGACCCAGGCCAGCAGGTTGACTACACCTGCTGCAAAGGTTCCTGGGGTAAAAACTACTCCCTTTAATCGGTGTTTCAGGGCATCTGGGAATAAGGAGCAGGGTAAACCAGAAGGAAATGAAAATGAAATTTCTCTTACCTCACCTATGCCTAAAGGCTGCAGAGCTGTGGCCTTTGACACTTACAAGATTATCTTAACACCAGGAGGGCAGAAAACATCCCCAAGACAAAGAGCACAGGTCTTCCTTCTCAGCACATCACCACCCAGCTCAGTAACAATGAGACCCCAAAAGAGGCAACTACCTACCTGAAAAAAGCAGCTGGGGAGAGACTGGAAAACAAAAGTGGGCTCCACCCCTAGTTTTTCTTGTTCTAGACTAAACCCTAGAGATGGATATATGTAGATTTGCTTGTCCTGTTTGGTAACCGAAGGTCAGGAAAGCCGACTGCTTTCTACAAAAAACGCAATCAGGGCCGGGCGCGGTGGCTCAAGCCTGTAATCCCAGCACTTTGGGAGGCCGAGACGGGCGGATCACGAGGTCAGGAGATCGAGACCATCCTGGCTAACACGGTGAAACCCCGTCTCTACTAAAAAAATACAAAAAACCAGCCGGGCGAGGTGGCGGGCGCCTGTAGTCCCAGTTACTCGGGAGGCTGAGGCAGGAGAATGGCATAAACCCGGGAGGCGGAGGTTGCAGTGAGCTGAGATCTGGCCACTGCGCTCCAGCCTGGGCAACAGAGCAAGACTCCGTCTCAAAAAAAAAAAAAAAAAAAAATGCAATCAGGCCAGGTGCGGTGGCTCTCGCCCGTAATCCCAGCACTTTGGGAGGCCGAGGCAGGCAGATCACAAGGTCAGGAGATCGAGACCATCCTGGCTAACACAGTGAAATTCCGTCTCTACTAAAAATACAAAAAATTAGCCAGGCATGGTTGCAGGCGCCTGTAGTCCCAGCTATGTGAGAGGTTGAGGCAGGAGAATGGCATGAACCCAGGAGGCGGAGCTTGCAGTGAGCCGAGATTGTACCACTGCACTCCAGCCTGGGCAACAGAGCGAGACTTCATCACAAAAAAAAAAAAAGAAAAGAAAAGAAAGAAAATGGAGGCAGAGGTTGCAGTGAGCAGAGATCGCATCACTGCACTCCAGCACTCCAGCTTCGGCGACAGAGCGAGACTCCATCAGCTGTGCACCTCTCTGGATGGGGTACTCACCCCAGAGACTGGCTGTCTCCCACAAGCCATTCCTGATGGGCTCCACATTCTGCCCACAAGGGCAGCAGATGGGCAAACTCCAAGGCTCTGTTGTGGCCCCCCACTGGCCTCACTTCTCTCCACATGCAGGGCCAGGGCCAGGTCCAGGAGGGTCACCTTTACAGCACCTAGGTGCAACCGAACACACTGCCACCAGCCCTCAGCCACCCCTGAGAAGGACCCACTTGGTATTGAAACATTTGCAAAACATAAAGAAAACAGGACAAAGAACAGCCCCTCCAACAGACATACACACAGACACATTCATGTGTCATCCAGCTCCAGCTCCAGCTGGTTTTTAAGCTTCTGTCTGCCTTCACCACATTCTATTCAGAGGGAGGGGTAAGGTCTGATTCCTAGGAATCTGAGAAGTCTCCCAGGTGCCTAATCCCTCCCCACTCAGGAATCACTGAGCAAACCCAGGTTCTCCACAGTCTCACCTCCAACTAAAGTGATTCTCCACCCTCCCACGCCCACCCTGCCCACCCCTTGCTGACTGCAGGACTGATGTCCATCACAGGGCCACTGTAGAGCCACCAGCCACCTGGCTTCACCCCACACCCCCAACACAAAGAAATATCAAGGTCTTCTTGATTGGACCAATGCCCCAAGTCAGGAGGCTCCTGCTTGACTTTCCAAACAACCATCCCCTCGCTCTGTAGTTTTAGCCAAGCACCCTCAAGGTGATTTCCCTTTTCCCAGAATTAACACAGAAAAAGAAAGCATTAGGCAAGGGAAAAACAGAAAAAGAAGACCAGGAACTATGCTAGGAGATTTAAAAGAGGGAAATGATCACTAACAAAAGAGAACTTGCCCAACAGAAAAGGAAAAGCAATTCAAGCTAAGCAAAACCATGCCACTGCATCAGCCAAGACGCTGGGCTGCAGCATGGTCAGGGAGTCTGGCAAGCATCCTGGCTGTTTAGAAAAGCGTGGCGGCCCCCAACGAAAACACTCGTGAGTATCAATCAAGGGCAGCATTCATCTGGTCAAACGAAATCAAACACCTAAAAGAAATGACCTTGGTTCCCCTCTCCCCCCGCAACCCCTTCCCAGCACGGTTACCAGCAGACAGGCTCGATCTCACCACCTGCCCCTTCAGGGCTCATTCCTCCACAGTTCACCGAGGCCTTTTGGGGCCTTGCACTCTGCTGAGTGCATGACAGTGACACTCTAATGGGGGTTGGAGACACACACTAAAATCCACATGGGAACACGATGACTTCAGACACGATGACTTCAGCCCAGCAGAGGGCTACTTCAGGGCAGAGAGCAACATCAGTGACCACTGAGGGTGGGCTTTTTTATGACCTGAAGACAAAGAACATTCCAGGAAGTGGGAACCCCATGTGCAAAGACCCTAAGAAGGAGCAGCAGCTACTGCATCTAATCTCTACCCTTTTCTACCCATTCTAAAAAAACCTTCCCGAAACCTAGATGTGGTCTCACCTTTCTCTTCTGCTTAAAAGCCTTTGATTCCCACTGCCTATATAATAAAGCCCCTAAGACCCCCTTCTTGAGTAAAGTTTACTGAACGTAAATCACACATACCTACACGCACACATACATAGATACTCCATTTCCACTGACACCTTTCCTGACTACCAACACCCCTCAGACAGCCTGTAGAGTCCACTCCACCCACCCTTGATGCGTAGTCAATGAGAAGACATTCTTGGCCGGGCGCGGTGGCTCAAGCCTGTAATCCCAGCACTTTGGGAGGCCGAGATGGGCGGATCACGAGGTCAGGAGATCGAGACCATCCTGGCTAACACGGTGAAACCTCGTCTCTACTAAAAACACAAAAAATGAGCTGGGCGTGGTGGCGGGTGCCTGTAGTCCCAGCTACTCGGGAGGCTGAGGCAGGAGAATGGCGTGAACCCGGGAGGCGGAGCTTGCAGTGAGCTGAGATCCGGCCACTGCACTCTAGCCTGGGCACAGAGCGAGACTCCGTCTCAAAAAAAAAAAAAAAAAAAAAGAAGACATTCTTGATGACTTGGTCGGGGGTGTGTCTGAATCTATACACAACACACCAAGACTGACCTGGGTTCAAACCCTGACTCTGTCACTTACTACCCATGTGTCCCTGAACAAATACCTTAACTATCTCTCTGAGCCTCCATTTCATTTATGTGTAAAAAAGTGATGGCCGGGCGCGGTGGCTCAAGCCTGTAATCCCAGCACTTTGGGAGGCCGAGACGGGTGGATCACGAGGTCAGGAGATCGAGAGACGATCCCGGCTAACACAGTGAAACCCCGTCTCTACTAAAAAATACAAAAAAATAGCCGGGCGAGGTGGCGGGCGCCTGTAGTCCCAGCTACTCGGGAGGCTGAGGCAGGAGAATGGCGTAAACCCGGGAGGCGGAGCTTGCAGTGAGCTGAGATCCGGCCACTGCACTCCAGCCTGGGTGACAGAGCAAGACTCCGTCTCAAAAAAAAAAAAAAAAAAAAAAAAAAAAAAAGTGATAATAGCACTAACCTTGGGTGCACCAACACTGATCATCACTGTTATTACATGGGCTGCTTAGCTTCCCACAGATAAAAATTTCATCTCCAGCCCCTAGATGACACCCCTAAACGCAGGTGGCTCTGCCCCTGAGGGACCTCACTGGCCACCCACCATGTGGTTCGAGACACCCCACCCTGAGTCCAGGAGCAAGCACCACACACACACACCCATGGCACCATGTTCAGAAGACTGGTACATTCATTCCTTTTTTTCTCTTTCTTTTTTTTTTTTTTTTTTTTGAGATGGAGTCTCACTCTGTCGCCCAGGCTGGAATGCAGCAGTGTGATCTCGGCTCACTGCAACCTCCACCTCTGGGTTCAAGCGATTCTCCTGCCTCAGCCTCCCAAGTAGCTGGGACTACAGGTGTGTACCACCACATCTGGCTAATTTTTTGTATTTTTAGTAGAGACAGGGTTTCACTGTGTTAGCCAGGATGGTCTCGATTTCCCGACTTCATGATCTACCCGCCTCGGCCTCCCAAAGTGCTGGGATTACAGGCGTGAGCCATAAAACCTCCAGAACACATTTTAAAATGCCTGTTCCAGGCTGGACGTAGTGGTTTACGTCTGTAAACTCAACGTCTGTGGCTCAAAAACAAAATAAATAAATACATAAATGCCTGTTTCAGAGAACACAAAAGTAAAACCACTTAGAAAATATAGGTTTTGTCCCAGGCACCAAAGACAAGGAGAAGATAGTCCCTGAACACTTTTCATTCACAGCTACTACTAGGACCCTCACAGTTACAGACCCTACAAGGACACAGACAGCTGTGGGGTGTGTGAGTGAGGGGTTGGGGGGGTACATCATAGCTGGAGCAGGAGAGAGAGGACCACAACCAAAGAGAGCTTGAACTCATCTTCATCAAGGTACAACTCAACCTTCTACTTCCCAAGATTGGTTAATCCTGCCTCCTTGTAATTAAAGAAAAAAATACATTATGCAATGAACTGAAAATCTGGTTCAAATTCAGCAACCCGTAAGAGTCCAGGTTTAGGGTCCATTGGCCAAAAGTATAACTGCTCCTAACTACAGCAGCTTGGGAAGAAAATAATGTAGCCACAGGTATGAAGATTTCAGTGAAATGTAGCAAAACATTTCTAAATAGCTCTCTGTACCAAACGCAGTTCAGTTAACATTGCTCTCCAAACTTCCTTCTCTTTCAAAGAGAGATACCAAACTTGATCCAATCTAATTAATGTTGGCCCCAGCCCACACATTCCAAATAAACATTTTCAAAACTCAGATTATTTTTTTAGCTTACCATAAAATTTATAATGACATCACATGCATTTGGGAAAAAATGTAGAAACTTAAATCCATGATCTGAATGATGGTCAAAGAAATTGTTTTTTTGTTTTTGGGAGTGAGTCTGTCATCCAGACTGGAGTGCAGTGGCGCAATCATGGCTCACTGTAGCCTTGACTTCCTAGGCTCAATCGACTCTTCCACCTCAGCCTCCCGAATAGCTGGGACCACAGGCACATACCACCACACTTTGCTAGTTCTAAATTTTCTGTAGACACAGGGTCTCACTATGTTGCCCAGGCTGGACCCAAACTCCTAGGCTCACGCAATCCTCCTGCACTGACCTCCCAAAGTGCTGGAATTACAGGTATGAGCCACTGCACCTGGTCTAGTTCGTTTCTTAACACAATAGAAAACTCTGTAATCTCAGCACTTTGGGAGGCTGAGGTGGGTGGATCACCTGAAGTCAGGAGGTAGAGACCAGCCAGGCCAACATGATGAAATCCCATCTCTACTAAAAATACAAAAAAATTAGTCGAGCATGGTGGTGGATGCCTGTAATCCCAGCTACTCAGGAGGCTGAGGCAGGAGAATCGCTTGAACCCGGGAGGTGGAGGTTGCAGTGAGCGGAGATCACACCACTGCACTCCAGGCTGGCAACAAGAGTGAAACTCCATCTCAAAAAAAAAAAAAGATCAGGTGCAATGGCTCACACCTGTAATCCCAGCACCTTGGGAGGCCAAGGCGGGTGGATCACGAGGTCACGAGTTCAAGACCAGCCTGGTCAACACAGTGAAACCCCATCTCTACCAAAAATACAAAAAAATTAGCTGGGCATGGTGGTGGGCACCTGTAGTCCCAGCTACTTGGGAGGCTGAGGTAGGAGAATGGTTTGAACCTGGGAGGCGGAGATTACCTCAGTGAGCTGAGATCATGCCACTGCATTCCGGCCTGGGCGACACAGTGAGACTCTGTCTCAAAAAAAAAAGAAAGAAAGAAAAGAAAACTCATTCTCTTGGAGGGGAAATATATGTGTGTGTATATATATATATGCCAGTTCAAGCATTTAAACAGGTTTAAAAAATGAATGCTTTTTAAACACAGCTAATTTCTGCAGTCAATGTGACTTTCCACATGTGGGCAGCCCTAGGCACCTGTAACACAGACGGCCACAAACCAACTGGCTTTGGGTAAGAAGGGATACTCCTCCCAAAGAATGAATCAGTCTTAGGACCACAGATCCTCATATCACTCATGCCTGCACTGTTCATCCCACAGAGCCTGCTTGCCTATGATGTGCCATTTCAGAGCTAAGAACTGCGCATTCCAATGCAAAAAGCAGTCCCCTGCCCTCCGCCTACCCAGCTCCTAACCCCACAGAAGACAAACAGGTCAGTCATACCACACATGAGGAGTATGGGGGGTGGGGGTGGACCATTCACTCTGCAGGCCCACAGGCAAAACACCTGGAGGGAGGGGAAGGTCAAACTAGAGCCAAGTTTTGAAGGATGAGTTCAGCAGGCAAAGAAGGGAAGAATGGCATATGCAGTAGAGACAAGATTTGCACAGGGGGAAACGCAAGAAGTTCAGGAGTGTGGCAAGAGATGAGACTCAAGGGGTAAGCAGGAGTCAGACCACAAGTTTGGATTTTATTGTGGTAACAACAGAGAACCACTCAAGAATTTTAATCTCAGACAGTCCGACCCCGCCCCGTTGCGGATAAGAACATGAAGATGTGGAAGAGGGTCATGGAAACACTCTATTTGGCTCAAGAGCTAATGAAAAATGCTAAACCATATCTATCCTTCAACGAAAAGCACAGCCCAAAGACTTCTTCCAGATGGTCACCTTCTCTGTGCCTCAGTTTCCTCATCTGTAAAACGGACAGCAGCCACCTCACAGGGCTGTTGTGAGGACTGAAAGGGTTCTATACACAAAGTGCTTACAGGAGAAGAAAGCTCCATCACTATTAGGTGGTGGTGGAACTACTAGTGCTAGGACTAGTAGTACCAGCAGTTTATGAGTCAGAACCCACTGCCCCCAGATCAAAAAGCAGATGGAGACTTTACCACCTCCTAGGAAGCTGCTGTACAATGGTATAGGCTTGGAGACTGCTCAGAGTCACTTTGTGACTGAAGGGAAAAGAATGAACACGTGTTAGCCCCTCCCGCCCCCATCCCCTCCAGTCATAAAGCTGGTCAAGGAGAAGCAGTGGCCCAGAGCAGAGCCCAGTTCCCTTGGTCTCAGCTGGCTGCAGGTCTCAAGGCTGTCAGCTCTCACAGAATGGGGAACAGCCCCTCCCACCTTTCTCAGCCTGAGCCCTGCCCCACCCATCCAGGCACAGAAGGCTTCTTGTCCCTCCACCTCTCTGTCCTGGCAACCCTCTAGTCACCTCCGGAAATGAGACAAAGCCCAGAATCCACCAACCAGAAGCCTCTGTATGGCCCAGGGAAGAAGGAGAGCGACTGTGCGGAATCCAGCGGGCATGGCCCAGTCCCTTTCCCAGCGCTATCCAATGATAAAGACCCTGCTGTCAGGAGCCGGGGACTCCCAGGTGGGATAAAGAGAAAGCCATGCTGTACGAAGCTGAGAACAGTAAACAGTCATGAAGAGATCCAAGAGCCCAGAACCACAATTCCCAGACCTTTGGGTTTCACCAATTAGAAATTTTCCCCAAAAGTTTTGGGGACTTTTCAACAAATGGTACTGAAACAACTACTTATCCACAGACACACACACACACACGCACACACACAAACCTTCAATTCACATATCGCACCACATTTTAAAAGTTCAAAATGGATCACAGGCCTAAATATAGAACATAAAACTATAAAATTTCTAGACGACACATGAGAAAATATTTGTGACGTGGGAGTAGGCAAAGATTTTAGCTGTGACACCAACCATAAAAGCACAAGCCATAAAAGAACAAACTGACTTCAGCAAATGTTTAAAACTTCTGTTCTTCAAAAGACACTGTTAAAAGAATGAAAAGACAGCCTCAGACAGGGAGTCAATATTTGCAAATTATATAATTGATCAAGGAATTGTATCCAAAATATATTTTTAAAAACCTCAAAACTAAGTTAATAACTCAACTTTTTCAACAGGCAAGTGATTTAAAGAGATACTTCACTGAGGGAGATACACAGATAGCAAGTAGGTTCAGGAAAAGAGAGTAACCACCCTTACTCACAAGGGAAATGCAAATTAAACCTACCAGAACGGCAAAAATTAAAAAGACTACACATACAATCAGGCGCGGTGGCTCACACCTGTAATCCCAGCACTTTGGGAGGCCAAGGTGGGTGGATCACGAGGTCAGGAAATCGAGACCAACCTGGCTAAGACGGTGAAACCCCGTCTCTACTAAAAATACAAAATTAGCCGGGCGTGGCTGCAGGCGCCTGTAGTCCCAGCTACTCGGGAGGCTGAGGCAGGAGAATAGCACGAACCCGGGAGGCAGAGCTTACAATGAGCAGAGATGGCACCACTGCACTCCAGCCTGAGCGACAGAGCGAGACTCCGTCTCAAAAAAAAAAACACACAAAAGACTACACACATGAAAACTGCACTGGAAGAAAGGGGAGCCAGAGCGACCCCAAGTAGCAGGAAGAACCCTCAGAGGGTAGACTTCTCACTATCTTGTTTGCGATGATGGCTTAATAGTGTATTCATATGCCAAAACTTATCACCTGTTCATTATAACTCAATAAAACTGTTTCAAATTTGAAGGTGGAATAACATAAGCCTGCTTACTTTTTATTTTGCCAAGTAAGAATATCCTTTAGAAACTACCAGCTCTTTTCCAACACGGGAAGACAGGACATTTTAAAATGTAAAAGGTACAATGGTCAAAATTTTATGCAGAAAAAGCCCTTCCCAAGAAAGGGCAGTTGCTAACCTTACACACATGAAAACTGCACTGCCCTTATTTTTTCCACATTGGTGATAACATGATTGCAGACTGTCATCTTCTGAGACTGGCAGGAATGTCCCGAAGGCCGACCAGACCTGAAGGAAGCTCTCCGGGTTCATCTCCATGTCCGACCTGGCAGTTCCTCCTGGAAGGGCAGCACCAGGGATGGCCATGTGCACTGTGGGACCCAGACATCACTTCCCTCCCCTCCTGGAAGTCAAGAAATCACAAGAAGAATGTGGCCCAAAAGGTTCCTGAAGCACTCCTATGCAGCTGAAGAAGGGAACTGCCTTGTTTCCACAAGAGCTGCTCACCCCCACACCACAGTATCTGTGGTTTGCTGCTGGACAAGCCCCATAGGTCAACATTAAAAACTCTTCACTGGGATTCCTCCAGGCTAAAGTCCACTGAGCTAAAGCGGAAATCAAATATGAGCTCTCAAGAAGACCACGATGTAGACTGGAATCCTTCTGATATTGTGCCAGAATGCTAACAAAAGCCAAGAGGGAAAGCCATTTGGGTAAAATGACAGTGGAGTGTGCTCCTCCTCACATGTGGCTGGTTTGGTGGGAAGAAGGGCTGAGCAGGGGACAGGCCTGCTCTTAACCCCACCTCCCTATGCAACTGGGGTTCCAGGCATGGCCCCAAGCCCCGTGTGTCAGATAGGCCCCAAGCACACCCAGAAAATAAGCATGAACTTTACCATTCAAGAAACCAAGCACACACATGAATCCAGGGTTGTGTCCTGTGCCACAAAGACCCTCAGGCGTGCTTGTGGGGACACCCCAGCCTGTACACCCACGCTGTGTCCACACACACCCTGCCCATGGCCACCATTCAGCCACGTTTGGCTGGAGGCACACGCACACAGTGCACAGCCTACCCTCAGCAGGACGCGCCAGGGAGGCGGCCCATGCAGGCTGTGTATGGGGGCTGGGGGTTACTGGGGCAGGGAATTCCAGGGTCTCTGCCCCTGTGCATGGCCTAAAGGGAGAGGCACAAGTTTTAGGGAGATACCACTTCTTGACACCTCAGATTCCTCACCCTGTAGGGAGAGTCAGACTGAAACAAGGGCCTAGGGCAGGGGTCCTACATGCCCCATCTACGGGAATGCTAACATATGAAAGGTCTGGGGGCTTCGGGGAGCACCCCAGCATATCCACACCTAGAGCGTCAGCCTTGCAGCCAGCGAATGCAGCTGCCTCTTCCCTGGCCCAGAGATCCTTCTTTCTTGTCAGCAATCCCCATCCCACCCCAAGCCCCAGTCTCCATCTCACTGGACTTTAGACCAGGACTCCCGCAACTGTGCCCTGCCCCTTTAGACTGGAAATTCCATTTAGGTTGCCTCCTGGACTCTCTCTCAGGACCCTGCTTCCAACACTCACATAGTCAAAGAGGACAATGTCCCCCCTCCCAGCCTCAGGGCTGCTCTGGGCCCCAACTGCCAGGAAGCAAGACTGAACACTGCAATGTTTAAGTCACACTGAGCTGAAGCAGCCCAGTTCTTCCTCTATAAAGTGAGCTGACTACGGAGAAACTGCACCCTGGCATCGAGTCATGTTTCACAACAACTCCAGAGGAGGAGCTCTGCTTCTGACATGAAGTGTGGCAAGCCTTAGAAGGAAACAGAGCTACAAAGTTACCCAATGCAAATATTTAAAGAACAGGCTGCTTTTGGTGCCAGGAGGATGGCAGCTTGCAAACCTCCAGTCAGAATAAAGGTTCTGCTTGGTTGGGACTGAGTCAGGATCACAAATGCAGTTTCATTGCACCCTCCGTCCACTGAGGAAACAAGGTTTTTTAAAGCAACATTTCAGGAAGTTACTCTGTCCATTGGGCAGGACCTTAAAAGTTACAACAAGCCGGGCGCGGTGGCTCAAGCCTGTAATCCCAGCACTTTGGGAGGCCGAGACGGGCGGATCACGAGGTCGGGAGATCGAGACCATCCTGGTTAACACGGTGAAACCCCGTCTCTACTAAAAAATACAAAAAACTAGCCGGGCGCGGTGGCGGGCGCCTGTAGTCCCAGCTACTCGGGAGGCTGAGGCAGGAGAATGGCGTGAACCCGGGAGGCGGAGCTTGCAGTGAGCTGAGATCCGGCCACTGCACTCCAGCCTGGGTGACAGCGCGAGACTCCGTCTCAAAAAAAAAAAAAAAAAAAAAAAAAAAAAAAAAAGTTACAACAAGACAGCAAGTGTCTGCTGTGGAAAAACCAGAGTGCATACACATCTACTCAGTCAAGAACTACATATGCATTTCAAATGCCATCCACGCGGCAGTTATTTGGAAATAAGGATGCGATCACGCAATTTTGCCAACAATAAATATACAGACTTAGTGACTTCAAGTGCCTATAATGTCCACCAGACAGAGGCCTTAAAGCACGTCCCACCCACGTTTTCCTCCTTGAGCAAGGCAATTTGATCGCTAAAATAAACAGTGGCCAGGCACGGTGACCCACACCTGTAATCCCTGTGCTCTGGGAAGCCGGGGCAGGAGGATCACTTGAAGCCAGGAGTTCAAGACCAGCCTGAGAAACACAATGAGACCTGCCCCCTTCCCCGGTCTCTAGAAAAATTTAAAAATTAGCCAGGTATGAGGCCAGGCGCGGTGGCTCAGCCTGTAATCCCAGCACTTTTGGGAGGCCGAGATGGGTGGATCACAAGGTCAGGAGTTCGAGACCAGCCTGGCCAAGATGCTGAAACTCCGTCTCTACTAAAAATACAAAACTTAGCTGGGCATGGTGGTGCATGCCTGTAATCCCAGTTACTCAGGAGGCTGAGGCAGGAGAATCGCTTGAACCTGGGGGACAGAGGTTGCAGCGAGCCAAGATCAAGCCACTGTACTCCAGCCTGGCGACAGATCAAGCCACTGTACTCCAGCCTGGCGACAGAACAAGACTCCATCTCAAAAAAAAAAAAAAAAAAATTGGCCAGGTATGACGGCACACACTTGTAGTTTGGGAGGCTGAGGCGAGAGGATCGTTAAGCCCTGGAGTTGGAGGCTGCAGTGAGCCACAATCACACCACTGCACTCCAGCCTGGGTGACAGAGGGAGGCCCTGTCTCAATCAGGGGGGGGAAAAAAAAGCAGAGAATAGAGACGGTCCGGGCCAAAATGGACACACTGAATTTGTTGCTGGTATTTCTGATGGTGTCCTCAGGCCTGGCTTACTGAGTTCTATAGCCTCAAGCTGCATGCTGATCAAAACCACACATCACATTTCCTAGGTATGAGGCCTAGGCCCAGCTTTCTCACTTGCAAAACAAAGTTGTCATGAGACTAAGTGTAATCATGCAAGGAAAAATAGGACACCTGGCACAAAATGAGCTTCAAGAAACATTAAATTTTTAAAAAATCATTCTGATAATGATTGTGAAGTCAAACCAGTTCAGGGAAGTGAAGGCTAGAAGGGGGCTGGGAGGTTGGCAACAAGCAGAGCCCTAGGCAGGGGGTGATAAGGCCTGGACCCTGCAGCGCACTGAGCCTGGCCTGCCCTCCACACCAGGCTGGGGGTGTTTAATCGTGCTCTGCCTCCTGCGACCAGAATGTAAGATCATGGACTATGTTGTTCCTGTTGTAACTCCATTGCCTAGAACCATGCCTAGCACATGGCAGGCGTTCAAATATTTGCTGAATACATGAATGGGGATTTGGCCAGGCGCGGTGGCTCACGCCTGTAATCCCAGCACTTTGGGAGGGAGAGGCGGGCGGATCACAAGGTCAGGAGATTGAGACCATCCTGGCTAATACGGTAAAACCCTGTCTCTACCAAAAATAGAAAAAATTGGCCGGGTGTGGCGGCACGCACCTATAATCCCAGCTACCCAGGAGGCTGAGGCAGGAGAATCGCTTGAATCCAGGAGGCAGAGGTTGCAGTGAGCCAAGATGGTGCCACTGCACTCCAGCCTGGGTGACAGCGAGGCTCCATCTCAAAAAATAAATAAATAATAAATAAATAAATAAAAATGAATGGGGATTTATGAATACAATGGAATTGCATGCAAAAATGTCTGAGTCCATTTCTAGGGGGAAAGAATCTATTTGCATGAAATTCTGCCATAAATATAAGATCCAAATACAGGTCACCAAAAAATAGCCAGGCATGGTGGCACATGACTGTGGTCCCAGCTATTACCTCACTCGGCAGGCAGAGTGAGGCAGGAGAATCATCTGAACCCACGAGGCAGAGGATGCAGTGAGCTGAGATCACACCACTGCACTCCAGCCTGGGCGACAGGGCAAGACTCTGTCTCAAAAAACAAACAAACAAAAATACAGGTGAAGAAACATTGCTGAGTTCCACCCATGTGTCTCAGAACACCAATGACCACCATTAGGTGAGCAGGGCAGTAAAATTACAGGGCAAAATCTAACAGGCCAGAGCTTTCCTGGAAAAGAGGTTTCTCAGGAGCCAGCCCCAAACATATCCAAGGGCAGCCACCAGCCTTGAAGTCTGATGTTTGGATTTCAGAATTAACTTTGAAACTAGAGCCGGCCGGGCGCGGTGGCTCAAGCCTGTAATCCCAGCACTTTGGGAGGCCGAGACGGGTGGATCACGAGGTCAGGAGATCGAGACCATCCTGGCTAACACAGTGAAACCCCGTCTCTACTAAAAAAAATACAAAAAAACTAGCCGGGCGAGGTGGCGGGCGCCTGTAGTCCCAGCTACTCGGGAGGCTGAGGCAGGAGAATGGCCTGAACCCGGGAGGCGGAGCTTGCAGTGAGCTGAGATCCGGCCACTGCACTCCAGCAAGGGGGACAGAGTGAGACTCCGTCTCAAAAAAAAAAAAAAAAAAAGAAACTAGAGCCAACCCCAGGTTAATGAGGGAGCAGAAGGAAGTACAGCAAGTTGATGAATAAAAACAGAAAGTCTTTGGTACCATGACAGTGAGACACATCAATGCTCCCGGAGAACCTGGGGACCCAGCAAAATTCCTTCAGGGACCGTGGATATAGGAACCTTCTTCGCTGCTGCAGGGATTTCAGATATTCTCCCAGTCTGAACCTGGTTTGGATTCTGGGCTCCCAACCTTGCTTCCAGTTTGTAACTCAGCCCAGCCACACCAGCCTGCATCTCCCCAACAGGCCCTGACGCATGACTCACACAGATGCCAGACAGACAGAAGGGCAGACACCAAAACACAGAGCAAGAAAAGGGCAACAATAAACTTTTTCTGAACTCAAGCCTTTTAAAGATCAACAAGGTTGCTAGATTCCTAAATAATAGTATTTTTCACATTCAATGATTTAGAAAATCCAGATGACAAAAGGCTACTGTAAATTCAAGTTTTAAAGTAAACTGGTATTTTGTTAATCATAATCACAGTATCCTTTATATATAGTAATGACATAAACCGGAGGAAGGAGGACAGGGTCCCGGGTGAGCGCCCCACCCTCAAGCCTGGACCCAAGGCCCTAAATGAGAACAGGTATTCCTGTTTTCGCACCCAAATGTTGCCTTTCGGCCCACCATGCCCCCCTGTCATCCTGTGCCCATACAAACCCCAAATCCCAGACCCCAGGAGCAGAAGAGTGGCAGAGGAGAGAAGTGAGGAAGTCGAGAGGAGTTCAGCTGGGGGCAGCTGGAAAGGAGATCGGCTGCAGAATGGCCAAACCCCAGGAAAAGGTCACCTTCCCACTCCGTCCCATCTCCAGCTCCCCATACTGCTGAGAGCCACCTCCATCACTCAATAAAATCCCGCATTCACCATCCTTCAAGTCCACGTGACCTGATTCTTCCTGGACACCAGACAATTCAGGATGCTGAACCCAAAAAGGCTGTCACACTGACTCTTAAGCCGTTTAACACTTAAGCCATCCCTGGACAGGAGGGCTAAATGAGCACCGTAACAACCCTAGACACTGCTGTGACGCCGGAGCCCAAAAGTGCTCCCCTTGGCTCCTGCAATTGCTTACCTGCATGCTCCCCGTCCCGTGAGGGGTCTGAGCAAACCAGCCACATCCCTGTCCCAAGTACTTCAAAGGGGTCCAGGGAACTCTCCCATTTCAGTAACATACAAATGCTTTATGTGTGTGTGTATGTGTGTGTATGGAGGCATTAAAAAAAATCTATCTACAGGCCAGGCACAGTGGCTCATGCCTATAATCCCAGCACTTTGGGAGGCCGAGGCGGGCAGATCACCTGAGGTCGGGAGTTCAGAACGACCAGCCTGACCAAGATGAAGAAACCCTATCTCTACTAAAAATACAAAATTAGCCCAGCGTGGTAGTGCATGCCTGTAATGCCAGCTACTTGGGAGAAACGCTTGAACCTGGGAGGCGGAGGTTGCGGTGAGACAGGATCACACCACTGCACTCCAGCCTGGGCAACAAGAGTGAAACTCCATCTCAAAAAAAAAAAAAAAAAACTCTGTCTACAAACTATGCCTGGTGGGCACAGCACTGATGGAGCAGTCCCCTGGCAGTCACTCCCTAATTTGCTGGGGAGCCAGGGCCACTATGGAAGTCCCCAGTGCTTTGAAGAGAGAACCCTGAGGTAGACCCAGATCTGAAATAATAAGATTCTCTGAGCCATTTCCTCAACTGTAAAGTGGGAATCAAAGAGTCCCAAGGCAAGATGGTTGGCAGGCTCAGAGGCACCAATGGCTGTGCTACAGTGGAGCTCTCTAAGGGCAATGCCAACCCAAGTGCAGGGCACACGTTCATGCATCCCATCTGCACAACAATCCTATCATGATCCCCATTTCAAAGGTGACATAGGTATCACAACCAATCTCAGAGCTGGGATTCAAGCCCAGGCAACCTGGCTGCGGAGCTCCTTACTAGTTACAGCTCACCACAGGCACTTGTAGCCTCACTGGACTGGGCTGGTTCAAGACCAAAACACAGCAGAGGCTTGTCCCTGTACCTCTGCTCCAGACAGAGGCCCTCCTATGGGGAAAAGCAACCCAGGTTCCAGGTCAGGGCCCCAAAAGCCAGACATCCTGGACAGCAGGATGCACAGGGACTGGGGAGCAAGGCTTTGCAGCCTTTGTGGGGGCTGGTAATTTGCCAACTCTACCCCAAGGAGAGAACTCCCCTCTCCCACCTGGTACCTCCACGAGTTCCCAATGGACTGAGTTTGTCTCCACCTCCACCAAGCAAACTGCTAACCTGAGGCTTTCGGAGGGTTTGGAGGATTGGAAGAGGTTTCTCTCGCTACTCACCTCTTTACTTACTAGTAAGAGCTCGTGTTATGTTAATTATTTCTAAATTTCGTGAACCTGCAAGTTCCTAATAGAGGCAGCAGAGAGAAAAGCATGGGTCAAAAACAGCAATTCTGGAAATGAGCGTACACCCAAAAAACTTCAAGGAAGGTGACTTGTCTGAGCTGTAAGGGGAGGTGATGAGCCAGCCCCAACCCCCACATCCATTTGCAAGACTAAGAAGAAAAGAAATAAATCGAAAAGGAAATACAAGAAGCATTAAAGAAAATAAAAAAGGATAAGACTGGAACTGATTATACCAACGCTTTCACTCAGTCTTCATAAAAGGAGACATACTATGTGGCACTGCAGTGATCCAATCACATTAACTTGCTTCCCATGACTTACAGGTGGTCAGGAGTACCCCTCTGGCACACTGGAAGGCCCTGCTTTTGCAGGACTCTCAGGCAAGGCCCAGCTCTAGGCCCCAACAAGCAGCCCCAGGCCTAAGAAGCAGAAGGAACTTGAAGGGAGAGCACGAGCAGCCCTTGCACCCCGTCCGACCTCAAATAAAGCTTAGGCCAAAGGCTGCTAAGGAACTGCGTCTTGTGTTACCAAAAATCCAGTCTCGAAAGAAATCAGCCCTATCAGTGCAAGGCATGCCATGCCATACCACCCACCCAAGTCTAGGGCAGCCGAGCAGGGATTTCTCAGGGAAATAAAATGGGAAGCTCCAAACGACAAACAGGAGCTAAGAGCATATGGCTCTGGGCTTGGGAGCAACCACCAGCTTGGCTGAAAAGCTCTAAGGACGACCTGGGGCTTCCATCCAGCCCCTGCCAGAACCTTCACCACACACACAACCAACAGTTCAGCCAGTTGCCAAGGCAACGGCAACCTAGACATGTTTAGGCATCTGTAGAAACCAGGGCAAAGTACAATTTCCACACTTGTGATAGAACTACAGCCCCCGAAGCATCAAGCAAAGCATTAGTCTAAAATTTTGTTTTACTGACAAGAAGCAGCAGGGCTGGGAGGGGAAGCAGGAAGCTGGGCAGCGCCTGGCAGAGCCAGTGCAGTCAGACGAGCCCTGGAGTGTGGGCACAAAAACCTGCCTGTGCTTGGGAAGCAAGACACTTGTATGCCTGCACTGTTTCTGACTGTTTCCTCTTATTTCTACCTTCCTGTGTAGTCAAGTCTCTTCATTTTGTTATGAACATCAGCTTTTCTTAGCTGGGATAAGAGGAACCAAGAAGAGCAAGCTTTTGCCCACAGTAAGGCAAGAGAACTAAAAGGGAAACAGCCCCTGGGGGGAGAGGGTGGATATGGTGGAGGCATCGCAGGAATTCAAGGGAGGGGACCCAGGGGTTAGCACTGAGGTCGGCTGGCCCGGCCACTGCTCCCCACCTGGAGCTCCTCTCTGTCCCTGCTAAGCACCTTGTCCTTTGCAGATCCTGGCAAATGAGCCACCAGGAAAACAGGACACTGCTCAGTCTGAGAGTGAATACCTAAGGGATAGTGGAGGGTAGGAAAATCAGTCCATGGGGAAGGGACATGGTGACAAGTTCCACAGCAGACCAGAATAGAAAAACAAACAAGCAAACAAGGCGAGCAAGCACCAGTGCTATAAACTTCCCATGTTGCCTTTGAGATGCTTGTCTCTGGAGATGAACAGAGCCAGGAACACCCATGACAGCAGCATCTAGAAGCTAGAGATAACTCCAAAGGCCCACAAGACCCCCAGGCTGCCTGCCAGAAGAACCCTGCAGTCTTTCCAATATGCATCCCCCAAGTGAGGAAAAGCAAGCTAGAGAAGGTCTGTGAGATACCTACCACGCTGGCTGCGCTGACGGAGGAAGGCGACCATAAGCACTCACCACCTTGGGAATGTGGAACGTTAGCTCTAGGGATTAATAATCAAGTAGTAAGGATTTTCTAAAACATCGTTCCTTGCTCATCAAAGTAAAGCAACCAATTCAACTAAAATGATATCCAGAAACTTAGGAAGGAAATGTGACTCATTTAAGAAACCCTCACAGAACTTTCTTATCTCACAGATACTTGGAAGTTCTAAAGGCCAAGGCAAGCGCTGTAGAAAGAATCTCCATTTTTTCACCCAAAAAATCAGAAAAATAAACTTACAAGCAGCAAGACAGGCTTTCAAAAACACTCTTAATGTGTTCATACCCTTTAATACAAGATTTCTATTCCTGGGGATTTATCCCCAGGAACCAATAACTACATGGATGAAACTATAAACTGCAAATTCATCTACCTTAGCAAAAAAGTGGAAATAACCTAAAATGTCCAGCACTAAGGAATGTTTTAATCTCATTATATCAACAGGATAACATAACCATTAATCATCTTTTTGAAGATGATGGTAAAACATGGAAAATACTTGAGAAAATATTTAAGTGAATCTGAATAATACAATCATAACAACGTCAGTTACTGAAAAGAAAACAGTGAGGTCAGTTCAAGCTTCAGATCTCTCCCAACTACAAACTGGAAGGCCTTCAACTAGGCACCCATCTCACTACCTACAGCTTCCTCATGTTCAAACTAACAACCTCAAAGCGTTGCCTTGAGGAAGGACAGTGACAACATACCTCTCTTGCCTCTTCTGAAGCTTGGTACAAAGTTGGCAGGGAATAGGTTACTTGATCAAGATACATAAAAACCGCTTCGTGTGTGGAAGGTAAACTACAAAGAGAGTTTCTTATTTAGAACATTGTTTTCTATGTTGAACCTTCAATTTTTAAAAGATTTAAAGAAAGCAAAAAAGAAGTCATTCGACACAAAAGTGATGACTATCCCAAGCATAAAAACAAATATCGGCCGGGCACGGTGGCTCACGCTTGTAATCCCAGCACTTCGGGAGGCCGAGGCAGGCAGATCACGAGGTCAGGAGATGGAGACCATCCTGGCCAACACGGTGAAACCCCGTCTCTACTAAAAATACAAAAAATTTGTCTGGCGTGGTGGCGGGCGCCTGTAGTCCCAGCTACTTGGGAGGCTGAGGCAGGAGAATGGCATGACTCCGGGAGGTGGAGCCTGCAGTGAGCCAAGATCGTGCCACTGCACTCCAGCCTGGGCGACAGAGTGAAAATCTGACTTAAAAAAAAAAAAAAAAAAAAAAAAACCACACAAATATCTGCTCTAATATACCTGAGCAAATGCTCTTATGTGATATCACAATGTTGACAAAATGTGAAGACCTTTCACAATTTTACAAAGTGCAGCACTCTGAAGAAACGCAATTTCTTTTCCCTTGTCTACCTGCTCTTTAACAGCATAAGATGCCTTTTAGAATGCATCTGCCAAAGGTGAGGCACTCCTAAGCCAGGGCCTCTGGAATCTTCCTCCTGTCCCACATGGGATGCATTATGGTGTGGGTGCACCAGTGAGTCACCCACGGCCTTGACCACACACCAGCAGCTCTCCCTTTTCTGCCCTTATCTCCCTGCTGTGTAAATGGCTGTAAACTTTCAGATTATCTTAACCAAGTTAGTTACAGACATAAATCCCATCTTAAGCAAAAGACACACATAATCTGCCTCACGTCTATGTTTCTCAGAGGTGGGGGAGAAAGATTATCTTTTAAAGATGTTCACATCTGAGAGCGATTCACAACTTACTTATTCCAGCCAGACAGAGGAGGTGAAATGAGTGTGGGCTTCAGTAGGCAGAGCACCAGCTCTGATGGTGACCCTCTGAAGGCCACTTAATCTCTCTGAGCTTAGGTTTACTGATGCGCCAAGTGGAGAGAACACCATCTTATTGCAAGAATTAAATGGGCAGGAATGTAAAGCTTCTTGAATGGTCCCTCAGAAAACTTAAGAACACGGGGGCCTGTGCAGACAGCCCCTCACCACTGACTCTACACCCCCCACGCATATCCTCCTTGGTGGTACATGCCCAGACTCCTTATCTGATGACACATTTGCAGGAGCAAAGGTCGCAATTGCTTAATTAAAGCATCACCACGTGCGAGCTAAGTGGCGAGCAGGCAGCCAGTTCCAGCCAATCAGACAGCTACAAAACCCACTAATAGTAGGCTTGGAGGTCTGTACGGGGAGCACTGCCTGCTCTGTGGTTCCTCTGAAGACCACAATTCACGATCTTGGCACGCTCAGTTGGCGACAACATAATTTAATATAATGAAAGACAAATGCAGTTTAAAATATGAAAATGTTCACAAAGTACGGTGTGGGTATCACTTTACAATAAGAAGATTTCATTTAAACTTCAAAATACTAGCCACAGTTGATCCTATCTAAAGACCACCCTGCAGGTCCAGGCAGAGGCCTCATCACAGGCCTCCCTGGAAGCTCTGGGCTTGGGCTCAGAGGCCCATATGGGGTCTTGGCTGGTGGCCTCAGGCAAAACCACTGACCCCTTCAGCTCTACCTCTCTTTCCCCTCTGAACAATGAATAGGGAACCAAAACAACAAGGCTGTTCTGAAAACAAAAGGAGAGCTATGGAAAGCTTATTGGTAAAATGCAAATGCCTAGACAACCAAGCTCTTTTTATTTATACTTTTTTAAATTACAAAGTTATTACTTAAACATTAATCTAAAAGTAAAAGGGCAATGGTACAGTTTGGAAAACAAGGAAAAACTTCCCATAATTCTAAAACCTTAACTATCACTGCTGCATGTTATCTTCACACAATTTCACATAGGTGAGCAGTGCTCACAGCTTTATCATTTGCTTTCCAAGTCCTATTTCTCATCACCTAGGGATAAGCTATCATCACCAGTACTCCCTTCCAGTCCTGAGTCACTACCTGTAGTGTAGTCAAGCAACATCCATTGATCCCAGGGTCAGGCTTTCTAGAACCATCCCAGAGAATCACCAACCCAGAAGAGAGCAAGGCCTCTGCATGGCAGGGCTGCCCTCAAAACCCAGGGAGGATATGACCATCACCAGGCCCTCACCCCAACGAACGTGCCAGGTGCCAACAGCAGCTTACAAAAGGTGGTGAGAAGAAAGAAGACAGGCCCCGTAAGTGCCAGGATACGAGGGGAGTCCATGCAGGGCAGGAGGCTTCACCCACACCAATTACCCACGCACACACCCATGACCCCGAGTCACCAAGGAAAGGTCCAAAAAGTTTTGGAAGGATTTTTAAATAGAACTGGATAAAATCACTTGGAGCATTTTAAAGGTATAGTTTGCTGGCAAATTCACTTGAGTGACAGAGTGACTGCAGAAGCACTGTGACCAGGTACACATGCTGGGCTCCTGGGGTCCATCACCTCATGCTGCCCCGCCAAAATCCTATGAGGCAGGGCGCTCAGTATCCTGGCGCAAAGGACTGACTGCATGTATGGATCCTCCCAAAATTCGTATGTTGAAATTCTGCCCCTCAGTTGGATGGCATTAGGAAGTAGGGCCTTTGGAAGCTAATTAGGCAGGGCCCTCATGAATGGGACTAGTGTTCTTACAACTTTTTTTTTCTAGTTTTTGTCGAGATAGGGTCTCACTATGTTACCCAGGCTGGCCATGAACTCCTGGCATCAAGTGATCCTCCTGCCTCACCCTCCAAAAGTGTTGGGATTACAGGCATGAGCCACCGCACCCAGCCACTTGTGCCTTTATAGAAAGTACCGAGAGCTCTCTCGCCTTCTTTCTGCCATGTGAGGCTATAAGAAGTCAGCAACCTGCAACATGAAAAAGGACCCTCCTCAGAACCCAACCATGCTGTACCCTGATCTCAGACTTGCAGCCTGCTGAACCATAAGGAAGAAATTTCTGCTGTTGACAAGCCACTGCATCTTTATTACAGCAGCCCTGACTGACTAGGACACTCGAGTTTTGGAGACGTTGAAGCATTTGGCCAAAAGCCACACAGTCACCTAGTGATGGAGCTCGAACCCACACCCAAGGGCTGTATGACTCCAAAACCATGTTCTTAACCTCGAATACCTTATTGCAAAATTACCTTTCTTCTGCAGGAACTAACAGTGAAAGTGACATACTAACCTCAAAGATCTGTAAGCATAAACTATATGGAAAGAGAAACAGCCAGGCACGGTGGCTCATGCCCGAAATCCCAGCACTGGGAGGCCAAGGCAGGCGGGCCATTTGAGGTCACGAGTTTGAGACCAGCCTGGCCAACATGGTAAAACCCCATCTCTGCAAAAAATACAAAAATTAGCTGGGCATAATGGTGCATGCCTATAATCCCAGCTACCTGGCAGGCTGAGGCAGGAGAATCGCTGGAACCCGGGAGGCAGAGGTTGCAGTGAGCTGAGATCGTACCACTGCACTCCAGCCTGGGCGACAAGAGCAAAACTCTGCCTCAAAATTTAAAAAAAAAAAAAGAGAGAGAAGCAGAACCCACACAGTTACTGCATTCCCAACCAAACACATAAATGCAGTTTAAGAGAATGAGTCAAGGCTGAGGCCATTCCCACTCGAAAAGTCCCTCTCATTGGAGTGGAGCCACTGCTTCCTAGGAACACAGATGGCAATCCTTGAGACTCCCAGGGACAGAGGTGACCTTTGTGAAATTGAATAACCTGAATTACCCCTGCCCCATCTGCATCCCTGACTTCTCAACTGACATCTTGCTTCTCTGAAGATCTTCATCCCGGTATTTTAAATACCCAGAAACTGCTCCCCAGTGAACTGTCCTCCAGGAGAATATAAGGCAGGTCACAACCTGAAGCCTTCCCTGCCCCCACCCTCTTACACACACCCCTTGTCCTTTTTTTTTTTTTTTTTTGAGACAATCTCGCCTGTCGCCCAGGCTGGAATGCAGTGGCACTATCTTGGCTCACTGCAATCTCTGCTTCCCAGGTTTAAGCAATTCTCCGGCCTCAGCCTCCCAAGTACCTGGGATCACAGTCACAAACCACCACACCCAGCTAATTTTTGTACTTTTAGTAGAGACAGGGTTTTGCTATGTTGGCCAGGCTGGTCTTAAACTCCTGGCCTCGAGTGATCCACCCACCTCAGCTTCCCAAAGTGTTGGGATTACAGGTGTGAGCCCTCTCTCTCAGCCACTGCTTGTTCTTCAGAGCTCTGCAGCTCTGCCCAGAACGGTCCTTCCCACTGGCCCCACCTGGACAGCACCTGTGGCTCTGGCACAACCCCTCCCAAGTCACCTCCCTGAAGGTCAGCTCTCTGCAGTGTCCTGAGGACAGTGAGACCCGCCCTCCTGTCATGCAGTACTTTGGACACACTCCTATCTGGTACTGCCACAATGAATAGAGATAGTTTCCAGGCCTGCTGCCTATACTGAGCTGCCTTTACAGAGCAGCCACCATCTTTACCTCCAGATTCCAGAGCTGCAGGCAGAGCCGGGGCACCAGACATGCAGTGGCCAGGACCACTCCCTCTGACCCACCTTGCCCGCTGCCTTCCACCCACAGATGCTCCCTCCACAGGAGCCACTGAGATATCCTCCAAACACTCTCAGTCCAGGGAGTCAAATGAAAATAAAAAGAGGTACTTCCATGGGCAGCTTAATGGCGTGCCCCAGCTGGCTGCAACTCTATCAATAGTCACATCACACGTGACATAACAGGAAGACAGGTGGATTCTCCGCACACACTCCACACTGAGTGACGTCTACTGTGTGCAGTACTATCAGCTCCCACGTCTGAGTATTCAAAACATCTTTCAGAAATAGACCAGAAGTATTATTTTAAAAAATAAAAATAAAAAACATCTTTATTATGATTATTTTCATCAGAAATAAGCCACCTAATACCTGTGAGGCTCTAAAGTTCAGTGGTCTTTTTTTTTTTTGAGACGGAGTCTCGCTCTGTCGCCCAGGCTGGAGTGCAGCGGCACAATCTTGGCTGACTGCAACCTCCGCCTCCTGGATTCAAGCCATTCTCCTGCCTCAGCCTCCCCAGTAGCTGCGACTACAGGCACCCGCCACCACGACCAGCTAGTTTTCGTATTTTTAGTAGAGATGGGGTTTCATCATATTGGCCAGGCTGGTCTCAAACTCCTGACCTCGTGATCCACCCACCTCGGCCTCCCAAAGTGCTGGAATTATAGGCGTGAGTCACCACACCCGGCCTAAGTTCAGTGTTCTTTTACATATGTGAGCTCTTTATATAGCTGAGAATGTGTACTCTTTCAATAAACCGAAAAAATTAGTCCATAAAATGTTAGGAGTCTGGCCAGAAGGCCACAAGAAGCCACTGTTGGACAGTCCTGGCCACTGGCACAATCCACACCCAACTTTCAAACCCACCCAGCGGCTCTGGGCCCAGGGAGGAGCCTCCTAGACTGCAGAAAGCACCTCATCTGTGAGGACATATTTGGATAGGACAAGTCAGACATTTGGAATTTTTACTTAACATTTATTTCACAACTATCTCAAGTGCTAAGCAACTGAGAAGTAGTCATTTTAATGTACTCTTTCATCAATAAGCATTAAATAAGTCTGCTCAAAACACTCAAGCCCTACAAACTGTCCCTATGAAAAATGTGGCAAGAAAAAATAACAAAAACAAATGAGTAGCCTTTTCACATACAGAAAGGTGTTTAGCGATCCAAACTCAGAGAAAAACAGTCCTTTCGGCAGATGAACAAATAGTTTCCTCTGTGAGTGACACATTCTGGGATATTTGAATTGCCAAATATAACTCATAATGACAACCACCAAGGAAGCAAAGCCTAATGGAAAAGCCCCAGGATGGCAACCAGGAGCCCCAGTTCTGGTCCCAGGACGGCCTCTGGCTGTGTGCTCCATCAACGTGCTGACCAAGCCTGGCCCACTTGCTTCATCACAGGAAGGAATATCTATTGCCACCCATACCACTCCGAAATGTCTTGAGGACCAAAGATGAGAGGTGGAAGTGCTTTGGAAAGTGCACCTTCTACAAATCCAAGTCAGCATTATTATTAGCTCAAAGATGACCCAGAAAAGAGGATTACAGAATATCACAGGTGAGAGGGAGCTTAGCGATGGAATGATTCAGTTCTTAATCTGGGTTCAGGCCTATGAAGCTGTCCCCCTTCATGGGAAGGGGTCACAGTTGCTATCAGATTTGCAAAAGGTGAAGGTCCTCTAAGTTCTTCCATTTACAAATGTGAAAACTGAGACCCGGAGTTCTGTGTTGATTGTCCCAGACCTCAGGGTTAGTCAGGAAAAGGCTGGACAAGACCCCAAGGCTCCTAGTCTCCATCCATGCTCCTCCCCCTCTGTTATCCCATATTCTTGGGAGGAAAAATAATCATATAAATTTTATCTGGCCACAGAAAACATTCTATAAACCACCACACATGCACTTTCCAAAGGTACAGCAAAATCTCTAGCCTTACGTATCGTTTTTTTGTGTTTTTTTTTTTTTTTTTTTTTTTTTGAGACGGAGTCTCACTCTGTCGCCCAGGCTGGAGTGCAGTGGCCAGATCTCAGCTCACTGCAAGCTCCGCCTCCCGGGTTCACGCCATTCTCCTGCCTCAGCCTCCCGAGTAGCTGGGACTACAGGCGCCCGTCACCTCGCCCGGCTAGTTTTTTGTACTTTTCAGTAGAGACGGGGTTTCACCGTATTAACCAGGATGGTCTCGATCTCCTGACCTCGTGATTCGCCCGTCTCGGCCTCCCAAAGTGCTGGGATTACAGGCTTGAGCCACCGCGCCCGGCCACGTATCGTTTTTAAGGTTTCTTGAGAGATCTTTGATAACTGAAACATCATTTTATTATTTCTTTTCTTTTTCTTTTTCTTTTTTTTTTTTGAGACAGAGTCTTACTCTGCCTTCCAGGCTGGAGTGCAGTGGCGCAATCTCGGCTCACTGCAGCCTCTGCCTCCTGGGTTCTAGTGATTCTCCTGCCTCAGCCTCCTGAGTAGCTAGGATTATAGGCGCCTGCCACCGTGCCCGACTATTTTTGTATTTTTAGCAGAGACGGGGTTTCACCATATTGGCCAAGCTGGTCTCGAACTCCTGACCTCAAGTGATCCTCCCGCCTCAGCCTCCCACAGTACTGGGATTACAGGCGTGAGAACTGCGCCCAGCCCCATTTTATTATTTCTATATTCTCATTTCTGTCTAGTTCAGTGCCTGAAGTCAAGAAACATGTAAATGATTTTTTAAGGATTGAAAATACGCCGGGTGTGGTGGCTCACACCTGTAATCCTAGCACTCTGGGAACCCGAGATGGGAGGAGCACTTGAGGCCAGGGGTTTGAGACCAGCCTGGCAAAGATGGCAAAAATCCCAACTCTATTTAAAAATACATATATATATATATATTTCTTTTTTTTTTTTTTTCCTAATTGAAAATTAAAAAGACCCGCCAGACGCGGTGGCTCACGCCAGTAATCCCAGCACTCTAGGAGGCCGAGGCGGGTGGATTACAAAGGTCAGGAGATCGAGACCATCTTGGCTAACACGGTGAAACCCCATCTCTACTAAAAATACAAGAAATTAGCCAGGCATGGCGGCGGGCGCCTATAGTTCCAGCTACCTGGGAGGCTGAGGCAGGAGAATGGCGTGAACCCAGGAGGTGGAGCTTGCAGTGAGCCGAGATCAGGCCACTGCACTCTAGCCTGGGTGACAAAGCAAGTCTCCATCTCAAAAAAAAAAAAAAAGAAAAGAAAAAAGACCTTATTCTAGGAAACAAGAAAGACTCTATGATGCTTTAAGTTTTATTAAGCAAACAGATGAACATGCAATTATGGGAATAAACATAATTCAATAGGTAACTTAAGGAAAGATGGTTTTTAATTGTTTTATGTGTGTTTTTCATCAAAATGTCAAAACTTGTGCTCTTTGGTGGCCACTATCCCTCAAGTAGTTACCCTTGGAACTGCAGAGATACCAAAAAATGATGCATTGTGCAGAATAATTTGAGAATTCTTTGAAGCCTGTCTCCAGTCCACAGACAGAGCATACTTATCTGAATACTAAAATTCTGCAGAAATTCCTACAAAACTAACCCAAGAACCACCACTGGGACGCATCTGGAGTCTATCTGGGGCAAGGACGAATGATACTTTCTGGTATGTGAGGGATCAGTGCCCTGGCCATAAGGAAAGACTCTACCTGTGGAATGCAAACTGACTTCGTAACTAAGGCATTGCTGCACTGCCCTCAGGTATGCAACTACCATTCCAAACAACCTAACTGGAAAAAAACTAAGCCAGCACTATCGCTCACATGAATGTGGTCATTAATCGCATAATCTGCAGGGTGGCCTCCACAAAGCTGCCATTATAATCTGATGGCAGATAAAGCAGGCCCGAGTCAGCTGGGCCTGATGAAGGTGGTCAGAGAGCATCTGGTAAATGCCACTGCAAACTCTAAACATAAGGTGCCATCACTATTATTAAAGAAACCTTTCGATCTGTTTGACATTCCACAACATCCGGAATCATCCACTGATAACCCCTTCAGAATCAGGAAGCCAGAGCATGGCGCCCTTAACACAGCATGGACTTTCAAGGTATAAAGAAACAAAAGGCAAGGACATTTGCGCGAGGCCAAGGTGGGCAGATCACTTGAGGTCAGGAGTTCCAGATCAGCCTGGCCAACATGGCGAAACCCCATCTCTATTAAAAATACAAAAACTAGCTAGGCAAGGTGGCAGGCACCTGTAATCCCAGCTACTGAGGAGGCTGAGGCAGAGGAATCGTATGAACCCGGGAGGCGGAGACTCTGTCTCAAAAAATAGAAAAAAAAAAAAAAGCAAGGACAAATGCCCTTCTGCTCCCACTCCAGAAATGCCTGGCCATCAGAGATGTGGATGGGTACCCAGGATTAGGGAAAAGTCAACGTTATCTCCCTGCAGAATGCTATGTTGGAAACCCAGATTTTTTTTTTTAATATATGCATACTTTTAGATTATTTATTTTTAGACAGAGTCTCTGTCACCCAGGCGAGAGTGCAGTGGCATGATCTCAGCTCACTGCAACTTCCATCTCCCGGGTTCAAGCAATTATCATGCCACAGCCTCCCAAGTAGCTGAGATTACACATGTGCACCACCACGCCAGATTAATTTTTTTTTTTTTTTTGAGACGGAGTTTTGCTCTTGTTGCCTAGGCTGGAGTGCAACAGCCCGATCTCGGCTCACCGCAACCTCTGCCTCCTGGTTTCAAGCAATTCTCCTTCCTCAGCCTCCTGAGTAGCTGGGATTACACATGTGAGCACCACCACGCCCGGCTAATTTTGTATTTTTAGTAGACATGGGGTTTCACCAGGTTGGCCAGGCTGGTCTCTTAAGTTCTGACCTCAGGTGATCTGCCCGCCTTGGCCTTCCAAAGTGCTGGGATCCCAGGCGTGAGCCACCCCACCCAGCCTAGCTTATTTAAATATCACATCACAACTTCATATACATTTGAGATTAAAAGTAATAAAGTTCCAAGTCCCAAAGCAGCACGAGCTAAGGATACCATTTCCATTCAAACGAGTTGTTATTCTTCTCCCAAAAAGTGGATAGAGTGCAGACCTAATCACCCATCTACTTCTCTGTGTCATGTTACTTTCCCAAGTAATAAATATCATCAGCCTAATGGCCACTTTCCTTAAAGCTTTAAGACTATTGTCAAAAGAAAAACACACCACACACCACAGAAATGTTTTTGATGTAGTGGCTTCATATCTCTTTTTTTTTTTTTTTTTTTTTGAGACAGAGTCTCGCTCTGTCCCCCAGGCTGGAGTGCAGTGGCACGATCTCGGCTCACTGCAAGCTCCGTCTCCTGGGTTCAGGCCATTCTCCTGCCTCAGCCTCCCGAGTAGCTGGGACTATAGGCGCCCGCCACCGCACCCGGCTAATTTTTTGTATTTTTAGTAGAGACGGGGTTTCACCGTGGTCTCGATCTCCTGACCTTGTGATCCGCCCGCCTCGGCCTCCCAAAGTGCTGGGATTACAGGCGTGAGTCACCGCGCCCGGCCGTGGCTTCATATCTCAACTAGCATAACCTCACCAAGGAGGCTGCCAAACTCTAGAATTAAGTTTAGGTCCACACAAGTGAAAGTTTTCCAGGTGAATCAAGAGAGATCCAAGCTGCACTGGCACAGCTTCAATGTCTCTACGAGGAGGCTGCATGCAGGCCGGCTCATGAATCAAGCGGAATGACAACATCTTGGGCAAGAACAGGAGGGCTGGTATTCAACACTGCCCACCTGGTCAGCTCCCTTGCCCTGGGCTCCAACCTGGCAATCCCAGGAGGGTTAAAGCAGAACTTCAGCACATGGGAATAACTGCAGAGGGAGGCACTGAAAAGGAGGGAAGGAAGAAGGTGTGAGCTCACCGTCTGCAGCTGAGGTTCAAACTCTTTGAGCTGGTCTCTTGCTTTTCATCAAGACAGCAAGGCAGTATTTGGTGAACAGTGTACCAAGTAGCCCTGGAGACTCTGAGCAGCCTACTCCCTTAACCACAAAAACACGGGACAGGCAGGGGTAAAACGAGAAGACAGGATCCAGGAATGGTGCACGCAC
The DNA here is from genome assembly GCF_037993035.2 of Macaca fascicularis. Lineage (NCBI taxonomy): Eukaryota > Metazoa > Chordata > Mammalia > Primates > Cercopithecidae > Macaca > Macaca fascicularis. The sequence continues at coordinate 8,573,480 of NC_088384.1, read as the reverse complement.
CCAGTCAAAGGCCACCTTCCCTCAGCCACCCAAGCTGAGAGTGGCATCCCCAGGTCCTGTTAAGCCTCAAAGCTGCAGCCGTGTGGGCCCCAAGGCAATAGCACAGCTTGCTCCTCTGACCAACCAACTCCTTCTGAAAAGAAAATCGACTTTCTCTGATGGAGTCCAAACCCATTGAATCAATGAAATTCAACAGGAGCAGCAGTCACTACCTCTCCAATCGCGGACCTCTCAGGATGCCTGGTCAGGCTTAAAAGCCCCTAGAGGAGTTAGGGAGTTCGGATTTCTGATTCAGTGAGTCTGGGGAAACTCCGACGAGGGTCACAAGGGCAAACCTCCCCAGCCTCTCCTGCTTGGCCCCAGCCCTAGGACGAGCTGCGGTAAGGGCTTTGCTCCCCCCGCCCTCCCCAGACACACACACACACACAGAGCCGGGACGGGGAGGGTGGGAAGGAAGGAAATGGAGGCCGCTCATCAAAGCGCCCCAAATCAGCGCATCCGCGTGTGTCCTGCGTCGCCCCCAAGGCCACCCCAGGACCAAGCCCTGCCCTCTCACCGGAGCGTCCCAGCCACGCCTCCCCTTCAGCGCTGCTCCGGCAGCCTCGCCTAACCTCTGCACGCCTCGGATTCCCAGCTTCCTCGCAAATCGCGTCCCTCCAAAAGTCGCCCTAGCGCCTTCTGCAGCTGTCTACACCTCCCCCACTCCATTAGCAGCCCTTAACCCCCGACGGCCTGCCCCTGCACTTCTCTCTTCGGCAGGCCCCGGACCCCGGAAAACTACCCTGCTCCCACAGCGCCGCCCCCATGGGCCCCCGCCCCTTCCCGGAGCCGACCCCACTCGCCCTCGTCCTCCCCAAGATGTCTTCTCCGGGCGCCCCCGGGGCCCCGAGCACTCGCCCCCTCCCACGGAGACAGGAAGTTCCGCGCGGCCCGACCCGCTTCCCTCAGGGCGCGGAGCTCGGCGCGGCGGCCCTAAAAGGGCGCGGGCCCGGCCGCCGACCAGCGCCCCCGCGTCCCGCCCGCGGCGCCCCAACCGTCGCAGCGACCCCTCACCTCGGCGGCCACTCACCTCCCAATCCGCCGCACACTCCGCTCAGGCTGCGACGGCGTCTCCAGCCCCGGCTCCGTCCCGGCTCCCGCTCCCGCTGTTGCTCCGGCAGCGCTGCCCAGCCCTGCCCAGACCCCCCGCGACCGCTTCTGCCGCCAGCCGCGACCGCACCGCCCTCGCCTCTCCCTCTGGGCTCTGCCCATTGGCTGCCGGACACAGAGCCCCGCCCCACAGCCTCCCCGGCGCCCCCGATTGGGCCAACTGAGTAGAGCGGCGGCTCAACCCCTGTGAGCACGAGGGAACGTCCCAGGACGCGTATTGGTGACTTCTCCTGTCAATCAAAGGGGTGCCTACTTAATGGACTGCGAGGTTGGCGCAGGTTACTCTCCCAAAGCAGTTTGCCGGTGGTGGTCCCTGGGACTGGCTTCCCAGGGCCGGAGTTTTGCGGTTTCATCGGCACCCAGAGGTGGAGGGCGCGGCAGGGCAGCGCCGCACCTGACCGGAAGTTCAGGAAACGTAATCCTACAGTCTATCATAAAGTTTCCTCTCCCAAGGGACTCAGAGAAGCTAATGTCATTAGGAGCTCCTCCGACTTGCGCCATAAGCGTCATTCCACGTGGACCCGCTTAAAAGGTGGGGGGTGGGAGGGCGGATGTTGCTGCTCTCTCTAATAAAATACATTTGGATGACAAGGCACCAGGCAAAGTACACGCATTCTTTCCAATTCTCACAATCACCTTGCATGATAGGGTATTAGCCCCGTTCTGCAGAGGGAGATACTCCTGAAGGAAAATGGAGAGCACGTCCTGAGCACTGTCCTAAGCGCTGTCCAAGCACTGCTTCATGTCATCCAGGCGGAGAGGATGGTGAGAGGACCCCCAGGTGAGGGGTTAGCCAGGTAACTTGCTGGGGGTGATGTGGAGTAAAGAAAGTAAATGGCAGAGACAGGATTAGAAACCCAGGTCAGCCCAACCCTTGAGAATAATAATGATGACTGTGTAGCAATATGGGAAAATGCTTAAACTAAAATGTTAAAAGAAAAAGCCAGATACAGCCAGGCATGGTGATATGCACCTGGAATCCCAGCTACTTGGGACGCTGAGGCAGGAGGATCACTTCAGCCTAGGAGTTTGAGGCCAACCTGGGCCGCATAGCAAGACCCAGTTCTCTAAAAAGTGAAATAAAAGAAAATAATAGTAAAAGGAAAAGCTAGATACAAAATGGTAGAAACTGTAGAATTGCTGCTACATATAGATAGGGACGAGAAATGAGTCCACAAAAAAATCTAGTGATTGTTTACTTTCTAGATTGCTCTGTGGCATTGTCCTTATGACAATAATTAAGAAAGAAATAAAAGAACTGGCCGGGCGCGGTGGCTCACGCCTGGAATCCCAGCACTTTGGGAGGCCGAGGTGGGTGGATCACGAGGTCAGGAGTTTGACACCAGCCTGGCCAACATAGTGAAAGCCCATCTCTACCAAAAATACAAAAAATTACCTGGGCGTGGTGGCAGGCGCCTGTAATCCCAGCTACTCGGGAGGCTGAGGCAGGAGAATCACTTGAACCCGAGAGGTGGAGGTTGCAGTGAGCCAAGATCGCGCCACTGCACTCCAGCCCTGGCCACAATGCGAGACTCCATCTCAAAAAAAAGAACCAACGTGCAGTGCCAGGACAAGCCATTGCCAAGAAGTCTCTCCTCATTCTCCAGGACTGAGCCAACAGGGACCTCTTTGTCACCCACGATACCTCTGGACCATTTGTATAGAACTCAGCCATCAGCTCTCAGCACCTTCATATCTGGGTAAATTCAGCTTATATCGCAATTCCATGCCCTATGAAAATACAGAGCCTCGGCCGGGCGCAGTGGCTCACGCCTGTAATCCTAGCACTTTGGGAGGCCGAGGCAGGTGGATCACGAGGTCAGGAGATCAAGACCATACTGGCTAACACAGTGAAACCCCGTCTCTACTAAAAACACAAAAAAATTAGCCGGGCGTGATGGCAGGCGCCTGTAGTCCCAGCTACTCGGGAGGCTGAGGCAGGAGAATGGTGGGAACCTGGGAGGCGGCGGAGCTTGCAGTGAGCGGAGATTGCGCCACTGCACTCCAGCCTGGGCGACAGAGCGAGACTCTGTCTCAGAAAAAAAAAGAAAGAAAGAAAAAGAAAATACAGAGCCTCTCCCCAGTTTTTTGGGGGTTTTTGTTTCGGTTTGAGACAGGCTGGAATGCAGTGGCACAATCATGGCTCACTGCAGCCTTGACCTCCTAGACTAAAGCTATCCGCCTGCCTCAGCCTCCCAAGTAGTGGCAACCACTGGTGTGCACCACCATGCCCAGCTAATTATTTTTTAAATTTTTGTAGAGACAGAATCTCGCCATGTTGCCTGGGTTGGTCTTGAACTCCTGGACTCAAGCAGTCCTCCTGCGTCATCCCCCCAAAGTGCTGGGATTACAGGCATGAGCCGCTGTATGCAGTCTCTCCCAAGGTTTCTGAACAAGTGTCTGTCATCAGGCCTCCTGCTTTTCCACACACTGCATGCTCACTGGCCTACTGGCCTCACCATCATCCCCTTATCCAGTTGCACAAATCCCCCTGCACTCCAAGCACTGCTGAGTCTAGCAGGGGTTCCTGGAGACTGGAAGCTGGAGAGAGGCATCAAGCCTGACAATGCCCAGCAACAAGACAGGATGCCTTGTGAGCCTTTTTGGCCACCTGGCCCCAGGAGTCACCACCTGGTCACGTGAGCCATGCCACACTCTGGCCACTTCACACGCCTTTGGTTTTCTTCATTCTCCCCCTCTTCTTTTCTCTCCTCCTCCTTCTCAAGACAAACACAACATTCCTTTCCTTGTCTTGCACCCAGCAGCTTGACATCATTACCTGAACTCTTTGGGCCTTATACCTTCTGTCCTGGCAGCTTATCAGGGTATTTTTCCAAAGATAGCTCCCCGTTGCCAGATGTGAGCACCCCAACTTTGTTCCCCACAAACATTTCACAACATTTCATCCAGCCTCCTCCTTCAGTCATACTCGAACAGGCCTGGAGCCCAATCCTGGCTCCACCCCTTTTTAGCCAAGGGGCCTTGGGCCAGTCACTGCAGCTCTCTGCACCTCTGCATCCCCTCTGTGACGTGGGGATTAGGAAGAGTGACAGGGTTGTGGTAAAGAGTCAAAGCATGGAGAGCTGTTCCGGGCACACAACTGTGAATGCTGTGTCTGAACGGTGGACTTGTGGCCATGCCTTGTCAGCTGCTCCTTCCTTCCCTCAGAATGTGACCATTGCCACCAAGTGCCTGGGACTGAGACTGACCGGCTTTAGTTTAGTCCTTTATTAACCATTTCCCACTAAGCAGCCTGGATAAACAGTCTGGGCTAAAACATACTTGCACAGAGAATATAATAGTCTCAAAAAAGTTAAAACACCAGATATAGTTGTACTGCTGAAAATACAGAGACATGTGTATTTCAGTGTGATAAGTACAGTGATTTATGGATTGTACAGTGATATATGAGTTTTAAGAAAAAAAATCAAAATCTGTTACAGACATTCACTCACTCAATAATTCCAATATTTAGAACGTGCCAGGCAGGGAAGGTGGCTTGGGGTGGACCTGGGTCCTGCTGATGTTCCCGGAAAGATTCGGCAAGGACATAGAGTTTAGAACAGAAGAGGGTGCAGTAGTATTGAAGACAGTACTGTTTACCTGAGCCAAGATGAGTGGAAGATTACAGAGAGCAAAGATCAGGAGGCAATAAATCCTCCTGTCCAGGAAGAGAGGAGGGTTCCACTTGGCTGGAGCATTGCAGGCACAAGGAGAAGCCAGGAAAACAAGGCAGTAAGACAGTCGAGCGGCAAGGAGGTCTGCGGCCCTGGCAAGTGACTTCACTACTCCAGCCCTCGGTTTTCCCTACTGTAAAATGGGGATAATCACAAAACCTAGTGATTGTTAGCTTAGGGAATCTGCAAGGATTTGTGAGTTCACTCTGCAATATTCAGGATGGGGCCTGGCACAGATCATTGTTCAGCGTGTTCAAGGGCCCCTAATTTTGTGAAAGTGTTTCAGGGTATATGCATTCTTTTTTTTTTTAACTGTGTCTGAAAGAAAAGCCTGGGCATGGTGGCTCACGCCTGAAATTCCAGTACTTTGGGAGGCCAACGCAGGAGTATCACTTGAGTTCAAGAGTTGGAGACCAGCCCGGGCAACATCATGAGACCTCTGGTCTCAAAAAAAATTAGACAGACGGGTGGTGCACACCTGTAGTCCCAGGTACTTGGGAGGCTGAGGTAGGAGGATCACTTGAGCCCAGGAGGTGGAGGCTGCAGTGAGCCAAGATCGCACCACTACACTCCAGCCTGGGCGACAGAGCAAGACCCGGTCTCAATAAATAAATAAATAAATAAATAAACGGAAAACAAACCTAAGAACACATGCTGTGCACCAATTGTTAATATTTTGGCCATATCAGAGCGTTAACTATAGCGGCTGGAGGAACACGTTTCTGGAAATACCTCCGAATGACTTGCTCCCCTGCCCAGTATGTGTAAAGATCTGAATTCCTTGTAAATGTGTCATTGATTAGGAGGCAATTACCCCAATCTTCCTGGCTTTGTTGTGTTTTGTTCCATTCTGGCCTGCACATGTCTGCTCACGTAAAATTGTACCAGCAAGTACAATGTTCCACTCCCGTCATGCCTGGCTGAAGCCTGCTCCCAGACAAAGGTAGGTATGGAACAGCATATGAACAGGGCTTCCCAAGTGGGCACTGCCCAGGTGCCCTGAATTGGGATCACTCCATGCATTTTTTTTTTTTTTTTTTTTTTTTTTTTGAGACGGAGTCTCACTCGGTCACCCAGGCTAGAGTGCAGTGGTGCGATCTCGGCTCACTGCAAGCTCCGCCTCCCGGGTTCACGCCATTCTCCTTCCTCAGTCTCCCAAGTAGCTGGGACTACAGGCCCGTACCACTACGCCTGGCTCATTTTTTGTATTTTTTTAGTAGAGACACGGTTTCACTGTGTTAGCCAGGATGGTCTCGATCTCCTAACCTCGTGATCCGCCCACCTTGGCCTCCCAAAGTGCTGGGATTACAGGCGTGAGCCACCGCGCCTGGCCATGGGATCACTCAACTTTCTACAAGTTCTTTAATTGGTGCTACTACTATCTTATTTTACTAAGCGTAAAAGCTCATTTGGAGGGTTTGGGTTTACACTGTTACCATTTGTACCAAAGTGGGCCAGTGTCAACAATTTCAAAGTAACTGTTTTAAAATTTGGAATGAAAACCTAACAATGTCCAGACTTTCTGTGATAAATTTTAAAGTATTTTCTACTCTGGGATGAAGACAGAAACTCTGGCAATAGTCCCTCCTTGAGTCCTTGCTATGCAGGAGGATGAGGAGGTCCCAGAAGCCAACAGATTCCATTCTGAATCCAGCCAATCATCTTACCCTTTGCCAGCTCCTAATTAGATAAATTAAAAGGCATCCTGCAGTTGTAAAACTAAATTTTTTAAAAGTTATTGGATGCAATTGCTGTGAATCCAGATTGCCTTAGTATAAAGTAAAATGAGGGCCGGGTGCGGTGGCTCAAGCCTGTAATCCCAGCACTTTGGGAGGCCGAGACGGGCAGATCACGAGGTCAGGAGATCAAGACCATCCTGGCTAACACGTTGAAACCCCATCTCTACTAAAAAATACAAAAAACTAGCCGGGCGAGGTGGCTGAGGCAGGAGAATGGCATAAACCTGGGAGGCGGAGCTTGCAGTGAGCTGAGGTCCGGCCACTGCACTCCAGCCTGGGCGACAGAGCGAGACTTCGTCTCAAAAAAAAAAAAGTAAAATGAGATACTGAGGCTACTTTTTAAAATACTGCAGCCTTCTCAAAATGTGAATGCATCAAAAAAGTAACATAGCCCTTGCTGGTTAACTTTATAGCAAATATTTTCTCTTTTTAAATTTTTTTTTATAAACCTTTTGCATTCCTAATTTTTAAAGTAATTTTACCATTTCTTTATACTTTTTTTTTTGGAGAGAGACAAGGTCTTGCTATGTTGCCCAGGCTGGATTCAAACTCCTAGGCTCAAGTGATCCTCCCACCTCAGCCCTCCTGAGTAGCTAGTGCCGCAGACAGGCACTACCGTGCTGAGAATTTTTATACTTTTTAAATGTGGGTACAAGATTACATATGGGCCTTGCATGCTATTTCTTTTTTTTTTTTTTCCTTTTTCTTTTGAGACAGGATCTTGCTTTGTCACGCAGACTGCAGTGCAGTGGTGTGATCATACTTGACTGCAGCCTCAGCCTCCCAAATAGCTAGGACTACAGGCATGTCCCACCACACCTGGCTAATGGTTTAAATATTTTTTGCAGAGATGGGGTCTCACTAGGTTGCCCAGACTAATCTTGAACTCCTGGTCTTAAGCGATCCTCCCACATCAGCTTTTTTTTTTTTTTTTTTTTTGAGACGGAGTCTTGCTCTGTCGCCCAGGCTGGAGTGCAGTGGCGCAATCTCTGGTCACTGCAAGCTCCGCCTCCCAGGTTCACACCATTCTCCTGCCTCAGCCTCCCAAGTAGCTGGGACTATAGGCGCCCACCAGCACGCCTGGCTAATTTTTTGTATTCTTTTTCTTTTTTTTTTTTTTTTTTAGTAGAGACGGGGTTTCACCATGTTAGCCAGGATGGTCTCGATCTCCTGACCTCGTGATCCACCCGCCTCGGCCTCCCAAAGTGCTGGGATTACAGGCGTGAGCCACTGTGCCCAGCCCCACATCAGCTTTTGAAAGTGCTAAGAGGCCAGGCGCGGTGGCTCACACCTGTAATCCCAGCACTTTGGGAGGCCGAGGCGGGCGGATCACAAGGTCAGGAGATCGAGACCACGGTGAAACCCCGTCTCTACTAAAAATACAAAAAATTAGCCGGGCGCGGTTGTGGGCGCCTGTAGTCCCAGCTACTCGGGAGGCTGAGGCAGGAGAATGGCGTGAACCCGGGAGGCGGAGCTTGCAGTGAGCCGAGATCGCGCCACTGCACTCCAGCCTGGGCGACAGAGCGAGACTCCGTCTCAAAAAAAAAAAAAAAAAAAAAAAGAAAGTGCTAAGATTGGCCAAACGCAGTGGCTCATGCCTGTAACCTCAGCACTCTGGGAGGTCAAGGCAGGCAGATCACTTGAGGTCAGGAGTTCGAGACAAGCCTGGACAATATGGCAAAACTGCATCTGTACTAAAAATACAAAAATTAGCTGGGTGTGGTGGTGGGTGCCTATAGTCCCAGCCACTTGGAAGGCTGAGGAATGAGAATCACTTAAACCCAGGAGGTGGAGGCTGCAGTGAGCTGAGCTCATGCCACTGCACTCTAGCCTGGGTGACAGAGTAAGACTCTGCCTGAAAAAAAAAAAAATTGCTGGATGCTGGGATTACAGGCATGAGCCATAACGCTCAGCCCTAAAACAAATATTAACTTGAAATTGTAAAATAACCTGTACATCAATACATACATTATACGATGTATACCGGCCAAGTGTGGTGGCTCACAAGCACTTTAGGAGGCCAAGGCAAGTGGATCACCTGATGTCAGGAGTTCAAGATTAGCCTCACCGACATGGTGAAACCCCATCTTTACTAAAAATACAAAAATTAGCCAAGCATGGTGGTGGGTGCCTGTAATCCCAGCTACTCAGGAGTCTGTAGCAGGAGAATCACTTGAATTCGGGAGATGGAGGTTGCAATGAGCTGAGCTCTTGCCACTGCACTCCAGCCTGGGCAACAGAATGAGACTCTGTCTTAAAAAACAAACAAACAAAAAAAAGTGCTGGGTGCTGAGATTACAAGCATGAGCCATGGCGCCCAGCCCTATAACAAATAAATGTTATTAACTTGAACTTGTAAAATAACCTGTACACCAATACATACATTGTAAATTGTGTACCAATAAAAATAAAATGCCTGCCAGGCACAGTGGCTCATGCCTGTAATCCCAGCACTTTTGGAGGCCTAGGAGGGGGCAGATCACTCGAGGTCAGGAGTTCAAGACCAGCCTTGAGGCCGAGCGCGGTGGCTCATGCCTGTAATCCCAGCACTTTGGGAGGTTGAGGTGGGTAGATCACAAGGTCAGGAGTTCAAGACCAGCCTTGCCAACATGGTGAAACCCCACCTGTACTAAAAATACAAGAAATTATCTGGGCATGATGGTGCATGCCTATAATCCCAGCTACTCGGGAGGCAGAGTTTGCAGTGAGCCGAGATCGCACCACTGCACTCCAGCCTGGGCGACAAGAGTGAAACTCCATCTCAAAAAAAAATACACAAACAGCAAGTTGTTCCATAAACCTGTGCCCAAGAGCTTAAAGGACATCCCCTCCCATCATCCTGGGACAAAGAGATGAATTGGAATCCCACCGCCCCCACGCCCCTGCCACACACACACATCCTTTATAAGCCACATGGCTATGGGCAAGCCACTCACTTCTCAGCTTCAATGTCCTCATCTGGACAGGGAGTGATAGCTCACCCCTGCTTCATGGGATGCTGCTGGAACTCAGTGCAGTCACATGGAGGAAGCGCTCAGTGTGCATGCCCGTCACGGCACACAGTAAGTACTGGCTCCACCAATGCTGGTTCCTGGCCTGGGCTGTCATGGCCCTAACCCAGAGCCGCCTCCTGGTCTGTGAAAGAGGAGAGCAAGCCACTGAGGTGCGTGGCAGCTCCCTCTCACCCACACTCCCTGCCCCGACGGGGGTGGAGCCAAGGGGTTCTGCCTCCCAGGAACGGACGTGTCTCTGGGGAGCTGACTTTCGGCTCCAGCTAGCACCCAGCCCACCGGCATTATCACCCACAGAAGAATGAGGCCCCATCTCCCCATCCTGCAGGGCGGCACCTGCTGCCTGCATTCCACTCCCACAGCGCTCTGCACCTCCCAGCCTCCATTCCCACCCCCACCTGTCTCCCTGTCCCCCATTCTTCTGCTGAGCCTCCAACAGGGTCTGAGACCCATGGGAACCCATACTCCAATCCAGGCAGCCCCGCTGGAGGCAGGGGGTGGGTGAGGCCAACTCTGCCTCAAGTTCTCTTCTCTCTGGGTCTGGGCCACAGATGGCGGGTCCAAGCTGGCATGGGTGACTGATGGTTGTAAGTTGTTGTAAGTCGTCTGTCTGGCCCAGAACTGCGCACAGCACGAGGCAGATGCTGGAAGTGTGCGAGGAAGGAATCTTCCCTTTCCCCCGGAGGTGCATGAAGAAAGGAGAGCCCACCACATGGGCAGTCAGAAGGTGGACAGGCCTGGAGGGTGGTTTCACCTTACAGCTCAGTATGGGGCAGGGAGTGGGTGGGTGGGAGACAGGGCAGGGGGCAGCCGTGTGGAGCATTTGGGACCACAGAACATCTAAGCCAGAGGACCCCCAAAGGTGAGTCCTAGCCTCTTCTAAGGTGAGGAAGCTGAGGCCCAGGGAAGTCAGGCGAGTGGCCCAAAGTCTGCCAGCCATTAGGAGTCAGAGACCCCCCCTCAAATCAAACTCAGGCCTTCTGGCTCCTGCTCCAGTATTCTTTCTTTTTTCTTTTTTTTTTTTTTTTTTTGAGACAGAGTCTCTCCCTGTCACCCAGGCTAGAGTGCAGTGGCGCAATCTCAGCTCACTGCAACCTCTACCTCCTGGATTCAAGCAATTCTCCTGCTTCAGCCTCCTGGGTAGCTGGGATTACAGGTGCCTGCCACCACGCCTGGCTCATTTTTTACATTTTTGGTAGAGACGGGGTTTCACCATGTTGGCCAGGCTGGTCTCGAACTCCTGACCTCAAGTGATCTGCCCACTTCAACCTCCCAAAGTGCTGGAATTACAGACTGAGCCACCACGCCGGGTTCTGCTCCAGTATTCTTTACCAACCCCATCTCTCCCTCTATTTAATTCAGTGGGTACATGACGTGAGCTACCATGCTGGGCATGAAGGAAAACTACTCCCCACCTTCAAGCAACTCGTGCTAGATAGTGCTAGATAGTGGCTTGCTCTCCTCTTTCACAGACCAGGAGGCGGCTCTGGGTTAGGGCCATGACAGCCCAGGCCAGGAACCAGCATTGGTAGAGCCAGTACTTACTGTGTGCCGTGACGGGCATGCACACTGAGCGCTTCCTCCATGTGACTGCACTGAGTTCCAGCAGCATCCCATGAAGCAGGGGTGAGCTATCACTCCCTGTCCAGATGAGGACATTGAAGCTGAGAAGTGAGTGGCTTGCCCATAGCCATGTGGCTTATAAAGGATGTGTGTGTGTGGCAGGGGCGTGGGGGCGGTGGGATTCCAATTCATCTCTTTGTCCCAGGATGATGGGAGGGGATGTCCTTTAAGCTCTTGGGCACAGGTTTATGGAACAACTTGCTGTTTGTGTATTTTTTTTTGAGATGGAGTTTCACTCTTGTCGCCCAGGCTGGAGTGCAGTGGTGCGATCTCGGCTCACTGCAAACTCTGCCTCCCGAGTAGCTGGGATTATAGGCATGCACCATCATGCCCAGATAATTTCTTGTATTTTTAGTACAGGTGGGGTTTCACCATGTTGGCAAGGCTGGTCTTGAACTCCTGACCTTGTGATCTACCCACCTCAACCTCCCAAAGTGCTGGGATTACAGGCATGAGCCACCGCGCTCGGCCTCAAGGCTGGTCTTGAACTCCTGACCTCGAGTGATCTGCCCCCTCCTAGGCCTCCAAAAGTGCTGGGATTACAGGCATGAGCCACTGTGCCTGGCAGGCATTTTATTTTTATTGGTACACAATTTACAATGTATGTATTGGTGTACAGGTTATTTTACAAGTTCAAGTTAATAACATTTATTTGTTATAGGGCTGGGCGCCATGGCTCATGCTTGTAATCTCAGCACCCAGCACTTTTTTTTGTTTGTTTGTTTTTTAAGACAGAGTCTCATTCTGTTGCCCAGGCTGGAGTGCAGTGGCAAGAGCTCAGCTCATTGCAACCTCCATCTCCCGAATTCAAGTGATTCTCCTGCTACAGACTCCTGAGTAGCTGGGATTACAGGCACCCACCACCATGCTTGGCTAATTTTTGTATTTTTAGTAAAGATGGGGTTTCACCATGTCGGTGAGGCTAATCTTGAACTCCTGACATCAGGTGATCCACTTGCCTTGGCCTCCTAAAGTGCTTGTGAGCCACCACACTTGGCCGGTATACATCGTATAATGTATGTATTGATGTACAGGTTATTTTACAATTTCAAGTTAATATTTGTTTTAGGGCTGAGCGTTATGGCTCATGCCTGTAATCCCAGCATCCAGCAATTTTTTTTTTTTCAGGCAGAGTCTTACTCTGTCACCCAGGCTAGAGTGCAGTGGCATGAGCTCAGCTCACTGCAGCCTCCACCTCCTGGGTTTAAGTGATTCTCATTCCTCAGCCTTCCAAGTGGCTGGGACTATAGGCACCCACCACCACACCCAGCTAATTTTTGTATTTTTAGTACAGATGCAGTTTTGCCATATTGTCCAGGCTTGTCTCGAACTCCTGACCTCAAGTGATCTGCCTGCCTTGACCTCCCAGAGTGCTGAGGTTACAGGCATGAGCCACTGCGTTTGGCCAATCTTAGCACTTTCTTTTTTTTTTTTTTTTTTTTTTTTTTTTGAGACGGAGTCTCGCTCTGTCGCCCAGGCTGGAGTGGCATTAGCCTCTGGGTGGCATTAGGTGTGGGACAGCAGGCCCAGGTCCCCTCCTGCCGCTCCTCCAGCAGGCTCTGAACACACCCTTCCTGTTGTGACAATTCTATTCTCTGTGCAACTGGTTCCAGCCCCTGGCTCAGGTTTCAGATTGCAGCACGTGCACTCATTAAGGCTGATGGCAGTATCATGTGGGCACCGGGGAGAGCCTGCCTGCCTGCCAAGCCTGGCCTGGGTTAATTACAGGTCACAGCATTCCTGCTGTGTGCCCAGACAGTGGGCAGCCAGGCTAGGACCAGGCCTGTGACACAGCCACCCACCACTCATTTGCACAGCTGGTGGGTTAGTCAATTGCCCATGGGGGCAGACCCTGTACTGGGCATGCAGGGAGGGTCCCAGTGACTGCCACCCAACTAATTCCCTCCACAGTGGCCGGCCGCATGCTCAGTGTTTTATACACGGCACCTCAGGTTTCCTCACAATCTCCCCACTTTGCAGTTAGGGAAACTGAGACTCAGAGGTAAAGGTCATGTAGCTCATGTGTGGCTTCAAAGCCACGCCCTTCTCACACCTATGAGCACTGGCCTTGGAGCCAGGCTGGATGTCTGCAGCATGTTTCCAGAGCTTGCTCTGTGATGCCCTTGCCCACTGAGCCCCCATGCCCTCTCCGTCTCTGTTCTTCGGTTCCTGCAGCTCCCACCACCTGCCAGCATGCCCATCTGGCAGATGGTGCTCCTTCCTGGAGATCCCTAAACGCAGCACCCCTTTTTGAGGAGCAAAGGCACCTCCATGACCTGCTGTCTTTGTCAAACTGCAGTTAGGTAGCTTTGCTTTTTTTTTTTTTTTTTTTTTTTTTTTTTTTTTTTTTTTTGAGACAGAGTCTCGCTCTGTCGCCCAGGCTGGAGTGCAGTGGCCGGATCTCAGCTCACTGTAAGCCACCTTTGAGGTTCACGCCATTCTCCTGCCTCAGCCTCCTGAGTAGCTGGGACTACAGGCGCCCACCACCTCGCCCGGCTAGTTTGTTTTTGTTTTTTTCAGTAGAGACAAGGTTTCACCGGGTTAGCCAGGATGGTCTCGATCTCCTGACCTTGTGATCCGCCCGTCTCGGCCTCCCAAAGTGCTGGGATTACAGGCTTGAGCCACCGCACCCGGCCTTTTTTTTTTTTTTTTTTTGAGATGGAGTCTCACTCTGTCACCCAGGCTGGAGTACAGTGGCGCAATCTCGGTTCACTGCAACCTCCACCTTCCAAGTTCAAGTGATTCTCCTGCCTCAGCCTCCCGAGTAGCTGTGATTACAGGCATGCACCATGGCACCCGGCTACTTTTTGTATTTTTAGTGGAGAGGGGATGTTTCACCACATTGGTCAGGCTGGTCTCGAACTCCTGACCTCAAATGATCCGCCCACCTCGGCCTCCCGAAGTGCTGGGATTACAGGTGTGAGGGACCACACCCAGCCACCCCTTATTCTTTATATGCTGTATTAGGGTGGTACCTTTACAATTGATGAGTCAATATTGACACATTATGATGAATTCAAGTCCACAGTTTACATTAGGGTTCATTGTTTGTGTTGTAGTTTGTGAGTTTTGACCCATGCATAACTACATCATACATAGTAGTTTAACTACCCTAAAAGTCCCCTGTGCCTCATGTTTTCATCTCTCCCTCTTCACTCCCAAGCCCCTGGCAACCACCAATCTTTTTACCATCTCCATAGTTTTGTCTTTTCCAAAGCGTCTCAGAGTTGGAATCATAATATTCGTAGCTTTTCAACTTGCTTCTTTCATTGGGTGATATGCATTTAAGTTTCCTCCATGTCTGTTCCTTTCTTTTTGAGACTGAGTCTCTCTCTATCGCCCAGGCTGGAGTGCAGTGACACCATCTCAGCTCACTGCAACCTCCGCCTCCTGGGTTCAAGCGATTCTCCTGCCTCCGCCTCCTGAGTAGCTGTTATTACAGGCGCCCACCACCACGCCTGGCTCATTTTTATACTTTTAGTAGAGATGGGTTTTTGCCATGTTGGCCAGGCTGGTCTCAAACTCCTGACCTCAGGTGATTTGCCCACCTGGGCCTTCCAAAGTGCTGGGATTACAGGCGTGGACCACCGTGCCCGGCCTAATTTTTGTATTTTTAGTAGAGATGGGGTTTTACCGTGTTGGCCAGGCTGGTCTCGAACCCCTGACCTCAAATGCTTGGCCTGCCTCAGCCTTCCAAAGTGCTGGAATTACAGGCGTGAGCCACCACACCCAGCCTAATTTTTGTATTTTTAGTAGAGACGGTGTTTTACCATGTTGACCAGGCTGGTCTCGAACCCCTGACCTCAAATGATCGGCTTGCCTTGCCCTCCCAAAGTGCCCGGATTACAGGCATGAGCCACAGCGCCCAGCCTCCTCCATGTCTTTTCAAAGCTTAATAGTTCTTTTCTTTTTTTGAGCCAGAGTCTTGCTCTGTCACCCAGGCTGGAGTGCAGGGGTGAGATCTTGGCTCACTGCAGCCTGGAACCCCTGGACTAAAGCAATCCTCCCTCCCCAGCCCCTCAAGTAGCTGGGACTACAGGCACACACCGCCACATCGCGCTAATTTTTCTATTTTTTTGTAGAGACAAGAGTCTCACCATGTTGGCCAGGCTGGCCTATCCAGCCTGGGTGCTATTCAAAGCCTGAAATGTCAAGGGCAGGCAGAGGACAGTGGCAGGGGCTACGTCAGAAGATGGCTGAAAGCCTCAGGGAAATGTTTTGTTTTGTTTTTGTTTTTGAGACGGAGTCTCCCTCTGTCACCCAGGCTGGAGTGCAGTGGCACGATCTCGGCTCACTGCAGGCTCCGCCTCCCGGGTTCATGCTATTCTCCTACCTCAGCCTCCCAAGTAGCTGGGACCACAGGCGCCTGCCACCACACCCAGCTAATTTTTTTGCATTTTTAGTAGAGACGGGGGTTTCACCACGTTAGCCAGGATGGTCTTGATCTCCTGACCTCGTGATCCACCCACCTCAGCTTCCCAAAGTGCTGGGATTACAGGCGTGAACCACCGCGCCTGGCCGGAAATGTGTTTTAATTGGGTGGATCGAGCAGGAGTTCAGCAGGTGAGGGAAAGGGGAGGGGACACCCATACCGGACACAGGTATGGCATGAGCTGTGGCTCTGGGGCAAGATGGTGAGGAGCACAGGGGTGCCCGAAGGTTCAGTGCCTGTAGTTGGGAAGGCCACTCCAGGCTGAGTGATGGGGCCAAGCCAGGGGGCTGATACCCCAAGGACTCTCCCATGATGAAGGGATTCCTGGACAGCTGTTAGTCAAAAATTTCCAGCTACCCTCCTGTCTCCTTTCTTTCCCAAAGCCTTTCTGCTTGGGCTCACTTGCCCAAATGTGCCAAATGTGAGACACGGCACCCTCCAGGCTGGAAGTGGATGTCCTGTCCTGTCACCACAACACACCCCTGACCTTATGGCTGTAACTCAGCCTTCTTCCAGCCCAGGGTTCTGCCAGCCCCAAGCTTACCCGCCTTTGGCACTGGCCCATGTTCCAGCTCCACCAGCTGGGCTGTTCTTCCTCACAAGCCAGCAGGTGGTGGGCAGGGTCTGAAAACTGCCTGCCCGGGAAACCATGGGAGGGGAGGGGCAGCACCCAATGGCAGGTATGCCTTCATGGCGGCTAACAATAGCCGGAAAGCAACCAGACCCAGGCACAGGTGTGCAAACTTGGTCACCTGGGAGGTAGGAATAGCCATTACCCTCATGTCACCATCTGCAAGGAAATATACTCAGAGAGGTGACGGAGCCAACCTGAGCTCACACAGCCAGTTAGGTGGGCAGGGAGTGCCTCCACGGCCTCCTAATTCCAGAGCTCAGGTTTTTTCTCTGGAGGTGTCTGGCACCGTTCTGCACACTGGGGCTACTGAGGGGACTGTGATGACGAGCTCCTGCCCTCATGGGGCAGCCCTGCTCAGTGGGGAGAAACATTCAACAAAACAAGCAGCGAGCAGAAATTCCTTCTCAGGGCCACGGAGCTCGGCCTGTCCTCGGCCTGGCTTCTCTGTGTCGCTCAGTTCCCAGGCTGGTGCTGTCCTTCCCTGTCCCAGAAGTCCCAGGGCAAAATCTGGTCTCCCCTGAAAGCTGGGTCAGTGCAACACATGGCCTTCAGCTGAGGGCACTCAGAGGCAGAAAGGCCATCTTTTCCATGTGTCCCTTCTACGCACCCCTGGGGGGAATCCGGCCTCTGCTTGAACTTGCCCTTGATGGGAGACTCATTACCTCACAAAATGAACCATGCCATACCCAGGCAATGTTAATGGAGACATCCCCTGGCCCCTAACATTCGGCTAAGCATGGTAGCTCATGCCTGTAATCTCGGTACGTTGGGAGGCTGAGGTGGCCGAGGATTCGCTTGAGTCCAGGAATTCGAGATTAGCAGGTTTTTTTTGTTGTTTTTTGTTTTTTTTAAGACGGCGTTTCGCTCTTGTTGCCCAGGCTGGAGTGCAATGGTGTGATCCCGGTTCACCACAACCTCTGCCTTCCAGGTTCAAGTGATTCTCCTGCCTCAGCCTCCCAAGTAGCTGGGATTACAGGCATGCGCCACCACGTCTGACTAATTTTGTATTTTTAGTAGAGACGGGGTTTCTCCATCTTGGTCAGGCTCTTCTTGAACTCCTAACCTCAAGTGATCCACCTGCCTCGGCCTCCCAGTGTTGGGATTATAGGCATGAACTATCACACGTGGCCGAGACTAGCCCTTTTTTTTTTTTTAAGATGGAGTCTTGCTCTGTCACCCAGGCTGGAGCGCAGTGGCGCGATCTCGGCTCACTGCAAGCTCTGCCTTCCGGGTTCACACCATTCTCCTGCCTCAGCCCCTGCCCAGCAGCTGGGACTACAGGCGCAAGCCCCCATGCCCAGCTAATTTTTTCGTATTTTTAGTAGAGACAGGGTTTCACCGTGTTAGCTAGGATGGTTTCAATCTCCAGACCTCGTGATCCGCCCGCCTTGGCCTCCCAAAGTGCTGGGATTACAGGCGTCAGCCACCGTGCCTGGCAAGAGATTAGCCCATTTTTAACCCTTCCTATTGCCCTGACACCTCAACATCCCCACACACAGGCTGAGAGCACCCCACCCTGGCAGCCAGGCAGCCCCGTGGAATAAGCCTGGTCCCTGCCCCAGGTTCCCTTCCAGCCTTCCCCTGAGGGTCACCCAGTCACTTTGAAACACACCGGCGAGATCTGCTCACGTCTCTGGCTAGTGCCTTCCGCCCTGACCCCCAGGAAAGGCACTTGCCTGCGGGACCTCAGGCCCTCACGCTCTCTTGGCCCTGCACCTGCTAGGTGGGCCCGCTCCCTGTGGGCTCCTCCCATCCAGCCCCCTACATGAGGGCCAGCCTTCCTCTCTGGGGCCCATGAGTGTAATTGAGCCCTCACCTACACCTCTCTGAGTGTGATTTCTGCGGCTGTGCTGGAAAGACCCCAAAAGGCCAAAGGGGCTTCCCTGTCTCCAGCACTCCCTCCCTCCGTGGAGCCAGCGCCCCTCGCCCATTCCTTCTGTGCCCTGCTCCTCACTCGGCCCCCAGAAACACACACATGTCATGAATTGCCCCTCATCACCTAACAGCCTCTGAAATCCTTTGTGTTATACCTAACTCATCCCTTCTTTTTTTTTTTTTGAGACGGAGTCTCGCTCTGTCGCCCAGGCTGGAGTGCAGTGGCCGGATCTCAGCTCACTGCAAGCTCCGCCTCCCGGGTTCCCGCCATTCGCCTGCCTCAGCCTCCCGAGTAGCTGGGACTACAGGTGCCTACCACCTCGCCTGGCTAGTTTTTTGTATTTTTTAGTAGAGACAGGGTTTCACCATGTTAGCCAGGATGGTCTCGATCTCCTGACCTCGTGATCCGCCCGCCTCGGCCTCCCAAAGTGTTGGGATTACAGACTTGAGCCACCGCGCCCTGCCCCTCATTCCTCCTTGAGACTAAATGTCTTTGATTTCTCAATCATCCCTCGCCCGCCAGCTGCTCTCCCTCCGTTTTTGCTGCTCTGACATTGTCCATAAACACTTTGACAAGTGACCAGCATTGCCTGAGCATGGAGAACAGAACTCGGCCCTTGCCCTCCAGTTCCCCCTTATCTCAGCCTGGGGATGGATAGCAAAGACCCAGGCAATAGGAGCGACACAGCAGGAGGGCAAGGACCATCCCACATGAGTAGACGGCCTGGTTCCCACAGTCATTCAGCCATCACCTATCAGTGCTGCAAGCGTGTCAGGCTGGGACCAGGCAGGGGCCTGTGGAGCTGGAGGCTATGCCGGGGAGAAAGCACAGAGGCACATGCCTGACCTGGATCATCTCAGGGATATGAGTGCTTTGGAGAAAACGGAAGAAGGTGGTAAGAAAGTGGGGCTAGAGGGACCATCAGGAGAGCCTCTCTGGGACCAGCCATGGTGGCTGACGCCTGCAATCCCAGCACTTTGGGAGGCTGAGGGCAGGTGGATCACCTGAGGTCAGGAGTTCGAGACTAGCCTGACCAACATAGTAAAACCCCATCTCTACTAAAAACACAAAAATTAGCCGGGCGTGGTGGCGGGTGCCTATAGTCCCAGCTCCTCAGGAGGCTGAGACAGGAGAATTGCTTGAACCCGGGAGGCAGAGGTTGTAGTGAGCCAAGATCATGCCACTGTACTCCAGCCTGGGTGACAGAGTAAGGCTCAGTCTCAAAAAAAAAAAAAAAAAAAAAAAAAAAAAAGGAGAGCCTCTCTGGGAAGGTGGAAGACAGGACAGGCTGCTCCAAATGATGAAAGGAGCCAGGCCTGCAGAGATGGGGGAAGAGAATTCTAGTAGAGGGGCCTGCCATGCAAAGGCCCTGAGGCAGGGAGGGGCACGGCGCTTGAAGATTGCTGTGTCTCCAGCAAAACCAGCAAGGGCAGAAGGAAGGGGGTGGAGGGGGAGGCCAGAGAGGTGAGGAACCTGAGTTTATTTATGTTCCAGGGGAGGCCTTTGGAGGGCATTAGGGCTCTGATAGAATCTGATTTATGCTTTAAAATGCAAGAGAGGTTGGGCGTGGTGACTCATGCCTGTAATCCCAGCTCTTTGGGAGGCTGAGATGAGAGGATCACTGAAGCCGAGTTACAGACCACCCTGGGCAACATAACAAGACCCCCATCTCTAATTTTTTTTTTTTTTTTTTGAGACGGAGTCTCGCACTGTCGCCCAGGCTGGAGTGCAGTGGCCGGATCTCAGCTCACTGCAAGCTCCGCCTCCTGGGTTTACGCCACTCTCCTGCCTCAGCCTCCCAAGTGCTGGGACTACAGGCACCCGCCACCTCGCCCGGCTAGTTTTTTGTATTTTTTTTTTTTAGTAGAGACGGGGTTTCACTGTGTTAGCCAGTGATGGTCTCGATCTCCTGACCTCGTGATCCGCCCGTCTCGGCCTCCCAAAGTGCTGGGATTACAGGCTTGAGCCACTGCGCCCGGACGTATTTTTAAAATAATAATAAAATAGAAGAGAAAGAAGAGACCAGTGGAGACTAGAGTCACCAGGAAACGCTTCATGGAAGAGGCAATGATGCCTTCTTGAAACCACAGAATTACAGAGGAGTCATTATTTCCTATGAGCAGTACAAAAATCACCCCCTTAAACATGCGGCTGGGCATGGTGGCTCCTGCCTGTAATCCTATGGGAGGTCAAGGTGGGCGGATCATGTGAGCCCAGGAGTTTGTCTGTTTTTTGTTTTGTTTTTGTTTTTTTAGACAGAGTCTCGCTCTGTTGCCCAGGCTGGAGTGCAGTGGTGCAATCTTGGCTCACTGCAAGCTCCGCCTCCTAGGTTCACGCCATTCTCCTGTCTCAGCCTCCCAGGTAGCTGGGACTACAGGCGCCCGCCACCACGCCCGGCTAATTTTTTGTATTTTTAGTAGAGATGGGGTTTCACCGTGTTAGCCAGGATGGTCTTGATCTTGCGATCTGCCCACCTCGGGCTCCCAAAGTGCTGGGATTACAGGCGTGTGCCACCACGCCCAGCTGAACGCAGGAGTTTGAAACCAGCCTGGGCAACATGGCAAAACCCCATCTCTACAAAAAATACAAAAAAAATTAACCGGGAATGGTGGCACATGCCTGTAGTTCTAGCTACTCAGGAGGCTGAAGTAGGAGGATCACCTGAGCCTGGGAGGTTGAGGCTGCAGTGAGCTGTGATTGTGCCACTGCACTCCAGCCTAGGTGATGGAGTAAGACCCTGTCTCAAGAAAAATAAAAAATAAATATCAAAACAGTTTCTCCCACGAAGGTATACAAATGGCCAATAAGCATATGAAAAGATACTCAACATCATTAACTGTCAGAAAAAAATGCAAATCAAAACCATAATGAGATACCACTTCAGGGGAGCAGTGGTTCACACTTATAATCCCAGCACTTTGGGAGGTCAAGGCAGGCTAATTGCTTGAGGCCAGGAGTTCAAGACCAGCCTGGGCAACATGGTGAGACGCTGTCGCTGCACAAAAAATAAAAAATTAGCAGCCGGGCATGGTGGCTCATGCCTGTAATCCCAGCACTTTGGGAGGCTGAGACAGGTCAGGAGTTCGAGATCAGCCTGGCCAACATAGTGAAATCCTGTCTCTACTAAAAATACAAAAGTTAGCCACATGTGGTGGCGCGTGCCTATAATCCCAACTACTTGGGAGGCTGAGGCAGGAGAATCGCTTGAACCCAGAAGGCAGAAGTTGCAGTGAGCCGAGACCACAGCATTGCACTCCAGCCTGGGTGACAGAGTGAGACTCTGTTTCAAAAAATAAAATAAAATAAAATAAAATTAGCAGAGTGTGGTGGCATGCACCTGTAATCCCAGCTACTTGGGAGGCTGAGGTGGGAGGATCACCCCAGGAGGTCAAGGCTGCAGTGAGCTGTGATCATACCACTGCACTCCAGCCTGGACGACAGAGTGAGACCCTGTCTCAAAAAAAAAAGAGCTGTCAGGCTGGGCATGGTGGCTCACGCCTGTAATCCCAGCACTTTGGGAGGCCGAGGCAGGTGGATCACAAGGTCAGGAGTTCAAGACCAGCCTGGCCAAGATGGTGAAACCTTGTCTCTACTAAAAATACAAAAATTATTTTGCCGGGTGTCGTGGCGGGCGCGGTGGCGGGCGCCTGTAATCCCGGCTGAGACAGGAGAGTCGCTGGAACCTGGGAGGTGGAGGTTGCTGTGAACCGAGATGACGCCATTGCACTCCAGCCTGGGCAACAGAGCAAGACTCCATCTCAAAAAAACAAAAAGAACTAGTACAAGGTGCAGGAAGAGAAGCTGCCCGGTGATGTTCTTGCTATTCAGCCATGGCCTCGAGGCAGCATTGTTCATAACCATGAGTAGCCTGGCCTCTCTGAACAGCTCCTGAAAAGCACTTTTGTTACTTTAGCTTTGCAGTTTACCTCCTTCTATGTTCAGGGCTCAAACCCCGTTTAACACGCGCCCCCTACTGGGCCACTGAGAACTGCTCGTCTCTGCAGGTCCCCCTCCACCCGGTGTGCAGGCTCCCTGTGCGCAACTCCCCTCCTCCAGGCTCCAGGGCCCAGACTGAGTTCACATTCTGGTCTGCACTGCCAGATCTCCCTCCAGCCTCTCACCAGCTCCATCATCCTCTGATCTGCCCCAGAGGCACATCTCTAAGAACACTAATGCCATCACTCAAAAACATTTGGCTGGAAGCTGGGCACGGTGGCTCATGCGTGTAATCCCAGCACGTTGGGAGGTGGAAGACGGCAGATCACTTGAGGTCTGGAGTTCAAGAACACCCTGGCCAACATGGTGAAACCCCGTTTCTACTAAAAATACAAAACTGGCTGGGCGCGGTGGCTCACGCCTGTAATCCCAGCACTTTGGGAGGCTGAGGCGGGCGGATCACAAGGTCAGGAGATCGAGACCACAGTGAAACCCCGTCTCTACTAAAAATACAAAAAATTAGCCGGGCGCGGTTGTGGGCGCCTGTAGTCCCAGCTACTCGGGAGGCTGAGGCAGGAGAATGGCGTGAACCCGGGAGGCGCAGCTTGCAGTGAGCCGAGATCGCGCCACTGCACTCCAGCCTGGGCGACAGAGCCAGACTCCGTCTCAAAAAAAAAAAAAAAAATACAAAACTAGGCCGGGCGCGGTGGCTCAAGCCTGTAATCCCAGCACTTTGGGAGGCCGAGACGGGCGGATCACGAGGTCAGGAGATCAAGACCATCCTGGCTAACACAGTGAAACCCCGTCTCTACTAAAAAAATACAAAAAACTAGCCGGGCGAGGTGACGGGCGCCTGTAGTCCCAGCTACTTGGGAGGCTGAGGCAGGAGAATGGCGTAAACCCGGAAGGCGGAGCTTGCAGTGAGCTGAGATCCGGCCACTGTACTCCAGCCCGGGCGACAGAGTGAGACTCTGTCTCAAAAAAAAAAAAAATACAAAACTAGGTTGCGCGCAGTGGCTCACTCCTGTAATCCCAGCACTTTGGGAGTCCGAGGCGGGTGGATCACGAGTTCAGGAGATTGAGACCATCCTGGCTAATATGGTGAAATCCCATCTCTGCTAAAAACACAAAAAAATTAGCCAGGCATGGTGGCAGACGCCTGTAGTCCCAGGTACTCAGGAGGCTGAGGCAGGAGAATGGCATGAACCTGGGAGGTGGAGCTTGCAGTGAGCTAAGATCATGCCACTGCACTCCAGCCTAGGTGACAGAGCGAGACTCCGTCTCAAAACAAAACAAAACCAGCTGGGCATGGTGGCGCATGCCTGTAATCCCAGCTACTCGGGAGGTTGAGGTGTGACAATCATTTGAACCCAGGAGGCAAAGATTGATGTGAGCCGAGATCGCGCCACTAGCCTGGGCAACAGAGTGAGACTCCATCTCAAAAAGAAAAAAAAAAAGAAAAGAAAAGAAAGGAGGGAAGGGAGGGGAGGGGAGATCAGGTAAGTTAAACCAGGGGTCAGGGGGAAAGTTGGCCAAGTGGCAGGCAGGGTGGGCCTCGGCCTGAAGGAACGCCGTGGACCCGCAGACTTGCTCCTGCTGACAGAGCACCAGCGGCTGGGCAGGAGCACGAATGAGGTGGGTTTGCGTCTGTCACTGGAGGAGTGCTCCGAACGCTTCTCAGGACAAAAGCAGGAGGCTGCCACTGTTCACAGGGTGTGAGATCTAATATGGTTCAGGCTGGGGCAAATCAGTGAAGACCAAAATCCCTCATTTTCCACAATGAGGGACTGGAATCAAAGGTGGATATGCTCCCGCCTGCTCCCAAAGCGTCCTCACGTGCCCCAGGGCCCTCCGCTGGGGTACAGTTCACGTTAGGTGACACACAAACAGCCTGAGGGTGCCCGGTCGCTGAGCAGCTACAGACGCTGTGCGTTACCAGCAGGTGGGGCCCTGCAGGAGACCTTGGCCTCCCCAGACCACAGGGGCTGCAGGGCTGCTGCGGGGAGGGGGCCAGGCAGCCGCAGCACAGCTGGGAATGGCTCCAGAGGGGAGGGTGGAGAGTGCGCTGGCCCCTGGGGGGACTCAGAGAGGCGTTGTGTGTGTTTGGAGCTGGTGGATGTGGTGTGTGGCGGTGTGAGCCAACAGGCCAATGGGCGGCAAGCTTAGGAGGCTTTATGGAGTGCCCTGAAGAACCACTGTGTGGAGGGGAAATGGCCCCTGTGAGGAAAGTCCCAGCAGCCAGTGGAGCGCAACCAGATGCGGGCCCAGACTGGTGGGGTCTCCCCGGGAGTCCAGGTGGGAGGCAGAGGAGGAAAAGGGAGACAGTGAGAAGTTTGTCACCAGGCCCTCACTAATACTCGGGGAGCAGCCCGTGTGCAAAGGAGGTGAAGGATGGTGGTTTGGTTTTGTTTTTTGTTCTGTTTGAGATGGAGTCTTGCTCCATTGTCCAGGCTGGAGTGCAGTGGTGCGATCTCGGCTCACTGCAACCTCCGCCTCCTGGGTTCAAGCAATTCTCCTACCTCAGCCTCCCATGTAGGTGGGATTACAGGCATGAACCACCACACCCAGCTAATTTTTGTATTTTTAGTAGAGATGGGGGTTTCACCATGTTGGCCAGGCTGGTCTCAAACTCCTGACCTCAGGTGATCCACCCGCCTCGGCCTCCCAAAGTGCTGGGACTACAGGCGTGCGCTACTGTGCCCAGTCGAGGATGGGTTTATATTGGGAAAAACGAAGCCTATCAGACTTGGTGAAAACGACGACAGGATGCAACCTTCTGGCCTGGGACCCACCCCAACAAGTGGAAAACAGCAACGGCTCCTGGACAGCTCCCAGCAGGGCTCACTGCTCGGGCCCAGCCTAGCGCTGAGTGGGGCTGTTCCTGGCCCGACAGCCTCCCGAGGCCGGCTGCCAACGCCACACCCTTCCCATCCGTGTCCTGGAAGTGCTCAGAGGAAACATCTGCCCAGAACATGACATCACTAATGAGACAGTCACTATATGACATAAATCCACTTAGCACAGCCTCACCCTCACCTAGCAACTGGGTCACCAGCAAACTAACCACTTGGTGTGACTCCTCCATTAGGACTACGTGGCCCGGGAGCCTCAGAGGCCAACGTTCCCAACCAGGGACTCCACCCTTCTCCCAGAGAGAGGCAAAAACAAAACAATGGAACTGAGAACCCGGCGGAAGAGCTGGGAACGGTTAACAGGGTGTCTCACCTCTGTGTGTAGGAGCCGAGGTGGAGCCGCCAGCTGTGCAGAGGACGCCCCCTCCTGGGGGGTAAGAGCAGAGGACGCCCCCTCCTGGGGGGTAAGAGCAGAGGATGCCCCCTCCTGGGGGGTAAGAGCAGAGGACGCCCCCTCCTGGGGGGTAAGAGCAGAGGATGCCCCCTCCTGGGGGGTAAGAGCAGAGGACGCCCCCTCCTGGGGGGTAAGAGGCCTCACATGAGGCAGGCGGGCAGGGTCCCTGTGGGGTGGCATTGGCTGTTTCTGAGGCAAACAGAACTCCCCCCGGCCCCCGGCCTTTTTTTTTTTTTTTTTGAGACGGAGTCTCACTCTGTCGCCCGGGCTGGAGTACAGTGGCCGGATCTCAGCTCACTGCAAGCTCCGCCTCCCGGGTTTACTTCATTCTCCTGCCTCAGCCTCCCGAGTAGCTGGGACTACAGGCGCCCGCCACCTCGCCTGGCTAGTTTTTTGTATTTTTTTAGTAGAGACGGGGTTTCACCGTGTTAGCCAGGATGGTCTCGATCTCCTGACCTGTGATCCACCCGTCTCGGCCTCCCAAAGTGCTGGGATTACAGGCTTGAGCCACCGCGCCTGGCCCCTTTTTTTTTTTTGACGGAGTTTCGCTCTTATTGCCCAGGCTTGGCGCAATCTCGGCTCACCGTAACCTCTGCCTCCTGGGTTCAAGAGATTCTCCTGCCTCAGCCTCCAGGCTAATTTTTGTATTTTTAGTAGAGAAGAGGTTTCACCATGTTGGCCAGGCTGGTCTCGAACTCCTGACCTCAGGTGATCCACCCTTCTGGGCCTCCCAATGTGCTGGGATTACAGGCGTGAGCCACTGCACCCGGCCACAGAACTCCCCATTTTATACAGTGGGAAACAAAGGCGCAATGACCCTGGGGACAGGCTTGGGAAACAGCTGATAAACAGCAGAGCCAGGCCACAAGGCCAAGTCTGACTCGGGGGCTCCATCCCACACCTGCTATCAACAGCAAACACATTAAAACTAAATGCCACGGCTGGGCGCAGTGGCTCACACCTGTATTCCCAGCACTCTGGGAGGCTGAGGCAGGCGGATCCCCTAAGGTTAGGAGTTCGAGACCAGCCTGGCCAACATGGTGAAGCCCTGTCTCTACTAAAAATACAAAAATTAGCCAGTAATGGTGGTGTACATCTGTAATCCCAGCTACTTGGGAGGCTGAGGCACAAGAATCGCTTGAACCCGAGAGGCAAAGGTTGCAGTGAGCCGAGGTCACGCCACTGCACTCCAGCCTGGTGGGCGACAGAGCGAGACTCTGTCTCAAAAAACAAAACAAAACAAAGCAAAACAAAACTTAAACACCAGGGAACACACACAACGCACATACCAGTAAGATCGTGAAGAAGGAGCGCCTGAAAAGTCCACCAATTGCAGTTTATTTGGAGTCTAGCCAAGTACCATTTGTATTGTTTCTCTCACTTTCTATTCTACCATATGTGTTGAAAAGATCTATTTTTCCCTAATTGGCAGTGAAACGTCATCAAATATATGTAAAATATACACACACAATATGGCATGTACACTTAACACACGTCCATGCATGGGTACTGAGAGAGCTTGGGCAAGGGTTAGGGAAGACCCTTATCTGAAGGACATACCCTTGGTGCCATTTGGGAGAACAAACTCCTGTTACTAGCATCGCAACAAAAACAGGTGGCAAGTTTTTTTTTTTTTTTTTTTTTTTTGAGACGGAGTCTCGCTCTGTCGCCCAGGCTGGGGTGCAGTGGCCGGATCTCAGCTCACTGCAAGCTCCGCCTCCCGGGTTCCCGCCATTCTCCTGCCTCAGCCTCCCGAGTAGCTGGGACTACAGGCGCCCGCCACCTCGCCCGGCTAGTTTTTTTTGTGTGTATTTTTTTAGTAGAGATGGGGTTTCACCGTGTTAGCCAGGATGGTCTCGATCTCCTGACCTCATGATCCGCCCGTCTCGGCCTCCCAAAGTGCTGGGATTACAGGCTTGAGCCACCGCGCCCGGCCAACAGGTGGCAAGTTTTAAAGATAAACTCAAGACAGCGAGTGAAGCTTCAGCAAATACATGTTAATACGACCGTGAGTAAAAGGCCCTTCCTGGCCGGGCGTGGTGGCTCACACCTGTAATTTCAGCACTTCGAGAGGCCAAGGCAGGAGGATCACCTGAGGTCAGGAGTTTGGGACCAGCCTGGCCAACATGGTAAAATCCCGTCTCCACTAAAAATACAAAAATTAGTTGGGTATGGTGGCGGGCGCCTGTAATCCCAGCTACTCGGGAGGCTGAGGCAGGAGAATCCCATGAACCCAGGAGATGGAGGTTGCAGTGAGCCTAGATCTTGCCATTGCACTCCAGCCTGGGTGTCAAGAGTGAAACTCCACCTCAAAAAAAAAAAAAAAAAAGAAAGAAACAGCAATGTAACTCGTGTGTTATTACTCAGATGCATCTGTCCGTCTACCCGCCGACTCAGGTCCTCTCCATACACTCCTGTAAGTCACTGGGCTACCAGAAGACTGCATGAGAACACCATGCTCATCCAGCCTGTCTCGCAGCCATCGCTCCTCTTACAGCTCCTGGCTGCCCACGCGCTTCCCTGCAGCAAACCCAGCCGCTGATGTCATAAAAGGGACAGCCGGACCTGGCTGCACTCATCTGCTTCAATTTACTACAGACTCATCCACAAACCTTAAGTGGCAGAAACAGGTCTTTCTGAAGCCAGGTGTGGTGGCTCATGCCTGTAATCCCAACACTTTGGGAGGCTTAGGCAGGAGGATCGCTTGAGCCCAGGAGTTCGAAACCAGCCTGGCCAACATGGTGAAACTCTGTCTCTGCAAAAAAATGTTAAAAATTAGCTGGGGGTGGTGGTGTGTGCCTGTGGTCCCAGCTACTCGGGAGGCTGAGGTGGGTGGATCACTTGAGCCCAGGAAGTTGAGGCTGCAGTGAGCCATGATTGCACCACGGCACTCCAGTCTGGGTGACAGGGCGAGATCCTGCCTGAAAAGAAAAAAGAAAAGAACACAGGTCTTCCTGGGATCACCTAGACAAAGGCCTTTGTAAAGATAAATCACTGAGGAATATTTCTAGTTGCCTGTTTTCTTCAAAATCACAGTCAAGTAAGCCAGGTGCGGTGGCTCACATCTGTAATTCCAGCACTTTGGGAGGCTGAGGTGTGCAGATCACCTGAGGTCAGGAGTTTGAGACCAGCCAGCCCAACATGGTGAAAGCCCGTCTCTACTAAAAATACAAAAATTAGCCAGATGTGGTGGCGAGTGCCTGTAATCCCAGCTACGTGGGAGCCCGAAGTGGGAGAATGAGTACCCAGGAGGCAGAGGTTGCAGTGAGCCGAGATTGTGCCAGTGCATTCCAGCCTGGGCGACAGAGCAAAACTGTCTCAGGAAAAAAAAAATTGCAGTCAAGGAAAAAAGGATGGAACTAAAAGAGCCGTCAGTTAAATACATTCCTCTCTCATGGCACGACTAGTCTATAAGATTTGTTTTGTTTTTAATTTAGTGTAAAGTTTTTTAATGTTAAAACCCTGTGACACATCAAATTACATGCTGAAGCTGTTACTTTCTGCCAAAAAAGTGAGTTTTTAATACAAAAATTCTGCTTAGGTTAAAAATTAAAGGCTGGGCACGGTGGCTCCAGCCTGTAATCCCAGCACTTTGGGAGGCCGAGACGGGCGGATCACGAGGTCAGGAGATTGAGACCATCCTGGCTAACACGGTGAAACCCCATCTCTACTAAAAAAAAATACAAAAAACTAGCCGGGCGAGGTGGCGGGCGCCTGTAGTCCTAGCTACTCGGGAGGCTGAGGCAGGAGAATGGCGTAAACCCGGGAGGCGGAGCTTGCAGTGAGCTGAGATCCGGCCACTGCACTCCGGCCTGGGCGACAGAGCGAGACTGTCTCAAAAAAAAAAAATTAAAAAACAAAAAATGCAAGTTTTATACATCTGCATGAATTGGTACCTTTCGCAATAGTCAAACAGACTACAGACCCTTCCAAAGAAGTGCCTTCATTTATTTACAGGGCTTAGGAAAGGAAAAAAGCTCTAGAAAAGGGAAATTTCAAAATAGGGCTTCAGCAGGGGCCCGGGTAGAGTGAGTAGTTTTGATAAGGTCCTGGTGAGAGTCACTTCCAGGTGGTAAGGACGGCTCTCCCCGAGTCTCTGGATCGGCCTGCTCTGGGCCCCAGAGACTGGCCCTGACGACTTCTCAGCTCCCGGTCGGCCCCATCACCCTGGGCCAGTTCTTCATCGAACCTGGAGACAGAAAGAGCCAGGATCACAGCAGGCTCTCTTTCAAAGGCAACAGACCAGGCTGCTGTGTGCCAAATGCAACATCACCCAGAGAAGCGACCTGAGGGGGCCCCCTGGTTCCTGCCAGCTCCCGCCCACCTCCCACCTGGCTGCAGTCCACCTGGTGGCTTTTGCAGCCCGGCAAATGCTGCCCAAGGCCACCGTGCCTACGTGTATAACCTTGTTAAGTTGTTGTTATGGACAGTGCTCTCTCCACGGAAGCTGACATTTTATACAGGTCACCAGGTCAAATTTGGCAAGGACTCCAAAGGCAACATGAATGAGGTGACACGGAACCAGCCCGGGGTACAGAGATGAGACTACCTGGCTGGAAATGCTTCACACAAGGCACCTGCAGGCTGGGGAGACTAACTCCATTTCAGATGGGAGCAGCACATGAGTACCGGCCGGGGGAGGCCAGGGCAGAGAGGCCCACAGTGCACACTCAGCTAGAGACTCTGCCAGTGTGACCCACGCCACCCCTCCCCATTTTCTTTTTTTTTTTTGAGATGGAGTTTCACTCTATCGCCCAGGCTCATATACAGTGGCGTGATCTCGGCTTACTACAACATCTGCCTCCTGGGTTCAAACGATTCTCCTGCCTCAGCCTCCCGAGTAGCTGGGATGACAGGCATGTGCCACCACATCCAGCTAATTTTGTATATTTAGTAGAGACGGGGTTTCCCCATGTTGGCCAAGCTGGTCTCGAACTCCTGACCTCAGGTGATCCGCCCGCCTAGGCCTCCCAAAGGGCTGGGATGACAGGTGTGAGCCATTGTGCCCAGCCCCCATTTTCTTTAACTGCCTGTTTCCCAATTAAAGTTCATGCATCCTCAGGCTGCATGCGCTAAGAAGGTAACAGTGCAGGAAACAGCCTGAACTTGTGTGTATAGAAGAGGTGGACAGCACCCGCAGCTCCCCAGACGGGGCAGTCACAGCAATGGGCAAGTGCTGGGTCTTTCCCACAGTGGCGGGGCCCTTCTCTCATGGGGTCCTGGAGCATGGTCATTGCTGCCGGCACCTATTGCAGGCTGCGGGAGGGAGCAGGCTCTGGGGAACAGGGCCGCCCCTCCACGGTGACTCACATTACCCTCCCAACTCAGGCGGCAGCATCAGGACTTGCTTCCTATGGGGGGAAACTGGGGTTCTAGAGGTTTGCTCAGGGCCTAGGTTCCCACAGCTGGTCTGTGGCAGAGGTAGGATTAACCTCCAGGACTTCTTTTATATATATATATATATATATATATATATATATATATATATATATATATATATATTTTTTTTTTTTTTTTTTTTTTTTTTTTTTGAGACAGAGTTTCACTCTTGTTGCCCAGGCTGGAGCACAATGGCGCGATCTCGGCTCACAGCAACCTCCACCTCCTGGGTTCAAGCGATTATCCTGCCTCAGTCTCCTGAGTAGCTGGGATTACAGGCATGCACCACCACTAATTTTGTATTTTTAGTAGAGATGGAGTTTCTCCATGTTGGTCAGACTGGTCTCGAACTCCCAACCTCAGGTGATCCGCCCGCCTCGGCCTCCCAAAGGCCTCTAGGGTTTCTGATTCCTAATTCGGAGCTTTTTGTCCCACAGAGCTAAGGAGTGTGGAAAGCATCTCCGCCCCGGTAAAAGCACATCCGTCGGTGTGCTGTGCCGGCCATCCTGACCAGGACCTTCGGTTGTATGTAGGTATTTATGTCAAAAACAAAAGGTACCCAGATCCTGAGCGCTAACCTTGTGGACTTCTGGAAAAAGGTAGATTTCTATGGTAAGCTTATTACCAAAACCAGAGTCTGCAGGTTGAATGTAGTATTGGTTAGAAACTTCTGAGGTTGAGGCCGGGCACTGTGGCTCACGCCTGTAATCCCAGCACTTTGGGAGGCCGAGGCGGGTGGATCACGAGGTCAGGAGATCGAGACCATCCTGGCCAACATGGTGAAACCCCGTCTCTACTAAAAATACAAAAATTAGCTGGGCGTGGTGGCGCATGCCCGTAATCCCAGCTACTTGGCAGGCTGAGGCAAGAGAATCGCTTGAACCAGGGAGGCGGAGGTTACAGTGAGCCGAGGTCACGCCACTGCACCCCAGCCTGGCAACAGAGCGAGACTCCATCTCAAAAAAAAAAAAAAAAAAAAAGAGAAACTTCTGAGGTTAAAGAATGCATTTTCTACATTGTGCTTCTGGTGGCAAACTGGGACTGAAAGAGCAGGAGGGAAGAAAGCATTTTCTGACTACTTTTTTTTGAAATGGTCATGCAGACTGGAGTGTAGTGGTGCAATCTCGGCTCACTGCAACCTCTGCCTCCTGGGTTCAAGAGATTCTCATGCCTCGGCCTCCCAAGTAGCTGGGATTACAGGCATATGCCACCATGCCCGGCTAATTTTTTGTATTTTTGGTAGAGATGGGGTTCCATCATGTTGCCAGGCTGGTCTCGAACCCCTGAGCTCAAGCAATCTGCCTGCCTCGGTCTCCCAAAGCGCTGGGATTACAGGCATGAGCCAGCACGCCTGGCCGCGTTTTCTGACTTCTGTCTGTGCGGCAGACACCACAGGCATCCAGGCTCTGCACCAGGGTGGGGCTGTCAGGACAGTGACACGGGTTTGCTTCCTCCCTGGCTCTCGAAGGAGAGACACAGCCACAGTCCCTATGACACAAGGAAGCCAGACAGGATACCCCCGGAACTCTGGAATCTCCCTGGGTGGGGGGTCCTCCAGGATGCCTTCCTGGTCCGTCTCCACAGGATCAGATACCCCGACCCACTGGGGACTCCACATTCATAAATGTCATCACTCCACTGCCCCTCCGTGTTTGCCTCAGTGGCCAGGGGGCTGCGGTGACCGCCCGTCTGGTTTGTGGCTGCCCCCGGCAGCTTGCTCAAGGTCTGGTAGATAGGAACGTACTGAATGAATGGAGAAAAGGACCACATATGGTGACCAGTTTCACGGAGCACTTGTGCTGATCTGTGCAGCTCAAAAAACAAAACAAACAGAAAGGAGCATTTGGCAAGCAGCTGGCACCGGGATGTGCTGTTCCCAGGGGTGGTCTGGCCACCTACTGAGCCAACGCAGAGGAGAATCAGAGCCAAGATAGTTCTTCGAAGCTCCTGTTCTAGCAGGCTTTTCTTCTGGGTTTTCACAGAAAGAATCTAGTCACTATTAGGGTTTTTTAAAGGCTGTAAAAGTACAGCCAGCAACTTCAGAACAGGGTCCACCTCCAGGTGGCAGATGCAAAGTGCCAGGCCTTGTGGGGCCACAGCCAATGGCGTGGCCTGGGGCACGTCAGCTGCCTCCTGCCCACCTTGGCCTCCCAAAGTGCTGGGAGTGACCTCATGCAGCCATTGTCCTCCACTAGATGCTGCTGGGCTCTGAGGGGTTGCTGTGGGCACACAGAGTACCTGGCACGGACGGGCGGCACCGCTCAGATGACGTGGCCCTCGCAGTCAGCACCAACTGCTACTGCTGCAGGTGGCTGCACCTGAAAATGGAGCTGAGGTTCTTTGATCATCTGAATGCCTAGGGGAAGCGAGCCCCGACTGACTGGAAGCGTTTAGAAGCCATCAGCTCTACACAAAAGCCTTCCATTACCCCTCAGGAGCCAGGGGAGGACGGCTGGATCAGGGAGGGGGTCACCTTATTGTCTCTTCAACTAAAAGCAGTGAGGCACTGGTCTCTGCTTCTTCTTTTCTGGGTTTTTTTTTCTTTCTTTCTTTCTTTCTTTTTTTTTTAGGCAGAGTTTTGCTCTGTTGCCCAGGCTGGAGTGCAGTGGCACGATCTCGGCTCACTGCAACCTCCACCTGCCGGTTCAAGCCATTCGCCTGCCCTCAGACTCCCAAGTAGCTGGGATTACAGGTGCCCGCCACCACAGCTGGCTAATTTTTGTATTTTCAGTAGAGACAGGGTTTCACCATGTTGGCTGGGCTGGTCTTGAACTCATGGCCTCAGGTGATCCACCTGCCTTAGCCTCCCAAAGTGCTGGGATTACAGGTATGAGCCACCATGCCTGGCCTGGCCTCTGCTTCTTAGCCTGGAGATGGCAAGTCTGGTCCTCTCCCTCACGAAGGCCACGGGCTGGACAGGTCTCAGGCTCCACACACTCCCAACAAGCCAGCCTCCCCACCACCCTCGCTCACTGGACTGAAGAGAACCCCCCAAGGTCCTCATGCTACTGACAAGTCTCCCCGCAACGGTCCCCACCCCTGTGCACCCTCACAGACCCCCTTGGTCCTCCAGCACAGGGACCATCAGGACCCACCCCCAAGGCCACCATTGCAGTTGCCGTCCCCAACCCTGATGTTACCCTTCACCTCCCAGGCTGCCAATCCCAGTCTGAGCCCATCCCCAGAATCGCCCTCTGTGGGCTCCGGAACTCTCTGCCCATCGCCGCACCCGCCATTGCCCTCCGCTCGTCCTTCAATCTCCGCTCCCCTTTCCTGTTCTAACGGGCTCCTGAGTCTCCTGGGAGACGCTGCTTCCCCCACAGCTCCTGGTATGGGGGCTGCTTTCTCTTCCACCCACCATCCTCCCGGTTGGAGCGGCCTCCTCTCTAAAACCCCCAGCTTTTTCCAGGCCTGGTCATCACAGTTACCTCCCTCCTCGCACAGTCACCTCCAGTCCTCCAGGTCACCACCCCAGATCCCTTGGAGAGCCAGGCTCCTAGTTCATGGTGGCAGGTGATGGCAATGACCAAACAGATGAAAGCCCCAACTCCCTGACCTCTGGTGACCCCATCCTCTACTCCATGTCAGTCCCATCCCCAGGGAGTCCCCAAGCCTCATCACCCCTCATATTATCTCCAAGACTCACTCCCTAACCACTGCCCCTTCTCCTCCCAGCCCACTTCCCTAGTGCCCGACTCCAACAACCCTCCTCCCTGCCAGACTGCCACCCACCCCTGCCTTCTCCCTGTCCCCGCTGCCCTCTCTCTTGCCATCACAAGCTCCCAACCCTGGTCCCTTCCAACCCTCTGCCTTCCCTGTACCTAGCCTGGGCAGCTGACCATGGAGCGAGAGAACAGCTAACCACACACACTGACTGCTTGCCCCTGAAGTTCACAGCCACCACCCTGTAGAGGCCCCGAGGTTGCCGGCAAGCCCAGCGTACTTCCATCTAAACTCCCCTTCCACCTGCTCCTCCTGTCCCAGACAATGAGCTGGGACATGCACATCCACACCACACATCACTCACAGCAGAGGCAGGAGCCAGCTGAGCGTGGGCTCCAGAGTCCTGGGCCCGTGTTCAAATCCTCCCACCAGCAGTGCCTACCAGCTGCAAGCCTGAAGTCTCTTATGTGTGTGTGTAAATTTCACTAAATATTTCTTCTTTTGTTTTTTAAAAATTTAAATGAAACGCACATTTTTGCTTTGACAGAAGCATGTAACTGTGATCCTAACACACCTACTCCTCCGCCTTTTACTGCCGTCTGTTTCCCTCTTTTCTGGCTCCCTCCACACCCACTCGACCGCAGTATCGATGCCAACAACATGATGTGTGTCCTTCCACGTTTCCCTGCTCATGCATTCTTATGTAAGCCACTGCACACATCACTGTATGTACACACAGGGAACTCTGAGGCCAATGTTTTACAAGGAATAAACTATACACCCTTTTCTGCAGTGTGTTTTTCCCAGGCAACCTCCCAAGCCCCACAGTGTAGCTCTGGGCCAATCTTTTTTTGGTTTTTGTTTTTGAGACAGTCTCACTCTGTTGCTCAGGCTGGAGTACAGGGGTGCAATTTGGGCTCACTGCAACCTCTGCCTCCCGGGTTCAAGCGATTCTGCTGCCTCAGCCTCCTGAGTAGCTCAGATTACAGGTGCACACCACCATGCCCAGCTAATTTTTGTATTTTTAGTAGAGACAGGGTTTCACCATGTTGGTCAGGCTGGTCTTGAACTCCTGACCTCATGATCTGCCCGCCTCAGCCTCCCAAAGTGCTGGGTGTGAGCCACCGCAGCCAGCCAGTTCAATCTTTTTAAAGCCCACCTCATAGACCACAGAATGAATGAACCATACTGTGTTCAGCCACCACACTCCTGATGGGCTCTCACTTTGTTCCCACTTTCGTCACTACAAGTATGCCGTGGAACCGCTCTAAGCCTTTGTTTCCACACCCGTGAAATGGAGCTAATAGTCTTACCTACTTCAAAATATTACTGGGGAAAGGAATTGATACTGTGTGTAAAGCATTCTGCACAGTTTCTGACACATGACAAGTCCTCGAAAGTTAGCTATTTCTTTCCCACTCTGTGAGATAGATCTTATTATACCCTTTTTTTTTTTTTTTTTGAGACGGAGTCTCGCTCTGTCACCCAGGCTGGAGTGCGGTGGCCGGATCTCAGCTCACTGCAAGCTCCGCCTCCCGGGTTCACGCCATTCTCCTGCCTCAGCCTCCCGAGTAGCTGGGACTACAGGCGCCCGCCACCTTGCCCGGCTATTTTTTTGTATTTTTAGTAGAGACGGGGTTTCACCGTGTTAGCCAGGATGGTCTCGATCTCCTGACCTCGTGATCCGCCCGTCTCGGCCTCCCAAAGTGCTGGGATTACAGGCGTGAGCCACCGCGCCCGGCCTTTTTTTTTTTTTTTTTTTTTGTAGAGATGGGGTTTCGCCATGTTGGCCAGCCTGGTCTTGAACTCCTGACCTCAGGTGATCTGTCTGCCTCGGCCTCCCAAAATGCTGAGATTACAGGCGTGAGCCACTGCACCTGGCTTATTATACCCATTTAAAGGTGGACAAACTGAGGCTCAAATAGTTGCACTGAGTTCCTCCCTGTCACCCAGCTCTATGTGGCAAAGCCAAGGAATGAGCCCCGGTGACCTGTGAGAAACAGGCACTCCATCTAGCCTGCTCCAGCCATCCCGGCAGCCAATGGGGGCCTGGCACGTGATCAGCGCACCACACGTATGTCATAAGCAGGAGAATCCACAATGATCAAGTTTAGCACCCAAACTGCTTTTCTGGGCTGTGTGCAGTGGCTCACGCTTGTAATCTCAGCACTTTGGGAGGCCGAGGTGGGAGGATCACTTGAGGTCAGGAGTTCAAGACCAGCCTGGCCAACATGGTGAAACCCTATCTCTACTAAAACTACAAAAATTAGCCAGGAGTGGTAACACATGCCTATAATCCCAGCTACTTGGGAGGCTGAGGCAGGAGAACTGCTTGAACCTAGGAGGCAGAGGCTGCAGTGAGCCGAGATCGTGCCACTGCAATCCAGCCTTGGCGACAGAGTGAGAATCCCTCTCAAAATAATAATAATAGTAAAATAAATAAACAAATTGCTTTTCTGCTACAACACAATCTATCCCATAATGTCATTAGTAAATGAAACGCTCTGCCCAAATAAGGGGAATCCACATATGGCCAGAAATCCAAGCTGGGCTATGGCACATGCCATTCGGAAACACAAAACAAAAGGACAAGCGCACAGTCACACATAAACTTACAGAATCTCGTAATTGCCGAGGACTTCCTTTGGGGGCGACTTGTTCCATTTGCAGTCTGGGATTTCGCCGTTCGGGACGGCGATGTTGAGGGTGTCATTAATCAGGTTATACTTGAGGATGCGATCGTTGGCAGTGCTGGATGTGAGAGACGGGGACGCGTTCACCTGTGAGACGAAAGACACACGTTCCTCAGCTGTGTCTCCTGCTCTTTTGGAATGAAAACGTGCACTGCAGGAGATGCTGGCTGCTGCACACTTTAGTCAAGTTTTTTTTTTTTTTCTTTTTTTTGAGACGGAGTTTCGCTCTTGTTGCCCAGGCTGGAGTGTAGTGGCATAATCTCAGTTCACTGCAACCTCTGCCTCCCGGGCTCAAGCGATTCTCCTGTCTCAGACTCCCGAGTAGCTGGGATTAGAGGCACATACCACCACGCCCAGCTATTTTTTGTATTTTATTAGAGATGGTGTTTCACCATGTTGATCAGGCTGGTCTCGAACTCCTGACCTCAGGTGATCCTCCCACCTCAGCCTCCCAAAGTGCTGCGATTTCAGGCGTGAGCCACTGCACCTGGCAAGTTGTTATTTAACATTGCTACTATCTAATATCATCAGAGCACCTTGCTAGGAAGCACTTTGTGATCCACTTTTATTAGCTGGTCAGTGAAATATAAGTAATACTTAAAGGTGGGATTAGAATTAGGGTCTACGCTATCCTGGCTAACATGGTGAAACCCCGTCTCTACTAAAAAAAATACAAAAAACTAGCCGGGCGTGGTGGCGGGCGCCTGTAGTCTCAGCTACTTGGGAGGCTGAGGCGGGAGAATGGCGTGAACCCGGGAGGCGGAGCTTGCAGTGAGCCGAGATCACGCCACTGCACTCCAGCCTGGGAGACACAGCGAGACTCCGTCTCAAAAAAAAAAAAAAAAAAAAAAAAAAAAATAGAATTAGGGTCTACAAATCAGCAATCACACAAACATTTTGGGCCAGTGTACATCACAAACATTATCAGTGCCTACCTGTGTGACCGCTTCTGTCCTAAGTACCAAGAGCCCCCCAGCATTTTGTTAGAATCAGCGAACCAAATGACCCTGCCCAAGCGGCAGTGTGGGTTTAAGTAAAAAGCGATGGGCCCCCTTTTCGCGAAGAGAGTAGTATCTCATCAGTAAAGCAGCATTCCGAGTCAAATGATGAATCCTTTCAACACATGGAAAGGTGGTCCCGTAAGGCCTCTGAGAAGCTAAGTAATGTCACAAAATCCACACATTAAAATGGAGACATTCACTTTGTTCTGTGGAGAGTCCCATAGGCCCTCAGTCACTACTTTTTTTTTTTTTTTGAGATGGAGTCTTGCTCTGTCACCCAGGCTGGAGTGCAGTGGCACAATCTCAGCTCACAGCGACCTCTACCTCCCGGGTTCAAGCAATTCTCCTGCCTCAGCCTCCTGAGTAGCTGGGATTACAGGCGTCCACCACCACGCCCGGCTAATATTTGTATTTTTAGTACAGACAGGGTTTCACCATGTTAGTCAGGCTGGTCTCAAACCCCTGACCTCAGGGGATCTGCCTGCCTTGGCCTCCCAAAGTGCTGGGGTTACAGGTGTGAGCCACTGTGCCCAGCCAGTCACTACTTATTTACTCATATTTTAGGCACAGTTCTAATGACCTCGGTTAGTTGTTTCAGGTCATGGGGGATTAGAGGGAGCAAATCTGTAAGCTGTTCAGGTTTCTCCCAGTCAGACTGCCTGTCTATGCTGCTAGCAGGGTATCAAATATGTACTGTGCCAAAGAATTGCACAGATCTCATTGCCCTCAAAATGACCACTGTAATATACCATAATACTGTAATTCTTATTATGAACACATGAAGACTAAGAATTGTTATTAGGGGCCAGGCATGGTGGCTCACGCCTGTAATCCTAGTACTTTGGGAGGCCGAGGCAGGTGGATCACGAGGTCAAGAGTTTGAGACCAGCCTGGCCAACATGGTGAAACCCCATCTCTACTAAAAATTAAAAAAAATTAGCCAAGCGTGGTGGCAGGCACCTGTAATCCCAGCTACTTGGGAGGCTGAGACGGGAGAATCGCTTAAACCCAGGAGGTGGAGGTTGCAGTGAGCCGAGATCGCACCACTGCACTCCAGCCTGGGCGACAGAGTGAGACTCCATCTCAAAAAAAAAAAAAAAAAAAAAAAAAGAATTGTTTTAGGCTGTGTGCAGTGGCTCACAACTATAACCCCAGCACTTTGGGAGGCTGAGGTGGAAGGATCGCTTGAAGTTAGGAGTTCGAGACTAGCCTAGGCAACACAGCAAGACCCCATCTCTACAAAAAAGAAAAAAAAAATTAGCTGGGAAGAGTGGCACACACCTCTAGTCCCAGCTACACAGGAGGCTGAGGTAAGAAGATCACTTGAGCCCAGGAGTTCAAGGCTGCGGCGAGCAATGATAATGACATTGCACTCCAGCCTGGACCACACAGCAAGACTTGGTCTCTTAAAAACAAAAAACAAACCAAAAAAAACAACCCAGGCCAGGCGTGGTGGCTCAAGCCTGTAATCCCAGCACTTTGGGAGGCTGCAGTGGGCGGATCACTTGAGGTTCGGAGTTCGAGACCAGCCTGACCAACATGGTAAAATCCCATCTCTACTAAAAATACAAAAGTTAGCCAGGCGTGGTGGCAGTTACCTATAATCCCAGTTACTTGGGAGGCTGAGGCACGAGACTTGCTTGAACTCAGGAGGTGGAGATTGGCAGTGAGCTGAGATCATGCCACTGCACTCCAGCCTGGGCGACAAGGCAGGACTCTGTCTCAAAAAAAAGAAATAAAAATAAAAATAAAAAATACCCAAAACACTAGGGTCTGCAAAAGAGGGGAGAGAGAAGAAGGCGGCGAGGGTTTAAATACTCCCTATTGAATACTATGTTCACTATTTGGGTGACGGGTTCAAGAGAAGCCCAAAGCCCAGCATTCTGCAATATATCCATGTAACAAACCTGGATATGTGCCCCCTAAAATGAAAAAAAAAAAAAGGCTGGGAGCAGTTGCTCACACTTGTAATTCCAGCACTTTGGGAAGCCAAGGCAGGAGGATCACTTGAGCCCAGGAGTTCAAAACCAGCTTAGGCGGCTGGGCGTGGTGGCTCACGCCTGTAATCCCAGCACTTTGAGAGGCCAAGATGGGATGATCACCTGAGGTCAGGAGTTCGAGACCAGCCTGACCAACATGGAGAAACCCTGTCTCTACTAAAAATACAAAATTAGCCAGGCATGGTGGCTCATGCCTGTAATCCCAGCTACTCTGCAGGCTGAGGCGGAAGAA
Organism: Macaca fascicularis; assembly: GCF_037993035.2. Taxonomy (NCBI): domain Eukaryota; kingdom Metazoa; phylum Chordata; class Mammalia; order Primates; family Cercopithecidae; genus Macaca; species Macaca fascicularis. The sequence goes on along the minus strand of NC_088384.1, from coordinate 8,533,129 downwards.
TCACTTGAACCCAGGAGGTAGAAGTTGTGGTGAGCCAAGATGGCACCATTGCACTCCAGCCTGGGCAACAAGAGTGAAATTCCATCTCAAAAAACAAACAACAAACAAACAAAAAACACACAAAAAAACTCCAGCTTGAGCAGCATAGTGAGACCCCATCTCTAAAAAAAAAAAAAAAAAATTAGCCAGGCATGGTGGTGCATGCCTGTAATCCCAGCTACTTGGGAGGCTGAGGCAGGAGAATCACTTAAGCCCAGAAGCTGGAGGCTGCAGTGAGCTATGATTATGCCATTGCCTCCAGCCTAGGCCACAGAGTGGGACCCTGTCTAGAGACAGAAAAAAAAAAAAGAAAAGGAAAAAAAAAGAATTGTTGGCCAGGCATGGTGGCTCATGCCTGTCCTCTTAGCACTTTGGGAGGCCAAGGCAGGCAGATTGCCTGAGCACTCAGGGGTTTGAGACCAGCCTAGGTAACATGGTGAAACCCTGTCTCTGCTAAAATACAAAAAATTAGCCGGGGGTGGCAGCATGCACCCGTAGTCCCGGCTACTTAGGAGGCTGAGGCAGGAGAATTGCTTGAACCTAAGAGGCAGAGGTTGCAGTGAGCAAGATTGAGCAATTGCACTCCAGCCTAGGCGACAGAGTGAGACTCCATCTCAAAAAAACAAAAACAAAACAAAACAAAACAAAAAAACAGAATTGTTATTAAGAAGTAGGGCCGGGTACAGTGGCTCACACCTGTAATCCCAGCACTTTGGGAGGCCGAGGCGGGCAGATCACAAGGTCAGGAGTTCGAGACCAGCCTGACCAACATGGTGAAACCCCGTCTCTACTAAAAATACAAAAATTGGCTGGGCACGATGGCACAAGCCTGTAATCCCAGCTACTCAGGAGGTTGAGGCAGGAGAATTGCTTAAACCCAGGAGGCGGAGGTTGCAGTGAGCCGAGATTGTGCCACTGTACTCCAGCCTGGTGACAGAGCGAGACTCCATCTCAAAAAAAAAAAAAAAAGAAAAAAAAAAAAAGTAACATTCACAATTAAGATCATAGTTCATGCAGGAGAGACTTCCATTCACGTTACTCTATTTTTTTGTTTGTTTGGTTTGTTTTTTTTTTTTTGAGACAAAGTCTCCCCTCTGTCACCCAGGTTGGAATGCAGTGGCGCATGGCACGATCTCAGCTCACCGCAACCTCAGCCTCCCAAGTTCAAGCGATTCTCCTGCCTCAGCCTATCCAGTAGCTGGGATTACAGGTGCGCAGCACCACACCTGGCCAATTTTTTTATTTTTAGTGGAGGCGGCATTTTGCCATGTTGGCCAGGCTGGTCTTGAATTCCTGACCTCAGGTGATCCACCCGCCTCGGCCTCCCAAAGTGCCGGGATTAAAGGAGTGAGCCACCGTGCCTGGCCTCAAGTTATTCTGTTTAACGTGGAGGACAAGAAAGTACAAACACTGACGATCTATTCCCCGCTCACACACACAGCTTTGGTGGCATAAGGAGTTGCCTGGAAAACGCCACGATGGAACCGGCTCACTTGGCTTTTCCAGCAGCTTCCTGCAGGGGTTCCCATGACTCTACCCACAGGGAACCACGCCCTACAACCTGCTATTGTGGACTCAGGTGTCCTGGCTCAAAATGTGACCGAGATGAAGGGCCCGAGCAGTGCACTGGCAAATGAACTTGGTCGGGAGGGCATGCGGGGAGATGAACCAATAACCAATAGAGCCGGAGTTCTTTTGTCCCCTCGGAGGCCTGAAGCTCCTCCTCCTGGCTCCAGGGCAACAGTTGGGCAAGGTGGGTTTGAAGCTGGGGCCTCTGATAAGTGTGCCAGCGCCCACTGTGGCTGAGGTCGCACCAGCCAGGCTTGGTGTCAGGAGGCAGTGCTAAACAGACAGCCACCATGACATCCTCTCCACCCACTGAGAGAGGCAGAGGAATCCACTTCCAAACTCGACCTTCATAGATGCCGAAGAACAGCAGAGGCGTTCCTTCCCTCAGGAGCGTGCTCCTGCTGGCCAAGGGCTGCCAAGGTTGTGAGCTGCTTTCCTAGACGGGAACACTGTCATCCATGAGGGCAGGGGAGGACCCGGGGGACAGGGTGCAGGACTGAGGGAGGATGGACTAGCCTAGAGGCACCCTGGAGGTGTCGTCACCACCAAGTTCACGTGAGATGCGCCACAGCTCCCTGTCGTGGGCTGGGCTCTGGGAGGGGAGCAATGCAGGAATGTGCTTATAATTTAACTATCAGCAAACCATCAAACCTGAACATCGGTCCCTTTCCTGCCTGGCCTGAGAAACATCCAGGGCCTGGGGGTCCGCTGGGCCCGAGTCGGGGCAGAAGCATGTCGGGGGTGGTGTGTGGTGTGACCGGGTGTGGGTACTCCCATGGTTACCTCGATCAGCCAGGGCTTCAGCTTGTCGTCAATGATGATGTCATAGCCATAGCATTCAAAGCAGTGCTTGTCATTGTTCATCACCGGCTGGAGAGAGAGTGACCAGTGGGTGACATGGCCATCATCGAAGGGCGCAGCCGAGACCAACGCCTCAGAAACAAGCAGGATCATCCCACGGTCCCGACCTCCCACAGCAAGGGTTCCCACCCTCCACCACAAACGCTTCCTTCCCTCCTCTCCCTCTTCCTCCCGCAAGGCTCAGAGACTGGACACTTTCCTCAGCCTGATAGAGGGAACTGATGGAACCGTAACGGGCATCTCTGCATCTCACTCATCAGAGGCTTGACTAGCACCCAACCCCTCTGCCAGCGTGACACTGTCATCAGAGTGGACGGGTGTCCAGCTCCAAGCCCAGAACCTGCAGTGAAGGTCTGTGCAGGCTTATCACAGACAAACACAAACTGTCCCCCAGGCTGCCTGTCACCCCTTCCCAGGCCCTTAGGGATCCGGGTGCCAGACTATTAACCTCTGTTCCCAGTGACAAAAGTAAATCCATTTATATACAAATTTTTGAATTTCCTTTGTAATTTTTGATTCCGTTTCACCTAGATACACATTAGATTAACTGTTCTCCAGATACATAAATAACATCACCTGAGGCTGGGTGCGGTGGCTGATGCCCGTAATCCCAGCACTTTGGGAGGCCAGGGTGGGAGGATCACTTGATCCCAGGAGTTTGAGACCAGCCTGGCTAATACAGTGAGACCCCCGCCTCTACAAGAAATGAAACATTTAGCCGGGTGTGGTGGTATGTGCCTGCAGTCCCAGCTACTTGGGACGGCTGGAGGCTGGGAGGAAGAAGAGTGCCATGAGGAGTGGTGGATTGCAGTGATCCATGAACACGCCACTACACTCCAGCCTGGGTGACAGAGCAAGAATCTGTCACTTCAAACAAACAAACAAACAAAAGAAACCTGGCTGGGTGCAGTGGCTGATATCTGTAATCCCAGCACTTTGGGAGGCTGAGGCGGTGAATCACCTGAGGTCGGGAGTTCGAGACCAGCCTGGCCAACATGGTGAAACCCCGTCTCTACTAAAAATACAAAAAATTAGCGGCGTGTGGTGGTTCGTGCCTGTAATCCCAGCTACTCGGGAGGCTGAGACAGGAGAATCGCTTGTACCTGGGAGGTGGAGCTTGCAGTGAGCCGAGATCGCACCACTGCACTCCAGCCTGGGTGACAGAGCGAGACTGTCTCACAAAAAAAAAAAAAAGAAGCAGGTCTTGGCTGGGTGCAGAGGCTCACATCTGTAATCCCAGCACCTTGGGAAGCTGAGGTGGGGAGATAATGAGGTCAGGAGATCGAGAGCAGCCTGGCCAATATGGTGAAACTCTGTCTATATTAAAAATACAAAAATTAGCTGGGCGTTGTGGCACATGCCTGTAATCCCAGGAACTTGGGAGGCTGAGGCAGAAGAATCGCTTGAACCAGGGAATTGGAGGTTGCAGTGGGCCAAGATTGTGCCACTGCATTTCAGCCTGGGTGACAGAATGAGACTCTGCCTCAAAAACAAAAACAAAACAAAACAAAAAATAGGGTCTTGCTTTGTTACCACAAGTCTCAAACTTGTGGGCTTACATGATCCTCCACCTCGGCCTCTCAAAGTCCTGGGATTACAGGCGTGAGCCACAGTGCCCGGCCCGGGAAATACTAATAGTAGCCAGCTTGCTGGTGCTCAAATGTTCGTTTCTCCCCTCTTCCTTGAAAATAGATGTGCACCTGCTTTAACACTGTAAAGCAAAACACGAATGCCAACTGCAAACCAGCAAATAAACAAAAAATGAGAAGATAAAAAAAGAAGAGGCATGCTATTTCCAGTACAAAATATCTATGAAATACTAAAGTCAGGACATCTACAGACAAAAGGCTGCTGGAGGTCCATCTCCAATATATCACTTTATGTCAAAATAGTTATTATTGACTTAGTGGGTATAAGAGGAGTGAAGGGGCTGGGGCCTGTGGCTACACCTGAGAGGCTAGCCCAGCTCACCCCAGGGCGGCACTGGGCTGGAATCTGGCCCCTTTCCCTCCCCGAAAAAACCGCAGCCTCTGGCAGACGTGCAGGCGGCAAGAACATCAAAACAGGCTTTTTTTTTTTTTGAGACAGAGTTTTGCTCTTGTTGCCCAGACTGGAGCGCAATCTTGAAGACGGAGTTTCCCTCTTGGCGCCCAGGCTGGAGTGCAATGGCGCGATCTTGCCTCACTGCAACTTCCACCTCCCGGATTCAAGCAATTATCCTGCCTCAGCTTCCCGAGTAGCTGGGATTACAGGTGCGCACCACCATGCCCAGATAATTTTTTGTATTTTTAGTAGAGATATGGTTTCACCATGGCCAGGCTGGTCTTGAACTTCTGACCTCAGGTGATCCGCCCACCTCAGCCTCTCAGAGTGCTGGGATTACAGGCATGAGCCAATGTGCCCGGCCTGTTCTTTGTTTTTTGAGACAGTGTCTCACTCTATCACCCAGGCTGGAGTGCAGTGGTGTGATCTCCGCTCACTGAAACCTCCACCTCCTGGGTTCAAGTGATTCTCCTGCCTCAGCCTCCCAAGTAGCTGGGATTACACGTGCATGCCACCACGCCTGGCTAATTTTGTACTTTTAGTAGAGACAGGGTTTCACCATGTATGTGGGCCAGACTAGTCTCAAACTTCTGACCTCAGGTGGTCTGCCTGCCTCAGCCTCCCAAAGTGCCGGGATTACAGGCGTGAGCCACGGTGCACAGCTGAAAACAGGTATTTTTAACAAGAACAGCAAGCCCCCCGACTCCCAAACATGCCCTGGGAGCTGACTCCCCCGCCCACAGCAAACTCACCGCCACAGCCTTCAAGGACTGCACGATGATCCAATGGATCTCGTCGAACAGCTTGCTGGTCACCTCCTTGCCGCGGGTGCTCTCCAGGTACAGCCGCAGGTTGCTCACTGTCCACTTGCCCCCATGGATGTGGTTGTAGTCCTCCTGGTGACAGGAAAGCGGGCAGGCATCCCTCAGGTTATGCACCCATAGGAACCCCGTGGAACCGTTGCATCCCCCAAGCATTTCTGGAGTGCCCCCTGGGTGTGGGCATGCAGCAACAAGGCAAACGTCTGGACCCTTACCCCAGGGAGATCTGGGCCAGCTATTTTCCGTTTTGTTTTAAGATAGGGTCTCACTCCATCCCCCAAGCTGGAGTGCAGTGGCATGACTTTGGTGTACTGCAGCCTTGACCTTTTGAGCTTAAGCGAGCCTCTCACCTCAGCCTCCCAAGTAGCTGGGACTACAGGCACGTGCCACCATGCCTGGCTGATTTTTAAATTGTTTTAGAGAAGAGGTCTCACTATGTTGCCCGGACTGGTCGTGAACTCCTGGCCTCAAGCGATCCTCCTGCCTTGGCCTCCCAAAGTGTTGGGATTACAGGCATGAGCCACTGTGCCCGGCCGCCTGGGCCTCCTATTATGTGGGTTTTTTTTTTTTTTTTTTTTTTTTTTTAAGACAGAGTCTCACTCTGTCACCCAGGCTGGAGTGCAACGGCATGATCTCGGCTCATTGCACTGTGAGTCACCGTCCTGGACTTACGTGGGTATTTTTAAATGCTCATCTCCCTAAGACTCTCGGGCTTAATCATTTATGCCTCACAGCACAGGCTGTGGAGTGCTGCCGGGATACCCTTCAAGACCAAGGCGCTCGTTCTTCCAGATGAGACCCACCCTCACTGGGAGTGCCCTTGGCTTGAGGGAGCTGCCTAATCCAGGGTGAAAGCCTTCCCCAAGGGCAACAGCATACCATGTCTGGCTGACGCCATGTGTCAGGCCCTGCTCCCTCCAGGACAGCCCTGCAGGGCCACCCCCACTCCACAGCACCCCGGGGTGGGCGGAGGCCTCCATTGCAGCAACATCAGCTTGCTGACTTCTACCTCAGTCTTTCCTGGGGAAGCCAGCCTAAGACGCACCTGGGCTGCAAACTGCAGTGTAAAAGCACCACACCCATAACTCTCCAACAACCTTGAGAAGTTGCCATTATCATTCCATTTCACAGAGGAGGCCGGGCTCAGAGAAGCAGTTACTTGGCCGAGCTTTCCTCCTGGGCTGGGATGGGGCTGGGCCCCCAGCCCACATGTTCTGAGCCAGTTCTGAGCTCTTCCTGTTTTGCCATCCCTGAAAATTAATTCTCCATACAATGCTTGCCTTTGAAGGCAAAGGGCTAGAAAATACCCAAATGTATTACATTGTTAGGAGACTGCAATTTCATTTTCTAAGTATAAAGTGAGAACCATGAACTAAAACAATATCAGCCTACTAACTACTTGAGCAAACATCACTGACTCAAAGCAGATAAAAGGAGAATTAACCACATTTTAAAAGAAAGTCCAGGCACGGTGGCTCACGCCTGTAATCCCAGCACTTTGGGAAGCCAAGGTGAGAGGATCACCTGAGGTCAGGAGTTCGAGACCAGCCTGGCCAACGTGGTGAACCTCATCTCTACTAAAAACCCCAGTCAGGTGTGGTGGCACGCACCTATAACCCCAGTTACTCGGGGGGCTGAGGCAGGAGAATCACTTGAACCCGAGAGGCGGAGGCTGCAGTGAGCCGAGGTCGCGCCACTGCACTCCAGCCTGGGTGACAGAGCAAGACTCTGTCTAAAAAAACTAATAATAATAAAGACATAAATAAAAAATAAAATTTGTAAACCTGACACTTGCTTGGTTTGCTCTCAGGAAGACCTGAAGGGGAAGTGAGTTAGGCCAGCCACATGTGGAAACCACTTGGCCCCGGTAAACGGTGGCCATCGTCATCCCAAGACCAGCGAGGTGAACCCCTGGCTCCTGTCAGCAGCTGCGGGCCCGGAGGGCTGGTGAGCTGCCCACGTCACACAGAGGTAAGTGATGGGCGGAGGACCGAGTCCAGCCTCGTCTGAACAAACTCTTCAGCATATTTCATACCAATGCATATTTCATACCGATACTCACTCTCTTTCTCCTCAAATTAGAAAAAAGATCAGAGCATTCAAGGCTTCCATTCAAAGAAGATTCGAAACAAAGAAAGAGTCTTTCATAAAGAAACGAGACTTTTGGTTTGTGTTGGGGTGAAATGAGAGCCCCAAACCTGAACCGGACCCACAAAGCCCTGTGTGTCTGCCCTCGCTGGCCTCTCCAGTCCCTCCCCATCCACTGCCCTCACGCCAGGGGCTCCCGCCACCTTGGCGTCCTTTCAGCCCCTGTAAAGCTCCCTCTGGCAATGGCCTCGGCACACGCTGTACCCACCACTATGGAACCTTCCCTGCCTCCTCTGGATCATCCCAACTCATGCTTCAGATCTCGGCTCCAGCACTACTTTGCAGGGAAGCCTTCTCCAACCACTGGACGAGGGGCTTCTTTTGTTCCATGCTCTTCTAGATGTGCGTTCCTCACTTTCAGAGCAAGCAGCTTGGTTTGTAATTTCATGTTCATCAGGGTGATTAGTTGATGACTATCTCCCCCGGAAGTTCTGGGATCCACGAGAGTAGGTACTAAGGTAGGCTTTGCCTATCACTGCGTCCTGGGCACTCAGAAGGGAACCAACTCACATAGGTGCTCAATGCATACAGAGGCCCCTTGGTGGGGTTATGTCCAGATAAGCCCAAAGCAAGTTGAAAATATCATCAATTGAAAGTGCACTTGGCCAGGCGCCTCTAATCCCAGCACTTTGGAAGGCCGATGCAGGCAGATCACCTGAGGTCAGGAGTTCGAGACCAGCCTGACCAACATGGAGGAAACCCCGTCTCTGCTAAAAATACAAAATTAGCCATGCGTGGTGGCGCATGCCTGTAATCCCAGCTACTGAGGAGGCTGAGCCAGGAGAATCACTTGAACCCAGGAGGCGGACGTTGCAGTGAGCCAAGATCACGCCACTGCACTCCAGCCTGGGCAACAGAGTGAGACTCTACCTCAAAAAGAAAAAAGAAAAAAGTGCATTTAATACACCTAACCTACTGAATATCATAGCCTTGCCTATCTAAAACATGCACAGAACACTTACAATAGCCTGACGTTGGGCAAAATCATCTAACACAAAGCCTATTTTATAATGTGTGTGAAATACCTCAGGTAATTTATTGACTACTGTACTCAAAAGAAAAACTAATGGTTGCATGGGTACTTGAAGTACGGTTCCTACTGAATGCATGTCGCTTTCACACCACTGGACACTTGAAAAATTGTAAGTTGAGGCAGGGTACCTCAGGGACAGTCTAAACAGAAGTCACCTCATGACATCCTCCCACAGTCCCGCCAGGTAATACTATGACTTCCTTTTATAAATGGAGAAACTGAGGCTCTGAGAGTTACACTGACTTGCCCGAGGCCACAGAACTAGAAAGGCAGGGCTTGAGCCTGCCGCCTTCTTTCTCCAGGTGCCCCCCCGCAGCCCCGGGCATTCAGCTGATGCGCCCCATGCCAGCCCGCCTGATGCCTAGAGCCTCCCAGTCCCATCAGTGCCGGGCCTTAGACCAGGTTACTCTTCAAGTATCACTCCTATATCCACCCTGTTCTTGCAAAAATAGAAGAAAGAAACCCACAAAGTTGGTCTTTTTTTTAATTTTTATTTTTTGGAGACAGAGTCTCGCTCAATTGTCCAGGCTGGAGTGCAATGGTGCTATCTTGGCTCACTGCAACCTCTGCCTCCCGGTTCAAAGTGATTCCTGTCTCAGCCTCCCGAGTAGCTGGAATTACAGGCGCCAGCCACCATGGTAATTTCTGTATTTTTTATTTTTTTTAGTAGAGACAGGGTTTCATTGTGTTGGTCAAGCTGGTCTTGAACTCCTGACCTCAGGTGATCCACCCGCCTTGGCCTCCCAAGTGCTGGGATTACAGGCATGAGCCACCACACCGGCCTAATCTTTTTTTTTTTTTTTTGAGATGGAGTCTCGCTCTGTCACCGAGGCTGGAGTGCGGTGGCGCAATCTCAGCTCACTGCAAGCTTGCAAGCTCAGCCTCCCGGGTTCACGCCAGGGACTACAGGCGCCCGCCACCACGCCCAGCTAATTTTTTGTATTTTTAGTAGAGACGGGGTTTCACCATGTGAGCCAGGATGGTCTCCATCTCCTGACCATGATCCACCGCCTTGGCCTCCCAAAGTGCTGGGATTACAGGCGTGAGCCACCACGCCTGGCCAGATCGTGGGTTTTAAATTTTGATGAGGTTCAACCTAGTACTTTGTCCTTTTACAGATCATGCTGTTGGTGTCTTATCTAAAACACCATTGCCCAATTCAAGGATACAAAGTTTTTCTTCTAAAAGGTTTATAGTTTTAAATTTTACTTTAGATCTATACTCCATTTTGAGTTAATTTTTGTATATGGTAAAAGGTATGGAAGTTCATCTGTTGTTTTTTTTTTTGTTTGTTTGTTTTGAGATGGAGTTTCATTCTTGTTGCCCAGGCTGAAGTGCAATGGCGTGATCTCGGTTCACCACAACCCCTGCCTCCCGGGTTTAAACAATTCTGCCTCAGCCTCCTGAGTAGCTGGGATTACAGGTGTGTGCCACCATGCCTGGCTAATTTGTTTTTTTTTGTTTGTTTGTTTGTTTTTTTTTTTTTTTGAGACGGAGTCTCGCTCTGTCTCCCAGGCTGGAGTGCAGTGGCGCGATCTCGGCTCACTGCAAGCTCCGCCTCCCGGGTTCACGCCATTCTCCTGCCTCAGCCTCCCGAGTAGCTGGGACTACAGGCGCCCACAACCGCGCCCGGCTAATTTTTTGTATTTTTAGTAGAGACGGGGTTTCACCGTGGTCTCGATCTCCTGACCTTGTGATCCGCCCGCCTCGGCCTCCCAAAGTGCTGGGATTACAGGCGTGAGCCACCGCGCCCGGCTAATTTGGTATTTTTAATAGAGATAAGGTTTCTCCATGTTGGTCAGGCTGGTCTCGAACTCCTGACCTCAGGTGATCTGCCCACCTCGGCCTCCCAAAGTGCTGGGATTACAGGTGTGAGCCACTGCGTCCGGCACGCCCGGCCTAATTTTTATATTTTTAGTAGAGATGAGGTTTCGCCATGTTGGCCAGACTGGTCTTCAACTCTTGACCTCAGGTGATTGATCTACCCGCCTCGGCCTCCCAAAGCACTGGGATTACAAGCGTGAGCCACCGTGCCCGGCCTGAAAGTCAGTCCCTTTCTGTAAGCACAAATGAAAGGACACACTCACCCCGTGTTTCTGGATGGCGACGTTGGTGAGATGAACGAACATGTTGTCCAGCTCACTGGTACTCGGGGTGTATTTCACTGTGCAAAACCGGCAAAACCCAAGCTTATACCTAGGTGGGAATGTAGATTAATTCAAACTCTGAGGAGAAACACAAAGAAAAGACACCACTTCATTCTCTAAACAGAGCTACTTTTGTGTGTGTGATTGACACGACTCATACCAGCATCAGGCCTGACTGCTCTTACTTCCCTCAATCCCTGCCCCGTGCCAGGCACCGCACATGCATTGTTTCACCAAACCTCACAATGGTGCTAAGAAGAAAGACGTTTTGGGTGAAAACACAATCAAGAGGGAATCAAAACCTTAGGGACGCTTACATGTAACAGCGTAGCGGACGGTACGTGGACACCAGAACGTACAAGCGCAGGTCGAACTTCCTCCCGCCAATTAGTAACGGGTTGTTGATATAGAGAGAAATCACGTAGGCTTCTTTATTAGATTGAGACACAAACCTAAATATGGCAGAGAAAGTAAAAATTAGATGGTAAAAGATGGAATACCGAAGACACAATCCATGAAAGGAATAACTGATAAGCTAGACTTCATTAAAATTAAAAAATTAGAGTTTCGGCCGGGAGCGGTGGCTCACGTCTGTAATACTAGCACTTTGGGAGCCCGAGGCAGGTGCATCACTTCAGGTCAGGAGTTCAAGATGAGCCCGGTCAGCATGGTGAAACCCTGTCTCTACTAAAAAGAAAAAAAATTAGCCGGGTATGGTGGTGTGTGCCTGTAATTCCAGATACTCCGGAGGCTAAGGCATTACAATCACTTTAACCCGGCTGGGCGTGGTGGCTCACTCCTGTAATCCCAGCACTTTGGGAGGCCGAGGCGGGCAGATCATGAGGTCAGGAGATCGAGACCATCCTGGCTAACACGGTGAAACCCCATCTCCACTAAAAACACAAAAAATTAGCCAGGCATGATGGTGGGCGCCTGTAGTCCCAGCTACTTGGGAGGCTGAGGCAGGATAATGGCGTGAACCCAGGAGGTGGAGCTTGCAGTGAGTCGAGATTGCGCCACTGTACTCCAGCCTGGGCGACAGAGCGAGACTCCATCTCAATAAATAAATAAATAAATAAATAAATAAATAAATAAATAAATAGAATCACTTGAACCCGGGAGGCAGAGTTTGCCGTGAGCTGAGATCCGGCCACTGCACTCCAGCCTGGGCAACAGAACGAGACTCTGTCTCAAAAAAAAAAAAAAAAAAGAAAACCACAAAGACTGCAGAACGGCATAAAACGGTGAACTGGGACCTGGCACACAAAGCAGGTGGCTGCCCATACTTACGAAGATGTCTTGCTGTCCCGGGACCACTTTTTGATCTGTGAGAGCTTGTTGATAAGGAAGATGCCCTTTCCCTGGGCCTTGCCACAAGGCTTCATGATCCAGGTGCTGGACGGGCTCTTCCGGAACTCCTCTACAAACAGGTTGTAGTCAGCAGGCAGCATATAGGTGACAGGAACAAAGTCTGCAAAGCAAAGACACCCAGCGCTGGTAAGCGGCCAGCCCAGCAGTGGCCATGAACAGAAAGATCTTGCCCCTGCCTTTCCAGGGTCTATGGGTTTAGTGCCCCCCGCCACAACCCAGCAGCTAACAGAACAAGGGCCTCTGCTGCACAATCCCTGGGCAACACTCCGAAGTTACATTTACAGAGCCTACCTAAGCACCTGAGAAACCTGTATTTTTCAATCCCCACGGCTACCTGGGAGCTCCTGTAAATAAACCCTGTAATGATTCCCATTTAGCAGACGAGGAAACTGACACCCAGGGAGGTCAGTTAAGAGAATTCTGCCCAGGTTTGTGAAGGAATCTGAAACTATTCAGTCCAGCTTTTATCCCGGACTGGACAGGGGCACACTGTCTTTCCTGGGCATAACCAGACATAGTCATGAGCCCTCATGGCAGCCTATGGCTCAAGAAGTGTTTCCCCGGGCTGAGTACTGAGGGCATCCTCTGGCTTACACAAAGTCCATGCCGGCTGGGCATGGTGGCTCATGCCTCTAATCCCAGCATTTTGGGAGGCCGAGGTGGGTGGATCACAAGGTCAGGAGTTCGAGACCAGCCTGGCCAATATGGTGAAATACCGTCTCTACTAAAAATACAAAAAGAAATTAGCCGGGCATGGTGGCGGGCACCTGGAGTCACAGCTACTTGGGAGGCTGAAGCAGGAGAATTGCTTGAACCCAGAAGGCAAAGGTTGCAGTGAGCTGAGATCACGCCACTGCACTCCAGCCTGGGGGACAGAGTGAGACTTCGTCTCAAAGAAAGAAAAGAAAAAAAATCCATGCCAGGCAATTCCCAAAGCACTCACAGAAACTAGGATCCCAAATTCAGGCCCCTCCTGCTCCCTCATTCTGGAGACACCTGAAATGAAACAGGTGCCACCACAACTCGCGTGGACATACTCATGCATCAAAGCCAACAGTCACCACCTCAGCGCCTCGCGCCCCAAAGAAACGATTCAGCTGTTTACTGAAAACATGAGCCAGTGGAAAAGGCACAAACCCAGATAGAGGTATTTTCCATTTTCATCTTTTTCTGCCAGGGGACTCCCTTCTTTCTCCAGCTCCTTCCTGTATCTTTTGATGTTCTTCACCATCAGGTCCTTCCGGGTCAGTTCATAGTGGTTTGGAAAATGGTTGACTATTTGGTCATCTGAGAGCCGATATCCAGTTTCGACGCTGAACACATTTCGGATGGTTTGCACACTCATCCTGAAAGAGATGAGCAGGACAGATGCTGGGCAGTGACGTCTGGGTGGCAGGAGCCCTTGTTCCCATCCCTGCAAACACCCTGAACCCTCAGCACCCTTCCCCACTACTCCCACATCCCCCGGCACCTGAGCCAGGGGCTGCCTGGCCCAGAGCAGCACAGAACAGGTGCCCGGGGACAGGCCAGGACCCAAGCTGTGTGAGGGCCAGGAGCTGTGCTGATTCTGTACCCTGAGCTGTTTCCCTCTCTGGCCCAGAACAGGTGCCCGGGGACAGGCCGGGACCCAAGCTGTGTGAGGGCCAAGAGCCGTGCTGATTCTGTACCCTGAGCTGTTCCCCTCTCTGGCCCAGAGCAGGGGCTCAATAGATGTTTACTGATTAGTGATAACACAGATTAATGATAACACTGTCAACAAATATACCCTTTTCAGACTCCGAAGTCAGGAAACTCATTTAAACAGGATCTGTACCCAAATTCAGGAAGGTCAAGGACCCTTTCAAAACAAAATCACAGGGGTTAGTTATGGGCCCTGAGTCAGTACTTGATATTCTTGGAGAGTCTGCTGAAGGGGCAAGGTGGGGACAACAGAGTCGAAAGAGAAATGGATTCCTTCCAAGCCTCTGAGAATGCCACGGTCTCCCTGCCACACGCCTGTCCTCACCACACCCGCTGAGAAGCAGGGAAGGGGTACGGAGGAAGAGCTGGCCCCGCCCAGAGCCAGAGTCACAAAACATGGCAAGTGGCCCCAGCCTCTTGCACTGTGGTCCCTGTGCCTCCAGCCTACCCCCACCCCACAGCACCACCCTGGAGAAGGTGCCCAGAGCCCCCAAAAGGTTGCTGTGGATTCCAGGATGGCTAGAATAAAGGGAATCTTTTTTGACTTTTTATTATGGAAAACCTCCACCACACTCAGAAGAAGAGAGAAAGCGTTGAGGGACCCCCATTGCCCCATTCCCCAGTTAATGGCATGTGGCCAGTCCCGTTTAGTCTGAACCTCCACCTCACTCAGCACTGGCATGTTCTGAACCAACTCCCAGACATTATATTAGTTCATCCAAAGCATTTCTGTAAGATTCTCTAATGGTTTAAGACTCCATGTTCTATTATGTGATATCCTAATTTATATAAGTATCACAACTAAAAAAGTATGTATGTATGTATGTATGTATGTATGTATATATTTTTGAGACAGGGTCTCGCTCTGTTGCCCAGGCCGGGGTGTCATGACTTGATCTCGGCGTGCTGCAACCTCTGCCTCCCAGGCTCAAGCAATCCTCCTACCTCAGCCTCCCAAGTAGCTGGTACTACAGGAAGGGGCCACCGTGTCCAGCTAAATTTTTATAGTTTTTTTTGTAGAGACGGAGTTTTGCCACGTTGCCCAGGCTGGTCTCAAACTCCTGGACTCAACTGATCCTCCCGCCTCAGCCTCCCAAAGTGCTGCAATTACAGGCGTGAGCCACCGTGCTTGGCAACGGCAGGAATACTTCTATAGGGACAAGCTTCCCTTCATCAACAATCTAGATGCCTCAAGAAGAGTTCATACACAAAACACAGAATCAGTGCTTGATTCCTTCCCTTTATTTATCAGTTTTTCAAAGTAAAGAGCTGGCCAGGCGCAGTGGTTCACATCTGTAATCCAACACTTTTGTTTTATTTTGGTTTTGTTTTGTTTGTTTTTTGAGATGGAGTCTTACTCTGTTGCCCAGGCTGGAGTGCAATGGTATGATCTTGGCTCACTGCAACCTCTGCCTCGTAGGTTCGAGCCATTCTCCTGCCTCAGCCTCCTGAGTAGCTGGGACTACAGGCATGCACCACCACACCCAGCTAATTTTTGTATTTTTAGTAGAGATGGGGTTTTGCCATGTTGGCCAGGCTGGTCTCGAACTTCCGACCTCAGGTGATCTGCCTGCCTTGGCTTCCCACAGTGCTAGGATTACAGGCATGAGCCACCATGCCAGCCTATAATCCAGCACATTGGAAGGCTGAGAATTGGGGCAGTGTTCAGTTGAGCAATTTTTTTTTTTTTTTTTTTTTGAGACAGAGTCTCACTCTGTCGTTCAGGCTGGAGTGCGGTGGCGCGATCTCAGCTAACTGCAAGCTCCGCCTCCCGGCTTCACGCCAGCCACTCTCCTGCCTCAGCCTCCCAAGTAGCTGGGACTACAGGTGCCCGCCACCACGCCTGGCTAATTTTTTGTATATTTAGTAGAAATGGGGTTTCACTGTGTTAGCAAGGATGGTCTCGATCTCCTAACCTCGTGATCCGCCTGCCTTGGCCTCCCAAAGTGCTGGGATTACAGGCTTGAGCCACCGCGCCGGCCTCAGCTGAGCAATTCTACTCCTCTTTGTGGTACTGACTGAGGTCATTCAGAAGTTTAGAGCCAGTCGATGGGATAAGCTGGGGGTCCCAGAAGGTTTTCTTCACGTCTGGCACCTTGACTGGCCTAGCTGGAGGCTGGAAGGTGGGCACAGCTGCACTGCCATGTAAAAAACCTACCTGTGACTGCTGTGGCACAAGGGCTTGAGGATGGCACCTTCTCACAGGACAGCTCAGGGCACTTGCATGTTTCCAATAGAGGAACTGGCCTGGGCCCAGGCATGTGTGATTTTTACTGTATTCCACTGGTCAATGTGGTCAAAGAGTCTTTCAAGAGGAAAGGCCAAAGACCTCAACTTTAGAGTGAAGCAGTGGCAAGAACTTTGTAGCCATCTTTATTTTCTCTCTCTCTTTCTCTCTTTTAGAGACAGGGTCTCGCTGTGTTGCCCAGGCTGGAGTGCAGTGGCACAGTCAACGCTCACTGGAGTCTTGACCTCCTGGGCTCAAGCAAGCCTCCCACCTCAGCCTCACAAGTATCTGGGGCTACAGGCACGAACCACTACACCTGGATAATGTTCGTATTTGTTTGTAGAGATGAGGTTTCACCATTTGCACAGGCTGGTGTCAAACTCCTGGGCTCAAGAGACCTGTCCGCCTCTACCTCCCAAAAGGCTGGGATTACAGGCATGAGCCACTGCACCCAGGCATCCCACCACCCAGCTCATTTTTTTTTGAGACAGGGTCTCAGTATATTGCCCAGGCTGGTCTCAAACTCCTCCCAAAATGCTGGGATTACAGGCATGAGCCACTGTGCCCAAGAGTTCGATGCCCTGGCCTATGGCCATCTTTAACCTGCCACAAATTGGGTATGTGGCTTTTGGGGTATTTTTCTGTTTGTAGTTGTATGAATTTACAGTTTGAAACACATATGATAAGTTCCAATCCATTGCAATTCTTTTTTTTTTTTTTTTTTTTTTTTTTTGAGTGAGAGTCTTGCTCTGTCACCCAGGCTGGAATGCAGTGGTGTGATCTCGGCTCACTGCAACCTCCACCTCCCAGGTTCAAGCAATTCTCCCTGCCTCAGCCTCCCAAGTAGCTGGGATTACAGGCGCCTGCCACCGAGCCCAGCTAATTTTTGTATTTTTAGGAGAGACAGGGTTTTACCATGTTGGCCATGGTTGGCCAGGCTGGTCTCGAACTCCTGACCTCAGGTGATCCACCTACCTGGGCATCCCAAAGTGCTGAGATTACAGGCGTGAGCCACTGCGCCCAGTCTATTTATTTATTTATTTATTTATTTATTTATTTTTTAATTTTTAATTTTTAATTTTTTTTTTCTTTGAGACGGAGTCTCGCTCTGTCGCCCGGGCTGGAGTGCAGTGGCCAGATCTCAGCTCACTGCAAGCTCCGCCTCCCGGGTTTATGCCATTCTCCCGCCTCAGCCTCCCGAGTAGCTGGGACTACAGGCACCCGCCACCTCGCCTGGCTAGTTTTTTGTATTTTTTTTTTTTTTTAGTAGAGACGGGGTTTCACCGTGTTAGCCAGGATGGTCTCTATCTCCTGATCTTGTGATCCGCCCATCTCGGCCTCCCAAAGTGCTGGGATTACAGGCTTGAGCCACCACGCCCGGCCTATTTTATTTTATTTTTTGAGATACAGTCTCACTCTGTCACCCAGGCCGGAGTGCAATGGCGTGATTTCAGCTCACCACAACCTCCGCCTCCCAGGTTCAGGCCATAAGCTTGCCTCAGCCTCCTAGGTAGCTAGGGTTATAGGCACATGCCACCACACCCAGCTAATTTTTGCATTTTTGTAGTGATGGGGTTTCACCAAGTTGGCTAGGCTGGTCTCCAACTCCTGACCTCAGGTGATGCACCCGCCTCAGCCTCCCAAAGTGCTGGGATTACAGGCAAGAGTCACTGTGCCCGGCCCATCACGGCTGCACCATAATCCAGTCAAAGTACTTACTCCCTCCCACACTGTTTAACATTTAGTTGTTTCCAGTATTTTACCCTAACCAATTTTTCTGTAAACCTGATAGTACACTTAGTGCTTAGAACATAAGCTCTTCTTTTTTATTTTTATTTTTATTTATTTATTTTTTTTGAGACAGAGTCTCACTCTGTCACCCAGGCTGGAGTGCAATGGTGCGATCTCCGCTTACTGCTACCTCTGCCTCCCAGGTTCAAGCGACTCTCCTGCCTCAGCCTCCCGAGTAGCTGGGACTATAGGCAGGCACCACCACGCCCAGCTAGTTTTTTTGTATTTTCAGTAGAGACAAGGTTTGGTCATGTTGGCCATGCTGGTCTCGAACTCCTGGCCTCAAGTGATCCACGGGCCTTGGCCTCCCACAGTGCTGGGATTACAGGCGTGAGCCACCGTGCACGGCCAGAACAAGAGCTCTCAAAATATCAATTAGCTTGGCCGGGCACAGTGGCTCACACCTGTAATTCCAGCACTGTGGGAGGCCAAGGCCCACTTGGGGAGGCTGAAGCAGGAAGATCACTTGAGTCTACAAGTTTGAGACCAGCCTGGGCAACATGGGGAGACTCTGTCTCTGAAATAAATAAACAAACAAACACACACACACCAGCTTTATTACCAAAAAAAGAAAAAAAGAGTAACTCCAAACTGCTTCCTATTTATGGCTTGACACGGTGGCTCATGCCTGTAATCCCAGCACTTTGGGAGGCCGAGATGGGAAGATCTTTTGAGGCCAGGAGTTCAAGACCAGCCTGGGCAACACAGCAAGACCCTGTCTCTATAAAAGAAAAAAATGCGGCCAGGCACAGTGGCTTAAGCCTGTAATCCCAGTACTTTGGGAAGCTGAGGCGGGTGGATCACAAAGTCAGGAGTTCAAGACCAGCCTGGCCAACATGGTGAAACCCCATCTCTACTAAAAATACAAAAAAAATTAGCCAGGTGTGGTGGCGCCTGTAATCCCAGGTACTTGGGAGCCTGAGGCAGGAGAATCACTTGAACCCAGGAGGCGGAGACTGCAGTGAGCTGAGATGGCACCATTGCACTCCAGCCTGGGTGAGAGAGCGAGACTCTGTCCTGTCCTCTGGCCCAACTATAATGCATGCTCACTGGAAGGGGAGGCCTGAGGCTCTTGTTTCTCACCCAAATTCCCCACAGGGTTGCTGAGCTGAAACACCCCAGACTTCATACCCCAGGCTGAACACACTGACGTGGGAACACACCACAACACATTCGCTCACAAACAGCCTTAAGGAAAAATGTGTGCGAGGAGGCAGCACAACGACGGGAGACACCAGCTCTGAGGCCACTCTCTGCAGGGCACTGGAATTAGTAAAACCGACACGTAAGTCTCAGAGAAACGACCCAGCCCTGCTGTGCGTGCTTACCAGTAAAAATTCCAGTCCTCATTTTCTGTCACTTGGACCCATCCTCTCTTTTCAAAGTTATTGATCAGCACTGACTTCTCGATATCAGTGACCCATTTTACTTTTCCTGCCATAATCCTGGAAGAGATCAAGATATCAGAGCTACAAAACTTTAACAACTCACTTTCCTTTAAACCCAAGGAATCCTCTAAACAGCATGCCCCACTCCAAACTCGATCTTACCCTGGCAGTGGTTCTCAACCAGGGTGATTCCGTCTCCCAGGGGACACCTGGCAGCGTCTAGAGACAGTCTGGTTGTCATGACTGGGGGATGCCTCTGGTATTGGGCATGTCCAGGCCAGGGATGCCGCTCAACATCCGACTGCACAGATGACCCCTCACAACCAGTCATCCAGCCCCAAATGTCAATTGTGCAAAGGCTGAGAAACCCTGGTCTGGTGGGAGAAACAGGCAGCCGGCAAGTCGCCACCCGGGAGTATTCAACTGTAATTGTGCCAGGAGCCACAAAGCAGGGGCACACGGGGCTCTGAGAGCCAGAGGCAAGGCAGCTGGGGAGGGCTGCCCTGACAAGGGAACCCTCGGGCCTCGGGCCGACTTCCAGTGGGTAAGTGGGGGTCGGCATGCCTGTCCCATGTCCCTCCAGGCACCGCCTGTCTCCCTACTTGAAGTCACCCTCTGTAACTGTGGAGTGACCGTAAGTGTTTATCTGGACTGGGCGTGGTGGCTCATGCCTGTAATCCCAGGACTTTGGGAGGCTGAGGCGGGCGGATCGCCTGAGGTTGGGAGTTCAAGACCAGCGTGGCCAACATGGTGAAACCCCGTCTCTACTAAAAATACAAAAATTAGCCAGGTGTGGTGGTGCGCACCTATAATCCCAACTACTCGGGAGGTTGAGGCAGGAGAATCACTTGAACCCGGGAGGCAGAGGTGAGCCGAGATCGTGCTACTGCACTCCAGCCTGGGCAACAGAGCAAGACTCCATCTCAAAAAATAAAAATAGGCTGGGCGCGGTGGCTCACGACTATAATCCCAACACGTTGGGAGGCCGAGGCAGGCAGATCACGAGGTCAGGAGATCGAGACCATCCTGGCTAACACTGTGAAACCCCGTCTCTACTAAAAATATAAAAAATTAGCCGGGCGTGGGGGCACGTGCCTGTAATCCCAGCTACTTAGGAGGCTGAGGTAGGAGAATCACTTGAACCCAGGAGGCGGAGGTTGCAGCGGGCAGAGATTGCGTCACTGCACTCCAGCCTGGGTGATAGAGCAAGACTCCATCTCTAAATAAATAAATAAATAAATAAAATAAAAATAAAATAAATAAAATAAAAATTTTTTTAAAACAAGTGTTTATCTGACCACATCACTCCCATTTAATAACCTCCATGACTCCCCATGGTACTTAAACACACAGACCCCTTGCCCTCACCTGCTTCTCCAGGTCCACCTCACACCACCTTCTCCTATACGCTCTGTTCCGCCACCCTGGGCTTCCTCCGCCCACTCTCTCTCCTGCCGCAGGCCTCACACACACTGGGCCCCTCCGCCTGCAGCGTGCTGCCCTCACTCTCTGCCTGGCTAAGCTGCCCCCCACTCATCTGCCAGCATAAATGAATGTCGCTTGCTCCACTAAGCGTCCCTGACCCTCCAAACCAGGTGCTGGACCCCTCGGCACCCCGGAGCTCTGTATGAAGCACCTGCTGTCCCTGCTGGGGGCCAGGGAGCTGGCTTGCTTTCTTCTTCACTGCTATGTGCCCAGGGCCCAGCTCCATGCCTGGCACGGGAGGGATGCTCAGATCAGACAGACAGACTGGCTGCAGTCCCAGGCCTGTCAGCGCCACGGTGGGACTCGGAGCTGTAACAGTTACAAGAGGAGTCTAGACCTCGGTTTGCTCTGAAAAGTCTAGTTTTCAAACTGCTCAGGCAGCCCAAGATTCAAGGCTCCCACCCCAGCTCCGACCAGGAAGGCTATAGGAGGCTGCCTCTCCACCCTGGCGACCCCCACACCACAGGCATCTGGCCTGTACAACTCACACGTTGTACTTAAGACAATCTTCTGGCCGGGTGCAGTGGCTCATGCCTGTAATTCCAGCACTTTGGGAGGCCGAGGCGGGCGGATCACCTGAGGTCAGGAGTTCAAGACCAGCCTGGCCAACATAGCGAAACCCCATCTCTAATAAAAATACAAAAATTAGGCCGGGCACGGTGGCTCAAGCCTGTAATCCCAGCACTTTGGGAGGCCGAGATGGGCGGATCACGAGGTCAGGAGATCGAGACCATCATGGCTAACACGTTGAAACCCTGTCTCTACTCAAAAAAAATACAAAAACTAGCCAGGCGATGTAGTGGGCGCCTGTAGTCCCAGCTACTCAGGAGGCTGAGGCAGGAGAATGGCGTAAACCCGGGAGGCGGAGCTTGCAGTGAGCTGAGATCCGGCCACTGCACTCCAGCCTGGGCGACAGAGCCAGACTCTGTCTCAAAAAAAAATAAATAAATAAAATAAAATACAAAAATTAGTCAGGCACGGTGGCGCACGCCTGTAATCCCAACTACTCAGGAGGCTGAGGCAGGAGAATCGCTTGAACCCGAGAGGCAGAGGTTATAGTGAGCCAACGTCATGCCATTGTACTCTAGCCTTGGTGACAGAGCAAGACTCTGTCAGAAAAAAAAGAAAAAAAGAGAAGAGAAAAGAAAACAAAAGAAAAGAGAAGAAAAGAAAAGAGGCCGGGCGCGGTGGCTCACGCCTGTAATCCCAGCACTTTGGGAGGCCAAGGCGGGCGGATCATGAGGTCAGGAGATCGAGACCATCTTGGCTAACACGGTGAAACCCCATCTCTACTAAAAATAAAAAAAATTAGTCGGGCATGGTGGCGGTGCCTGTAGTCCCAGCTACTTGGGAGGCTGAGGCAGGAGAATGGTGTGAACCTAGAAGGCGGAGCTTGTAGTGAGCCGAGATCACGCCACTGCACTCCAGCCTGGGTGACAGAGTGAGACTCTGTCTAAAAAAAAGAAAAGAAAAGAAAAGAAGAAAAGAAAAGGAAAGGGCCGGGCGCGGTGGCTCAAGCCTGTAATCCCAGCACTTTGGGAGGCCGAGACGGGCGGATCACGAGGTCAGGAGATCGAGACCATCCTGGCTAACACGGTGAAACCCCGTCTCTACTAAAAATACAAGAAAATTAGCCGGGCGAGGTGGCGGGCGCCTGTAGTCCCAGCTACTCGGGAGGCTGAGGCAGGAGAATGGCGTGAACTCGGGGGGGCGGAGCTTGCAGTGAGCCTAGATCGCGCCACTGCACTCCAGCCTGGGGCACAGAGCAAGACTCCGTCTCAAAAAAAAAAAAAAAAAAAGAAAAGAAAAGGAAAGAAAAGAAAAGAAAAGGAACCAGACTCAAGGGAGTCCTGATGCCCTGATTCAAAGCCAGGGTGATACTACCCTAAAGTGCCACCTCTCGCCACACAGCCCGTCACTTCCCTCTGTGAACCTGGTCTTTGGCAGAATGATGACAACATCCAGCTCACAGGGTCAACGAGCAATAAACAGAATGGCTCTCTGGAAGCTACAAGGTGCTGTATAAAGGACTGCCATTAGGTGATCTGTCACGGTGCACGTGGAACCTCAGCAGTGGAACCTCAGCAGTCACACCAAGATGACAGTAAAAGCACAAGAGCCACACCGTAGCATGTGAGCCGATCCCACACCCCTCATACCCGCAGACATGGGGGCCACAGGAGCCACACCCCAGAATATGAGCCGATCCCACACCCCTCACACCCGCAGACACGGGGGCCACGGGAGCCGCACCCCAGAGCATGAGCCGATCCCACACCCCTCACACCTGCAGACAAGGTGGCCACAGAAACCACATCCCAGAACATGAGCCGATCCCACACCCCTCACACCCGCAGACACGGGGGCCACGGGAGCCGCACCCCAGAGCGTGAGCCGATCCCACACCCCTCACACCCGCAGACACGGGGGCCACGCCAATGGCTCAGGGGACTTTTCGTTTTCACTATGTGATTTCAGCCTCCACATCCGTGATTTCCTGATGAATCCTGCTTGCGGCCTGGGGACCCCCAAACCACCGCCGTCCAGGCTGCATGGTTCACACGTTGTACTTAAAGCAAGCATCTTAGTGGGTGACCTCACACCAGCCACTGACATCTACCTGGAGGTGACAGAAGAGTAGTGACTGGAGACCAGGAAGGCTGTGCGCGATTCTCACACAGTGCTTCCGCAGGCCTCAACGCTTCCAGGTGTGAGACCCCAAACCCACCGAGACAGACGGGCCAAACATCCTCATCCACATTTCACTAAGCAAGTGAGGTAGGCGCTTTAGCCAGACCATCAGGTGTCCCTCTCTCCCACCGTGCGGACAAACGGTCCCTCAGGGGCCGTCTCAGGCTGTACCTACCATAGGCACTGATGGAGCACCACTGGCGACGCCCACGCTCACCTCGGTGTCGCTGACGTCACTGACGCTGGCCCCTCCTTCTTCCCTAAAAGTTAACACACAGACGAAATGTACATCGCACACATTAAGAAGACACTCCTTCACCATTTTTTGTTTTTGTTTTTTTGAGACAGGTTCTTACTCTGCTCACCCAGGCTGAAGCGCAGTGGTACGATCTCGACTCACTGCAATCTCTGCCTCCCAGGTTCAAGCAGTTCTCCTGCCTGAGCCTCCTGAGTAGCTGCGACTACAGGCGAGTGCCACCACACCAAGCTAATTTTTGTATTTTTTTGTAGAGACCGGGTTTCCCCATGTTGGCCAGGCTGGTCTCGAACTCCCAGGCTCTAGCAATCTGCCCACCTCAGCCTCCCAAAGTGCTGGATTTACAGGCGTGAGCCACCGTGCACGGCTTCTTTAACCATTTTAAGAATACGATGACAAAACCATAACTAGAATATTCAGTGGCTGGCATCTTGTTTAACAAATGCACACTAAAAGATGCTCCTAAGAGTCTTCCCGTTACAGTAAGAATTTCTGAACTGTATTACTTACTGGCTCCAGCTGGCCTTCTCAAACTGCCACACCACCCTTCATGGCATGCACCCCTCGCCCAGCTGAGCTCAGCCCCTTCCCGCACCTGCCCGACACTTTCCTCCCACCTACAAGACTGTGTGTACCCTGTGCCCCTCCTGGAACAGCCCCTCTGCACGGCCTCTTCTCCAACTCCCACCAGTCATGCAAGGCACAGTTCAAAGGTCACTCCCTCCACAGAGAGCCATTCTCGGCCTTAGCTGGAGCTAAACTGCCCTCCCCAGACCCTCCGTCTCCTCTCCTACCATTCTAGTCGGCACTCATAACTGCCTACCTTGCATTTCAGCCCTTTAAGTACATTCTTTCCATAAACACATGAGGGTGGGACTCTGAGTCACCTGTTCCCACTCTTGTGTGATTTTTTTTTTTTTTGAGACAAAGTCTTGCTCTGTTGCCCAGGCTGGAGTGCAGTGGCACATCTTGGCTCACTATAACCTCTGCCTCCTGGGTTCAAGCAATTCTTTTCTTTTTTTTTTTTTTTTTTTTTTTTTTTGAGACAGAGTCTCACTCTGTCGCCCAGGCTGGAGCGATCTTGGTTCACTGCAACCTCCACCTCCTGGGCTCAAGCGATTCTTCTGCCTCAGCCTTCCAAGTAGCTGGGATTACAGGCACCCATCACCACGCCTGGTTAATTTTTGTATTTTTAGTAGAGACAGGGCTTCACCATGTTGGCCAGGCTGGTCTCAAACTCCCGACCTCAGGTGATATGTCTGCCTCAGCCTCTCAAAGTGCTGGGATGACAAGCGTGAGCCACTGTTCCCGGGTACACAGATTATTTCCAGGCTATGGTGTGGCACGTGCATCAGAGCCCACAGTCCATCCTGCCTGACTCGAACATCTCTAGCACAAGCCCAGGCACAGTCAAGGCCCATGGTAAACATTCAGTGCACAGGGAGGGAGTGGGAAAACCCTCCAGGTGAGTCCCTTGAACCTGACTCTTTGCTTTTGACAGTCGTTCCCATAGAGATGTGTTACGGGTTCAGCTGTGCCTCCCACAAACTTACGGGGAAGTCCTAACTTGTCTGAAACAAGTACATGCAGCAGAAAGAGCGTTGCCCTGAAGCTCCCCACACACCCCTTCCATTTTTTATTTTTATTCTAATTTTTTAATCTTTTTATTTGAGACAGAGTCTCGTTCTGTCGCCCAGGCTGGAGTGCAGTGGCGCAATCTCAGCGCACTGCAACCTCCGCCTCCCGGGTTCAGGCATCCTCTGCCTCAGCCTCCCAAGTAGCTGGCACTACAAGCAGCTGCCACCATGTCTGGCTAATTTTTGTATTTTTAGTAGAGATGTGGTTTCACTATGTTGGCCAGGTTGGTCTTGAACTCCTGACCTCATGATCCACCCGCTTCAGCCTCCCAAAGTGCTGGAATTATAGACGTGAGCCACCACACCCGGCCTTTTTTTTTTTTTTTTTTTTTTTTGAGTAAGACTCTCACTCTGTCACCCAGGCTGGAGTGCAACGGTGCCACCTTGGCTCACTGCAACCTCCACCTCCTGGGTTCAAGCAATTCTCTTGCCTCAGCCTCCCGAGTGGTTGGGATTACAGGTGCATGCCCCTACGCACGGCTAGTTTTTATATTTTTAGTAGAGGCAGGGTTTCATCATGCTGGCCAGGCTGGTCTCGAACTCCTGACCACAAGTGATCCATCTCCCCTCTGCCTCCTAAAGTGCTGGGATTACAGGTGTGAGCCACCGCACCCAGGCCCCTTCCATTTTTTTTTTTTTTTAAAATAACACAGATAATTGATTACGTTACATTAATAATATCTAACAAGGCTCTAGAGCTGGTAATTTCTGGGCTTGATATCACCACCAATAGCTCGAGTTCTTCCCATTTTACATTTTGCCATCCTCAGAAAATTGGCTCTGTCCTCAGTCAAGCCCAGTTAAGACAGCTACATTTCCAGGAGAAGAAAAGCCTGTTTCTCTTTCAGCGTTTCTTTTTATGTGAGAAAATCTTTCAGAAAAAAAAATAATGGCCAGACAGGGAGTGGGGCATGGTGGCTCATGCCTGTAATCCCATCACTTTGAGAGGCCAAGATGGGTGGATTACCTGAGGTCAGGAGTTCGAGGTCAGCCAGACCAACAGAAACCCCGTCTCTGCTAAAAATACGAAATTAGGCCGGGCGCGGTGGCTCAAGCCTGTAATCCCAGCACTTTGGGAGACCGAGACGGGCGGATCACGAGGTCAGGAGATCGAGACCATCCTGGCTAACACAATGAAACCCCGTCTCTACTAAAAATACTTAAAAAAATTAGCTGGGCGAGGTGGCGGGCGCCTGTAGTCCCAGCTACTCAGGAGGCTGAGGCAGGAGAATGGCGTAAACCCGGGAGGCGGAGCTTGCAGTGAGCCGAGATAGCGCCACTGCACTCCAGCCTGGGCGACAGAGCGAGACTCCGTCTCAAAAAAAAAAAAAAAAAATACGAAATTAGCTGGGCATGGTAGCACATGCCTATAATGCCAGCTACTCGGGAGGCTGAGGTAGGAGAATTGCTTGAACCCAGGAGGCGGAGTCAGCAGTGAGCCAAGATCGCACCATTGCACTCCAGCCTGGAAAACAAGAGCAAACTCTATCTCAAAAACAACAACAACAAAAACCCAATGGCAAGGGAATAAGCATATCAAACTGGCTTAGGCTAATTAGGATTTATTCCTGAGTTGGGGATATGATCACCTTCCCTGAGCAAAACTCTTGATATAATTAACCAAGAAAAAAAAAACGAAAAAAGGATATGTGTCAGCTACAAGTGTCTTGACAGATCAACTGAGCCAACTGAGATTTAACAAGTTGAGACTCTCAAAGCAGTTTGGTTAATTTCCTTGACATTAGTTATTTACTAATGTTTACCAAATTGCTACTTTGTGTCATACTTTCTACTAGTCATTTACCTAACAATATCATGGCATTAAAATAAACTAAATCTTTATTTTCGTCAAAAGGGATGCCAAGTAAGATAGAAACAGAGCTCCTGTCTAAAACATCTTTTTTTTTTTTCTTTTTTGAGATGGAGTCTAGCTCTGCTGCCCAGGCTAGAATGCAGTGGCGCAATCTTGGCTCACTGCAACCTCCACCTCCCAGGGTTTAAGCGATTCTCCTGCCTCAGCCCTCTGAGTAGCTGGGATTACAGGCGCCCGCCACAATGCCCAGCTAATTTTGTATTTTTAGTAGAGGCAGGGCTTCACCATGTTGTCCAGGCTAGTCCTGAACTCCTAACCTCAGGTGATCCACCCGCCTCAGTCTGCCAAAGTGTTGGGATTACAGGCGGCCTAGAGCCACCGTGCCCAGCCGACATCTTTTTCTTTCTTTCTTTGCAGGCTCCCCACCTGCTTTTTCTAGGTTTCAACCATAAGCCTCCAATCTCTTATCATCAGGTGGTTAGGTTGGAGTAATTCCAGCCAGGACCCTGGCTGGGCACTGGAGCTCAACCATGCCTGCAGAATAAGGAATGACATATTTATATCATCACTAAGAATAAAAGCTACCACTTTTTTTTTTTTTTGAGTCAGCATCTCACTCTGTCGCCCAAGCTGGTGTGCAGTGGCGTGTTCTCGGCTCACTGCAACCTCCGCCTCCTGGGTTCAAGTGATTCTCCTGCCTCAGCCTCCTGAGTAGTTGGGACTACAGGCGCATGCCACCATGCCCAGCTACTTTTTTGTATTTTTAATAGAGATGGGGTTTCACTGTGTCAGCCAGGATGGTCTCGATCTCCCGACCTCATGATCTGCCTGCCTCGGCCTCCCAAAATGCTGGGATTACAGGTGTGAGCTACTGCCCCTGGCAAATCACTTATTAAACACTAGCATGTGTCAGGCACTGGGTGGGGTAGTTTATGAGTATTCTTCTCCACTGTGTATATTCATATTATCATCTCATGTGATGCCCAAAGGCAGATGATATGGTTTGACTGTATCCCAATCTCACCTTGAATTGTAATAATTACCACGAGTCAAGGGCAGGGCAAGGTAGAGATAAACGAATCATGGGAGTGGTTCCCCATGTACTGTTCTCATGGTAGTGAATAAATCTCGTGAGATTTGATGGTTTCATAAACTCGAGTTCCCCTGCACAAGCTCTCTTGCCTGCCACCACGTATGATGTGCCTTTGCTCTTCCTTCACCTTCCGCCATGATTGTGACTGTGAGTCAATTAAACCTCTTCCTTTTATAAATTACCCAGTTTTGGGTATGTCTTTATTAGTAGCATGAGAACAGACTCATACAGCAGGAATTCTCCCCATTTTACAGATGAGGAAAATGGGGGCCGGAGAATAAAAAGAAGAGGAGAGAGTGCAGCCTGTGGACAGCCTACATGCTTCCCTCCCACACCAGACGACAACTACTGTTTCACATATGCCTCCCACATCAGATAGCAGCCTCCTGCGGGGCAGCAGAGTGGGCTGGCTCAGGAGTGGGCTGACTCGCGTCTGTTCTCATGTCTGGTACGCAGCCAGCCAGGCCTGGTGTGGGGCTCCAAAATCGTGTGTAGACAAGTGATCCGCCGGGCCATGCCCCACAGTGCAGAAAAATGGGTGATTCCTTCTCAACCCTAAGCAATATTAAGCCCTCTTCCTTAGAAAAGTAAATAAATACCTAATATCAGATTGTTTTATTGTTTTATAACACAGAAAAACAGACGTAGGGTTAAGGGTACTGAGTAACATGTTGTATCTCTCCTGGTTCACGTGAATTGATGCATCTGAATGTTATGCCACTTTCTAAACTGAGTATCATAAAAACCTAATCAGGAAAAACAGAGAGTGACATATTGACCTTTTATGTTGAATGCAGCTCAGAACTGGGGTTGCGGCTGTCACCACCTGAGATGTGCCCACCACAGAAAGCCATCCTGAAACCAGAGAGCTGCTGGTTATTTTCAGAAGACAGCCTGGGTCTCGCTCCTGGGGCAACGGGGTAGTATCACCATGAGCTCGAAGAGAAGGTTTCCCACGAACACCCTGGGTGTCAGGGCCATTGATGGTTTAACTTCTCATCTATCCACACAGCCCTGACAGCCACTCAGTGCCAGGCCTGCGACAGAGAGACATTAAACTGAGAGCCCAGACGGGGTCGGGGAGCGCAGGAGACACATTCAACAAGCTGTAAGGCCTGCCCGCAGCACAGGGCTTCAACAACACATCACAGTTCAACTGCGGCCTGGGAAGAAAGGGATGGTTAATTTGATCCAGCAGCAAATCAGGTCAGCTTCACTCCAGAAGATTCCAAATCCATCCTCAACTCCCATAGTGTCCCCTCTCTCCTGGGCAACTGCAGCAGGCCCCACTCTGTCCCCTGCTACTCTCCTCACTCCACTACAACCCATTTCCCTCCGAGCAGCGGACCAGTGTGTGACACACACAACACTAACCATGTCACCCTGCTCACCACCCCACAGTAGATTCCTATTGCACTAAAAACGAAGCTAGTGGTCCTCTATGGCCTACAAGGCCAGCCCTGCAGATATGGACCATCACCTCTTAGTCCTTGTCTCTCACCAACCCTCTGTAGCCCCTGACCTTCTTTCAGCTCCTGACACCCCACAAGCTGCATTTTGTCTCAAGCCTTTGCTCTTCCTCCAGATCTGGCCCCTTCTCAAAAGTCAACTGCTCAGAGTGGCTTTCCCCAACCACTCAATCTCAATCCTTCTCATTCTACCACACTGTCACTTTATTTTCTCCATGGCACTTGGGTTGTAAGCAATCATTTAGTCCAGTGCTACTCAAAGCATGGCCCATGGGTCAGCAGCACCTGGAGCTTGTTAGAAATACAGATTCTTTGGGAGGCCAAGGCAGGTGGATCACCTGAGGTCAGGAGTTCGAGACCAGCCTGGCTAACATGGTGAAACTCTGTCTCTACTAAAAATACAAAATTAGTTGCGCGTGGTGGCGCACATCTACGATCCCAGCTACTCGGGAGGCTGATGCAGGAGAATCACTTGAACCTGGGAGGTGGTGGTTGCGCCACCACACTCCAGCCTGGGCAACAGAGTGAGACTCCATCTCAAAAAAAAAAAAGGCTGGGCGCGGTGGCTCACGCCTGTAATCCCAGCACTTTGGGAGGCCGAGGAGGGCGGATCACAAGGTCAGGAGATCGAGACCACGGTGAAACCCCGTCTCTACTAAAAATACAAAAAAAAATTAGCCGGGCGCGGTGGGGGCACCTGTAGTCCCAGCTACTCAGGAGGCTGAGGCAGGAGAATGGCGGGAACCCGGGAGGCGGAGCTTGCAGTGAGCCGAGATCGCGCCACTGCACTCCAGCCTGGGCGACAGAGCGAGACTCCGTCTCAAAAAAAACAAACAAACAAAAAAAAAACCACGCAAGAATATGGCCACGCATGGTGGTTCAGGCTTGTAATCCCAGCACTTTGAGAGGCCTAGGTGGGCAGATCACCTGAGGTCAGGATCTCGAGACCAGCCTGGCCAACATGGCGAAACCCCATCTCTACTAAAATTTAAAAAATTAGCTGGGCATGGTGGCGCGCGCCTGTAATCGCAGCTACACAGGAGGCTGAGGCAGGAGAATCGCTTGAACCCGAGAGGCGGAGGTTGCAGTGAGCCGACATCGCGCCACTGCACTCCAGCCCGGGCAACAAAGTGAGACTCCGTCTAAAAATAAATAAATAAATAAATAAATAAATAAATAAAGTAATAACAATGCCAATGATGACTTCACGTTGAGCAGTGCATTCATTCACAGCGGTATTGTCACTGTCCATCTCCACGCCCGCACTGGGTGACAGTACCATGTTCCACAGTGACTGCTTACCAGTGTCTGTAATTTGAGGGCAGAGTAGGGCCCATCTTTTTGTACCGCCACAACCCGGCACCATAATGTGCTCATCAAATGTTTCCTGAGCAAAGAACCTGCTTTGCAAATGCCAAAAGGGCTAACGAATGATAAGATACTTTCACTTCCAGAATTAATCCCCTATAATGCCCCAGCTACTCTATGGAGAGGATAACTACCTCTCCCTGCCCTCCTAGCTGATGGGGAATCAGAGAGGGGAAATGTCTTGTTCCAGTCACCTAGCGAGAAGACACAAGGCTCTTGTCTCCTGCCCTGAGTTCTCTCCACAGGTACACTGCGCCTTGCAAAAGATGCCAACAGAAACAACACAGATTGCAAATGTATGGGAAACGTGTAGGAACAATCAAAGTCTGGCAAATAATAAACATAATGATGCAATAACAACAATCGGACAGCACGAGGTAAGTCATAGGAACTCAGCGGAGGGAGAAAGGCATGGTGGTTAGCGCGGGCTTCCAGGACTACGCGGATCCGGCGAGCAGTATCTGAACCGCATTTTCGCAGCCCCGTAGACATAGGCGCCCACACTCTCTCACCCATGCGCACTCGCCCGCCCGCGCGCAGCCACACCCTCGGTGCCCGGGAGGCGGTGGCCTGGGCAACAGGACCTCACCTGTGGGCTCGGAGCGCCGAGGGACTCGGAGGAGCGCCCTGCAGGGATGCCTCGAGCCGCGCCCCCGCCCCGCCTCCAGCCCCTCTCCAGCCCCTCTCCAGCGCCTCTCCAGCGCTCGCAGAAGGACGCAGCCAGCTGCCAGGCGCACCGGCCCGCCCCGCCCCGCGCCGCACTCTACTTCCAGGGCGGCGCCCTGGCAACCCAAGACGCAACCGCCGGCGCTGCGACTACTTCCGGAGTCAGACTTGCCTGGGGCTCCTCTGAGCTTTTTGTCCCGGGCGCCCGCTATGCTCCGGGCTTAAATCCTAGGAAATGCCAGGCCATCCAACTTCGACACCTTCGGGGCCCAGAAAGGAGACTGAGAAGGGTCTGAAGCATGGGATTGAGTCTAAAAAGGAAGGTAGAGCGGTATGATGATTAGGTCCGAATCCTAGGTTCAGTCTTAATCCGCTGTTTAGCCTCTCCTACCCCCTCTACCTCAGCTTCCTTATCTGAAGAAATGGTGATGTTGGTAGCAGGCGCCTCCTAGGGTGGTCGTAAGGATAACGTGATATGCTGGACCCAGCATGGAGTCATCAACACATGGCCCACTGAAGAACACCTTGTTTCCTAAGGGTTCCTCAAAACATATTGTAAACCCCTTCCATTAGGAAGAGGCAACCTGGCCCAGTGAGGACCTTAAAACTGAAACTGGACCTGAATCTGAATCCCCTGTCCAAAAAACGACTAGCTATGTGGCTTAGGCAGATCACTTCATTTCTCTGAACCTCAGTTTCCTTGTCTGTAAATTGGAGATAACACCTACATTGAAGGGTTCTTGGGAAGACTATTTTAAAAAATAAATAAATAAAAGGAATGTAGTTGACATAGCACATGGTAGTTGCTCAAATACTTGTTTAATTGATTCATAATAAAAGCATGTATCCCAGACAGCTCTCAGCTATAAAAGAGCACTGGAGGGCAGGGTGCGGTGGCTTAAGCCTGTAATCCCAGCACTTTGGGAGGCTGTCGTGGGTGGATGACCTGAGGTCAGGAGTTGGAGAGCAGCCTGACCAACATGGTGAAACCCCATCTCTACTAAAAATACACAATTAGCCGGGTGTGGTAGTGCATGCCTGTAATACCAGCTACTTGGAAGGTTGAGGCAGGAGAATCGCTTGAACCAGGGACTGGGAGATTGCAGTGAGCCAAGATCATGCCACTGCACTCCAGCCTGGGCAATAAGAGCGAAACTCCGTCTCGGGGAAAAAAAAGTGCACTTGAAACTTGACAGGCCGTGGGAAAGAAGAGAAACAACAGGCTTTACATCCCTGCTCTGCTCTGATGCATTATAGCTGTCTGAGTGTCAGCAAACCCACGGAATTTTTTTTTTTTTTTTTTTTGAGAGGGAGTTCTGCTCTTGATGCCCAGGTTGGAGTGCAATGGTGCCATCTCAGCTCACTACAACGTCCGCCTGCCAGGTTGAAGCGATTCTTCTGCCTCAGCCTCCCGTGTAGCTGGGATTACAGCGCCTGCCACCACGCCCAGCTTTTTTTTTTTTTTTTTTTTAAGTAGAGATGGGGTTTCTCCATGTTGGTCAGGCTGGTGTCGAACTCCCGACCTCAGGTGATGCACCCGCCTCCGCCTCCTAAAGTACTGGGATTATAGGCATGAGCCACCTTATCCAGCCAAACCCACCATATTAAATACAGTTTCTTTGTACTCCCAGCACTTTGGGAGGCTGAGACGGGTGGATCACAAGGTCAGGAAATCGAGACCATCCTGGCTAACATGGTGAAGCCTGTTTCTACTAAAATATACAAAAAACTAGCTGGGCGAGGTGGCGGGCGCCTGCAGTCCCAGCTACTCGGGAGGCTGAGGCAGGAGAATGCCGTTAACCTGGGAGGCGGAGCTTGCAGTGAGCTGAGATCTGGCCACTGCACTCCAGCCTGGGTGACAGAGCAAGACTCCGTCTCAAATAAATAAATAAATAAATAAATAAATACAGTTTCCTTACTGTGAATTGGAAATAATGATCATCTCTCAGGGTGATGAAAACATTTAAATCCCTTGTGAATAGCACCTAGAAGGGTGTTTAACAGGTTTTACCACTTCCTTCTGCCCCCATGTGGCATACAGGCCATTCCAAAGAATAGTGAATACAGTTTTAGGAAAATTTGTGACCAACGTGAAAATTAACTGGAAGCTAGTAGTTCTGAGAGAAAAGAGGAAACCGAAGGCCTGACTCACAATGCTAATCTAATTGTGTAAACCTAGTTAAAAAAATCTTCAAGATAAAATCTTGCCATCAAGATAAAATCATTGCCATAAAGTCCAAATTCCTTAATATGTTTTTAGTTTTAATCTTAACCATTTTCCTATATATAGGCTTGGTTTCCTGTCATGCCTAGGAAGACTCATCCACATAAGTTGAAAAAAAAACCTTATGAAACCAGATATACAATAAACTGAAAATACATGGGGCCGGGCGCGGTGGCTCATGCCTGTAATCCCAGCGCTTTGGGAGGCCGAGGTAGGCGGATCACAAGGTCAGGAGATCAAGACCATCCTGGCTAATATGGTGAAACCCCCTCTCTACTAAAAATACAAAAACAAAATTAGCTGGGCATGGTGGCGGGCACCTGTAGTCCCAGCTACTTGGGAGGCTGAGGCGGGAGAATGGCGTGAACCCGGGAGGCGGATCTTGGAGTGAGCCGAGATTGCGCCACTGCACTCCAGCCTGGGTGACAGAGCAAGACTCCATTTCAAAAAAAGAAAAAAAAAAGAAAATACATGCATGGCGTATGATAAAGCATTAATATGCACAACATACAGAGTTTGCACAAATCAATGAGAAAAAAAGCAATACAAAAATGGGCAAAGGTCAGGCGCAAGTAGCTGGGATTACAGGTGCTAGCCACCAGGCCCAGCTAGTTTTTTATTTTTATTTTTGGTAGAGACAGGGATTCACCATGTTGGCCAGGGTGGTCTCAAACTCCTGACCTTTAGTGATCCACCAGCCTTGGCCTCCCAAAGTGCTAGGATTACAGGAACAAACCACCACCCCTGGCCAAGATAGTTAAACTACAGAAATTGTCTTAATCCAGAACAGATTCGTTTCCAGATTTGGTTTTCTGCCTAAGCGACCATCTGCTATAAATCTGTGACATAGCTGGAAAGCTAGAAGAGGCACTCCCAGTAGACAGAACAGTGAGCAATTCCTGGACCGTGTGATGAGAACAGATAAATGGGGAAATCCCAATACAAATGAGAACAAATACTCTCTACCAATCAAAAGAGACAATCTCCAAAGAAGTGACCTTTCGAGGCCGGGTGCAGTGGCTCATGCCTGTAATCCCAGAACTTTGAGAGGCCAAGGCGGGCGGATCCCCTGAGGTCAGGAGTTCGAGATCAGCCTGGCTAACATGGTGAAACCCCATCTCTACTAAAAATACACAAATTAGCCAGGCCTAGTGGTGCTCACCTGTAATCCCAGCTGCTCGGGGGGCTGTGGCAGGAGAACAACTTGATCCCAGGAGGCAGGATTGCACCATTGCCCTGCAGCCTGGGCGACAAGAGCGAAACTCTATCTCAAAAAAAAAAAAAAAAGAAAGAAAGGAAGCAAGTTTTCAGCCCAGGAGGCAGAGGTTGCAGTGAGCCGAGATCTCGCCACTGCACTGCAGCCTGGGCAGCAAAGCAAGACTTCGTCTCAAAAAAAAAAAAAAAAAAAAAAAAGAGTTTTCAGAACAAAACTCTGGAATCACCCTAGAATGTAAGAAGGAAACCCACGCCGCTGAATGGGTTTCCTTAGAGACCAATTGGGTTCTCTGGTATTTAGTCTGAAGCCATTAGAATGACTCATCAAAGAGTGAGTTCAAACAGTTCTGGTTCAGACGAAAAGTATTAAGGAAAACCAGCTACTCAGGAGACTGAGGTAGGAGAATTGCTTGAGCCTGGAAGGTTGAGGCTGCAGTGAGCTGTGACTGCACCACTGCACTCCAGTCTGGGTGACAGAGTGAGACCTCATCTCAAAAAGCAAACAAAAATGTCCTCATAGCCCACCACCTGTTTCTGTGCAGCTTAAAAGCTAAGAATGGTTTTTACGTATGGCCGTTTGAAATCCATTTATGAATAGGGAACATACTAATTTTGAACCCCAATTAAGTGAAATGTCCTTCTTCCTCCAAAAGAACTTTCTTATTCTCAGCTGGGCGTAATGGCTCACACCTGTAATCCTAGCACTTTGGGAGGCCAAGGTGGGCAGATCACCTGAGGTCAGGAGTTTGAGACCAGCCTGGTCAACATGGGGAAACCCCATCTCTACTAAAAATACAAAAATTAGCTGGGCGTGGTGGTGCGCACCTGTAGTCCCAGCTATTTGGGAAGGCTGAGGCAAGAGAATCGCTTGAACCCAGGAGGCAAAGGTTGAAGTGAGCCAAGATCGTGCCACTGCACTCCAGCCTGGGTGACAGAGCAAGACTCCGTCTCAAAAAAAAAAAAAAAGAAGTTTATTATTCATTATAGACCTGTGTGTTACTCCAAATTTTCGATACAATTATTCATTTTTAATTTCATCAATTTAAAGAGTTATGCAAACTTGTGCAACTTGTAAGTGACAGAGTCTGGCTTTGAACCCAGGACGCCTGACCATTCATGCTGCTGCCTCTCAGGAGGGGTGGTGGCGTGCTTTCTTAGTGATGACTGGAGCTTTGCTAACATCACCTCCTATAATCTCCCACACAACCGCCTCCCAGGCCCGGAGCACATTCAGCTCATCATCATTTACTCTTGGCTCCATCTAGTGGAACCAACACGAATCTGGAGTCCAAATTGCCAACTCATACCCTTCAGCAGCTGTCTAGTTGTGAGGCCTTGAGAAGTCCCAAGGCTTCTGGCTACAGTGTTCTCACCTTAAACCCGGGAGGTGAGTGAAGCACCAGCACCCGAGGGAAGAAATGCTTAGGGCCTGGCATAGTAAAGTGTTCAATAAACATTGTTGCCCTCCGGCATGTTGCCTCATCCCTGCAATCCCTGTACTTTGGGAGGCCAACACAGGAGGATCGCTTGAGGTCAGGAGTTCCAGACCAGCCTGGCCAATATAGCAAGACCCCATTTCTGGAAAAAAAAATCTTTTTAATTAGCCAGGTATGGGGGCGTACGCCTGCAGTCCTACTCAGCTACTCAGGAGGCTGAGGTGGATCACTTGAGCCTAGAAGATTGAGGCTGCAGTGAGCTATGATCCTGCCACTTCACTCCAGCCTGGCCAACAGAACAAGACCCTGTCTGTAAGAGAAAAAAAGTTAAAATAATAATAATAATAATAATTTTAAGGCTGGGCACGGTGCCTCACACCTGTAATCCCAGCACTTTGGGAGTCCGAGGCGGGTGGATCACCTAAGATCAGGAGTTCGAGACCAGCGTGACCAACATAGCGAAACCCCGTCTCTACTAAAAATACAAAAATGAACTGGGCGGCCGGGCGCGGTGGCTCAAGCCTGTAATCCCAGCACTTTGGGAGGCCGAGGTGGGCGGATCACGAGGTCAGGAGATCGAGACCATCCTGGCTAACAACCTCGTCTCTACTAAAACTACAAAAAACTAGCCGGGCGCGGTGGCGGGCGCCTGTAGTCCCAGCTACTCGGGAGGCTGAGGCAGGAGAATGGCGTAAAACCCGGGAGGCAGAGCTTGCAGTGAGCTGAGATCCGGCCACTGCACTCCAGTGGTGTGCAGTGGGTGACAGAGCAAGACTCCGTCTCAAAAAAAAAAAAAAAATGAACTGGGCATGGTGGTGTGCACCTGTAATCCCAGCAACTTGGGAGACTGAGGCAGGAGAATTGTTTGAACCCGGGAGACGGAGGTTACAGTGAGCCGAGATCACACCATTGCACTCCAGCCTGAGCAACAGGGCGAGACTCCGTCTTAAAAAAAAAAAAGAATTTTAAGATGGCAACAGCAGCATTAAACAAACTGCAGGGCTTGTCTGAGCACAGGGTCCTGTGGGTCTGTACAGGTCACAGGCCCATGAGGCTGGCCCTACCCTAAGAAGCTGGCCAAGCTCCCCTCAATCAATCCCCACAAGAACTCTGCTGAGTTAATGGTGTTTATCACCATTTTTTAGAAAATAGTGGTAAAGGCTGGGTGCGGTAGCTCAAGCTTGTAATCCCAGCACTTTGGGAGGCCGAGACAGGCGGATCACAAGGTCAGGAGATCGAGACCATCCTGGCTAACATGGTGAAACCCCGTCTCTACTAAAAAAATACAAAAAACTAGCTGGGCGAGGTGGCGGGCACCTGTAATCCCAGCTACTCGGTAGGCTGAAGCAGGAGAATGGCGTAAACCCGGGAGGCAGAGCTTGCAGTGAGCCGAGATCCAGCCACTGCACTCCAGCCTGGGCGACAGAGTGAGATTCCGTCTCCAAAAAAAAAAAAAGAAAACAGTGGTAAATTGGCTGGACGTAGTGGCTCATGCCTGTAATCTCAGCACCTTGGGAGGCCGAGGCAGGCGGATCACCTGAGGTCAGGGGTTCTCCACCAGCCTGACCAACATGGAAAAACCCCATCTCTAGAAAAACACAAAATTAGCCAGGCGTGGTGGTGCATGCCTATAATCCCAGCTACTCGGGAGACTGAGGCAGGAGAATCTCTTGAAGCCGGGAGGCAGAGGTTGCAGTGAGCCGAGATCGAGCCATTGCACTCCAACCTGGGCAACTGGGCAACAAGAGTGAAACTCGGTCTAAAAAAAAAATAGTGGTAAAGGCCAGGTGTGGTGGCTCACATCTGTAATCCCAGCACTTTGGGAGGCCGAAGTGGGTGGATCATGAGGTCAAGAGATCAAGACCATTCTGGCCAACGTGGTGAAAACCTGTCTCTGCTAAAAATACAAAAATTAGCCAGGCATGGTGGCACACGCCTGTAGTCCCAGCTACTCCGGAAGCTAAGGCAGGAGAATCGCTTGAACCTGGGAGACAGAGGTTGTAGTGAGCCGAGATCGCACCACTGCACTCCAGCCTAGCGACAGTAAGACTCGGTCTCAAAAAAAAAAAAAAGTGGTAAAATACATATAACATAAAACTTACCATCTTAGCCATTTTTAAGTGTACAGTTCAGTGATTTTAAGTATATTCACATTGTTGTGCAACCAATCTCCAGGACTTTATCATCTTACAAAACTAAAACTCTTTTTTTTGAGACAGAGTCTCACTGTGTCACACAGGCTGGAGTGCAGTGGCGCAATCTTGGCTTACTGCAAGCTCCACCTCCCAGATTCACGCCATCCTCCTGCCTCAGCCTCCCGAGTGGCTGGGACTACAGGCGCACACTGCCATGCCCGGCTAATTTTTTGTATTTTTAGTAGAGACAGGGTTTCACCGCGTTAGCCAGGATGGTCTCAATCTCCTGATCTTGTGATCTGCCCGCCTTGGCCTTCCAAAGTGCTGGGATTACAGGCATGAGCCACCGTGCCTGGCCACAAAACTAAAACTCTTTACCTATTGATCACAACTCTCCATCCTTCCTTCCCCAACCCCTGGTAACTACCTTTCAATTTTCTGTCTTAATGAATTAGACTTCCTAAGTACTTCATTTAAGTGGAATCTGGGCCGGACACAGTGGTTCACGCCTGTAATTCCAGCATTTTGGGATCCCGAGGCAGGAGGATTGCTTGAGCCCAGGAGTTTGAGACGAGCCTGGGCAACATAGGGAGACCTCGTCTCAAGAAAGAAAGAAAGAGAGAAAGAGAGAAAGAGAGAAAGAGAGAAAGAAAGAAAGAGGAAGGAAGGAAGGAAGGAAGGAAGGAAGGAAGGAAGGAAAAAGAAAGAAAGAAAGAAAGAAAGAAAGGAAGGAAGGAGAAAGAAAGAAAAGAAAGAAAGAAAGAAGGAAGGAAGGAAGGAAAGAAAGAGAGAGAGAAAGCGGGAGGGAGGGAGGGAAGGAAGGAAGGAGAGAAAGAAAGAAAGAAAGAAAAGGAGAGGCAGGGAGGGAAGGAAGGAAGGAAGGAAGGAAGGAAGGAGAAAGAAAGAAAGGAAGGAAGGAAGGAAGGAAGGAAGGAGAAAGAAAGAAAGAAAGAAGGAAGGAAGGAAAGAAAGAGAGAGAGAAAGCGGGAGGGAGGGAGGGAAGGAAGGAAGGAGAGAAAGAAAGAAAGAAAGAAAGAAAGAAAGAAAGAAAGAAAGAAAGAAGGAAAGAAGGAAAGAAAGAAAGAAAAGAAAGAAAGAAAGAAAGAAAGAAAGAAAGAAAGAAAGAAAGAAGGAAAGAAGGAAAGAAAGAAAGAAAAGAAAGAAAGAAAGAAAGAAAGAAAGAAAGAAAGAAAGAAAGAAAGAAAGAAAGAAAGAAGGAAAGAAGGAAAGAAAGAAAGAAAAGAAAGAAAGAAAGAAAGAAAGAAAGAAAGAAAG
Source organism: Macaca fascicularis (assembly GCF_037993035.2). Classification (NCBI taxonomy): domain Eukaryota; kingdom Metazoa; phylum Chordata; class Mammalia; order Primates; family Cercopithecidae; genus Macaca; species Macaca fascicularis. The sequence goes on along the minus strand of NC_088384.1, from coordinate 8,493,248 downwards.
AAAGAAAGAAAGAAAGAAAGAAAGAAAGAAAGAAAGAAAGAAAGAAAGAAAGAAAAGGAGAGGCAGGGAGGGAAGGAAGGAAGGAAGGAAGGAAGGAAGGAAAGAAGGGTTCGCTGCTGCTCTCTGAGCTTCACAATGCCATCCAAGGATGACAAGAAGAAGGAAGACACCAGAAAGTCACTAAGAAAGACAAAGACGCAGTGAACAAATCTGGGGGCAGGGCCTAAAAGAAGTGGTCCAAAGGCAAAGTCCGGGACAAGCTCAATAACTGAGTCGTGTTTGACAAACCTACCTATGACAAACTCTGTAAGGAAGTTCCCAAACATAAACTTATAAGCCCTGCTGTGGTCTCTGAGAGACTGAAGATTTGAGGCTCCCTGGCCAGGGCACCTTAATAAAAGACTTAACAAACTGGTTTCAAAGCACAGAGCTCAAATAATTTACACCAGAAATACCAAGGGTGGAGATGCTACAGCTGCTGGTGACGATGCATGAAAAGGTCCAACCAACTGTACATTTGCAAATACAAAACTTTATTAAATCGAAAAAAGAGGCCTGGCACGGTGGCTCATGCCTGTAATCCCAGCACTTTGGGAGGCCGAGGAAGGCAGATCATGAGGTCAGGAGATCGAGACCATCCTGACCAACACGGTGAAATCCCGTTTCCACTAAAACTATAAAAATTAACCGGGCATGGTGGCAGGTGCCTGTAATCCCAGCTACTCAGGAGGCTGAGACAGGAGAATCACTTGAACCCGGGAGGCGGAGGTTGAGTGAGCCGAGATCATACCACTCCAGCCTGAGGGATAGAGCGAGGCTCCACCTCAAAAAATAAAATAAAATCCATTCATCAATTTCTACCTTTTGGCTATTATGATTAATGCTACTATGAGCACAGGTATATATCTGAGACCCTGCTTTCAATTCCTTTTCTTTTTTTTTCTTAATAATTGAGATGAGGTCTCACTATGTTGCCTAGGCTGTCTTCAGCTCCTGGGCTCAAGTGATCCACCTGCCTTGGCCTCCCAAAGTGCTGGGATTATAGGTATGAGCCACCAGCCCAGGCTCCTCACTTTCAGTTATTTGGGGTATACACCCAGAGTGAGACTGCTGGATCATGTAGTAATTCTATATTGAACTTTCCGAGGACCCTCCATCGGGTTTTCCGCAGGGCTGCCCCATTTCACATTCCCACCAATAGTGCCAGAGTTCCAATTCCTCCACATCCTGGACAATACCTGTTATCTTCCACTGTTTGATAGCAGTTATTCTAACGGGTGTGACATCCTCCCTGCCTTGTCAATATGGGAACTGAAGCTTGAAGGTGGTGAGTAACTTGCCCAAGGCCAGGCAGCCATCACTATAGCAATCCCTACCTGAGTCATCATCACTGGGCGGGTGTCTCAACGCATCAGCCCCATTCACACTGCCACCAGGAGGCTGGCTCGCCACTGTCACGGCGCCAGCCAATAGCACACACGAGGACTTCGCCATCGCTTCAGTCTGATGCTCCCTGAGGCCAACAGGAGCCCTCGGGGGCACCCCATGCTACGGCAGCATGCTGGCCGGCCAGCTGGCCCCAACCTGCATAGACCTGGCCATGCTCCTCCCCATGCTGCCCCACCCTCAGCCTCCAGCAGCCTTGCCCCCGTCTCCCCAACTTCCCACCGCAGGTCCTGACTTCCCAGGGTCTCTGTCCCCGCTTCTCTCCTGCTTGCAGCGTGGAGGTGGGAAGGCTGCCTTCTCTCCAGGTGAAAGAACCAGGTGCTCTCGGGATCTCTCCTTATCCTCCTCGCCCATTTGTCTGAGCACCCAGAAGGATTAGGGAGGGGCTAGACAGCTGGGCCTCAGACTCCAGCTTTGTCAGGCCCTTTTCTAGCCCCTGGAGCTGAGGCCCACAGAGCAGGCCTCCTGGTCTGGGGCCAAAGGGTGGGGTCCCTAGGGGCTCAGAGAACAATAAGAAAGCGCGCAGCGTGCTCTGGCTCACGCCTGTAATCCCAGCACTGTGGGATGCTGAGACTGGTGGATTACTTGAGGCCAGGAGTTTGAGATCAGCCTGGCTAACATGACAAAACCCCATTTCTACCAAAAGTACGAAGAATTAGCCAGGCGTGGTGGCGGGTGCCTGTAATCCCAACTACTCAGGAGGCTGAGACAGGAGAATCACTTGAACCCAGGAGGCGGAGGTTGAGTGAGCCGAGATCATACCACTCCAGCCTGAGGGATAGAGCGAGGCTCCACCTCAAAAAATAAAATAAAATCCATTCATCAATTTCTACCTTTTGGCTATTATGATTAATGCTACTATGAACACAGGTATATATCTGAGACCCTGCTTTCAATTCTTTTTTTTTTTTTCTTAATAATTGAGATGAGGTCTCACTATGTTGCCTAGGCTGTCTTCAGCTCCTGGGCTCAAGTGATCCACCTGCCTTGGCCTCCCAAAGTGCTGGGATTATAGGCATGAACCACCAGCCCAGGCTCCTTGCTTTCAGTTATTTGGGGTATATACCCAGAGTGAGACTGCTGGATCATGTAGTAATTCTATATTGAACTTTCCGAGGACCCTCCATCGGGTTTTCCGCAGGGCTGCCCCATTTCACATTCCCACCAACAGTGCCAGAGTTCCAATTCCTCCACATCCTGGACAATACCTGTTATCTTCCACTGTTTGATAGCAGTTATTCTAACGGGTGTGACATCCTCCCTGCCTTGTCAATATGGGAACTGAAGCTTGAAGGTGGTGAGTAACTTGCCCAAGGCCAGGCAGCCATCACTATAGCAATCCCTACCTGAGTCATCATCACTGGGCGGGTGTCTCAACGCATCAGCCCCATTCACACTGCCACCAGGAGGCTGGCTCGCCACTGTCACGGCGCCAGCCAATAGCACACACGAGGACTTCGCCATCGCTTCAGTCTGATGCTCCCTGAGGCCAACAGGAGCCCTCGGGGGCACCCCATGCTACGGCAGCATGCTGGCCGGCCAGCTGGCCCCAACCTGCATAGACCTGGCCATGCTCCTCCCCATGCTGCCCCACCCTCAGCCTCCAGCAGCCTTGCCCCCGTCTCCCCAACTTCCCACCGCAGGTCCTGACTTCCCAGGGTCTCTGTCCCCGCTTCTCTCCTGCTTGCAGCGTGGAGGTGGGAAGGCTGCCTTCTCTCCAGGTGAAAGAACCAGGTGCTCTCGGGATCTCTCCTTATCCTCCTCGCCCATTTGTCTGAGCACCCAGAAGGATTAGGGAGGGGCTAGACAGCTGGGCCTCAGACTCCAGCTTTGTCAGGCCCTTTTCTAGCCCCTGGAGCTGAGGCCCACAGAGCAGGCCTCCTGGTCTGGGGCCAAAGGGTGGGGTCCCTAGGGGCTCAGAGAACAATAAGAAAGCGCGCAGCGTGCTCTGGCTCACGCCTGTAATCCCAGCACTGTGGGATGCTGAGACTGGAGGCTTACTTGAGGCCAGGAGTTTGAGATCAGCCTGGCTAACATGACAAAACCCCATTTCTACCAAAAGTACGAAGAATTAGCCAGGCGTGGTGGCGGGTGCCTGTAATCCCAGCTACTCTGGAGGCTGAAGCACGAGAATCGCTTGAACCTGGGAGGCGGAGGTTGCAGTGAGCCGAGATTGCACCATTATACTCCAGCCTGGGCAGCAGAGGGAGACTCCGTCCAAAAAAAAAAATAAAATAAAAATAAAATAATCTTCAACTCCAGAGCTGGTGGGAGGCGAGGGCTGCTCCTCACCTGTTATTCCTCCAAGAACCGCCCACAGGTGGTCTGTTTGTTTCCCTTGGGGAGCCTGGCTTTCCATTCCCTCCTTCTCTCCCCCTTCCCTTCTGGTCCATTTCCACCCCTTTGCCCTCCTGCTGGGCAGCCAAGCCCCCCATGCCCCAGTTCCCCAGTCCTGGGGACCTAAGTGTCCACCTAGATAAAGCTGAGGAGGTGTCTGGTCAGGGAAGGACAGTAACAGAAGTACCGACTGGTACCCCGGAGAGCCTCCCCACAGGTGGACTTCGAGTGCTTAACCTCTGCTCGCTCTGCTCTTTATAACGGAGTTAATAATAGAACGAGCTTCTGGGGGCGGCTGTGACGATCAGATGAGACCACACAGGTGACCCTGCTCAGCGTGCAGCCCGCACAGAGGAGAGCTCCTAGGAAACCTGTTCATGATCGATGAAGGGGAGGCTGCCCAGAGAGGACCGCATGCTTGGAGTGTGAGAGTGTGTGTGAGTGTGAGAGTGTGTGTGAGTGTATGTGTGTTGTGTGTGTGAATGAGTGTATTTGTGTGTCGTGTTTGTGTGTGAGTGTGGGAGTGTGTGTGTGGTGTGTGTGTGTGAGAATGGGGAAAGTTCTTATTCAAAGATTATAAAAAGTCACAGTTTCTTACTATAAGATTGCTATCCACTATATATATATATATATATTCCAAATCAGCCGTCCTAGCTTGCTCCGGCGTGCCTGGACACAACTAGACAAGCTCCAGCCCATAGAACATCCCATTCCTTATTTGGAGATGCTTCCTTAACTATTCCTGGGCAACTTCCTTTTCTTTCTTTGTTCTGTCTCCCTTACCCAATTAAAACGTTTTAAACTAATAGCCAGTTGGGTAAAGTGTAAAATGTGAGGTCCTATTCCAGCCAGTGGAAACTGGACAGAGCAGCAGGGTAGACGTGTTAGGTTATAAATAACTGTCTCCTTTGCTCAGTGTGCTCTCGTGGCTGGACAGCTATTGAGTAGCACCCTTTCTGCAGAAAGTAAAGCTCACCTTGCTGAGAGATCATTTGTTCCTGCGTTATTTTGTATTTATTTACTTTTTGTGACACCAAAAACTTCATTCCCAACACGTGTGAGTGACTGTGTGTGTGTGTGTGTGTGTATGTGTGTGTTCACCCCACCCACAGCAGGACCCAAGGTTGGTGGGGAGGGTTGGGACAAGGGGCTTGAAGCTGGGAGGGACTAGAGCTCCTCCCCCACCCCCTGCTAATCAGCACCCAGCACAGACAGCAGAGCCCCAGCTGAAGAAGATGGGGCTGATCTCCCCAGTAGCTGGGTCCTGCCCACTTCCCCATGGCCCAGTGAGATATGGAAACCAATCCTTTCTCCGTCTTCCTCCATATTGCCCGGAGTTGGACCCCTGTCTTCCTCCATATTGCCTGGGGTTGGACCCCTGCAAGCCAGGAGGAGCCAGTGGCTTCCGGAGGGGATCTGAGTCCAGGTCTGGAGGCCTCTGTGTTTGGTGCTGTTTCTTCTGTATCAGCTGGATGGTGGAAGGGGAAGGCAGCGGTGTGTGGGTGAGGGGTTGTGGATAGTGGAGCCTGGGAGGTGGGGTGCAGGTTAGGGAGCCCAGGCACCACAGACCCCATCTAACGGGGCTGACCAGTCACCGGTCTGCTGCTTTCACCTGCCTGGAGAGGCTCTATTCTGTACCCCAGAAACCTACATGGGCCTGGCCTTGAAAGGTGACCAGTAAGGCCTGTGAAGGATGGAGGGAAGAACTGTGCCCTGTAACGAGTGGGCAGCTAGGACCCCCAGACTTCTCTCAGCCCTGGGTCCTCCTGGGATGTAGCAAGACCGCCTTAGAAGAAATCTGAGCCGGGTGCGGTGGCTCACGCCTATAATCCCAGCACTTTGGGAGGCCGAGGCAGGCAGATCACCTGAGGTTGGGAGGTCGAGACCAGCCTGACCAACATGGAGAAACCTCATGTCTACTAAAAACACAAAATTAGCTGGGTGTGGTGGCACATGCCTGTAGTCCCAGCTACTTAGGAGGCTGAGGCAGGAGAATCACTTGTAGAGGTTGTGGTGAACTGAGATTGCACCATTGCACTCCAGCCTGGGAGACGAGAGCAAAACTCTGTCTCATAAATAAATAAATAAGAGAACTGAACCCCTGATCCTCTTCACTGAACCTAAGCTCAGCCCTCCAGGTCCCTGGGCCTTGGTTTCTCCAACAAGAAGGAGCCACGCACCCGGCCTTGCAATGCTGTTGAGGAGGCGGAATTGAAGACAGCAAACTGCCGGGAATGTGGGTCTTGACTTCAGTGAGCCCTCCTTGCTCCCTCCATCAGGCACGCTGCACACCTCGCCCCCAGACAGCGCCGGAGGCTGAACTCATAGCTGAGGGAGCCAGGGAAGGGCACTGAGGCAACAGGAAGGCGGGGTTGTGTTGGCGAGAGATGGCGGAAGAATTCCTGCTGGGTTTATGTAGTCCCAACATTTTTGGAGGCTGAGGTGGGAGGATTGCCCAAGCCCAGTATTTGGAGGCTGTAAGGAGCTATGATGGCACCACTGCTCTCCAGCCTGAGCCACAGAGTGAGACTCTGTCTCTAAAAAAAAAAAAAAAAAGTTTCTGTCAATCAGTTAAGCTCCTAGCCCCAACAGGAAAGGCAGGAAAATGAGAACTAAGGTCTGGTTTACATCACGATGTCCACTTGACCCCACGGCAGTCCCCTTTAGGTTTTCCCTGTTTAGCACAGAAGGAACCTGAGGCTCACAGACATGTAGAGGCTGGCCCAGGCTCAGAGCTTGTCTGGGGCCAACACAGCCCTGGCCCAGACCCTATAGAATATCTGCCCAGTCCAGCCCGGCACGGTGGCTCATGCCTGTAATCCCAGCACTTTGGGAGGCCGAGGCGGGTGGATCACGAAGTCAGGAGATCGAGACCATCCTGGCCAACATGGTGATACCCCATCTGTACTAAAAATACAACAATTAACTGGGAATGGTGGTGCGCACCTGTAATCCCAGCTACTCAGGAGGCTGAGGCAGGAGAATCACTTGAACCTGGGAAGCGGAAGTTGCAGTGAGCCAAGATCGTGCCACTGCACTCTAGCCTGGCCACATAGTGAGACTCCGTCTCAAAAAAAAAAAAAAAAAAAAAAAAAAAGAGAGAGAATATCTGCCTGGTCCAGCACTCTGACCAAAGCACACATCTGGTCCCAGATGAGCTGCATATGGGTTCACGTCTTCCTTGGCCCCCAATCCCACCCTGCTAAAGAAGACCTTGGTATAAAGGGAGGACTCAGGCCGCGACACCATTTGCTGAAAACTTTTTTCACAATTCCAACCACCCCCTACATAGTGAGTGCCCTGAGGGCGGGACTTTAGACACTGTGTGTGTCCCCAGAGTCTGGACACTCAGGGGAGGTTCCTGGGGAAGGTTTGGGAATATGAGAATGGGTGACCTTGAAATTAGGACTTGGGGCTGGGCTCAGTGGCTCACGCCTGTAATCCCAGCACTTTGCAAGGCCAAGGCGGGGGGATCACCTGAGGTTGGGAGTTTGAGATCAGCCTGGTCAACATGGTGTCTGTCTCTACTAAAAATACAAAAATTAGCTAAGCATCATGGCGTGCTCCTGTAGTCCCAGCTACTCAGGAGACTGAGGTAGGAGAATCGCTTGTGCCTGGGAGGTGGAGGATGCAGTGAGCTGAGATCACGCCACTTCACTCCAGCCTGGGCAACAAGAGCGAAACTCCGCCTCAAAGGAAAAAAAAAAGAAATTGGGACTTGGACACACCTGAGTTCAAACTGGGATTGTGCAGGAGGGCTGACCCTGGCTGAAATCAGCTTCCAAATCTGTGAAATGGGCTCATGATACACACTTCACCGGGTTAGAGAGAAGCAGAAATAACACTAACCCTGCAAATGCTTCACAGGCAGCTGAGACAGGGGCTTCCACCCGCCTGCAGGTTCCAGGTTCCCACTGGGGCCTCCTGTCTGGAATTCTCTAGCCCCTGCAGTTCCCTGCCTTACCCTCTGCAGCCCACTTGGCTGGTAGCTCCCTTCCTTCCAAGGCAAAGAGCCAGGCTAGCTTTTGCTACCACATGTCAACACTTTTTTTTTTTTTTTTTTTTTGAGACAGGGCCTCACTCTGTTGCAGTCTCAACTCACTGCAGCCTCCACCTCCGGGGTTCAAGTGATTCTTGTGCCTCAGCCTCCTGAGTAGCTGGGAATGCAGGCACCTGCCACCATGCCTGGCTAATTTTTGTATTTTTAGTGGAGATGGGGTTTTGCCATGTTGGCCAGGCTGGTCTTTTTTTTTTTTTTTGAGGCGGAGTCTTCACTCTGTCGCCCAGGCTGGAGTGCAGTGGCACCATCTCGGCTCACTGCAAGCTCCGCCTCCCAGGTTTGCGCCATTCTCCTGCCTCAGCCTCCCGAGTAGCTGGGACTACAGGCGCCCGCCACCGCGCCCGGCTAATTTTTTGTATTTTAGTAGAGACGGGGTTTCACCGTGTTAGCCAGGATGGTCTCGATCTCCTGACCTCGTGATCCGCCCGCCTCGGCCTCCCAAAGTGCAGGGATTACAGGTGTGAGCCACCGCGCCCGGCCTTTTTTTTTTTTTTTTTTTTTTGAGACAGTTTCACTCTGTTGCCCAGGCTGGAGTACAGTGGTGCAATCTTGGCTCACTGCAACGTCCACCTCTTGGGTTCAAGTGATTCTCGTGCCTCGGCCTCCGGAGAGGCTGGGATTACAAGTGTGCACCACCATGCTTGGCTAATTTTTGTATTTTTAGTGAAGAGAGGGTTTCACCATGTTGGCCAGGCTGGTCTCGAACTCCTGACCTCAAGTGATCCACCTGCTTTGGCCTCCCAAAGTGCTGGGATTACAGGTGTGACCTACCATGCCTAGCCCAACCATGCACTTTTTTTTCTTTTTGAGAGAGTCTCACTATTGTCGCCTCATCATTTTGCCTGTCTGGCCTCAGTTTCCTCTCCTGTAAAGTGGCAACAGCAGAAATTATCTCTTAAGGTTGTTGTAGAGATGAAAAGAAATGGAAAAAATCCACTCATTTGTGCAACACATATCTACTGAGGGTCCGCTTTTGGGGTACAGAGGAGCAAAAATGCACACAGGCCCGTGTCCATGGGCCCTGCCCTCTTGGGGCTGATAGAGCAGAGGATGGTTGACTAGAAGAGATTCTTCCCAGCCGGGTGTGCTGGCTCGGGCCTCTCATCCCAGCACTTTGGGAGGCTGAGGCGGGTGGATCACCTGAGGTCAGGAGTTCGAGACCAGCCTGGCTAACATTGTGAAACCCCATCTCTACTAAAAATACAAAAAAAATTAGCCAGGCATGGTGGCGGGCACCTGTAATCCCAGCAACTCCGGAGGCTGAGGCAGGAGAATGATTTGAACCCAGGAGGCAGAGGTTACGGTGAGCCGAGATCGCACCATTGCACTCCAGCCTGGGCAACAAGAGGGAAACTCCGTCTCAAAAAAAAAAAAAAAAAAAAAAGGAGAAGAAGAGATCCTTCCCAGGGTGCCCTGAGAGCAGAGGTGTGGGTGGCAGCCACTGCCAATTCCACGGCTACCCCATCCCCGTTGACGGTGCAGGTTGAATCCCAGGAGCTGTTAGGGCTGCTGTTGTTTTGAAAATATCTGCTATCACTCTGATAAGCTCAGCTGTCAGGAGGGATGTTATTTCTGGGCGAAAGGAGATTCCGCAGGACTGGAGGTCCTTCCTGCTTACACCACATGGGCCTAGTCCCTCCCGTCAGACCCGGCTTGAGTGATAACCTGGGGCCTTGAGCCTGCTCCTGGCAGGGACAGCAGTGGCCATCACTGCAGGACGTCCCCGGCCTGCTGCCCAAGGCCTCCGCGATGCTGCAGGAGCCGAGATCACCTCTTTTCTGACCCTGGATTCCTGCAATTGTCTTACAGAATGGAGGCCTGCTCTCCATCCCCCTGACAGGCCACAATAGATTATGTTTGTCACACTAGCCATTTGAGTGTCTGGCCCAAACGCGTGTCTGTTACATGGCTGTGGCACTGAGCTGAGAGGCCTGGCAGGTTAAGCCTCCATAATTTGCTCTGAAATGCACTGGTCCTGTTTTCATTTACATTATTCTTGTCGCCAGCAAAGCTGGCCTCTCAGGTCTCACCATGGCCTTGGCCTACCAAGCACCCTGGCAGCTGTGAATCCAGATCTCGATTAAAATCCTTGATCTTGACTATTTCAAGTTTGATCCACTGTGTTTGCTTTGATTTTATTTTTTTAGTATTGAGTTTTAATTGATACACCCAAAAGTGCTCAGATCCTAAGCATTCAGTTCAATGTATGTTTGCATACATATGTACCCCTGCAACCACCGTCTGTGTTACCCTAGAAGCTTCCATCATGCCCCTTCCAGCCAATACCCATCCCCACCCTGGAGAAAGTGTCACCAATCTCACATCTAACGCCATAGACTAGTTGTGCCTAATTATGAGCATCATAGAAATGGAATTACAGCATGCTTTATCTTGTGTCCAGCTTCTTTTAAGTCTGGCCCCAGATGCAGCGGCTCATGCCTATAATCCCAGCACTTTGGGAGGCTGAGGTGGTCGGATCATTTGAAGTCAGGAGTTCGAGACCAGCCTGACCAACATGGTGAAACCCCCGTCTCTACTAAAAACACAAAAAAATTAGCTGGGCGTGGTGGTGCACACCTGTAATCCAAGCTACTCGGGAGGCTGAGGCATGGGAATCACTTGAACTCAGGAGGTGAAGGTTGCAGTGAGCTGAGATGGCAGCACTGATTCCAGCCTGGGCGACAGAGGTCAGGTGAGCGGATCATGAGGTCAAGAGATTGAGACCATCCTGGCTAACATGGTGAAACCCTGTCTCTACTAAAAGTACAAAATATTAGCCGGGCATAGTGGTGGATGTCTGTAGTCCCAGCTACTCGGGAGGCTGAGGCAGGAGAATGGCATGAACCCGTGAAGCAGAGGTTGCTGTGAGCTGAGATGGCGCCACTGCACTCCAGCCTGGGCGACAGAGCAAGACTCCGTTTTAAAAAATATACAAAAATTAGCCAGGCATGGTGGCAGGTGCCTGTCTCAAAAAAAAAAAAAAGAAAAAACCAAAACCAAAACCAAAGCCAAAACCAAACAACTATGCAAAAATAATGTTCAAAAGAAAGAAAAGACCTCTGAATCATATCCACCTATTAACCACTCTTTTATTATTATTATTATTATTATTATTATTTTAAATTAATTCAAGATGGGGGTCTTGCCATTACCCAGGCTGGCCCCAAACTACTGGGCTCAAGTGATCCTCCCACCTTGGCTTCCCAGAGTGCAGGGATTACAGGTGTGAGCCACTGCGCCTGGCCAAGATTTGTTTTTTTCATGTGTTTATTCTGCCAATTTTTATTGAACATCTACTCTCTGCCAGGCACTGTCCCAGGGGCCAGTGATATAGCAATGAACAGTAGTTCTGTGTCCTTGTGGGGAAGCACAGTACACTCCCAGGGAGGGAGGCCCAAGGCCACTTCCCCTCTGTCTGTCCTCAGCTACCATGAGCCTTTGACACATTCCCCATTGGATGACAAGGGTCAGTTCATCAACGTTTTCGATTACATTTCTGTAATTACCCCTCAAGGTGAAGATTATTTGATTCATTTTCCCAGCCATTCGTACTTTATTACTTTCTTTAACTGCCTACTATATGTCAGGCATTGTCCTAGGCTCTGGGCATGTAACAGCAAAAAGAAAAAAGCGGACAAAGATCCCTGCACTTGTGGAGCTGACATGCCAGCTGGGAGAGACAGAAGGTAAGCAAAATAAACAGGAGCACTGTGGAGTGTATGGGCAGGTGATACATGCAGGGGAGCCAGGGATTGCAGTGTTACATGGGGATTTAAATATTGTTATTATTATTATAATTATTATAATTATTATTATTATAGAGACAGAGTCTTGCTCTGCTGCCCAGGCTGGAGTGCAGTGGTGCCATCTCAGATCACTGCAACCTCCGCCTCCCAGGTTCAAGCGATTCTCCTGCCTCAGCCTCCTGAGTAGCTGGGGTTACAGGTGCCTGCCACCACGCCCAGTTAATTTTTGCATTTTCAGTAGAAACGGGGGTTTGCCATGTTGTCCAGACTAGTCTTGAACTCCTGACCTCAGGTGATCCACCTGCCTTGGCCTCCCAAAGTGCTGGGAGCCATTGCACTTGGCCAGTAATAAACATTTATTACCTCTCACAGCGTCTGTGGGTCAAGAACTCAGGAACAGAGCTCGGTGCAGTGGTTCAAACCTGTAATCCCAGCACTTTGGGAGGCCAAGGTGGGCAGATCACTTGAGGTCAGGAGTTCAAGACCAGCCTGACCAACATGGTGAAACCCCATCTCTACTAAAAAAAATACAAAAATTGGCCAGGCGCAGTGGCTCATGCCTATAATCCCAGCACTTTGGGAGGCTGAGGTGGGCAGATCACAAGGTCAAGAGATCAAGACCATCCTGGCTAACATGGTGAAATCCTGTCTTTACTAAAAGTACAAAAAATTAGCCAGGCGTGGTGGTGGGTGTCTGTAGTCCCAGCTACTCGGGAGACTGAGGCAGGGGAATGGTGTGAACCTGTGGGGCAGAGCTTGCTGTGAGCGGAGATGGCGCCACTGCACTCCAGCCTGGGTGACAGAGCAAGACTCCATTTAAAAAAAAAATACAAAAATTAGCCAGGCATGCTGGCAGATGCCTGTAATCCCACTTACTCGGGAGGCTGAGGCAGGAGAATCACTTGAACCCGGGAGGCAGAGGTTGCAGTGAGCTGAGATCATGCCATTGCACTCCAGCCTGGGCAACAAGAGCAAAACTCCAACTGAAAAAAAAAAAAAGAAATTTAGGAATAGTTTAGCTACGTGGTCTCTTGTGAGGCTGCAGCTGACACTGGCTGGGGCTGCCACCATCTGAAGGCTCAGGTGGGGATGGAGGATCCAGCTCTAGGTGGCTCACTCACATGCTGTGGGATGTGGGCCGGAGGCCTCTGTTCCCTGCTCCTCCCACACAGGGCTCTCCACCAACCTTCTTCCGTGCCCTCAGGACTTGGCGGCTGGCCTCCCCAGAGTGAATGACCCAAGAAAACAAGGGCCAGGTGGGAGCTGTTCTTTTCTGATCGGGGCCCAGAAGTCCCGTAGCATCATTTTGTTATACTCGTTAGTGGCAGCTCCCAGGCCTGGTCCGTATTCAAGGTGAGGGGCATGAGAGACAGTCAGGTACAACCCTGAGGTCTCTGGCCTGAGCCCCTTGAAGGACAGAGCTGCCACCAGCTGAGATGGGAAGTTAGAGGAGAGGTGAGTTTGGGGGAGACTGGGAGTTCAGTGCGACGCCAAATAGCATCTTGCAGGGAAATATCGAGGAGCTTCTTCGAAGACAGCTGCTTTCCCGGTGGACCTGGCCATCTGCGTTTAGACAGCTTTGTCCCAGTGCTCAGTGGACCGTGGTCTTGGCCAGGAGCTCTCAGCCCTGCAGCCGGTGCCCATGCTAACTGTCCACTCTCAGGTCCTGGTTTGGCAGAGCTGGCGGGAGGCTGGGAAGGGCCTAGGGCTTCTGTTACCCAGGTAGTTGGCAGCTGGGAGGCTGTAGGCCCTGCTCATTGCCGCTGTTTTTTCTTTTTTAAATTATTATTTATTTATTTTGAGATGGAGTCTCTCTCTGTAGCCCAGGATGCAGTGCAGTGGCACGATCTTGACTCACTGTAACCTCTGCCTCCCAAGTTCAAGCAATTTTCCTGTCTCAGCCTCCCAAGTAGCTGGGATTACAGGTGCCTGCCACCATGCCTGGCTAATCTTATATATATATATAATTTTTTTTTTCATTATTATACTTTATGTTCTAGGGTACATGTGCACAACGTGCAGGTTTGTTACATATGTATACATGTGCCATGTTGGTGTGCTGCACCCACTAACTTGTCATTTACATTAGATATATCTCCTAATGCTATCCCTTCCCCCTTCCCCCACCCAATGACAGGCCCCAGTGTATGATGTTCCCCACCCTGTGTCCAAATGTTCTAATTGTTAAATTCCCACCTATGAGTGAGAACATGCAGTGTTTGGTTTTCTATTCTTGCGATAGTTTGCTGAGAATGATGGTTTCCAGCTGCATCCATGTCCCTACAAAGGACATGAACTCATCCTTTTTTATGGCTGCATAGTATTCCATGGTGTCTATGAGCCACATTTTCTTAATCCAGTCTGTCATTGATGGACATTTGGGTTGGTTCCAAGTCTTTGGTATTGTGAATAGTGGCCTGGCTAATTTTTGAATTTTTTTTTTTCCTTGAGATAGAGTTTCACACTTGTTGCCCAGGCTGGAGTGCAATGGCGCAATCTCGGCTCACGGCAATCTCTGCCTCGCGGGTTCAAGTGATTCTCCTGCTACAGCCTCTCTAGTAGCTGGGATTACAGGCATGCGCCACCACGCCCAGCTACTTTTGTATTTTTGGTAGAGACAAGGTTTCTCCGTGTTGGTTAGGCATGTTGGTCATGTCTCGAACTCCTGATCTCCATGTTGGTCAGGTCTCGAACTCCTGACCTCAGATGATCCGCCTGCCTCGGCCTCCCAAAGCGCTGGGATTACAGGTGCGAGCCACCGCGCCTGGCCGAGTTTTTAAATTTCTAATAGAGACAGGGTTTCGTCATGTTGGCCAGGCTGGTCTTGAACACCTGACCTCAGGTGATCCACCTGCCTTGGCCTCACAAAGTGCTGGGGTTATAGGCATGAGCCACCACCTCCAGCTATCTCTTCCTCCTATTGATCAGGATATTTTTTTTTTTTTTTTTTTTTGAGACGGAGTCTCGCTCTGTCGCCCAGGCTGGAGTGCAGTGGCGCGACCTCGGCTCACTGCAAGCTCCGCCTCCCGGGTTCACGCCATTCTCCTGCCTCAGCCTCCCGAGTAGCTGGGACTACAGGCGCCCACAACCGCGCCCGGCTAATTTTTTGTATTTTTAGTAGAGACGGGGTTTCACCGTGGTCTCGATCTCCTGACCTTGTGATCCGCCCGCCTCGGCCTCCCAAAGTGCTGGGATTACAGGCGTGAGCCACCGCGCCCGGCCAATCAGCATATTATCTTGGGATTTTGCAAAGTAAATAAGTACTGTATTTTCACCCACTCCACCCTTGAATCATCCAAAGTGTCCCCAAACGGTCCTTCTTTCTCCATCTGTTCCGCTAATGTTTACTGAACATCTCCTACATGCCTGGCACTGTGCCTCCAGTCTCAAGACCCCTCTGCAAGCATCTCACTCATATCAGGTCTTCTGGACCCATGAGACCCCGTGTCATTGCTTTACCACCCTGAGTCTCTATTTCTTCATCTGCAAAATGCATTCAGAGGGAAGCCCCCATTATGAAGGGTTCCCCCGAAGGGTTCCCCACTTCTGACTGTAGCCACAGTCAGGGCAAGCTGCTTTGTAGGGGTTGGAGTTTATGTAGTTGGGAGGCCCTAGAAGAAAAGACTGTTACAGGGCTGGGCGTGGTGGCTCACACCTGTAATCCCAGCACTTTGGGAGGCCAAGGCCGGTGGATTACCCAAGGTCAGGAGTTCCAGACCAGCATGGCCAACATGGCGAAACCCTTTCTCTACTAAAAATACAAAAATTAGCCGGGCATGGTGGCTCATGCCTGTAATCCCAGCTGCTAGGGGGTGTTAAGGCAGGAGGATTGCTTGAACCTGGGAGACGGAGGTTGCAGTGAGCCGAGATTGTGCTACTGCACTCCAGCCTGGGCAACAGGGTGATATTCCATCTCAAAAAACAAACCAACCAACAACAACAACAACAACAACAACAAACTACAAAAGCAAAGAAGGTCCAAGGCCCAGAAGGAGGGAGGGGCTCTGAAGACTTTATCAGGCTTTACCTCCTCTGGTCCTCCCAAAAGCCCAGCTCTTGGTAGGTGCTGTTGTCCATTTCACAGATGAGAACACTGAGGGGGAAGTAATTACCCTACAGGTGGGAAGAACAGAGTGAGGGTACCCAACAGGTAGCAAACGACAGAGCTGGGGGAGGGGAGCCCCTGCCCCTCCCCTGCCCCTCCCCTGCCCCTCCCCTGCCCCTCCCCTAATCTCTGAGGGGATCAAGACAGAGGTAAACAAGCTTTGCTGTGCGCAGGACAATTGTTACTTTGTTATTCCAAGAGCGCTCTGCCTTCTCCCACCCCCAATATACCCCAGTGCCGCTGTTAGGCACTACTCATCCCCGCGGGGCAGGCTGCCACCAGCCCACCCCGCCTGGAACCTTCCTGATTTCTCTGTCCCTCGCGGGGGCTTTGGGGTCCTTCTCACCAGGTCTGCACGTGGGCCCCCTGCCCCCAATCCCTCCCGTTCCGACCTGCCTCTCGCGCACCCGGAGCCCCGACGAGAGGGGGAAGGCAGGGGGTGGGTGCTGCAGCTGGAAGGCTGCGGACGGGCGGCAGTGGAGGGCCAGTCCCCCTGGCTTCGGGTATGGAGCACTGGATGCTGCTGCTACCCAAGTGTGAACCTCGGTTTTCATATTCGTGAAATAGGCTTAAAAACACCTAAGTCCCGAAGCTGCCAGCCTAAGGAGCACGTTTTTGAACGCTGGCTTCACGCTGTCATTTAGCAAGTCATTTCGTCCTCTTGGAGCCTCGGTGGGTAAAATGATCGTGAAAAAAAGCACCGAGGAGTACTTTGAGCTCGAAGGGAGGCCATCTGTGTAAAGGGCTTGGATTATACACCCAGATTCTGTCAATGGATCGATCTCGACTGCACGCCCGTGCTGGGCGCAGGGGAAACAGCGACGCACGGGACAAAACAAGCTTGCAGAACCGCAGGGGGCAGAGAGGCTGTAAACAAGCCAACCGGCTGCACTTGTAGCGGTTCTGTTGCCAATGCCATTCAGACCCCAGTCCGGGATTCCGCGCTCGGGGTGCGAGAGGCCGCTCCCGGGGCGGGGCGGGACCCGGGCGGGGCGGGAGGGGCGGGGCGCCCGGACCTATTAGGTCCCGCGCCGGCAGCCGGGCAGTAGACACGAAGCTTCTCCGGTGGCTCACAGACGCTGCCAGCATCGCCGCCGCCAGGTGAGTGCCCCTGACCCTGCTGCCGCCCGCCGCTCCACCCAGCTCGAGCCCGGCGGTTAGCGCCCAGGCCGCGGCCCGGGTGCCGAGCGGCTGGAAGTGTGGGGACCCGTGCCCAGGTTTTTCCGCCTCAGCAAGTCGCTGGCGAGTCCCTTGTGGGGCGACGTCTCGGGACTCCGGCTCCGAAACATCCCCTTTCTGCCCAGGGCTCCAGGTCCCCGACGGCCGATCGTGCCAGGCGCGGCCCCTGCGGGCCTCAGTCTCCGCGCCTGTGCAATGGGGTGGTTCCTCTGCGTCTCACCGCTATGGCCGGACGCTCCATCGCCCTCGCACCATCCTCGAGGGCGGCTTCCGGGCACCGGACTCCGACCTCTGGGGTCGTGCGGACCCGGCCAGAGCGCAGCGCGGCACCGCCAGCCCACGGCCGCTGCCGCACAGCCCCGGTGCCCTTAAAAGAGGGAAGATGGCGTCGTGCCCGGTGCTGCTGGGACCGGCTCCCAGAGGCGCTGTGCACCTAAGGGCCGAGGAAATGCTTCGTAACGGGACGCCCAGAAAGTCCGGAACAGGAACGTGCACCCGGAGCGGCGCGCAGCCGCCCGCCCACACCTGCCCATGCGCCCTGCACAGGTGCGCCCCGGACTGGTCGCGGGGACTAGAGCCCGGCTGGGGCGTGCGACCTTGTTAGGTAAATTGGGGGTGCGCCCCTGCGGGTGACCCGAGAGGGGTCCCCCCGCCTGCGGGGCGCGGTCACGACAAGGCTTGTGGGGTTCGGAGCTGGTCGTCGTCTGGGCTCTGGCCTCCTAAATGCGATCGCTTTCAAGCCCCTTCATTGTCAGTTTTGCCAGAATGAGCCACTTGTGGGGTAGGACGTGGTTGTTGATGTTGTTGTTGCTCTTACTACTGTAACATTTTTGTTGCTGTTTTAACGCAGTGTTTACTGTGGCCTGGGAGCCCGAGCTTCCCAGGGAGGTTGGTGTCTGCCTCATGTCCCCACATTAGGAGGAGCAGAGTCTGGTGGGCACTAGCGCCGGGAAGTTATTAACATCTGTCCGTCCTTGGGAGCAGGAGGCCTCGTTTTCCAGGTGGAGAAACAAGAGATTTCAGTCACAGGAGGCACAGAAATGCCAGGGTTGTCTAGCTGGAAGCCAAGGACCCTTTATGGAACCCAAGCCAAAACCTCTTTACACTCTCCAGCCCTGTGGCCTCCGAAGGGCTATTCCATCTCTCTGAACCTCAGTTCCTTCTGTTCATTCTGCAAAATGTATTTCTGAGGTTTCTGCCCAGATGAAGAAAGCCCGACTCAAGTTAGTAGCCTCCGTGTAGTTAAGACTTACCCTGATTTCTACTTAATTTGGGCATGTCTTTGGAATAAGTTCTCAGAAATGGCACAGTCTGGGTGTTTTTTTGTTTTGTTTTGTTTTGTTTTTTGAAACAAGAGCTTTGCTTTTGTTGCCCAGGCTGGAGTGCAGGGGCGTGATCTCGGCTCACTGCAACCTCCACTTCCTGGGTTCAAGCCATTCTCCTGCCTTAGCCTCCCTAGTAGCTGGGATTACAGGCGCCCACCACGACACCCAGCTAATTTTTTGTATTTTTAGTAGAGACGGGATTTCACCATGTTGGCCAAGGTAGTCTCGAACTCCTCCTGACCTCAGGCGATCCACCCACCTCAGCCTCCCAAAGTGCTGGGATTACAGATGTGGCCCCATGCCCGGCCCTTTTATTATTATTACTATTATTATTATTATTATCATTATTGTCTTAAGGATATTAAGACTAAAATTCTCACACATTTGACACGTGCCTGTAATCCTAGCACTTTGGGAGGCTGAGGCAGGAGGATTGCTTGAGCTCAGTAGATTGAGACCAGACTGGGTAACATGGTGAAACACTGTCTCTACCAAAAAAAGCAAAAAATTAACTGGGCATGGTGGCATGTGCCTCTGTTCCTAGCTACCCAGGAGGCTGAGTTCAGAGGACTACCTGAGCTTGGAGGGGTTAAGGCTGCAGTGAGCCCTGATCACACCACTGCACTCTAGCCGGGGAGACAGAGTGAGACCCTGTCTCAAAAAAAGGAGCATTAGGCTGGGCATGGTGGCTGACATCTGTAATCCTAGCACTTTGGGAGGCCGAGGGAGATGGATCACCTGAGGTCAGGAGTTGTGCAACTAGCCTGGCCAACATGGCAAAATCAGTCTGTTTTAAAAATGCAAAAATTAGCCAGGCGTGTTGGAGTATGCCTGTAATCCCAGCTACTTGGGAGACTGAGGCAGGAGAACTGCTTGACCCTGGGAGGCGGAGGTTGCACTGAGCTGAGATCATACCACTGCACTCCAGCCTGGGCCACAGAGTGAGACTCTCTGTCAAAGGAAAAAAAAAGCATCAAATGGTAGATCCCCAGTGTCTGTTACAGCTCAGGTACTCTATGGCTAGATAGAGGGGCTGCATACATATTAGTTATTGTAAGTTTTTTTTTATTTGAGACGGAGTTTCACTCTTGTTGCCCAGGCTGGAGTGCAATGGCTGGGAATACATGCGTGAGCCACCTCGCCTGGCTCAAGTTTCTTACACATTTGACTTGCCTGTAATCACAGCACTTTGGGAGGCCAAGGCGGGAGGATTGCTTGAACCCAGGAGGTGGAGATTGCAGTGAGCAGAGATGGCACCACTCACTGCACTCAGCCTGGGCTAACATGAGACTCCATCTCAGAAAAAAAAAAAAAAAATGATATCTTATGCCACAGAGCTGCAAAGAAACCAGAGACTACTAAGAACAGTGTACTTTTTTTTTTTTTTTTTTTTCCCAATTTCTGATCCCGTCTCAAATAAACGGAAGGAGGTAATTGAGGAAGGGCTTGATTGGCCAGTGAGTCTTGAAGCTGACACCACTGCTGGTGGTATTTTCGCCTCTCCCTGGAAAGCATCCTGTTTTTAGTGAACCTATTAAATGTGTAGACAATTGATGGCTTTTTGCTTCCCCTGCTGCAGACTTGGTGGATCCCATGAGATTTTGACTGCCGTCTGTGCTCAGAACAGTTTGAGCAGTACGGAGGAAGTCTCCGCACCAGTCTTTTTTTTTTTTTTTTTTTTTTGAGACGGAGTCTCGCTCTGTCACCCAGGCTGGAGTGCAGTGGCGCAATCTCGGCTCACTGCAAGCTCCGCCTCCCGGGTTCACGCCATTCTCCTGCCTCAGCCTCCCCAGTAGATGGGACTACAGGCGCCCGCCCCTGCGCCCGGCTAATTTTTTCTATTTTTAGTAGAGACGGGGTTTCACCGTGGTCTCGATCTCCTGACCTTGTGATCTGCCCACCTCGGCCTCCCAAAGTGCTGGGATTACAGGCGTGAGCCACCACGCCCGGCCTCCGCACCAGTCTTACTGTTGCGGGTCACCAGGAAGCCAGCAGTGTGTCTGAACTGGACACATGTGATCACTTCCTAGCCTCCCTTTGTCCTGCCACTGGTTGGTTGGGGCTGGTCCCTGGTAGAAACATAGAATGTGAGCAAATCAGTGGCCGGCCCCTAAGTTCCTTGTTGGCCCTGAGGCAGGCAGGAGAGGGGCGGGCACAAAGGGCAGCTGATTTTCCTAGTGTCAATATTAGGATGTGACAATACAAAACACCACTGGGCCTCGCCAGGCCCTGCGTAGTAAACCTGTTTTTCTGGGGGTGGGAGAGAACTTGGCACCTAGTTACCCAGACTGAAAAGCCGTGCAGCAAACAGAGAAAAGCTCACTTGTTTATTTGAGTGAGGGTCCCTGTCGTTTTGGATATTTAAGATCAAGTATTTTTGACCCCCCCCCCAAGATGGCGTCTTGCTCTGTCGCCCAGGCTGGAGTGCAGTGGCGTGATCTCGGCTCACTGCAACCTCTGCCTCCCGGGTTCAGGTGATCCTCCTGCCTCAGCCTCCTGAGTAGCTGGGATTACAGGCACGTGCCACCATGGCAGGCTAATTTTTGTATTTTTAATAGAGATGGGGTTTCACAGTGTTGGCCAGGTTGGTCTCGAACTTCTGACCTTGTGATCTGCATGTATACCCTGCATGCAGCGTTTCACCTCCTTCTCAGGGCTACATCTGCCCATGGGGCTCTCCCTCCTGTCCTTTAACAGAAGGTGATACTGTCTAGTCCAGGGTCTCCCAGCCAGGAACAGCCTGCCGTCGTGAGCCGAGCACTTGATTAACCCCTTTCCTCATCCTCAGGATTTTGCAGTGAACTCTCAAGCCTTTCTCTGGCTGTCCGCATCCTCTCACCTGCTTTCACTGGGTCCTTGCTCTGTGCTGGGGCCATGCGGGTTCCCGGCCGGCTGGGTCAGACACATAGGTAAACATTTAATGAGACCTTGATGGGCTGAGTGCCCAATCCAGGTCTGTTTACCCAAGGTGCTGGGACAACACAGATGAGGAGCAGTTAATTCTGTCCAGGGGAGGGTGGGGAGGAAGTGACTTGCGCCTGAGCCCCAAGGAATGAGAGAGTCCCCTGTGCCTGCCTGGGGAATGATGGTAGCAGAGGGGGGATGTAAAGGAGGAGTTGGGGTGCAAAAGGGCTGGGGCGCAAGTTCATAGGGGAGACCCAAACACCGTGAAGCGGAGCCCAGGGGCGGCACCTGCCTCTCAAGCCTCAGGGTCCGGCCCAGGGTGAACAGTCTTCATATTCTTCAGCCTCAGCATTTCAGAACTTGTTTTCTTTATTTTATTGTTTTTGAGATGGTGCCTTGCTCCCGTCGTGCAGGCTGCAGTGCAGTGGCGTGATCTCGGCTCACTGCAACCTCCACCTCCTGGGTTCAAGTGATTCTCCTTCCTCAGCCTCCCTAGTAGCTGGGATTACAGGCACACGCCACAACGCCTAATTTTTGTATTTTTAGTAGAGATGAGGTTTTGCCATATTGGCCAAGATGGTTGCGAACTCCTGACCTCAGCCTCCCAAAGTGCTAGGATTACAGGCGTGAGCCACCGTGCCTGGCCTAATTTTTATTTTTGAGTGAGTCTTGCTCTGTCTCCCAGGTTGGAGTGCAGTGGCACGATCCCGGCTCACTGCAAACTCTGCCTCTCAGGTTTAAGTGATTCTCCTGCCTTAGTCTCCTGAGTAGCTGGGACTACAGGTACCTGCCACCAGCCACCACGCCTGGCTAACTTTTGTATTTTTAGTAGAGACATTGTTTCACCATGTTGACCAGGGGGGTCTTGAACTCCTGACCTTAGTTGATCCATCTGCCTTGGCCTCCCAAAGTGCTGGGATTAGAGGAGGGAGCCACCGCACCCCAGCCCAGAACTTGTTTTAAATATGAACTTTTGAAACTTAACAACTGTAGACCCAGGTGGTGGCTTGGCATTCTCTGCTTCCTTCATGGTGATAAAAAGTCACAGGCTTCCCCTTTTTGGGGTCATTTCAAAATCAGTCAGGAGAATTATTAGTCTGTTACACTTCCTCTACGGTTAGGATTATTTTTATAGGTGTTCGAACAGGAAAGGACATAGATTAAAATCTCTCTCCCCTGACTTTTTGATACAGGGTCTCACTCTGTCGCCCAGGCTGGAGTGCAGTGGCGCAATCACAGCTCACTGCAGCCTCAACCTCCTGGGCTCAAATGATCCTCTCACCTTGTCCTCTTAAAGTGCTGGGAGCCTCCAAAAGGCTGAGCTGTGAGGTTGGGTAGGTTACATGTATTAAATGCATTTTTTTTTTTTTTTTGGAGACAGTTTTGTTCTTGTCACCCAGGCTAAAGTATAATGGCACAATCTCGGCTCACTACAACCTCTGCCTCCCAGGTTCAAGC
This sequence comes from Macaca fascicularis, assembly GCF_037993035.2. Taxonomy (NCBI): domain Eukaryota; kingdom Metazoa; phylum Chordata; class Mammalia; order Primates; family Cercopithecidae; genus Macaca; species Macaca fascicularis. Next base: position 8,470,688 of record NC_088384.1, on the reverse strand, counting down.
GATTCTTCTGCCTCAGCCTCCCAAGTAGCTGGGATTACAGGCACCCGCCACCACAGCCAGCTATTTTTGTATTTTTAGTAGAGATGGGGTTTCACCATGTTGGCCAGGCTGGTCTCGAACTCCTGACCTTGGATGATCCACCCGCTTGGCTTCCCAAAGTGCTGGGATTACAGGTGTGAGCCACCGTGCCTGGCCTTAAATGCATTTTGGAGTGAGCCATCACACCTGGCTTCCCCTAACTCTAGTCTTAGAAATGAAGAATTAGGGCTGGGCGCGGTGGCTCACGCCTGTAATCCCAGCACTTTGGGAGGCCGAGACGGGCGGATCACGAGGTCAGGAGATCAAGACCATCCTGGCTAACACGGTGAAACCCCGTCTCTACTAAAAAAATACAAAAAACTAGCCGGGCGAGGTGGCGGGCGCCTGTAGTCCCAGCTATTCGGGAGGCTGAGGCGGGAGAATGGCGTAAACCCGGGAGGCGGAGCTTGCAGTGAGCTGAGATCTGGCCACTGCACTCCAGCCTGGGCGACAGAGCGAGACTCCATCTCAAAAAAAAAAAAAAGAAAAGAAAAGAAAAGAAATGAAGAATTAGGGGCCCAGAGAGGCTAAGGAATTCTTCCAAAGCCCCATGGCCAACGTGGCCCAGGCCCAGGGGTTCAGCAGCCAAGTGCCCCTTGTCAGAGCCAGGCTCCCCAAGAGCCCTGACTCTGTCTGGGGCTGTACCAGATGGGGTGGGGTGTGCGTGGGAGGGAGTGGGGTTTGCTTTCTTGATAAGAGAGAAACTGACATGAAACCAAACATCTGGACCATCTCTACAGTATGCCAGGCAAAACGGGAACAGGCCTGTTTGTCACTCGGCACATCTGCATCCCTGTGCAGGGCCCTGAGGGGCCACTGGGTGGGGGAAGCATGATCTGAAAGTAGGCCCTGTGTCCTGCCTCTGGGTGATGCCTTGTTTCCGAAGGGTTTCAGGGTTTTGTTTTGTTTTTGTTTTTGAGGTGCAGTCTCACTCTATTTCCCAGGCTGGAGTGCAGTGGTGCCATCTCGGCTCACTGCAGCCTCCGCCTCCCGGGTTCCAGCGATTCTCCCACCTCAGCCTCCAGAGTAACTAGGATTACAGGCGCTTGCCACCACGCCCGGCTAATTTTTTGTATTTTTAGTAGAGATGGGGTTTCACCATGTTAGCCAGGCTGGTCTCGAACTCCTGACCTGAAGTGATCCGCCCACCTCGGCCTCCCAAAGTGCTGGGATTACAGGCGTGAGCCACCGCGCCCAGCCAAGCGTTTCAGGGTTTGAAGTCTCATGTAGGCCTCAGTGTCACTCCTGTGGTTGTCCCTGCGAGCGCATCAGAGAGGTGCCATGACCAGGATCACATGGTCCCCTCTCAGTGGGGGTTGGGGTAAGGGATAGTATGTTTAATTATGTAAGTAATTACAGACTCATTGTCAAGTTCAAAGTAATGGATACAAGCTAGGTCTGCTAGGTGAAGTGGCTCACGCCTGTAATCCCAGCACTTTGGGAGGCCGAGGTGGGTGGATCACCTGAGGTTGGGAGTTTGAGACCAGCCTGAGCAACACGATGAAACCCCATCTTTACTAAAAATACAAAATTAGCCAGGTGTGGTGGCGCCTGCCTGTAATCCCAGGTACTTGGCAGTTGAGGTGGAAGGATCACCTGAGCCCAGGGAGGTGGAGACTGCAGTGAGCCATGTTCATGCCACCACACTCCAGCCTAGGTGACAGAGAGACCCTGTCCCAAAATGATAATTCTCCATATTGGGCCTCCCACAGGGGGATCTTGGGGGTGCTGCAGCTCAGGGTGACTCCCATCTTGTCACTAGCCAGGTGACCCCTTCATTCTGGAGCCTGAGCTCCCGAAGCCCCAGGTGGGGGTGCCCTTTCAGATGCCCCTTTTCAATTTCAAAGGCTCTGATTCTAGATCTTGTAGCCGGATGCGGCCCTGGCACCCGGCTTCAGTTTCCACTGTGAAGGACGGAGGTCTCCCAGGCCCAGCCCAGGCGGCCAAGCCCATCCTGGAATCAGAACACACTGAGCACATTGTGTAGGGTGGCACCTTTTTATCCAAGTTACTAGCTACACATCAGTGTTTAAAGAGAAAAAAGTGACCTTTCATTTTTTTTTTTCTTGAAACTTGAGGAAACAAGATTCATTCTACTGATTTTTTTTTTAGAACTAAATGCATGTCTGCAGCGCGGTAGAGGGTGTCTTTTTTCATGCTCTGTGGGGAAAGTGTGCTGCTTTTTGGAGATGGACTGGAATGTCTGGTTTCTGTCCCTGGGCCCAGCGGCTACGCCTGTTTTCTGTAGAAGGTGCCGTAGTGAGACCCAGGGCCACTCCTTCCTATCACTGTCACAAGGTTGTGATAGTGTATACTTTGAGCTAAAGGGCTCTTTGCGAGCCTCCAAAAAATAACAACTCATATTTATTGAGCATTCACTCATGAGTACTCTACCTGATTTAGCTCATTTAATCTTCACAGCAACCCCAGGAGGTAGATTTTACTGAGGAGGAAACTGAGACGCAGAGAAGCTAGCTGCTTCCCCAAGAGTAGCCCATGTATGAGTGAAGCTGTGCAGGCTGGCCCCAGAGCCCAAGCCCCTACCCCTGCCGTGCTGACGTTTCAGGGATGACTGTGTCAAGGGCCCCGATCCCCTTTACTCTACTGGCAGGAAAGGAGAGAGTGCTTCCCTTACACTGTCACCCTTACGACTTTTTTTTTTTTTGAGATGGAGTCTCACTCTGTCGCCCAGGCTGGAGTGCAGTGGTGATCTCGGCTCACTGCAGCCCCCGCCTCCCGGGTTCAAACAATTCTCCTGCCTCAGCCTCCCGAGTAGCTGGGACTACGGGTGCATGCTACCACGCCCGGCTATTTTTTTGTATTTTTTTAGTAGAGACGGGGTTTCACCGTGTTAGCCAGGATGGTGTCAATGTCCTGACCTCGTGATCTGCCCATCTTGGCCTCCCAAAGTGCTGGGATTACAGGCATGAACCACTGTGCCCGGCCTCTTACAACTTTACTGTACAGATGTCCCCCAACTTTGATTTGATCCGGTTGAGGATTCTTCACTGTAGAGTAGTGCAAGCATGGCACACAATCGGTTGAAACCACGCTTTGAATACCCACCTGCACATCCATATTCTGCTCTTCACTGTCAGAGACGGAGGCTGCAGTGAGCTGAGATCGCGCCACTGCACTCCAGCCTGGGCGACCGAGCGAGGCTCCCTCTTGAAGAAATAAAAAAAAAAGGAAATTCCTTTCTTTCTTCCCTCTCCCCTTTGGTGCTCCTCCCCTCTCCTCCCTTCTCTAAATCTCCCTGCCTTCCCTCTTTTTTCCTAGCTAATTCTCCATCACTTATGGGAAGCGCATCGACCCACCCTCCCAAACTGAGCAGTTTTGGACCCGTGCAAGTTCCTAACAGCGGGCTCTGGAGCCTGGGCTTCCCCAGTCAGGTGGTGAGAGAGTCATGATGTAGGGCATTGTGTACTTTGAGCTTCTTGAAATATAGCCTGGGCAATGTAAAACCCAAAATATTAGCCGGGAGTGGTGGCATGCGCCTGCAGTCCTAGCTACTTGGGAGACTGATGTGGGAGGATCACCTGAGCCTGGGAGGTGGAGACTGCTGTGAGCCATGACCTTGCCACTGTACTCCAGGCTGAGTGACAAAGCAAGACTCTGTCTCAAAAAAAAAAAAAAAAAAAAGAAAAAATATACCTTGAAGAAAAACATCAAACAGCTCCATTTCATGTATATATATATATATATATATATATATGTTTTGTTTTTTTTTTTTTTTTTTGAGATGGAGTTTTTTGCTGTTGTCGCCCAGGTTGGAGTGTAATGGTGCGGTCTCGGCTCACTGCAAACTCCTCCTCCCAGGTTTAAGCGATGTTCCTGCCTCAGCTGCCCGAGTAGCTGGATTACAGGCGCGCACCCCACACCTGGCTAATTTTTTTTGAAACGGGGTAGAGACGGGGTTTCACCATGTTAGTCAGGCTGGTCTTGAACTCCTGACCTCGTGATCTGCCCGCCTTGGCCTCCCAAAGTGCTGGGATTATAGGCATGAGCCGCGGCGCCTGGCCCATTTCATATATTTTTAAAATTTTTATTGTCAAGTTATTTTTAGAGGGGGGGTCTCGCCATATTGGCCAGGCTGGTCTTGAACTGGGCTCGTGCGACCTGCCCGCCTCAGCCTCCTGAAGGGCTGTGATGACAGCACAGCGGTGTCTGCAGATCTCTGGCTTCAATTTTTCAGGGCTGCCAGGTCCACGCAGGGGTGTATGTGGGATGCATCCCTAGAAATCAAAGGTCATGTGCGTGTGTGACTGGTGGATGCTGATTGTCACACTACCCTCCAGAAAGGCAGCAACATGTGCAGTCCACTGTGGCGTCCTGAGCTGTGAGTGGCCTCTGATCTCCTCCCTTCTAAGGCTGTTGATTTGTTAACCAGCTTTTATGGAGCCCCTGCTAGGTGGCGGGAAATGGGCAGTAGCGTATCTTTTCATCCTATCAGCAGCCCTGGAGGCCCCGCTGTTTCTGCAAGGCTCAGAGGTGAGCTGGTTGTTCTGCCTCACACAGCAGGGGCTGAGCAGGGGGTGGAACTGAGGTCCAGCCTGGCTGCAGGCTCAGGGCATTTCCTGCTGGGTTGCACTGGAGTTGTGTGTGCTCTAAGGGCTTTGCGTCACCCCACCCTCATGGTCCAGGGCCAGGCTGTGACTGGGAGGGTTGCAGGTGGAAGACTAGACCAGGGTTTTCTAGCTGGGCCCACTCAGCCGGCCCTCCCTGTGACCCCAGCGTGGCCCCTGACCCTCTTGGTTTGCCTGCCTGTGAAACGGGAAGTGTCAGATCTCACCTGCCTGGCTTTGACAGGACTGGGTGAGATCATGAGAGTCTGAGGGTCCCTACCGGGAGTTCGACCCCACCCTCAGGTCCAGCCCCACCCACCTCTGCCCCCAACCCCTGCCCTGACACTCCTGCAGCCTCAGCCCTTGAACACCTGCTGAGGACTGTGCAGGACACATCTCTGCTTGCTCGTGCTTCTGCGCAACCCGGGAGGGGCTTGGGAGGTAGATGGCGTTTCCCCATCTTCCAGATGAGCCACGGGCGAGCTGTGGAGTGCAGAGCTGTTCACCAAATGCAGGCTGCTCTGCCCAGAACCTGCCCTCCCTCCCACTCTGAGCCCTGCAGGTACCCTCAAGGCCGTGGGTGTGGCGCGCTCTTCTGCACACGAGATTTGCATCCTAACCTCTTAGGGTAAAACAGGGCTTCTGACTGGCGCCTGGTGTTTCCACTGTGAATGTGTAGGAGGCAAAGTGTGGGCTGTAGCCTGGGTGGGGACACACGGCTAGGTGTGTCTTCCTTCACCAAAGAAGGGTTTCAACTACTCATTTGCAAGTTTGCTGGAAAAAAAAGATAATAAAAATCAGTCCAGTTTCCTGGATCTGCAGCTGCAGTGACCTCACAGGGGGCCCTCTGGGAATAGATTGCCTCCATGTCTTCAGTCAACAAACGTATGTCTGCTCTATGCCAGGCCTTGGGCTGAGAACCAGAAACTGGTAAGAGCAGCAGCTCCCCTCTTAGGGGTTTACTCTGTGCCGGATCATTTCATCCCCACAATAGTCCTGTGCAATAGGTGTTACTAGTATCTCCATTCTAATTTTTTTTTTTTTTTCCTGAGATGGAGTCTTGCCCTGTTGCCCAGCCTGGAGTGCAGTGACGCAATCTTAGCTCACTGCAACATCCGCCTCCCGGGTTCAAGCAGTTCTCCTGTCTCAGCCTCCCGAGTAGCTGGGATTACAGGTGCCCGCCACCATGCCCAGCTAATTTTTGTAGTTTTAGCAGAGACGGGGTTTCACAATGTTGACCAGACTGGTCTTGAACTCCTAACCTCATGATCTGCCCGCCTTGGCCTCCCAAAGTGCTGGGACTACAGGCAGAGCCATCTTTATTTTAGAATTAAGGAAACAGAGGTCAGCTAACTTGCCCAGGGACACCCAACAGCCCAGTTGCAGAGCCCACACTCCAGCCCGCCACAGGTACGAAACTGAGCAGCAGCTAGTGTGGTCAGCTGGAGCCAGAGGGGAGCAGAGACACGCAGACTCTGAGGGTCCAATAAGGTGATGCCTGAATCGGCCAGGCTCATACTCATAATCTCCGTACTTTGGCAGGCCCAGGTGGGAGTTGAAGCCAGGAGTTCCGAGACAAGCCTGGGCAACAAAGCAAGACCCTATCTCTACAACAATTATATAAAAATTAGCCATGTGCATGGTACATACCTGTCCAGTTACCCTGGAGGCTGAGGTGGGAGGATTGCCTGAGCCCAGGAGTTTGAGGCTTTGGTGAGCCATGATCAGGCCACTGCACTCCAGCCTGGGCAAAAGAGTGAGACCCTATATGTGAAAAAGATAATAATAAAATTTAATTTTTATAAAAGGGCCAATAGGCATAGGCATGGGCCAGTCTGAGGTTGGCTGGTGAGCTCTGCACATTTGAAGACTTGGAGGCATGGCAGGACCAGGCACCATCCGTGGAAAGCGTACTTATCTTGAGTGTGGTTAGGGCGGGAATCAAGATTGGGGTGGCAGGGCCACAGGGGGAGGGCCTGTTAGTGGATGTGGCACAACCCCCCCAGTTTTTTTTTTTTTTTTTTTGAGACAAGTCTCGCTCTGTTGCCCAGGCTGGAGTGCAATGTCGCGATCTCGGCTCACTGCAACTTTCACCTTCCAGATTCAAGTGATTCTCCTGCCTCAGCCTCCCGAGTAGCTGGGATTACAGGCGAGCACCACCACACCTGGCTAATTTTTGTATTTTTAGTGGAGATGGCGTTTCACCACGTTAGGCAGGCTAGTCTCAAACTCCTAAGCTCAGGTGATCCACCTGCCTCCACCTCTCAAAGTGCTGGGATTACAGGCGTGAGCTGCACCGACCAGGCCAGGTCTAGGGAGCCGAACAGAGCAGTGACAGGGTCGGGGTTGAGGCTGCCACCTTGAGATTAGGTTGGAGAGAGCTCCACTGAAGGCTGGAGACCAGTAAGGCATTCAGCGCAGGTGCCAGGTAAGAGCTGATCAGGACTGGGCCTCCCTTGGGCTGGTGGGGTGGCCAGGAGAGACCACAGCTGTAAGGACCCTCCTGGGCAGGCCCCCCACCCTCCAATCCCTGGCTCAACCCTGAGTTTTCCCATGCAGATCTGGGCCCCAAGGCCAGCCTTGGCCCGGTTGGTGATGGGATCTTCGCCATTCATATCAAGCCAATCTTGGGGCCTGGGCCTAGAGGCCGGAGGTTAAAGGCTCAGATTAGGTCACTTCTTTGATGTGGTAGAGGGTAATGGGTATTTAATGAGTTAATCCAAAGTGCTGTAATCCCAGTACTTTGGGAGGCTGAGGTGGGCGGATCACTTGAGGTCAGGAGTTGAGACCAGCCTGGCCAACATGTCGAAACCCCGTCTGTACTAAAAATAGAAAAATTAGCGTGGCGTGGTGGCGCGCGCCTGTAGTCCCAGGTACTTGGGAGTCTGAGGCAGAGAATCACTTGAACCTGGGAGGTGGAGGTTGCAGCTGAGCTGAGATAGCACCGTTGCACTCCAGCCTGGACAACAGAGTGAGACTGTCTCAAAAAACAAACAAACAAACAAAAAAACCCACTACCACCAACAAAAACACAATAGATGGGGAAACCAAGGCTGGGGCAGGAAGGATTGGGTTAGGGTATTAATCTAAGGTGAGACGTGGTCCTGGGTCTACTCAGATGGGGAGGTTGGCGGGGTGGGGAGCTTGAAAGGGTCTTGAAGGCAGAGCGTGGGTGACTGACTCCTCAGGTAGGCCCGGCCTGCTCTCTGCTGTAGACCCTGGACAGCGTAGCCCACTCTGGTGGCTAGGGGCTTCTTCCTATCTGGCGCCTGAGGATTCTGGGAATGCCTGCTGGGTAAGGGGGCTGTTGGGACAGTGGCTCAAGGCAAGGCTCCGTGCAGCTCACAGCGCAGCTCAACAGTGAGCTGAGGTTCCACTGTCGTTCTCACTTTGCGGGGCGTGGAGGTACCGGGGTCTCCACGGGAGCACAGAGCAGGAGACTGCCTTTTCGAGGGGTAGGGAAAGGGGGGAAAAGCAAACAAGGGCTGGAGCTGCTTTCCTAGGGAAATGCCATTTGCATAGACACCCAAGGCAGCCGGAAGTTCTGGACACAGTTCTTTTAATGCCACCTTAACACGCACAGTGCTGGCAGTCTATACAATGTAAAACATCCCATCTGTGAAATTTTATTTTTTCTTCTTGAGTCAGAATCTAGCTCTGCCTCCCAGATTCAAGTTGGGATTCCAGGCATGCGCCACCACACCTGGCTCATTTTGTATTTTTATTAGAGGCGGGGTTTTACCATGTTGGCCAGGCTGGTCTCAAACTCCTGACCTCAGGTGACCCACCCACCTCAGCCTCTCAAAGTGCTGGGATTACAGGCGTGAGCCACCGCACCCAGCCCATCCATCTCCCTTGAATACTGAAAGCAAGTTGTGATCACATACTTGTGCCTAGGCCTGTGGGAGGGCGGCCCTGTGGGTCCTGCCTGCTGTCAGTTCTCCCTCGTGTGGGGGGCAGGGAGACTTGGAGCTCTGTCCCTTCTTGGCTCAGTCACGAACTTCTCTAAGCCTCAGTGTCCTGTGTGAACAAACAGTTCAGTGAGATAGTGGGAGGGCAGAGTGTTCTATCAGCAGGCATGGGGAATTGAAAATTAAGAACACCCAGGGTATTATGGTAAGAAAATAATGAGTTGAAGCATAAAGGTAATGGTTAGTGCCAGCTTCCTCCCAGCGTGCCAGGCCCTGTTCAAAGTACATGAAGGAGTTCCTTATTTCATCTTCCCAATAGCCCAGGGCAGGGCTCTCAGACCATGAAACCCATTTCACAGATGAAGAAACTGACACACTGGTGCTAACTGCCAGAGCTGGGCTTTGAACTAGGCCATTAGATTCCCATGCCACAGTCATCGTCATTATCATCGTCTAGATCGAAGACTGTTTGGTACACTGTGGGGTAAATGTGGGGTACATGATAGTGAATTGGGTCGCAGAACCCTTCTCTGCCATCAGGATGAAACATTTATTGACGTGGGAATTCGCAGTGATCACAGTTAGGAAGGCCTTTGGTGGCAAAGAATAAGAAACTCAATGAATGGCGATGAGGACACATTTGGGTTCATTTTTCTTACAAACAGTTGGAGGAGGCAGCTCGGCAACACCCTGAGGCCTGGGCGCTCTGCCTCCCCACTCTGCTCTTGCTGGCCAGCCGCTGCAGCTCCATCTTTGAAGGGGCTGCCCTGGCTGTGTCAGCTCCCTGGCATCCAACTCCTGCCTCCAGCCTCTGAGCCCTCATTGACCAGAACTGGGTTACACGGTTGCCACCAGCTGCAAGGGATGCTGGGAAGCTGAGGGAGAGGAGGGCCGCGGTTGGCTTAGATGAATGACGATGCAGGACCACCCCGAAGAAAACTGGGGTTCTATCAGCAAGGAGCCAGGTGGAATGGATATTGGAGAGGTAAATAGCGTTTGCCAGTAAAGAAGACTGTAAAACACTGTGTATGGGGTGATCCCATTTGTGAAGAAGGATGTGTGATGCGCACATGTGTTTAGGAAAAACACTAGAAGAATTAGCGATGGTCTCACTGGGAATGGGGATTGTGATACGTTTTTCTCAGGCTGCTTCTCTACCTGTCTTCTCAAGAGAAATAGCAGACACCAAAGAACAGGTGTGGCCTTCTGTTAAGTGGTGCAGAGGAATTGCCTTGCCTGTGCAGCCTCGCCTCTGTCCCCTGTGCTGACAGCAGGTGCCTGGGTTTTCTTGAGGTCTGGTGTCAGAGAACTTCTAATATTTATTTATACTCTGATGTTGTTTCACAAAGAAGAAAAAGGCTGGGCACGGTTAGTTCACGTCTGTAATCCCAGCACTTTGGGAGGCCGAGGTGGGTTGCATCACTTTGAGGTCAGGGGTTCAAGACCAGCCTGGCCAACATGGTGAAACCCCCGTCTTTACTAAAAACACAAAATAATTAGCCAGGCGTAGTGGTGCATGCCTATAGTCCCAGCTACGCAGGAGGCTGAGGCAGGAGAATCGCTTGAACCCAGGAGGCAGAGATTGCAGTGAGCCAAGATTGTGTCACTGCGCTCCAGCCTGGGGGACAGAGCAAGGCTCAGTATCCAAAAACAAAGAAAGAAAGAAAGGGCCCTTATGAATCATCTTCAAGTCCCTCCCTTCCAAGAACAGAGATGCTGGGCGATTTGCCCAGAGGCACACAGCATGTAGCGGGATTCATGCCTGCAGGAGCTGGGGCTGGGGGATATTGTCAGCTTTAGCGGATCAAAAGAGCGGGTGAGTAGGGCTATGCAATCTGGCGGTTACCCTGTGAGAGAGCCCCCAGACTGCTCAGTTCTGAGGGGTCCAGCCATATGCTGTCTTTTTGCCCCAAAGGAGAAATGTCTGGAGTAAGACCCATCTCCAGAGACACCTTGATGGAGACCCTCCTGTATGAGCAGCTCCTGGAACCCCTAACCATGGAGGTTCTTGGTGTCACTGACCCTGAAGAGGACCTGGACCCTATGGAGGACTTCGATCCTTTGGAGTGTATGGAGGACAGGTAGGTCCCCATGGCCTGCCCCACCCCATGCCTGAGAGTGACTTCAGGGGGGGGCCGGATGAGCAGAGCTTCTGTGACTGGGGGAGCACTGCAGATGCCCCCCAGGCCGGGCCCCTGAAAGGAAGATTACCCAGATGTGGGCATGGAGGCTTCTGCCCTGGGATTGGCTTCGCTTTGCTGTCCCCTCTCCCCTGACACCAGCTCACAGACCCCTGGACAGCCACCATGTTCACAGTCCCAAGATGGACCTGGGGCCACTGGCTGTCAAAATGGCACAGTGTTTGGGCCTCAGGGAGCTAGACAGGCCAGGCCCTTATTGACCTGCTGAGTATATCAAGGCCTCTTGAAGGAGGTGGCTCTGTTGCCAGAAAGGGGACCCGATCCAGATCCCAAAAGAGGGTTCTTGGATCTCAAGCAAGAAAGAATTTGGGCCACATGCAGTGGCTCGCACCTGTAATCCCAGCACTTTGGGAGGCTGAGGCAGGTGAATCACTTGAGGTCAGGAGTTCTAGACCAGCCTGGTCAACATGGCAAAACCCCATCTCTACTAAAAATACAAAAAGTAGCTGGGGCTGGGCGTGGTGGCTCACACCTATAATCCCAGCAGTTTGGGAGACTGAGTCGGACGGATCACGAGGTCAGGAGATCGAGACCATCCTGGCTAACATGGTGAAACCCTGTCTCTACTAAAAAATACAAACAATTAGCCGGGCGTGGTGGCAGGCGCCTGTAGTCCCAGCTACTGGGGAGGCTGAGGCAGGAGAATGGCGTGAACCTGGGAGGCGGAGCTTGCAGTGAGCCGAGATTGTACCAATGCACCTCCAGCCTGGGCAGCAGAGCGAGACTGCATCTCAAAAAAAAAAAAAAAAAAAAGTAGCTTGGCCTGGTGGCACATGTCTGTAGTCCCAGCTAGTCGAGAGGCTGAGGCAGGAGAATATCTTGAACCCAGGAGGCAGAGGTTGCAGTGACCCAAGATTGCACCAATGTACTCCAGCCTGGACAACAGAGTGAGACTCCATCTCAAAAAAAGAAAAGCTGCTCTATAGGCAGAGCAGGTGCATGTGCTGCTCGACTGAATATGCTTATAGTTGTTTATTGATTATATGCTAAACAAGGGGTGGATTATTCAGGAGTTTCCGGGTAAGGGGTGGGCAGTTCCCGGAACTGAGGATTCCTCCTCCTTTTAGACCATAGAGGGCAACTTCCTGACGTTGCCGTGGCATTTGTAAACTCGTGGCACTGGTGGGAGTGACTCCTAGCATGCTAATAGAGTTGGTGCACAGTGAATAGCGAGGATGACTGGAGGTCACTTTTGTGGCCATCTTGGCTTTGGTGGACTTTGGCTGGCATCTTTGCTGAATCCTGTTTCATCAGCAGGGTCTTTGTAACCTGTATCTTATGCTGACTTCCTATCTCATCCTGTGACTGTGACTTAGAATTCCTAGCCTCCTGGGAATGCAACCCAGTAGGTCTCAGCCTTTTGTTACCCAGCCACTATTCAAGATGGAGCTGCTCTGGTTCAGTTGCCTCTGACGGCTCTCATTTTAGAAAACCAGAACCGGGCTGGGCGCTATGGCTGATGCCTGTAATCCCAGCACTTTGGGAGGCTGAGGTGGGTGGATCACCTGAGGTTGGGAGTTCGAGACCAGCCTGGCCAACATGGTGAAATCCCATCTCTACTAAAAATACAAAAATTACCCGGGTATGGGGGTCGGGCGCCAATAGTCCCAGCTACTTAGGAGGCTGAGGCAGGAAAGTCACTTGAACCCGGGAGGCGGAGGTTGTACTGAGCCCTGAGATTGCACCACCGCACTCCAGCCTGGACAACAGAGTGAGACTCCATCTCACAAAGAGAGAAGAAGAAAAGAAAGAGAAAGAAAACCAGAACCTATGGAAGAGGCTGAGGAGGCCATGCAGTTCCTGGCCCCAGCTTCAAAGAATTACTGAGGCATGAAGGGATCTTCCTAGGACTGACAAGGCCCCTGGAGGCAAAAGGATTTGCCTGGGGTTTCAGGGGCCAAGGTCCAGTAGGACCTGACCCTTGCACTCTGCCAGCTGCTCCCAGCTATGTCCAGGCACACCCGGCCTTCCCAGCGGCAGGAAGGACACGCACTTCTTTTCTTTTTTTTGAGACGGAGTCTCTGTCGCCCAGGCTGGAGTGCAGTGGCGCGATCTCTGCTCGCCACAAGCTCCGCCTCTCTGGTTCCCGCCATTCTCCTGCCTCAGCCTCCTGAGTAGCTGGGACTACAGGTGCCCGCCACTACATCCGGCTAATTTTTTGTACTTTTAGTAGAGATGGGGTTTCATCATGTTAGCCAGATGGTCTCGATCTCCTGACCTCGTGATCTGCCTGCCTCGGCCTCCCAAAAGGTGCCGGGATTACAGGCGTGAGCCACCACACCCGGCCGCCCGGCTAATTTTTATTTGGTATTTTTAGTAGAGACGGGGTTTCACCATGTTGGCCAGGCTGGTCTTGAACTCCTGACCTCAGGCAATCCACTCACCTTGGCCCCACAAAGTGTTGGGATTACAGGCGTGAGCCACCACGCCCGGCCAAGACTGGCACTTTCATTCTTCCCCTGGTACAGATGAGGGATGTGAAGGCCCAGGAGCAGCTGACCTCAGTAGTTTCTACCCTGAGCCTGGAAGAGAATGATCAGGCCTGACCTGAGCTGTTGCTTTCTGCTGGGGAATCCTGGCTTTGATGTGGCGCTTCCCACAGGCCAGGGACCAGCTCCAGGTTCCACAGGATTCTTTTCTGCTGTCAGCCTCAGGATTTTTAGTCATTAAGGTCCTGGACACGGATTGGGCTGGCTGGGATTTTAGAACTGGAGGGACTTGTCCATTAATGGACAAGGATGGATGGACAGTGTTTTCCATCCTGGGGCAGTGTTTGCCTGAGGTTCCCCAGGGTGACAGGAGGTAGGACCACAGCCCCCAACCCTGATTGCCAGCCCACCCCTGTACACCTCCCACCTGCATCCCCTTCAAGTAGGGAGCGTAGGCCCAGGGCATTAGCAGGTCAGGTGGGTGGGGCCAGGGCCCTGGCCCGGCCTCAGCTCAGGGCCCCTAGGAGTCCCACCTCCCTGGGAATTCCTCCGCTGTAGTCACTGGGATGGAATGCACACAGGTCCCTGGTGGAGGTCCAGACCAGCAAGCTGGGAGGGTGGGGAGTGTCTCAGTCTTTTTGTGGGAGTGGATGTGGATGGGGTGTAGGATCAAGGATGTGGCTTAGTTGGGGGGGCCACCAGGGGCTTCTTAGTCCCCCCATTCTGAGAGTGGTGGTGCCAACAAGGCTGGTTTCAGGATTGGGAACCAGGACACAGGTCTTAGAGCCCCCTCACCTCCCACAAAGGAAGGTAAGCTGCAACCCCTGTGGGAAGCCAGCCTCAGCCATCCAGGGCGCTCAGCACTCCCCAGACCTGCCTGTTCCCCTTGTCCACCGTTTCCACCAAAGCCCACAGGTGGGCCTGCCCCAGGATTCTTCAGGGAAGTTCAGAGACCGAGTTCTGGATGTTCAGGCATCCCTGGGTGCACGGGCAGGCTGCCTCAGGAGACTCACCTGCTGCTGACGCTAGTGGGCAGTCACGGGCACAAGAAGGCCTGGGACTCACCACGCAGGCAGTGCTGCTCCCTGGTGTCTCTGGCACCTCTGGGGCCACCCACGGATGGGACCTCGCGGGTATCTCTGAATCCAAGTGGGAGCTGGAGGAGGGATGCAGGGAGGCCCGCTCAATGCCTGCCCCGAATCTGACACCATCTTTTATCCTCTGGGCCACTCCCAGCCACACACAATCCATTGGCTGGGTGGGTCCAGGTACATGTGGCTTCCACAGCACAGCCACACCCCGACTCCTATGTGTGCTCCCTGCAGTGACATGTTGGCCCTGCGGCTGGCCTGCATCGGGGACGAGATGGATGTGAGCCTCAGGGCCCCGCGCCTGGCCCAGCTCTCTGAGGTGGCCATGCACAGGTAACCGGCCTGTGCCCTGCCCAGGCCTCTATACCTGGGGAGGGGCCCTGGGCGGTGGGTAAAGGCCCTGAGTGCAGCATAGGGCTGGGCCCTGAGGAAGCCCTGTGGGGAATGTATCCTGACACTCTGGGGCTGTACTGAAACCCTTTGCTGCTTCCCGCACCTCCCTGGGAGCCCCCAGCTCCTGGCACTGGCCCCCTGCCACCTGTCCCTGGCATTCCTGGGCAACAGACAAAGCAGAGCCCAGGGCCCTTCTCTCGCCATCCTCATCAAGCCCAGATGGTACATTTCCACCATGGTCTTTAAAGGAGGTGCAATGTAAGCTCGGATCCTAGACCCTGAGGGCTGGGCCTCTCAGCTAGTCTCCGGTGGGGGAACAGAGTGGGCAGTGGCTTGCCAGGGCCCTGTAGAATGGGGGTTTATTTTCTATGTGGCCAGCTCCGGAAGACAGGGACACTGGCAGGCGGCTGGCTGGGGAAGGAAGCAGGAAATCAGAATGAATTTCACCACAAACAGGCCCCTGCAGGTGAAGGTGCCCATGGAAAGGGCCCCGCGTGGCTGTGGGGTGGGAGGGCACAGGCCCCTGCTCCCCACAGCTGTGATGGTGTCATCTAAGTACAGGCTGTCCCTACCTGTTCCTGCAGTAATGGCTTTGTCCCCCCATCCTCTTTGTCTGTAGCCTGGGTCTGGCTTTCATCTACGACCAGATGGACGACATCAGGGATGTTCTTAGAAGTTTCATGGATGGTTTCACCACCCTTAGGGAGAACATAATGAGGTTCTGGAGATCCCCGAATCCCAGGTCCTGGGTAAGAGCCTTAGAGATTCCTGACCCTGATTTGCTCTGCGGCCAGTGGGGGCTGTCAGAGCTGCTCCTCAGGGCGCCACAGTCCCCATCACTCCCTGTCATCTGCTGTGTCATCATTGTCCACATCCGCCTGGTCCCATAGGCTTCTGAGTTTGGGATTCCTGGTTATGAGTGCACAAACCAGTGCGTGGTCCTGGGTCTCCCTCTGGCCCGAGAGCCTTCACCTGGCAGACAGGATTCTCGTCTCCTCGCCAGGGCAGAGGCCTCCCTGAGCAGCCGTCCTGGCAGCCTGGTGCCACTCTGCACTGCCCACCACCAGGGCAGCTAACCGCCCTGACCTGTGTCCACCCTTTGCCTGTGTCCCACAGACTGGCAGCCGCTGGCCTCTTTGGCCATGTCCTCAGGGCCACTTTCCCCCTCTCCTGAACTCCTTCCTTCTCTGGTTCCCTCGAGCTGCTTCCCAGTCCCCACCTCCCTGGGCTTCCCCTTGGAACTCTGCTGTCACCCCGTCTGGCCTCATTGCTGGGGCCTGCTCCGAGCCTGACTCCTCTGTTTTGCTCCCGCAGGTGTCCCGTGAACAGGTGCTGCTGGTGCTGCTGCTGCTGCTGGCACTGCTGCTGGCGCTGCTCAGCGGGGGCCTGCACCTGCTGCTCAAGTGAGGCCCCAGCGGCTCAGGGCAGGGCTGGCCCCACCCCTGTGACCACTGCCCTGGAGGTGGCGGCCTGCTGCTGTTGTCTTTTTAACTGTTTTCTCATTATGCCTTTTTATATTTAAACTCTGAGATAGTGCTGGAACACTGCTGAGGTTTTATACTCAGGTTTTTTGTGTTTTTTTAAATTCCAGTTTTCGTTTTTTCTAAGAGATGAATTCCTATGGCTCCGAACTTGTTGCCGGTTAACTGTGGCTTGTGCCCAGGAAGAGCCATTCACTCCTGCCCCCGCCCACACGGCAGTTAGCAGGGGGAGTGCTGGCCACACCCCTGTGTGACGTGTGATGCCCTTGGCAAAGAATCTACCGGAATAGATTCCAAGGAGCAGGAGTGCTCAATAAAATGTTGGTTTCCAACAGACTCTGGTCCTCTCTGGGGGTTGGCAGTACCTGCACAGGCTTCCTCTTGCCCCAGGGAGGCGCACCGTGTTGGTGGGGAGGGCAGGGCCTGTGTGTTCCTAATCAGATCCTTCCCTGCAGCCGGGGACCACAAATGCCGTCTTGGTTTGGCCCGACGGTTTGCCTTCTCCCTTGTCCTGGTCTGTGGCGTAAAATCCACTGTTGGGGGTTACTTCCTTTGGGCTTTCAGTTCCTGTTTAGGGGATGCCTGTCTCTCCCTGCACAGACTTCCCGCCAGAAGGACGCAGCCGTGGCTGTTCTACCAGAACAGAGCCCCTCACTCTCTGGCACACAGTAGGCACTCAATACATATGTCTTGGGTATGTCAACAAATGTGGGACTCTGTTTCCCAGCTGTCAAGTGAGGGGGTGAACAAAACTGCCAAGGCCAATTGGGTTCTACAACCTTTCAGATTTGTGACCAAGGAGCCCTGGGGGGCAGGCTGGCGGTGGAGGAGGGGCTCCCCTAGCACTGACCCAACTTGAGGCCACACCAGCATGTCCCCAGCATCCACAGAGCAGTGCAGCCTGCAGCAGCCAGTACGCCCCTTCCCACTGAGAGGGCACACCCGCCCATGGTGCAGGGCTGGCAGAGGCGGGGCCAGGCTTCCAGCTTCCCCACACACCAGCCCCGTGGCATCATCCTTCCCAACATCCAAACGTTTTTCCAAGGGGGAGAAATGGACTGGGTCATGTAAAGAAATACTCATTTTTAGGGCTTTTTATGTGGCCTTCAAAGCACGTTGCAAATAAATCCCTTTCACTCCTCAGAGGAGGAGCCATTAGGAAGGGAGGGTGTGGCAGGTGCAGCCTACAGCCTCTCCTCAGGAGGGCAGAGGGCGTTATCCCATTTGAGCCACCTGCAGTCATCTTGGGGGCTCCTCAGGGTCCAGGTCCACAGGTTCGAGGGTCTGCAGCACATTCACGGCGCTGTAGGACTTCCAGGCCTGCATGTTACAGCTTTTCAGGATGGCTCCCAGCTGCCTGCCGGGGCCTACTTCAAAAGTTTGGGGGAACTCTCTGCCCTTTTTCCTTTCATATATGGCATGCATCGTCTGCTCCCACTTCACCGGGGAGACCACCTGCTGAGCCAGCAGCTTCTGGATGTGGCTGGGATGCATGTATCTATGCCCGTGGACATTGGAGTAGACAGAAACCAGAGGCTTCTTAATGTCAATTGCCTTTAAAACTTGCGTCAGGGGCTCCACAGCTGGCTCCATGAGGCGGGTGTGGAATGCACCACTAACCGGTAACATCCTGGCGCGTCTGAAATGAAACTTAGAGGAATTCTTCTGGAGAAACCGTAGAGCCTGGGGAAGGAAGGAAGTTTCAGCCGGGCAATGTCCCAGAAATCCGCCTTTAGGGATCTGACCATCCACACGGCCAAACTGGGAGGGTGACCACAAAGAGACCCACAGCTGTTAGATGTGGACATGTGACCTGTCTGTCCCAGCACCATCCCCAGGCAATTCACTTAACATCCTGGAATCTCTTCTGTCTCATCCCTCAAATAAGCACAATTCCATCTACTTCACAACGCTGCCAGGAAGAGCAAACCCTACAAGGCACGCAACAGTGTCTGGTAAAGGAAAAAGCACTATCTAAGAAGTGTTAGTTCTCAGAATTCTATCACTCCTTTCATAATTTTTGACCAGTCTGTTTGCTTTTTATTCCATCATCTTCAAAATAAAAATTCAGAACTAAAATTCAAGCCCCATTTCACAAAGCTGGGTCTGGGATATTGTCACCTTCATCTGGGGTTTCTCTGGAGGAGAAAAGAGCTCTCCTCTTGATGCCAAAAACCTCCCCGGAGGCATCTGAGCTTAGAAGGGGACTCGGGCGAGCCAATAGCTCCAAACCCTTGCAACAGTTAGCAAGCAACAGAACTTGCAAAGGTCTTTAAAATAGCAGATATTCTTTTAATTTTTATTTTTTATTTTTTTTGAGACAGAGTCTCACTCTGTCGCCCAGGCTGGAGTGCAGTGGCCGGATCTCAGCTCACTGCAAGCTCCGCCTCCCGGGTTTGCGCCATTCTCCTGCCTCAGCCTCCCGAGTAGCTGGGACTACAGGCGCCCACCACCTTGCCCGGCTTTTTGTATTTTTTAGTAGAGACGGGGTTTCACTGTGTTAGCCAGGATGGTCTTGATCTCCTGACCTCGTGATCCGCCCGTCTCGGCCTCCCAAAGTGCTGGGATTACAGGCTTGAACCACCGCGCCTGGCCTAATTTTTATTTTTTTTAATTATTATTTTTTGAGATGGAGTCTTGTTCTGTCACCCAGGCTGGAGTGCAAAGGTGTGATCTTGGCTCACTGCAACCTGAACCTGCTTGAACTCACAGGTTCAAGCAATGCTCCTGCCTCAGCCTCCCAAGTAGCTGGGACTCTTAAGCGTGCACCACCAAGCCTGGCTAATTTTAGTAGAGATGGAGTTTCACCATGTTGGCCAGGCTGGTCTTGAACTCCTGGCCTCAAGTCATCTACCCACTTTAGTCTGTCAGTGTTCCCTTGAGACTGCTCCCATAGCCTGAGTCCTGGGCTGAAGACACCCAGCAGAACTCAGCCTGGTGAGCACAGACCAGGAGTGGGACCTGTGCTTGTGTGCTGTGACCACTGAAATGTGGGCTACTTGTCACTGCAGCAAAACCTGGTTTGTACTGACTCACCCATGCTTCCCCTCCACTATCACCCTCCATCCGGCTTCATCCCACTGAGGGCTGGATTGCAGGAACCAGGAGCCTCTTTGGTCTGGGCCTTCTGGACTCTGTAGCCCAAGCCCCTCCCTCCACACCTAGATTGTCTGAGTGACTGGCAGGTATGGGGATGGCTACTCAGTAGCACATCCTGGAGCATCTGTGGTCTCAAAGTGCTTTCCGTGTAAGGTCTCTGGACTCTGGCTCAACAGTTGAGCCCTCTCAAGTCCCAGGCTAGGGCCACAGGGGTCAAGGTCACCATCACAGGGGCCAGCAGGCTCCTCTCCAATGGCCAGTCCTTGGCCCAGGCGTTGGGCGAGCAGGGCCCAGGAGCCTTTTCACATCAGTTGTTGGAAAGGGGCTTCCCCACTGAGGAGTCACCCCTGCCCTCACCTGAGCTCTTTGCTGTGGCACTACCAAGAATACCAAAGGACAGCTGGGCACAGTGGCTCACGCCTATAATCCCAGCACTTTGGAAGGCTGAGGTGGGCAGATCACCTGAGCTCAGGAGTTCAAGACCAGCCTGGCCAACATGGTGAAATCGTCTCTACTAAAAGTACAAAAATTAGCTGGGCATGGTGGCGTGCGCCTGTAGTCCCAGCTACAGGAGAATCACTTGAACCTGGGAGGTGGAGGTTGCAGTGAGCCAAGATCGTGCCACTGTACTGTAGCCTGGATGACAGAGTAAGACATTGTCTCAAAAAAACAAAAAAAAAAGTACCAAAAGGACAAACCTAGGAGTTGTCACCTAGACTGGGTGCACCTGTCTGGGAGCCTGTTGGGGAGACTCCTGCCCTGACTGGGAGGTCCTTCCTGAGTCACTTCTGGGCTTCCTTCCACGGCTGCTACAGGGAATGCATAACGAGCTCCATGACTGACCTGGGGCCACCGTACCTGACTTGCCTGCCACCTCAGAACAGTCACAGGAGGCTCCCACCAACTTCCACTACTTCAGAGGAGTCAGTCGGGAACGCCTGGCATACAGTGAGCCCTCGAAGGGGAAGGGGAGTCAAGCACAGTCAAGTGGAGGAAACAGACTCCAGAGTGAGACGGGCTCAGGCTACCATCCCCAAGCACTCGCCTCTCTCTGCCTCAGCATTCTGGTGTGGAAAATGTGATTAAGAAACCCTTCCTTTAGCTGGGTGTGGTGGCCTGTGTCTGTAGTCCCAGCTACTTGGGAGACTGAGGTGGGGGGATCACTTGAGCCCAAGAGGTCCAGGCTGCAGTGAGCCATGATGGTGCCACTGTACTCCAGCCTAGGCAACAAAGTGAGACCCTGTCTCAAAAAAAAAAAAGAAGCGCTTCCTTCCATATAGCACAGGATGGGCTGTGAGGAACACGAAGTAAGACAGAAATGCCTGGTCTGGGCAGCAGCCCCTCACACGGGCTGCAATCTGCGCTCACTCCGCATTCCCCGAGCCGGGCACTCAGCACCCACTGCTCTTTCCGTAGGGGGCTCCTGCCGCTCTGCTCAGGATGCCCCACTGCTGGTGAATGCGCGCCCATCCTCCAGCTGCTGCCTCCAGGGGTTGCTCTTAGGCCCATCAGTAGTCAGCCAGACCCTCACTGCGCCCCTCAGCCTGGAGTCATCCATTCACAGGGGTTCTTCCTTTGATGCTAGGAACCCTGGCTAATCAGTCTGTGCGTCCCCAGCGCTTGATAAATGTTTGGGGAAGTAGCAAATGGAAGGAAAGACGGTGGAAAGGAAATGGACTCCAGTGCAAAAACAGACACCTAAAAAAAGCAGGGCAGGCAGAGCGATCTAGCAGAAAACAGATCTCTTGGTTGGGCGCGGTGGCTCACGCCTGTAATCCCAGCACTTTGGGAGGCCGAGACGGGCGGATCACGAGGACAGGAGATCGAGACCATCCTGGCTAACGTGGTGAAACCCCGTCTCTACTAAAAATACAAAAATTAGCCGGGCGCGGTGGCAGGCGCCTGTAGTCCCAGCTACACTGGAGGCTGAGGCAGGAGACTGGCGTGAACCCGGGAGGTGGAGCTTGCAGTGAGTGGAGATCGCGCCACTGCACTCCAGCCTGGGCGACAGAGAGAGACTCCATCTCAAAAAAAAAAAAAAGAAAAGAAAACAGATCTCTTTTCTCTAAGGAAGCAACCAGATCAGAGGCTCCTCAAAAGCCCAGAATGTACTACGGGAAGGCCCTGGAGATCACCTGGCCCTGCCCCTTTACATGGGCTGGCTGGTTGGTTCCAGACCCCATTCTACACATGGTGGAGCAGGACAGCATTCTTGCTCCTGCCCGCTTTGCAGCACTCAGTCCACCTCACTGCGGTGGCACCAAAATACTTCCTGAAGAGCAGGCTGGACACAGCACCCGCCACACTGCTGGGCCTCACGGGTGTGGAGCAGTTCCAACCCTGTGTACTCGACTGGGGTTTATGAAGGCGGCTCCCATCAACACCCACCTCTCGGTGTCCTGAAATCACTCTGCAATCTGGAAAGAGGTAGTTGGACACTTCACATACAGGGTTCTCCATGCCTAGAGACTTGCAGTGTTCCCGGGCTTCCAAACAGGCAAAGTTGAACTCGGACTGACGCTGGCCGAGGACAGACAGCATCCCACTGGGGACAGCTTCTGAAGCTTCCTGCATGGCCTCAGCTCGGATTTTCACCGCATACAAACCTGTCCAGAGAGAAGTGCATTTGGAAAAATGAGGGCACAGAATGAAGGAGAAAAGGCCAGGCCTGAAAAACAAAGGTCAAGCTCCACTCTGCACTAGAGACAGTGACACTGGTGTCTGCCGCCGGCCCACAGGGCCACAGTTCTATATATCTCCATCGACTACACAGGCGCTCACCACCAAAAGTACGCTGCTGTGCTTGGCACTATGCAACCTAACCCAAGGAGCTTCCTGCCATAAAGCTGGTTTGGAGTAGGACAGTGGTGCTCAACAGGCTGGGGGCAGTGTCCAGAGACATTTTCTGGTTGTGCTGACTAGGGGAGCGTGCCACTGACATCTAGTGGGTAGAGGCCAGGGATGCTGCTCAATGTGCTGCACTGCACAGGACAGCTCCCCTTACCCTCCACAAAACAAATGACCTGGCCCAACAGCACCACTTAAAAAAAAAAAAATAGTGCCACTATTGAGAAACCCCAGTGAAAGGTAAAGAGGAACCGGGTGGAAGCAGCCCCATTGCCTTAGCCAAGTCACCACCTCCTTGAGGTTCAAATTTTTAGTTAGTAAAATGAGGATAATAGTATCTAATCTGCCTGGGCTGTTGTGAAAGCCGGGAATGATTATTAGTTAGGTTATCAAGAGAGGTCAAGCCGGGCATGGTGGTTCACGCCTGTAATCCCAGCACTTGGAAGGCTGAGGCAGGAGGATTGCTTGAGCCCAAGGAGTTCGAGACCAGCCTTGGCAACACAGGGAGACCCTGTCCCTACAAAAAAATAATAAAAATTAGCCAGGCATAGTGGTGCGTGCCTGTAGTCCCAGATGCTTGGGAGGCTGAGACGGGAGGATCACTTGTGCCTGGCAGGTTGAGGCTGCAGCTGTAGTAAGCTATGATTGCTCCACTGCACACCAGCCTGGGTGACAGAGCAAGACCCTGTCTCAAAACAAGAACAACAAAAAAGAACCATCAGAGACATGGGCCACTGTACTACATGAATTTCAGTAATATAATTGTCCTAAGTCAAGTGTTACTGTCCCTGCTTAGAGCTAGAGAACCTGGCACAGCCAAGGCAGATGAACGAAAACCTACGACTCCTGGTTCAGTGTGGCTCAAGAGCGTGGAGAGAGGGCAGGCTGTGCCCAGGCAGGCAGTGCCAATGATAGTAACAGTGGCCTGAGGGCTGGTCACTGTGGCTCGCACCTGTAGTTCCAGCACTTTGGGAGGCCAAGGCAGGCAGATCACTTGAACTCAGGAGTTCGAGACCAGACTGGACAACTTGGTAAAACCCTGTCACTACCAAAAATACAAAAATGAGCTGGGCGTGGTGGTGTGTGCCTGTGGTCCCAGCTACTTGGGAGGCTGAGGTGGGAGGATTGCTGGGGCCCAAGAAGTCGAGGCTACAGTGAGCTGTGTTCATGCCACTGTATTCCAGCCTGGGTGACGGAGTGAGACCCTGTATCAAAAAACCCTACAAAGCCACACATAAGAATGGCCTGAAACTACCAGACCCTCAACACCCTGGTCCTGCTTCCTGGGCAGACAGAAGAGATGAGCAGACCAAAAAGAGATTAAGGGACCTGCACAGCATTTCAGAGGTCAACAGAGAGGCCTAAGGAGCAAATTCTGACAGATCTTCGTTCACTTAGCACTTCTATGTACTGGACTTTTAGCTCCCTTACACAAGAACTGTAGGACAAATACATAAAGAGCCTGTGACATCAGGTACTTGGAGGCTAAGGCTTGAGACCAGGAGTTAGAGGCTGCAGTGAGCTATGACTGCATCATTGCACTCAAGCTGGAAGACAGAGCAAAACCCTGTCTCTTAAAAAAACAAATGAACAAGAGCCTGTGACAAGAAGTAGAAGAAAACATACAAGAAAACGGGGGAGAGCACGTAGAAGTCCTCCCACAGAGACATTCAATAACTAAGTAAAATGTCAAGGGAAAAAATTAGGCCAGGCACAGCAGCTCACACCTGTAAGTAATCCCAGCACTGCAAGAGGCTGAAGCTGGAGGAGCACTTGAGTCAGGAGTTCCAGACCAGCCCTGGCAACACAGCGAGACCCCATTTCTACAAAAAATTTTAAAATTAGCTGGGCATGATGGTGTGAGCCTGTAGTCCCCAGTTAGTCTGGAGACTGAGGCGGGAGGATCACCTGAGGCCAAGAGGCTGAGGCTGCAGTGAACTATGACTGCACCACTGCACTGTAGCTGGGGTGACAGAGCAAGATGCAGTCTCAAAAAAAAAAAAAAAAAAAAAGAAAAGAAAAGAAAAAGAAAACACAAAATTGTAAATATGCTATAATTCCACACTTTTTTTTTTTGACACAGAGTCTCATTCTGTCACCCAAGCTGGAGGGCAGTGACACAATCTTGGCTCACTGCCACCTCTGCCTTCTGGGTTCAAGCGATTCTAGTGCCTCAGCCTCCCAAGTAGCTAAGATTACAGGTGCCCGCCACCACCACACCCAAATGATTTTTGAATTTTTAGTAGAGATGGGGTTTCACCATGTTGGTCAGGCTGGTCTCCAACTCCTGCCTTAGGTGACCCGCCCGCCTTGGCCTCCCAAAGTGCTGGGCTGGGATGATAGGAGTGGGCCACCACACCAGGCCTAATTCTGCACATTATGTACACATAAAATGATACATGTAATAAAATTATTTCATAAAATGTGAAATTATGAAACTTTCCTTAATAATGCTATAATGCTTTGGGAAAGAAAAGCACTACAGTGAAATTCACAGAAAATATAATTAACCACTTTAATTTGTATAATTCAGTGGTATTTGGGGTATTCATAATGTTGTGTAACCACCAACTGTCTCTAGTTTCAAACACTCCATGTCCACTATGTAGGCACTCTCCATTTCTCCCTCTCCAGTCCCAATAACCTCTCGTGTTTCTACACTAGATTCTTGTTGGTTTGTTTTAGACAGGGTCTTGCTCTGCCATCCATGCTGCAGTGCAGTGACACAATCACAGCTCACTGTAGCCTCAGACTCAGGGGCTCAAGTGATCTTCTTACCTCAGGCTCCTGAGTAGCTGGAATTACAGGTGCATGCCACCAAGCCCAGCTAACTTTTTTTTTTTTTTTGACAGGGTGTCACTCTGCCACCTAGGCTGGAGTACAGTGGCATGATCATAGCTCACTGCAGCTTTGACCTCCTGGGTTCAGGTGATCCTCCCAAGTACTCGAGCTGGGACTACAGGTGCCCACCACCATGCCTGGCTAATTTTTGTCTTTTTTTTTTTTTTTTTTTTTTTGAGACAGTCTTGCTCTGTCACCCAGGCTGCACTGCAATGGTGCGATCTCGGCTCACTGCAAGCTCCGCCTCCCGGGTTCATGCCATTCTCCTGCCTCAGCCTCCTGAGTAGCTGGGAATACAGGCGTCCACCACCACGCCCGGCTAATTTTTTGTGTTTTTAGTAGAGACGGGGTTTCACCATGTTAGCCAGGATGGTCTTGATCTCCCGACCTCGTGATTCACCCGCCTCGGCCTCCCAAAGTACTGGGATTACAGGCGTGAGCCACCACACCCGGCCAATTTTTATATTTTCAGTAGAGATGAAGTTTTCACCATGTTGCCCACACTGGTCTAAAACTCCTAGGCTCAAACATCTATCTGCCTCTGCCTCCCAAAGTGCTGGCATCACAGGTGTGAACCACCGCATCCAACGTAATTTTTGTTTTTTGTTGGGGGCAGAGATGAGGGTCTCACTATGTGGCCCAAGATGGTCTGGAACGCCTCAAGTGATCCTCCTGCCTTGGCCTCCCAAAGCGCTGGGATTACAGACATGAGCCATGGTTCCTGGCCAGCAAAAATCTTAAGAAGTAAAACTGATATGGCTCCAGATGCAGTATTTATTTACTCTTTAATTCAATGAACATCTACTGAGCACGCACTATCCGTGGCAGGTGCTGCGGGTATAAGTGCGCAGGATAGTGGGTGAGACAGTTCAGCAAGCAGATTTTGTGAGATTATAAAAATAAGGGAAATCCCTAACGAATCCTTCAGGCTTGAAAAGGAATCACAGCAAAATCCTGTCCTCATGCGCCAATGTCACCCGTCCATGTGCTCCCTTCCCATCACCTGAGTGGGTCCAGTATCATTTTTGGCAGTGTCCCTTATCCCTAATGAGCCCAAGACCACAGCCTGGCATAAAACCAAACTCCTTCCTGTACCTTCAGCAAATTCCATGGCTCCGGCAAACACTAGGGCTGCAAATTCTCCCACGCTGAATCCAGCGGCAGCAACACAGTTCTCAATCACCTGTGGGAACAGACGCAGAACGTGAGGCCTCATTCTCCCGGGGAGTCCAGTTCCAGGACCCTGCACTTGAGAGATGGCAGGGTGTTTGGCATCTCAGGAAGCCAGGCTCTACGAACTTGGTGCACCAGCTGGAAGAGGACACACAGAAGTGACGTTGACAACCACTGAGTCCTGCCCCTTTATTTAGGAGGAGCTTTCCTGGTTAGTTATAGTCCAGTCGACTCCATCCATGCGTCCATGGTCACACTGACACCAACCCAGGGCTCTGGATTCCCTTGCCGCGGCCCTGCAGCAGGCTCTCAGGCCATATCATTGTGTACAAGTTAAGTGCATGACTTTTTTTTTTTTTTTTTTTGAGGCGGAGTTTCGCTCTTGTTGCCCAGGCTGGAGTCTGATGGTACAATCCCGGCTTACTGCAACCTTCACCTCCCAGGTTCAAGGAATTCTCCCGCCTTAGCCTCATGAGTAGCTGGGATTATAGGCACCTGCCACCATGCCTGGCTAATTTTTGTATTTTTAGTAGAGACAGGGTTTCACCATATTGGCCAGGCTGGTCTCGAACTCCTGACCTCGTGATCCACCCGCCTCAGCCTCCTGAAGTGCTGGATTATAGGTGTGAACCACCTCACCCGGCCAAGAGCATGACTTTGAGTCAGAGACTAGGTTTCTTAGCTCGGGAGAGTTCCTAATCCCTCTGAGCTTTTTATCTCATCTGTGAAATGAGGAAAGAACAGGACCTACCCCAAAAGGCTGCTGAGAGAATTATGTGAATATAATGTTTATACAGTGCTTAGCACAGACCCAGCCTAGGGTAAGCAGTGAATGAATATTATGATGATGATTCAACAGGAACACGTAACTAATTCTTCTAATATCCCTGAGTCTGCATTCCTCAACCATCAAATAACAGTATTAACCTCATAAGGTGGTTGTGAAGGTGAAATAGGGTAAAGGATCTCAAGTGGTAGCTTAACATTTACCGTCTTATTAAATATTAATAACAATCAATCCACCACCTTCGAATGAAGTGACATTCTCAACTAATCTCAGTGTTCCTTCATTTAGGCCAGTGCAGTGGCTCATGCCTGTAATCCTACCACTTTGGGAGGCCGAGGTGGGTGAACCTGGGAGGTGGAGTTTGCAGTGAGCCCAGATCGAGCCACTGCACTCCAGCCTAGGCAACAAGAGCAAAACTCCTTCTCAAAAGAAAAAAAAAAAAAAAGCATGCCGTTTAGGCTGGTGCGGTGGCTCCCGCCTGTAATCCCAACAGTTTGGGAGGCTGAGGTGGGTGGATCACTTGAGGTCAAGAGTTTGAGACCAGCCTGGGCAACACGGAGAAACCCTGGTTCTACTAAAAATACAAAATTAGCTGGGCGTGGTGGCCCACACCTGTAATCTCAGTTACTCGGGAGGCTGAGGTATGATTATCACTTGGGCTCAGGAGGCAGTGGTCTGCAGTAAGTCAAGTTTGTGCCACTGCACTCCAGCCTGGGTAATAGAGCAAAACTGCATCTCAAAAAGAAAAAAAAAAGAAAGAAATTTAATCCTTTAAAAATCATTTAGTAATTCATTCAATGATTTAGGATCATTTAAAACCACAAACCGCCCTCCACTCCCACATCCCCTTTACCTGCTCTCTACTTCTTTCTGTAACACTTATCATTTTAACAGAGCATCCAATTTACCTAGTTATTGCATTTACTGTTTTCTTTTTTTTATTATTTAATTTTTGAGACGGAGTTTCGCTCTTGTTGCCCAGGCTGCAGTGCAATGGCAAGATCTGGGCTCACCGCAACCTCTGCCTCCCAGGTTCAAGTGATTTGTCTTCCTCAGCCTCCCGAGTAGCTGGGATTACAGGCACGTGCCACCACGCCCGGCTAATTTTGTATTTTTAGTAGGGACAGGATTTCCCCATGTTGGTCAGGCTGGTCTCGAACTCTCGACCTAAGGTAATCCGCCCGCCTCGGCCTCCCAAAGTGCTGGGATTACAGGCATGAGCCACCGGGCCCCTCCTCATGTACTGTTTACTATCTGTCTCCACTAAGATGTAAGGTCCCCTAGGGCAGGGATCGTTGTTTTGCTCAGGGCGCCTAAAACATTGCTTGGCATACATGGGAACTCTATAAAACTAGATCGAGGCCGGGCGCGGTGGCTCATGCCTGTAATCCCAGCACTTTGGGAGGCCGAGGCGGGTAGATCACGAGGTCAGGAGATCGAGACCATCCTGGCTAACACAGTGAAACCCCGTCTCTACTAAAGATACAAAAAATTAGCCGGGCGTGGTGGCGGGCGCCTGTAGTCCCAGTTACTCGGAAGGCTGAGGCAGGAGAATGGCGTGAACCCGGGAGGCGGAGCTTGCAGTGAGCCGAGATCTGGCCACTGCACTCCAGCCTGGGCGACAGAGCCAGACTCCGCCTCAAAAACAAACAAACAAAAACACCTCGATCGAATGAGTGAGACGTGGGAGCCCCCCGGAATGGCAGGCGGAAGCCCCTGGGAGGACCACCCTGGTGATGAGAGCTCAGGCAGAGCTCACCTTCCCCCTCCTGCCACGGGGCCTCCGGCCTCACCGAGGGCTGCAGGTGATGTAGTTTTTCCACAGCGGCCAGCGATGCCACGAAGATCGCGGGCTGGCAGTGCACGGTGCGGTCCAGGGTCTCCTGCGGCCCGTGCAGGCTCAGCTCCAGCAGGTCGTAGCCCAGTACTCGGCGGGCGGCGGCGTAGAGTTCGCGGACGCGCGGGTAGCCGAGCAGACCGCGGCCCATGCCCACCACCTGGCTGCCCTGGCCAGGGAAGAGCAGCACGGAGCACTGGCCCGGCATTCGCCGCTCCGTCGCCGCCGAGGGCGCCTCCTCCTCCGCCCCGGTCGCATCTCGCAGCAGCTCCGCTACATCCTGGGCGCCCGGCGGAGGCACCGGGAAGCTCGAGACGCCGCGGCGGCCGCTGGCGCCCAAGCCCCGGGCCCACGCTGTCCGCGCGACCCGAACGCTCATGGTCGGACACCTGCCCGCGCGCGTTACTGTGGCGACCGAGGCCCAACTGCGGCGGCGCGGCGCAGCGTGGTCCCTGACGCATCTCCTGCCGGGGCTCCCGGGGCATCTGGAGCGGGAAGAAAGGTTCCGCAGGGGTTGGTTCCGCCGCGGCTCCGAGGCCCTTCAGGCTGCGCTCTGGGGACCTGGAGGGACCCATGCGTTTACTTAAATATCCACAGCCAAGAACGGAACATGATGCCACACCACAATGGGTCCTCAACAGATATTTATGGAATAAATAACGCAACGCAATGTAATATTTACGCTTTCTACCTGACACATGAAGAGCACTTGAAACTCTTCCACATTGGTGGTTTTGTTGTTGTGTTTTTCTGAGACAGAGTCTCGCTCTGTCACTCAGACTGGAGTGCAGTGGCACGTTCTTTGCTCACTGCAACCGCCGCCTCCCAGGTTCAAGCGATTCTCCTGCTTCAGCCTCCCCAGTAGCTGGGATTACAGGCGCCCGCCACCACGCACGGCTAATGTTTGTATTTTTAGTAGGGACAGGGTTTCACCATGTTGATCAGGCTGGTCTCGAACTCCTGACCTCAGGTGATCCACCACGCCTCGGCCTCCCAAAGTGTTGGGATTACAAGCGTGAGCCACCACGCCCGGCCAGCAACCACATTTCTTGCATATGATTCTCCCAACCACAGGAGTTGGCATGGCCGACCATCCGTTGTCAGCTCCCAACTATGCAAGATAACAGCTCTCTTTTATGTTTTCTTACAAACCACAGAGGGCCTGGCACATAATAAGCATCCAATAGATCTTTATGCTATTGAACAAAGCCCTGAGTATGTTTCAGATATTAGCTTATTTAATTCCTCACAGCAACGCTGTGATGGATAGTTGCTCAGAGATTGAGTGACAGGTGGTTAGTGACAGAATAGGGGTTGGCAATTGGGGTTATCTAATGCTAACCTAAAAGTAACTCAAGAGACACAGGCTTGGCCAGGTGCAGTGGCTCACGCCTGTAATCTCAGCACTTTGGGAGGCCGAGGCAGATGGATCACTTGAGGTCAGGAGTTCAAGACCAGCCTGGCCAACATGGAGAAACCCGTCTCTACTAAAAATACAAAAATTAGCTGGGCGTGGTGGCAGGCACTTATAGTCCCAGCTACTCGGGAGGCTGAGGCAGGAGAATCGCCTAAACCTGGGCGGCAGAGGTTGCAGTGAGCCGAGACTGCGCTGCGCCATTGTACTCCAGCCTGGGCAACAAAAAAGAAACTCCATCTCAAAAAAAAAAAAAAAAAAAAAAAAAAAAAAAAAATATATATATATATATATATATATATGGAGGAGACTTTCAGGTTAAGACACATAGAGAGAGCACTGCCTCTGGAAGCCCATAAATCCACAACAAAGAGATATTTAAAGATATAAATATACAAGGACAGGAAGAACAGGAAAGGGGACCCCCAGCAGTAGAATCTCTGGAAGCTGGAAAGCAGATCGGCTGGTATTACCTGACTGGGCTGATCTCAGACAGCTAAATCCTTGCCAGGAGTGGGGAAGGCTGCGAGCCAGTCCTTACTCATACAACAGAATCCTCAAAAACTTAAGAATGGGCAGCAGCTGCTGCTGCTGCTACAGCTAAGGGTGAAAGAAGGCCAAAACAAAGAGGATTATTTGGAGGTGCCTTTGATAAACAGATCTTTAGGTCCCCTCCAGCTCCCAAGCCACTGGGTGATGTCCCTCCCCTACTTTAGGACCCATCTGGGGTTTCACGGGAGAGGGACAAACAAAGGGTCTCTGGGCCAGGTGCAGTGGCTCATGTCTATAATCTCAGCTACTCAGGAGGCTGAGGCAGGAGAATCACTTGAACCTGGGAGGCGGAGGTTGCAGTGAGTCGAGATCGCACCATTGCACTCCAGCCTGGGCAACAAGTGCGAAACTCTGTCTCAAGAAAAAAAAAAAAAAAAAAAAGAAAGAAAGAAAGAAAAGAAAGAAAAGAAAGAAAGAAAGAAAGAAAGAAAGAAAGAAAGAAAGAAAGAAAGAAAGAAAGAAAGAAAGAAAGAAAGAAAGAAAGAAAGAAAGAAAGAAAGAAAGAAAGAAAATAAATTATTGGCCATACACAGTGGCTCAGGCCTGTAATCCCAGTGATTTGGAAGGCTGAGGCAGGAGGATCACTTGAGGCCAGGAGTTCAAGAGCAGCCTGGGCAAAATAGTCAAGACTGTTTCCTTTTTTCTTCACCAAAAGCAGATACTTGAAAGACCCTGTTTCTACAAAAGGAAAAAAAAAAAATAGCTGGGTACTGTGGCTCATGCTTGTAGTTCCAGCTACATAGGAGGCTGAGTCGGGAGAACTGCTTGAGCCCAGGCGTATGAGGCTGCAGTGAGCCATGACTGAACTGCTGCACTCCAGGCTGGGTGACAGAGGGAGACCCTGTCTGGAAAAAAAAAAAAAAAAAAAAAAGAAGCCAGGTGCAGTGCCTCACACCTGTAATCCAAGCACTTTGGGAGGCCAAGGCGGACAAATCACCTGAGTTCAGCAGTTCAAGACCAGCGTGGCCAAACATGGCAAAACCCTATCTGTACTAAAAATACAAAAATTAGCCGAATGTGGTGGCACATACCTGTAATCCCAGCTACTTGGGAGGATGAAGCATGAGAACTGCTTGAACCTGTGAGGTGGGGGTTGCAGTGAGCTGAGATCACACCACTGCACTTCAGCCTGGGTGACTGAGTCAGATTCTGTTTGAAAAAAAAAAGAAGAAGAAGAAGAAAAGGCCGGGCGTGATGGATCACACCTGTAATCTCAGCAGTTTGGGAGGCCGAGGTGGGCAGATTGCCTGAGCTCAGGAGTTCAAGACCAGCCTGGGCAACACGGTGAAACCCCGTCTCTACTAAAATACAAAGAATTAGCCAGGCGTGGTGGCGTGCGCCTGTAATTCTAGCTACTCAGGAGGCTGAGGCAGGAGAATTGCTTGAACCCAGGAAGTGGAGGTTGCAGTGAGCCAAGATCGCACCACTGCACTCCAGCCTAGGCGACAGAGCGAGATTCCATCTCAAAAAAAAAAAAAAAATGTCAGCAAGAAAAGGAAGTTACACGGATGCAGCTAGAGGTCATTATCCTAAGCAAATTAATGCAGAAACAGAAAATCAAATACCTCATGTCCTCACGTATAAATGGGAGTGAAACATTGATACATCTGGACATAAAGATGAGAACAATGGATACTGGGAACTCCTAGAGGTGGGTGGGAGTGAGGCAAGGATTGAAAAACTGCCCACTACTGCCATGGTCACTGTCTGGATGACAGAATCAATTGTACCCCAAACCTCAGCATCACACAATATACCCATATAACAAACCTGCACATGTACCCCCGAATCTAAAATAAAAGATGATATTAAAAAAAAAAAAAAAGACGGCCGGGCACAGTGGCTCATGTCCGTAATCTCAGCACTTTGGGAGGCCGAGGCGGGTGGATCACCTGAGATCAGGAGTTCGAGACCAGCCTGGCCAATGCGGCGAAACCCTGTCTCTACTAAAAATACAAAAATTAGCAAGGTGTCACGGCACATGCCTGTAATCCCAGCTGCTTGGGAGGCTGAGGCAGGAGAATCCCTTGAACTGGGGAGGCAGAGGTTGCAGTGAGCTGAGATTACGCCACTGCACTCCAGCCTGGGCAACAGAGTGAGACTCTCTCTCAAAAAAAAAAAAAAAAAAAAAAGAGAAAAGGAAGTTAGAAAAACAACCCCTAGAAAAACAGCCGTAGAGGCTCTACATTCTGAGTCATAGGAGTTCCAGAAAGAGAAGTGATTGCTACATAACACAAATTTGAAAAGAAAGAGAAGTGAGAAAATAGAGGGAAGGAAATCAAAGAAATAATCCAACTTCTGAAAAGTAAAGAATGAGCTTCCAGCAGGAAAGTGCCTGTTGAGTGCGGGCACAGTGGAGGAAATGAGGCCACATAATCATCTGGGTGTGTTGGAGCTCGCCTGTAATCCCAGCTACTCGGGAGGCTGAGGCAGAAGAATTGCTTCAGCCCAGGAGGCAGAGGTTGCAGTGAGCTGAAATCGTACCACTGCACTCCAGCTTGGATTACAGAGTGAGACTCTGTCTCAAAAAAAAAAAAAAAAAAAAAAAAAAAGTAAAGTAGGCCTACATAGAGGAATATCAGTGTGAAATTGCAGAACTCTGGGGCCCAAAATCTTAAAAACTTTCCAGGAAGAACAAAATCGGTTACATATAAAGGATCCACAACGTGGCCAGAGCAGGAGGATTGCTTGAGCCCAGGAGTTGGAAACCTGTCAGAGCAACGTAGCGTGACCCTGTGTCTACAAAAAAATAAAAAACAAAACACAAAAAAGAACCAAAGGCTCCCGAAACAGAATGGCTTTAGCCTGCTCAACTGCAGCTGGCCGACAGCGTCTCTTCATTATTCTGAAGGACAACGAGCTCCAGTTCAGCCAAGCGTCAGCCATCTATGGGGATCTATGGGGTAGGATGCAAGAATTCAGCAATGTTACCTTCCGGGCAGTCTTTCTCAAGAACTCCTGGAGGACAGGCTCAACACAAGCAAGGGGGGACCAAGAAGGAGGAAGATGTGAAATCCAGGAAATAAAGACCCATGCAGGAGGGGGCGGGGGCATCCCCAGGGGGTGAAGAAAGACTCGGGAATGGTGTGTGTACCCAGCCTGTGCAGCCTGTCCAGCGGGGAGCAGCGTGACTCGAGACGTGTTGAGAGCTGGCATTACCAACATCCTTGCTGCCATGCTGCTCATTTAGGTACAGAATGCCCCAAGAGCCTGGCCTAGATTCTTTTTTTGTTTGTTTGAGACAGAGTCTCACTTTGTCACCCAGGCTGGAGTGCAGCGGTAAGATCTCGGCTCACTGCAACCTCCGCCTCCCGGGTTCAAGCGATTCTCCTGCCTCAGCCTCCCCAGTAGCTGGGACTACAGGTGCCCACCACCACGCCCTGCTATTTTTTTGTATTTTTAGTAGAGATGGGGTTTCACCGTGTTAGCCAGGATTGTGTCGATCTCCTGACCTCATGATCTGCCCACCTTAACCTCCCAAAGTGCTGGGATTACAGGCGTGAGCCACTGTACCTGGCCCTGGCCCAGACTCTTGCCTGCACCTGGCTGGTCCCGATCACAGGCTGAGGAAGCCCCGTTCTTGCCCTGCTGCCTGGGTCTGCTGAGGACACATGGCCCACCTGACAGGCCTCACCCTGCTTCTGAGGTCTGAGCACCCTACTCCTCAGGGCACTGTGAGCTCAGAAGCAAGAGACAGAACGGCTCATGCCCCTGACCATTTCCTGCTGAATGTCCATACCACAGCTCTGCTCAGCGTCCAAACAGGGGAGCCCCACCCACAGCCATGCCCTCTGCCTGCCCCAGAGGGGGCTCTTGTCAGTGCCCACAGAGGCTGGGCCCAGCCTGTACCCCAGGCACTCACCTGAGTTTATCTTTCCGGGAGTCTTCTGGCCTGGCCATGGCGCCTGTTCTGCCCCAGCCGGGGGTGTGCTGCCTCTCTGCACACATAGTACTCAGGGAAACACACCTGGGTGGGATTCATAAAACCCTAAAGGAAAGCACGGGCGTGTTCAACCCAAGTCAAAGTAAAGGTGACCTCTCAGGTGGGGAGGAATCACTTGGGAGGACCCAGGGCGCTCCTAGGACACTGGTAATGTTCTGGTCATAACCTGGGGAATGGGCACAACTGGTATTATTATTGTAATGTATATGTGTGTGTGTGTGTGTTTTTTTTTTAATTGAGTTTTGCTTTATCACCCAGGCTGGAGTGCAGAGGTGTGATCTCGACTCACTGCAACCTCCGCCTCCCGGGTTAAAGCAATCCTCCTGCCTCAGCCTCCTGAATAGCTGGGATTACAGGTGCACACCACCACACCCAGCTAATTTTTGTATTTTTAGTAGAGATGGGGTTTCACCATGTTGGCCAGGTTGGTCTCCAACTCCTGACCTGACGTGATCTGCCTGCCTTGGCCTCCCAAAGTGCTGGGATTATAGGTGTGAGCCACTGCACCCAGCCACATGTGTGTCTTATTTTTATTTTATTTTGTTTTGTTTTTTGATAAAGAGTCTCACTGTGTTGCCCAAGCTGCAGAGCAAAGGTGTGATCTCAGCTCACTGCAACCTCTGCCTCCCAGTTCAAGCGATTCTCCTGCCTCAGCCTCCTGAGTAGCTGGGATTACAGGCGCCTGCCACCACACCCAGCTAATTTTTGTATTTTTAGTAGAGACAGGGTTTCACCATGTTGGTCAGGCTGGTCGAGAACTCCTGACCTCAGGTGATCCACCCACCTTGGCCTCCCAAAGTGCTGGGATTACAGGCGTAAGCCACCATGCCCGGCTAAGAAGGATTTTTTTTTTTTTTTTTTTTTTGAGATGGAGTCTCGCTGTGTCACCAGGCTGGAGTGCAGTGGTGCCGTCTCGGCTCACTGCAGCCTCCACCTTCTGAGTTCAAGAGATTCTCCTGCCTTAGCCTCCCAAGTGGCTGGGATTACAGGCACACACTACCATGCCCGGCTAATTTTTGTATTTTTAGTAGAGATAGTGTTTCACCATGTTGGCCAGGCTGGTCTTGAACTCCTGACCTAGTGATCCACCCACCTCGGCCTCCCAAAGTGCTGGGATTACAGGCGTGAGCCACCGCGCCTGGCCAGAAGGAATTTTTTAAAAGTAAAAGCGGCAGGGAGCGGTGGCTCACACCTGTAATCCCAGCACTTTAGGAGGCTGAGGCGGGTAGATCACCTCAGGTCAGGAGTTCAAGACCAGCCTGGCCAACATGGTGAAACCCCATCTCTACTAAAAATACAAAAATTAGCCGGGCATGGTGGCAGGTGCCTGTAATCCCAGCTGCTGGGAGGCTGAGGGAGGAGAGAATCACTTGAACCCAGGAGGCAGAAGTCGCAGTGAGCCGGGATTGTGCCATTGCACTCTAGCCTGGGAGACAAGAGCGAAACTCCGTCTCAAAAAAAAAAGGAAGGAAGGAAGGAGGGAGGGAGGGAGGGAGGGAGAGAGGAAGGAAGGAAGGAAGGAAGGAAGGAAGGAAGGAAGGAAGGAAGGAAGGAAGGAAGGAAAATAAACCCAGAAGAAAAAGATGAATGATGAATGGAACCAAGCCTGGGTTATCCTTGTCTTTAGGCCAACACAGTCAAAAATAGATTATATATGTTTGTCTTTTAATAGAGGAAGAGGCTTACAAAGGCAACAATGCCAGGTCCTAGGAAAGCCATAGTACAGCCTGGCTGGAAGGAGGCTCCCAGCCTCTGTGTCTGGGTAGAAGTAGCCACTGTTCTCCTTGGCCCCTGCAGGATCAGTTTGGCCCAATGTGGCTGGTGCAGGCTGAGGGATGTTGTCAGTCTGAGTTGGCCGGAGGGAGCTGGGACAGCCTTGGGCTGCAGCAAGACAGCCACAGTGCCAAGGGCCTGGGGCTTGACACGCCCTGCATGGGAGTGGACCTGGGCAGCTGGAGGCCACCTCTGGACTGTGATGATGGCAGCCTCTCCCCTCACTGAGCGCCGAGCATCTGAGGGGTGTCCTGCCTGCATCACCGCCTTGTGGCTTCATCAGTCCCACGAGTTTGTGCCCATTTTACAGATGAGGAGATGGAGACCCAGAGAACCAGTCAGAAAGTGGTCGGGCCAGGACTAAGAGTGCAGCGCGCAGTCTCCGTGCCCTGGATCAACAGCTCAAGGAACTGGGGTGCTCCGGAAATGGGGCCAAGGCTGCTGAGCAGGAGGACGCTCAGGGCCTTGCCCTCAGGAGAGGCAATCCCCCACTCGGAGATCGGTCTTGTTGCCGCATTTTATAGATGGGAAAATGAGACTAGAAGAAACCACAAGCGACCCGCCGGCGGACACACGGCAACGTTTTAGGTGCTGGGTCTGGCCGGGCGGCCATCACCGGTCACCGTGGGGAGGAGAAGGAGCCGAGAGACTCGCTCGCGGCCGGGGGGAGGCAGAAGCGCGTCCCGCGGGAGAGGTGGCTTTGAGGAGTGAGCTCCCGGTCCCGCGGGGATGCCAGTGGGTCCAGGGCCCGGGCTGCCAGGCGGGGCGGGGCGGAGCGGGGCGGGGCTCGGCCGGGTAGTGGGGCGGGGCCGGGCGGTGGATTGACGGGCGGGGCCTGGTGGCGGGGCGGGGCCGGGCGGCTGAGAGGGGCGGGGCGGATGCGGGCACAGCGGTCTGGCTAACTCCTGCCAGGCAGTGCCCTTCCCGGAGCGTGCCCTCGCCGCTGGTGAGTGAGAACGGGACGCGGAGGGGGCAGCGGGAAATGGGGGCCCGCACGGCTGCGACTCTGACAGCGCCGCGGGACAGAGGGAAACTGAGGCCGGAGCCGAGGACTGGACACCCGAGGGGGCGGCCCGGGGCAGCACTTGGGGCTCGGCTATTGGGTCAGGGGCGGAGGCGGCGGGCAGCCAGGTCTGGGCCTCCGCGGCCGGGGTTCCTGCGCGGGCCGCCTCCGACTGGGGGTTCGGGAGGGGAAACTTGGGCAACTCCGCCACGCCCTGCCCCTGCTTCTCCTGCAGGAAGCGCGGTCGCAGGAGAGGCCGATGCTCCCTCTCCCGCCCATTCCGCGGATGGGCAATCCCAGGCGGAGCTCCCTTCAGGGTCTCAGAATGTCTGGGAGACCTCAGGCAGGATCCTGATCCCCCAAGACACCCCGTTTCATAGTGGAGGAGAACAGCCCAGATCGGGGAAGTTTTTTTTGCCCAAAGCCGGTTAGAGGCCCCCCGGCCCTCAATTCCCAGTGCGGGGCTCAGGTGCGCTGCAGCCTAGACGGGACTTACTCTGAGCCGAGCAGCCTCTGGGACCTGTCTGCTTCCCCTGCCCCTTGCAAAGAAGACGGAGCCCAGGTGGGAGAAGCGGGGGCTTCCTGCTGTGAACACACTGCTGGCCAGGGCAGCTTCCAGAGGCCATGGCCTGGCGTGGGCCTGGAGCCCCTCTGGCCAGCCTGCCAGGGGCCGGCGCTACGGAATACCAGCAGTGTGCCCTGGGCTGGATGGCAGGAGAGACAGGACTTGAGGCTGTCCCAGAATGGACTCAGGCAGGGCGAGGATATTAGGGGAGGTGGTGTACAGGAAGCAGTCGCCCAGCTCGCCTGGCACACAGCAAGCCCTGCCCATGAAGGCCTGCTGCCAGAACGTGGGCGAGGCCCAGCGTCTCTGTGGAGTCAGTGGGGCCTGAGACAGGGCAGCGTGAGGCAGGTTTCCACTGGCGGTGAAAGGGGCTGTGTAGCAAGGGCAGGAGAGCCAGCCTCAGCCCAGCAGGGGAAGACGGCCCCTGAGTCTCCACCTGGCTGCTGGCAGCCCCATAGGGAGGCTCCGCGGGAATCCTGGGCTCCCAGGGGAGTGCTGGAAACTGGGGGAAACTGAGGCTTACCAAAGAAGCCTTTGTCCAGAGTCATGCAGCTGGCGTGGTGGAGCCAGGGCCTGATCCCAGCCTGCCTCCTCCACTGTGCCCCGAGGGCCACTTTGTTTCCTGGGAGTGTGTCTGTGCATGTGTGCACACACATGTGCTGTGTCCTGTCGTCTGTACAGACTTATGCCTGGCGTGAGGCACCATGTCTGGCTGGATCTACCAGAAAATATTCACAGCAGGTTCTCCAGGTGGGGTGAAGGGCTTGGGCTCACAGGGAGGGAGCCTACATTTACCTTTAGCTTTTTCAGTATTTCAGTTTTGAATCTCTGTTTTGTTTTGTTTCGTTTTTCTTTCTTTCTCTTTTTTTCCTTCTTTTTTTCTTTTTTTTTTTGTTTGAGACAGGGTCTTACTCTGGTAGGCAGGCTGGAGTGCAGTGATGCAATCATAGCTCACTGCAGTCTCCTGCAGAACTCCCGGGCTCAAGCGATCCTCCCACCTCAGCCTCCCAAAGTGCTGGGATTACAGGCGTGAGCCACCGTTTCTGGCTTATTTGTGTTTTCTTTACTTTTGATCGCGCAAACAATGCGTGGATATGCTCTCTTTGTATAAAACAGTAGTCTTTTTTATTTTATTTTATTTTTAACCACTGGACCACTAGGGAAGTCATTCTTAATTTCTTCTTTACTTTTATTTATATGTATTTTTGGAGTCGGTGTCTCTCGCTCCATTGCCCAGGCTGGAGTGCAGTGGCTCGAGCTGGGCTCACTGCAACCTCTGCCTCCTGAGTTGAAGTGATTCTCCTGCCTCAGCCTGGCTAATATTTGTACTTTTAGTAGAGACGGGGTTTCACCATGTCGGCCAGGCTGTTTCTTTATTTTTCACTAAAAAAAAAGTTTAACCCCCGAACCTTGAAGGAAAGGAAATGAGTCTTTCTTAACAGAACCAATTCCCCCTGGACACCCACCCTCACCCTACCCTTTGCCAGGCCACTCGATGGCCAGGTTGGCTGTGGATTTTTCCAGACGTGTGGGCTGTTCCACTGGTTACTTTCGTAATGAAAAACGCACACAAAGTCAGGACGATTAGCCATGAGTCATTTTTTAAAAGCCTGAAAACAAGTCTCTGGGACAATGGTGGCTTCATTGGAGAGACAAGGCTCAGGGGAGCTGGGTGCAGCTGGGGGTGGTGGTGGGGATCAGAGAAGGGACACATTCCTTATTCTGTTCCTGGATCGCCTTCTTTTTTTAGTTAGTTAAGTTGTGCTTTTTGTTTGTTCGGTTTTTTTCTTTTTTTTTTTTTGAGAGGGAGTCTCGCTCTGTTGCCCAGGTTGGAGTGCAGGGGCGTAATCTCGGTTCACTGCAACCTCCTTGGGTTCAGTTGATTCTCCTGCCTTAGTCTTCTGAATAGCTGGGACTACAGGCGCCCGCCACCACACCTGGCTAATTTTTGTATTTTTAGCAGAGACAGGATTTCACCATGTTAGCCAGGCTGGTCTCGAACTCCTGACCTGAGGTGATCTGCCTGCCTCAGCCTCCTAAAGTGCTGAGATTACAGGTGTGAGCCACTGTGCCTGGCCTTCTGGGTCACCTATAGGGAGGTCTCCAAGAACAGAAAGACACCCTGAAACCCACTGGCTCGACCACCACCTCACAGATAGGGACACAGAGGCCCAGAAGATGAGATACCTTGGGGCAGCTATGGGTCTGGGGTCTCCGGGCCAGGAGTGAAGTCTCACAAGACCCGGAGACCCTGGGTCCCACCCTTGGTTGGGGAGGGCTCAGATCCTGCGGGGCCTGATGCTCTGTGGGGGCTGGGATGTTGCTGTGGCAGGTGGAGAGAGCGATGCTGCTGGCCTTGGGAGAACCTTCTGGCACAGTTCACAGGTGGGGTGGAGTGGCCTGGGGCCTGCGGGTCCAATCCTGGTGCTGCAGGCTTTATGAGCCCTGTTACAGATGAGGAAGGAGGCTGAGACGGGTGGTGACACAGATGCTGGCAAGTGGCCATGCAGCCCAGAGCAGGCCGGCAGACACCCGGCTCAGAGGGAGGGGTGGGATGAGTTTTGGAGTCACTCAGACCTAGAAAGTTCTGTGACTTCTCATGTCTCAGCTTCCTCATCTGGAAAATGGGACAAGTTATGAGTCCACTATGGAGGCCAAGTGGGCCATGTGGCTCAGGGAAAAGCAGCTAGTCCCCTGTGGCCGCTGTGGGGACTAAACGAGGCGGTGACCATCGGGATGAGCACGGACTCCACCATGCAGGCCCCTGCCTACCAGAGGCCCGTGCACAGCCAGAGCTGAGCGAGGCCTGGAGCCTTCTCCTGCCTCCACATCCTGCGTCCTCTACCCTGCCCTGATCTTGCCTCTGTTTTGGGGGCGCTGCTCCGTGCAGGGCATTTTCACCTGTGGAGTGTCCAGGGGCTCTCATGGCTGATAGGGTCTCGTCTCAGGTCCAAGCCTTGAGGCCCTGTCTTCCCCTGGAGGAAATGGGGCTAGTGGCCCCACACCGATACCCACAAGCCCTCTCTTCTCTAGAGTTTTCAGGGAAACGTTGTTGTCCCACCCCTTCCTCCCTTGAGCTACCCCAGGCCCCTGAGAAGCAGACATGGCGGGTTTACCCACCTGATGTGGAGGGAAGCCGGGCCCAGAGACGAGCCTTGGATGGAGGCAGAGCCGAGGTCTGGATCCCTGTTCACCTGAAGGAGACAAAGGGGCATAGGTGGCTTCACCCCCTGCCTGAACCCCGAGTCCCGTCCCTGCCATGTATGCCCCCTGGCCCACCCCAGCCTTCCCTGGGCCCATCCCAGAGCAGATTTCTGGACCCTGCCTAGCCCGGCCCAGCATGACTCCTCATGTTCATGCTGCCCACCTGTTCCCTGATTGGGCGATTCAGGAGCCAGGCAGTTCCCCAGATGCCCTAGGAAACTCCCTGCCCGCCACCAGGCTTTCTCCGTGTGGGGCATCTGACCACCCTGTTTTCTGGTGGGGCAGACCCTCTGAGCCCCTTGGCCCTGTGGGTCATAACCACAGCCAGGCCTGAGAAGGGGGCATCCTGGGGTGGGAGTGTGAGCACGGGACTCAGAACCGGCTCCAGACCCTGCTCTCTCTTGCTGTGCCTTGGGAAAGCCGCCATGCCTCTGTGACTTTAATTCGTTCTGTGCAACAGGGGACCTGGGGGGTGGTCTCTAAGGTCGTGTCAGCTGGAACACGGGGTGAGTTCCATTTGTGATTTACTGGGCTCCGAGTGTGCGCCTGGCCCTGGCTGGGTGCTGGGGCCAGGTGACAGAACCGTGGGGAGGGAGAAGTTCTGCCACATGCTACAAGGTGAGGACCTCTAGAACATGACGCTCAGTGAAGGAAGCCAGACACCAGGGCCACACACTGCATTGAGACCAAATGTCCAGGATGGGCAAGTCCCCAGAGAGAAGTCAGATTGCTGGCTGCCAGGGGTGGGGGGAGGGAGGGGAGCCACTGCTGATGGATACAGGGTTTCTTTTCGGGGTTGAAAATGCTTTGGAACTTGATACAGAGGGTGGCTGCACAACAATGGCAATATACAAATGCTGCTGAATGGTGCACTGGGGGTTTCCATTTGTTGCATGAACATCACTGAAAGTGCATCAGCTTCCATGTGGTATCAAGGGGTTCTGGATGTGCGTGTGTCTTATGCTGGTGGTATTAACCTTGCTCGCCTGGACAGGGACACTTGTGAGACTGAGAGTGGGCCATCAGTGTGGGGCAGGTGGGCCTCAACTGGGGGTGTCCTGGGAAAACGCACGTACAGGAACCCTGGTCCGGCTTGTTTCCAGCGGAGGCTGAATGAGACTCCTTACGGTTCCCCCACAACATCACTCAGCTGTGGACTCACGCAGGCTCCAGCAGAGCGGCGGTTATGTCTCAGTTGCCCAGATGGGCAGCAGGCTGAGCTGGCCTGGGCTTACCTGAGAGGATATAGTGGGAGGCTGAGCTGGGAGGTGGTCCCAGGGCTGTGGTCCAGAGCTCCGTATCCACTTGGCAGTGGTGCAGGGCCAGTGCTCAGCAGTACCTCCCGTACCGGGGAAGGTGGCCTTTCATATGTGTAGTGACATCAGACCCCCACTACCACCCCATTAGCAGTGTACCCTGGAAGCTGGAGGGTGGGGCAGGAGGGAGGGGGTGGGGCAGGAGGGAAGGGGTGGGGCAGGAGGGAGGGGGTGGGGCAGGATGAAGGGGATGGGGCAGGAGGGGGAGGGGCAGGATGGAGGGGCAGGATGGAGGGGCAGGAGGGGGAGGGGCAGAAGGGAGGGAGAGGGAGAACACAGGAATATTTCTTTTTTTTTTTTTGAGACGGAGTCTTGCTCTGTCACCCAGGCTGGAGTGCTGTGGCCGGATCTCAGCTCACTGCAAGCTCCGCCTCCCGGGTTCCCGCCATTCTCCTGCCTCAGCCTCCCGAGTAGCTGGGACTACAGGCGCCCGCCACCTCGCCCGGCTAGTTTTTTGTATTTTTTAGTAGAGACGGGGTTTCACCATGTTAGCCAGGATGGTCTCGATCTCCTGACCTTGTGATCCGCCCGTCTCGGCCTCCCAAAGTGCTGGGATTACAGGCTTGAGCCACCGCGCCCGGCCCACAGGAATATTTCTTGCCAGGACCTAGGTCACATGCCCAGCCCCCAAGAATGTCCATCCTTACTGCTCATCTGTGCAGCAACCTTGGGGGATGGGGTAACTGTCCCCATTCAACAGGTGAGAAAACTGAGGTCCAGGGAGGGGAGGGAATCATAGTAAGTGGCAGCATGGGAATCTGCTGGATGCCTGACACTCTGATTGTTCCTTTAAAACAGGCCCAGTGCGGTGGCTCATGCCTGTAATCCTAGCACTTTGGGAGGCTGAGGCAGGCAGATCAACTCAGGTCAGGAGTTTGAGACCAGCCAGGCCAACATGATGAAACCCTGTCTCTACTAAAAAATATAAAAATTAGCTGGGCGTGGTGGCGGGTGCCTGTAATCCCAGCTACTTGGAAGGCTGAAGCAGGAGAATCGCTTGAACCCGGGAGGCGGAGGTTGCAGTGAGCAGAGATCTTGCCACTGCACTCCAGCCTGGGTGACAGAGCAAGACTCCATCTCAAAAAATAAGTGCCCTGGCCAGGCATGGTGGCTCATGCCTATAATCCCAGCACTTTCGGAGAACAAAGTGAAAGGATCACCTGAGCCCAGGAGTTTGAGACTAGCCTGGGCAACATGGAGAGAACTTGTCTCTACAAAAAAATACAAAAAGTAGCTGGGCATGGTGGCGCATGCCTGGAGTTCCAGCTACCTCCAGGCTGAGGTGGGAGGATCCCCTGAGCCTGGGAGGTCAAGGCTGCAGTGAGCTACGATGGTGCTGCTGCTCTCCAGCCTGGACAGCAGCGACACTCTGTCTCTGAAATATAAAATACAGTAATGTTCATTATACATATTTTGGCAAACAAGTAACGTAGTGAACTTAGCATCATAAATCCTGCTGCCGAGGGTGGACTCTGGAATCCTGAGTGGCTGGCCTGTGGAGGGGCCTTGGGCAGACGTCTCCACTGCCCTGTGCCTCAGGTCTCTGTTGGCAGACGGCCATAAGGTGGCATCGCTCCCTCGCAGGGTGAGGGTTCATGGCCAGTGTTGGGGTAAAGCTTGCCTGGCCTGGCATACAGCCATTTCTCTGGAAATGCTGGCTTTATGATTATGACTGTGGCTAACATCTTCATGCAATGGTTACAACTGAGAAAAAAAAATGCATATCTAGGCTGGGCGCAGTGGCTCACGCCTGTAATCCCAGCACTTTGGGAGGCCGA
This sequence comes from Macaca fascicularis, assembly GCF_037993035.2. Lineage (NCBI taxonomy): Eukaryota > Metazoa > Chordata > Mammalia > Primates > Cercopithecidae > Macaca > Macaca fascicularis. The sequence goes on along the minus strand of NC_088384.1, from coordinate 8,426,407 downwards.
GGCGGGCGGATCACAAGGTCAGGAGATCGAGACCACGGTGAAACCCCGTCTCTACTAAAAATACAAAAAGAAATTAGCCGGGCGTGGTGGTGGGCGCCTGTAGTCCCAGCTACTCGGGAGGCTGAGGCAGGAGAATGGCGTGAACCCGGGAGGCGGAGCTTGCAGTGAGCCGAGATCGCGCCACTGCACTCCAGCCTGGGCGACAGAGCGAGACTCCGTCTCAAAAAAAAAAAAAAAAAAAAAAAGAAACCCTGTCTCTACTAAAACTACAAAAATTAGCCCGGCATGGTGGCATGTGCCTGTAATCCCAGCTACTTGGGAGGTGGGAGGCTGAGGCGGGGGAATCCCCTGAACCTGGGAGGCGGGGGTTACAGTGAGCTGAGATTGTATTCCAGGCTGGGCAACAGAGCGAGACTATATATATAAAAAAAAGCAAATCTATATTATCCATTCTTTGCCAAAATTGGGGTCATTCTGTAGTCTATGTATATTCTGCTTTCTTCGTGTTAGTGAGAACAACTTTTTCATCACTAAAAAGCCTTCAAAAGCTTGGTTTGTGAAGGGCCAGTCTTTAATAGTCCCTGGCTGCTGGGCACTGAGGTGGCTGCTGGGCACTGATGTGGCTTCTGTGCTCATCCAGCTCCATGGATTCCAGGCCAGCAGCTGCTCCTTCTCCCTGGGGCCGGCTTTGCCCTTTGCCCTTTGCCCTTTGCCCCTGCCGAAGCCCACATTCAGCACAGTCTCCTCTGACCCCCTTCTGCCCCCACTTGGCTGCCTCCATGACCCCTGGAATGCTTGTCTCTCGCGTTCCCCTGGGGCGAAAGTGCTCACTGTTCTTCCTGTGGCATCTCCTCCCTGGTCCCCGGTCAGAGGGTCCCTTTCTGAGGTCCAGGCTCCCTCAGCCCCAGTCTGTGCCCACTCAGGGCCTCCCCAACCCCGTGCCCCGCTGGGTCCCAACCCTCGCCCCAGCAGGCCTTGCTGCAAGTTGGCGGAACTAAATCCGGTTGTGTGGCTTCTTGTCTCAGACAAGAGCAGATGACCCCTGATTCTCCACCTAGAATCAGAGTGAGTGGGACCTTAGCCCTTCATTTTTTGATGAGGCCAGGGTGGGAGCCATATTGTCACCGGGGCAGAGCCTGGCCCAGAGTGCACTGTGGCCCCAGGCAGGCCGCTGTCCATCTCCGGTGCATGGGGAAGGGGCGGTGGTTTTAGTGGGGCCCTGTGGGGTGCTGAAACAGCTGTGTAGAGTCCTTGCTGCTGTGCACTGAGCTGTGTTCAAGGTAGGTAAGCACTGATATCCCACTCTACCGAGGGGGAAACTGAGGCCCTGAGTTGATGTGATTTGCCTGAGGTCACAGTGAGGCAGTGAGGAAAGGGATTTGACCCAAACTCTGTCTGATAGCAGTCACCGAATGAGTGAGTGAGTGAGTGAAAGGTGAATGTGAAGTGCTGGAATGTAAAGCACTGGCCTGGCAGAGCCCCCAGAGCTGGGACTTGGCCCAGGGAGGCAGGCTGGGAAGGCTTCTTGGTGGAGGGGACCCAAACTGGCCTCGGAAGAGGCAGCAGGGAGGAGGGGTCAGTGCCAGGAGACCCAAGGTCGAGGTGAGGGTGGACAAAGGTGAGGCCAGGCAGCTGGGGCAGGAGCAGGCCTGGAAATGTGTTCACTCAGCCACTCCTGCCCTGCACATCTCTGTGCCTCCTGATAAGCCAACTGGTTGATCTGTGGGTGACAGGCCTTTCAGGGATGCTGGAGGAGACACAGGCCTAACCCCATGGCCTCAGGAATGCCTTCACCCAGCCTTGTCTTTTCTTTCAGAGCTCCCCTGAACAGCAGCTGCAGCAGCCATGGCCCCGCCCTGGGTGCCCGCCATGGGCTTCACACTGGCGCCCAGCCTGGGGTGCTTCGTGGGCTCCCGCTTTGTCCACGGCGAGGGTCTCCGCTGGTACGCCGGCCTGCAGAAGCCCTCGTGGCACCCGCCCCACTGGGTGCTGGGCCCTGTCTGGGGCACGCTCTACTCAGCCATGGGGTAGGTGGGCACGCGTGCTGGCCTGGGGATGAGCCTGGCCCTTTGCAAGGAGAGGCCTGGCCCAGGACAGAGGGTCTCCTCCAGGCGGGCCATGGGCCATGGCATGGTTTCCCAGCCCCATTTGGCAAGCCAGGGTGGGGAAGCTGTGGGCCTGTTGATTGCACAACTGAACTTTCTCCTCCTGGGCCCCTGGGGGGATGGGTCAGACGCTCACCCCACCCTGGCATCCCTGCCATGTTCACAGCTCCAGGCGGAGGCCGGCTTAGTGTGTGAAGGTTGGCCTTGGGCAGCGGCATGGATGCTTTCCAAGATTAACAACGGCAGCGACAGCCCCGAGAGCAGCTCCTCTGTTGAACTCCTGCCCAGTGCCAGGCTCATCTCATTCATACTCAACGCCCCCCATGATAAGGGGCCTCCCAAGGACACAGGGCTTGCAAGTGTGGACCCCGCACCGCCCCCTTCAGGCTGAGTCTGGCCTGAATCCCTTGGAACTAGACCAGGGGAATTCCACCCGGAAAGGACGTGCTGGGAGGGGCAGGGCGCCTCTTGGTGGCTGTAGAGGGGACTGCACCCAGGAGGCAGGGAATTGACTGCCTTCTGGAATGTTCCCTGCATACTGGTTCCGTGTCAGCCCAATGCAGGGTGGGGACGCAGGTGCCAGGCACTCCAGGGGGCAGATAGCAGAGGCCAGGCCAGGTGCCCAGCTCTGATGGGAATAAGGCCCTGGAACCTGGGTGTCACCTGGGCCTCACCCCTTCCGGCCCAGGCCCTGCCCAGCCAGGCTCCCACACTTTCCTGGCTCCAGTGTTCCCATCCTGCTTGGCCTTCCTATACCACCTGGTCCCAGCCTGTCTTTGGGGGAACTTTTTGGGGCTCCCTGTGGCTCTGGATAAGGCAAACCCCTCGTTGGTAGGTGAGAGTCAGGGCTCTGGCCCTGGCCGACCGGACTTTATCCACTGATGGCCTGCCAAGAGATCTCAGTCACTTCACCGCCTGTGCCTCAGTCTCCTCACTGTAAAGGGGGTGCTGACACTGCCTGCCTTACAGCATTATCAGGAGGCTGAAATGAGTGAATGCTTGGGAAGTGATAGGGCCTTCTCATAGGTAGGGCTCCTGTGAGTGCCGGAGGGCATCGGCTACTGTTACTGGTGGTGTTACTGTTGCCCTGTGTTAACAGCTCCCATCACCAGGCCTCCCCCTGGGCCTCACCCTGCAGTCACAGACTGACTCGGGGTCTCACATCTGCCTCACAGCCGCCTCACAGCCTTTGCATGTCCTGTTTCCTCCCCTGAAAAACTCCTATTCATCCTTTAAGGCCCAGCCCAAATGTCCTATCCTCTGTGCAGTGCCCTGGCTAGGTTAAGAGCCTCCTCTCTACCTAGTCACACCATGTGGTTCCCCTTCATAGCAGTGACAGTGATAATAATGGCAGGTGTTTATTGAGTGTCCTATATGCTGGGTATCGCATGCAGCACTGCCAGTGTGCTAACTAGAATCCCTACAGCAACCCTATGAAAAATGAAGGCCCAGAGAGGTCAGGCAACTTCCCTGAGATCACACAGCCATCAGTGTCAGGTCACGCATGAGCCATCACTGTGTCACTCGGAGGTGGGCAAGGCTCCTGGCCTTGCTCCTAACGGTGCTCTGAACTGCGGCCTCTGTTTCAGGTATGGCTCCTACCTGGTCTGGAAAGAGCTGGGAGGCTTCACGGAGGAGGCTGTGGTTCCCCTGGGCCTCTACACCGGGCAGCTGGCCCTGAACTGGGCGTGGCCCCCCATCTTCTTTGGTGCCCGACAAATGGGCTGGGTAAGTGTGGCTACGGCATGTGTCCCTGATCCCTGGGTCTGACCCTTGGAGGCCCTGGGGCATCACATAGGACACTGGGTCAATGTAGGCAGAGCCAGGGGAGGCAAAAGGCCATGTCACTGTAGCTCTAAGCAGCCCACGCCCTGGAGCCTCCCCTCTACTGACTCTCCTTCAGTGAGGGAAGCTATTAAGGCAGAAGGGGTTGCAGGGTGGGTTTGGGGGCTACTGTATAGGAAAACCCACATGAAGCCTGGTACTGTGTGGGCAGGGTCACTGGCCCCTCTACACGACAGCTTCTTTTTTTTTTTTTGAGACAGAGTCTTACTCTCTCACCCAGGTTGGAGTGCAGTGGCGAGATCTCAGCTCACTGCAACCTCCGCCTCCCAGGTTCAAGCAATTCTCCGGCCTCAGCCTCCTGAGTAGTTGGGACTACAGGCACATGCCACCATGCCTGGCTAATTTTTTTATTTTTAATAGAGACAGGGATTTTTTTTTTTTTTTTTTGAGACAGCGTCTTGCTCTGTCGGCCAGGTTGGAGTGCAGTGGCGCGATCTCGGCTCACTGCAAGCTCCACCTCCCGGGTTCAGGCCATTCTTTTGCCTCAGCCTCCTGAGTAGCTGGGACTACAGGCGCCCCCGACTATGCCCGGCTAATTTTTTGTATTTTTAGTAGAGACGGCATTTCTCTGTTAGCCAGGGTCGTCTCGATCTCCTGACCTCATGATCCGCCCGCCTCGGCCTCCCAAAGTGCTGGGATTACAGGCGTGAGCCACTGTGCCTGGCCTTAAGACAGGGTTTTACCATATTGGTTAGGTTGGTCTTGAACTACTGACCTCTGGCGAACCACCCGTCTTGGCCTCCCGAAGTGTTGGGATTACAGGCGTGAGCCACTGTACCTGAAAAAGAGCAGGTTTTTGTTTGGGCCTTGTAGTAATGCTGGAAGGTCAGCGCTGCCCTCCGTGGAGGCTCTGAGCTCAGAGAGGGGAAGGGACCTGCAAGACCTCTCTGAGCCACCACCGCACCCTTGAACAAACCGAGTTCACTTCAGGCATGTCATGTGCACCCCACACATGGCATGGGTCAGGCGGGAGGACTGTTCCCATTTTACAGATGAGGAAACTGAGGCTGAGATGGGGGAGGGGGTTGGCCAGGTCACTCAGGGGTGGAGTGGGGGTGAGTGAGGTTCCTGACCTCCAAATCCAGCAGCAGTTGGGCAGTGGGACACGCACTTGGGTGGACGTGGTGCCTCAGGCCTCCCTGTCCTTCCTCCCCCAATCTCTGCAGGCCCTGGTGGATCTCCTGTTGGTCAGTGGGGCGGCGGCAGCCACTACCGTGGCCTGGTACCAGGTGAGCCCGCTGGCCGCCCGCCTGCTCTACCCCTACCTGGCCTGGCTGGCCTTCGCGACCACACTCAACTACTGTGTATGGCGGGACAACCGTGGCTGGCGTGGGGGCCGGCGGCTGCCAGAGTGAGTGCCCGGCCCACCAGGGACTGCAGCTGCACAAGCAGGTGCCATCAGTGATGGTGGCTGTCATGCTTTCACAACCACTGGGCCTGCTAGTCTGTCTGCTAGTCTGTCAGGGCCTTGGCCCAGGGGGTCAGTAGAGCTTCAGAGGTGGCCCCACCTGAGCCCCCACCCAGGAGCAGTGTCCTGCGCTTTCTGCATGCTCAGAGCATGTTCTCGGAACATGGAATTTTATAAGCTGAATAAAGTTTTTGACTTCCTTTACCATGGCCTTTTTGCTTGGGTGGGACCCCCGGCCACAGGGAAGAGGGGGAGCTGGGGCTGCGCTGGAGCTCGTCTCTGCGGGATCTGCCTGGGCTGCCTTCTCCACACAGGGCTGGATCCGGCTGGGGCTGCCCCACGCTTCCTGGGACGCTCCTGAAGCCCTGCAGGAGATGAACAGAGCAACCCTGGGTGCCACCCTGGAGCCCACACTGGCGCAGACCCAGCTGGGGCCGTGGGCTTCGGCAGAGGGAGGGGGTCCTGTCCACTTCCCATGGCTTCCGGGATGCTCAGCCCGGGCCCTTGAATGGCTGGGCCCACAACCAGTGTCTAATGCCTAGTCCTGCCCAATGCGTGGCCCTCAGCTGGTTTTACCCAGGACAGAGCTGGGGGTGCTGACTGCCCCGTCCCCCAGGGGCCCAGGCTTGTGGCAGCCTTACTGCACCAGGGATAGCCCCACAAACACCCAGTTGGCTCAAGAGGGTGTCCGAGGCAGGAAAAGTTAGGTCCCGACTCCAGCAGACAGGGCCTCCTTGCTGGCCCAGAGCGGCCAGGATTGGAGGCGTCACAGCCACTCACTCCCTCACCCCGGCTTCCAACTGGGCGACCCATGACCTCTCCAGGCAGCTGTTTGGAGTAATCGAGCCAAGAACCACACGCAGCGCTCCTCCATCCTGCTATTGGTCACCACACCCACGGAGCACTCAGCAACACAGCGGCTCCCTCCCCGCGGCCAGGCCTGACCTGCTGGGCGTTTTGTTTTTGGCGGCTAAGTTCATTCAAATTGGCAAAATGTTCATAGAGAGCTTGCCATCACTCAGCAGCCCGTGGCTGCTGCCTCCTCTCCTTTCTCCCCCGACTCCTGTGTCCTCTCCTGACCCGAACCTCAAACGAAACCTGACGTTCACAAAAGCTTGGACACAGTGGCTCACACCGGTAATCCCAGCACTTTAGGAGGCTGAGGAGGGAGGATTGCTTGAGGCCAGGTGTTTGAGACCAGCCTGGGCAACATAGGGAGACTGTCTATACCATTCACTCTGGCGCACGCACACCACACCCACACCCACACCCACACCCACATCCACACACACACGAAAGAATGAACAGCTCAGGGAAAAGAGGAGCAAAGACAGTCGACTGCATTCTTCTGACAGAAGGGATGGCTTCCGCCCAGAGGCTGAGCCGCTCCATCCTGACCCTCAGCCTCCCGCTCCCTCGACTCTGGCACAGTTTGATGCCCAACAGATCACACTCTGCAGGACCCAACAGCTTCGTGGCCACAGGCACTCAGCTGAGCTCTCAGCCCACATGGCTTTCCTGACGCTCACCGGTGCAGAGGAGCCAGCTGGGGAGCCTCTGTGTATCCTTTTTATTATTTCTGAAGTTCTCCAAGACGCTCAGAGTTGAATTCCTCCAGAACTCTGTGCAGACATTAGTCCAAGCAGCGGATGGCAGAGAGGTCCTTGCTAGCAAGAAACTTATTTTTTTTTTATTTTTATTTTTTTTGAGACGGAGTCTCGCTCTGTCGCCCAGGCTGGAGTGCAGTGGCGCGATCTCGGCTCACTGCAAGCTCCGCCTCCCGGGTTCACGCCATTCTCCTGCCTCAGCCTCCCGAGTAGCTGGGACTACAGGCGCCCACAACCGCGCCCGGCTAATTTTTTGTATTTTTAGTAGAGATGGGGTTTCACCGTGGTCTCGATCTCCTGACCTTGTGATCCGCCCGCCTCGGCCTCCCAAAGTGCTGGGATTACAGGCGTGAGCCACCACGCCCGGCACTAGCAAGAAACTTATAGGCCAGGCTGTCTCCCGCTCCAGCATGCCAGTGAGCAGGCACCATCCCCGCAGGGCACAGGGGTATCCTTTGAAGTGTCAAGGGACACCTGAGTGCATACCAGACACTTAGGGATTGGAGAAAGTGCAACCCAGACTTCTGCCATCTCCGCCCAACTTGTGGGGTTGTTCATCTGTAGCAAATATCCCACATGGCTCCTGCTGGCCACAAAACATGCATTGCCATAAAAACGCCCTGGAAAAACGGGCGAGAGAATACATTTAGCATTTCATCTGCCAGTTTCTTTTTAACAGCCTGGCGACGTTTCCCCTGCTCGTAACAGACAACATTACCCCCTTTTCTAAGCTGCTGTCATCCACTAGGGACTTAAGGCTTTGATGCTGAGTGGGTTTATTATTTTTTGAGACAGAGTCATGCTGTCGCCCAGGCTGGAGTGCAGTGGCGCGATCTTGGCTCACTGCAACCTCTGCCTCCCAGGTTCAAGCGATTCTCCTGCCTCAGCTTCCAGAGTAGCCGGGATTACAGGTGCGTACCACCATGCCTGGCTAATTTTTGTATTTTTAGTAGGATGGGATTTCAATATATTGGGCAGCCTGGTCTCAAACTCCTGACCTCAAGTGATCCGCTCACCTCAGCCTCCCACAGTGCTGGGATTACAGGCATGAACCACTGTGCCTGGTCAATTCTGGCTTTGGATGGCTTCTTAACACAGATTGACGAGGCTGCAAATGAGTACCAGGAAGAAGTATTTAGTGGGATAAACATCTCCTGGCAACTGCCTTAGCACCTGGAGCCAGCTGGTCTTCCAGCTCATGGAGTCCCTGGGTCTCTATGTCCACCCTTCCTTGGGGGTGTCCATTTGCAGTGAGCAGAGGTGCAAGGACATGTGGGGACAGAGAACAGCTATCTACAAGCACGGAAAGCCTGGACCATGTGGTCTTGATTCTGGGGGCTGTCCCAGCTGCTCCCTGGGCACCAGGTTTTAAGTGAGCTGGGAACCAGTGAGAGCACTGGCTGCTGAGCATCTGGACAGAGTCCATGTGGGCATCAGTCCTGAGGCCTCCCCTCAAAGAGAGGCTCAGGAGAGAAGCAGCACAGTCCAGGCAGCCTGCCTCGGGGCCGCTCTGTGTCTTTTTTTTTTTTTTTTGAGATGGAGTCTCACTCTGTTGTCAGGCTGGAGTGCAGTGGCTCACTGTAACCTCCACCTCCCGGGTTCAAGCGTTTCTCTGCTTCAGCCTCCCGAGTAGCTGGGACTACAGGCATGCACCACCATGCCCAGCAATTTTTTTTTTTTTTGTATTTTTAGTAGAGAAGGGGTTTTACCATGTTGTCCAGGATGGTCTCCATCTCTTGACTTTGTGATCCGCTTGCCTCAGCCTCCCGAAGTGCTGGGATTACAGGCATGAGCCACCATGCCTGGCCTGCCTTCTGAATCTTAACCTCCTTGGTCACCATGTGGCGCTGCTGCCACCCACTGACGGTGTCCATGCACCTGCCCAGCAGTGGCCTGAGGGGCTCTGCAGATGCCCCAGTGGGCAGGGTTTCTCACTGTCCCCACCCCAGGACAAGGAGGCAAGTGTGGGGAGGCCGCTATCTCTAGGGCCACTAGGACTGAGGCTCCTGGCCAACTTGGAAACAGATCCAGCAGAGAAATCAGACTTTGGGGTGGAGGCCTGCGATCTAAAGGCCATCTTATTTCTTCTCCCACTTTTTCTGGGTGACTTCTTGGTATTTGGGGTTTTTCAGTGACAGCCGGGGTGATAGGCCAGGCTGAGCCTGTGGCTCCGGGGTCCAAAGAGAAAAGAGGGCAGAAGTAAGAGAAGATGGCCTTTATTGCAGCACAAACCAATAAAGGGGGACTGCATGTCAACAGCTCTCCAGGAGCTGCCAAAGGCGATGGGCCTGCCCTGCCCCTGCAACAGGTTCTCCAGGGGCTAGAGCATGGCTCCCCTCAGAAAGGGCAAGGTGTGCTTGTAAACAGGGGCCCAGACAACACGGAGAGAGGAGGCAGCATCACCGGGTGCAACTTTGCTACAAGAAAGATAGTTCTTAATTTCAAAGAGGAGACACAGCCACACCTAGCCCTGCCCTCCCACGCACTGGAAGGCTCTGGAAGTAGCTCCCGCCTGTCTGGGAAGTTAGGCCACCCACTGCCCGTGAGCTGGGCCCAGGCATACTGCAGCCACACAATAACGCTGGCAGCTGACTCCTAATTTCAGAAACACAATTAGAAAATAACTGGAATTTTACATTTTTCTCCCATACATTAAAAAATAAGAAAAAGTCAACATTTTGACTGTAGACCCTGGTAGGTGGCATCTGACTTTAACCTGAAGTTCTCCTTGGAATCCTTTTCTGTTGGTGCTCCGCCGTCCACAATCAGTCCCAGCCCCAGGCGCCCCTTGCTGAAGGATCCTGGCCCATTTCAGAGGAGGGCGGGACTCCGTGGAGTGCCCAGCGAGCAGGGCAACCACTGGGAAGACAGGTATCGACTTCCCTGTCGGGGTCTGTGACCCTCAGCAAACGGAAAAGTTAACAGTGGCCTCCTGCCAGGACCTCAGCAGGAGGTTTGCTGGTGAAGGTCCTGGGTGAGCTGGAATGGGTGATAAGGCAGGCTTGCCTGGTGGTAGCCTCAGGCTGCTCCTGGGCCCCCGTCGCAAAGAGCCCTGTGGGTGCAGTGTGGGGCCCCACACCCATTCCGAGGTCATTCTGATGCATAAGAGCAGAGACCCCGGAAGAGAAACTGGCCTGCACTGTGTGACACAGGGCTCCCAGACGCTTCCCAGTGGAACCCTGCTCCCGAGGACACCTTGTCTCACTCCACGGAACCCTTCCCCCAGCACCTCCTGGAAACACAGCAGCCAGGAACAAATTCTCCATGCCAGGAACGAAGCCCTTGGCTGAACTGGAGACTCATCAGTGCATGGATGGTGGTGAGGGGTGAGGGCAGGGCCTGGGGCGGTGCTCAGCCCGGGGGACACCATCACTGTCCTGCTCTGACCCACAGGTGGGAGGAGGACGCTGTGCTCCCGGAGTGTGAGGCCGGGAGGATGGCTCGGGAGGACAGAGGCCTGGGGCTGAGGCTATGCCCAGAGCTGGTGTGGGGAGGGGCATGGGGGCCTTTGCAGAAGCAGCTCAGAGAACTGAGGTTGGAATCCTGCCCCAAGCACAGGTTTTGGGGACAGCGAGTGCCTAGACAAGGCAGGTAACGTGGCAGCCGCCGGGCTGGTCCAGAAACAAGGTGCTGAAGACGTCGTTGAAGAAGGTGGGGTGGTACCTGCAGGCTCGCTCACAGTCGGGGTTGAAGTTCACCTCCAGGATCTGCGGCTGCATCACCCGCTTTCCTGACGGCAAAGAGCGCAGCAGAGTGTGAAGGCTCGGTGGCTTCACTCTGCAGAGCCAATGGCCTGGGGACCCAGCAAAGGCTGGGGAGGCCGTGAACCTGGGCCCTGATTCCCAGGGGATGAGCAGGGCAAGCCCGGACCTAGAACTTGGGTCTCTTGACTTTGTTGGGGAGGCCTGGCCTGACATCTGCTTCTCCAGGAGAGGCCAGGGCTGCCTCTAGCCCTAGGGATGACAGCCTGGCCCTTTAGGCTTGAATGTTCAGTTTAGTCAAAAAAAAAGCAGACATGCAGCAGCAGTGGAGAGTGTGTGGGGAGTGTGTGGGTCTGGCACAGGGGAGGCCGGCCAGGGTGGTGTGGGTTGGGGTCAGGGTACCTTTCACACGGGTCTCCTGTCCTGTGAGCTCTTCCCCGACACAGAGGCCCAACCCGCAGCTCATCCCCTACAGTCTCTGCACCGCAGGCACTTCCCCCAACCCAGATTCCTGGCTGATTCAAGCCAGAGGACAGCCTGGCGCAGCCCCCTGCCTTCTCCAGGCATGTGGCTGGCTGGCAGAGGGGGCGCCTGCTGGTTTGGATCAGGAGATGGGGCACCCCTCTTACCATCTGGGCCGTTGTCCCACTTCAGCATGAGGTCGACAGCATACATGGCCCGGGATGAGGGGTAGTCGCAGAGGCCCAGGGGCGGCGGCTTGGCACAGGCCACCTGGAACAGCTCCGTGAAGGCCCGGAAGATCTCAGCCTGGGGACCCAGGAGGCTGAGTCATGAGGCCTGCTCAGACAGCCTCTCAATGGGGGTCTGCTGCCCCTGTCGAAGCCCCGGGCCCCACATGGTCCAAGTCACCCCTTCCCACATCTTCATGTCTCTAGACCTCACCATGGCCGCCTCCACCCAGCATCTGCCCTCTTACTCCTGGCGCCCACCTTCTGTAAATCTGCCCATCTCCTGCCTCAGACCCCCTGTGGCTCCCCACTGCCCCAAGGAGCTCAACACAGCACCCAGAATGCTGCTGCCGGACATGGGGGCCCAGCCTACGTCTCCAGATGACTGGGATTCCGCGCTCAGGCAGTGCTGCCGTCCTCTGGCTGTCCCAGGGGTGCCCCACCAGCCCCTCCAGCCCCCTCCCTCTCAGGAGCACCCACAAACGCCCAGGGTGGAAAGGGAGGGGAAACCACGCTGTCTCGCCAGCCTCTGGGGAGAAGGACCAACTGCAGAGGACAAAGGTCCCTCCCAGCCCACACCAGCCGAGAGGGAGGGGAGCAGCTCCTGCAGGCCCCCAGCCCGGGACCCGCCCCACTGGCCTGCGATGGTGTGCAGGACAGGACTTACCTGGACGTCCATCCAGGGAAATTCTGGGTATTGCTTCTCAAACTCGGGGATGAACTCTTCACAGTGCACCTGCAACAGACACAGGGCCCATCACGCTCCGCACAGAGGCCACATCACGCTCCGCACAGAGGCCACATCACGCTCCGCACAGAGGCCACATCACGCTCCGCAGAGGCCACATCACGCTCCGCAGAGTCCAAATCATGCAGGGCCCATCACGCCCCGCACACGGCCCATCATCGCGCTCTGCGCAGGGCCCATCATCGCGCTCCGCACAGGGCCCATCATCGCGCCCCGCACAGGGCCCATCACGCCCCGCACAGGGCCCATCATCGCGCCCCGCACAGGGCCCATCACGCCCCGCACAGGGCCCATCACGCCCCGCACAGGGCCCATCATCGCGCCCCGCACAGGGCCCATCACGCCCCGCACAGGGCCCATCATCGCGCCCCGCGCAGGGCCCATCATCGCGCTCCGCACAGGACCCATCACGCTCCGCACAGGCCCTGCCGGGCCAGGGAGCAGGCAGCCTGCCACTGCCTGGACCAGAAGCTTCTGACATTGGGTGGGGGTTCCAGGAGCAGGCAGCCAGCCCCAGCCCCTCAGGGTCCAAACAGAAGGTAGGAGATGGAGTCTGGGCCCCGGGTCTCACTGCGTGACTCTGGACGAACGGATTAACTTCTCTGAGCCTGCTTCCTCCTCTGTGAAGTGGAAAAATGTGCCCTGCCCAGTAAACTGACTTTGCCAGGCGGCTGTGAGGCTCACGCGACACACTGAACATCGAGAGCTCCAGAAACTGCAGGGCCTGAGCCAGCACCCAGCCTCACACTCAGCTCAGTACAGTGCGAAGGAGGCGGAGCTCAGAACCCCCCACGGGGCCCGCCTGTGCCCCGGCTCAGCACCAGCTCGGAGTGCTTGAGGGACGCAAGATCTTTTTGGCCTCAAGACTTTACCCAAAACACACCCGATGAAGGTGGCAGTCGGCTCAGGTTTCTCCCAGTAAAGGACAAGCCAGGAAAGGTCCCTACGCAAGCCCGCCATCCACGCCATGCTGGATGCACGTCCCCAGGCACAGGGCTCCAGGAGAGGGCTTTTGGGATGATCCCCGAAGTACAGAAGGGAGGGGCTCGGAACCTGAGGGCGACTTCCAGCAACGTCCTGGGGCCCTGCTGGGGGCTCTGGGTCCTAGGGAGTAGGCTTCAACACAGGCAAGGATAAGAGGGACAGAAGCAACAGGACCGCTGGGCCCTGTGAGGAGTGTGTGCTGGTACAGTCACCAGGGCATGGCAGGGCCCTTTCTCCAAGTCCTCCTAGAGGACTCCTCAGACTTGGCACGGACAGGTGCCTCCACGCGTGTGCACGTGCCATGGTTTATTGTTAGCGAAGACCTCGGATAACCACCTGCAGCCACACTTAGCAACAACCCTGAGCCTCAAAACACGCCGCTCAGCCAACAAAGCAAGCTGCAGAAGGATCTGCTCCATAAGATGATATTTACATAAAAACCTAAGGAGGAGGCCGGGCGTGGTGGCTCATGCCTGTAATCCCAGCACTTTGTGGGGCCGAGGCAGGTAGATCGCTTGAGTCCAGGAGTTTGAGACAAGCCTGGGCAACATGTGAAACCCTGTCTCTACTAAAAAGACAAAAAAATTAGCCGGGCGTGGAGGCACGTGCCCGCAGTCCCAGCTACTTTAGGGGGCTGAGGCAGAAGGATGGCTTGAGCCCAGGAGACTTGGATTGCAGTGAGCCGAGATCACGCCTCTGCACTCCAGCCTGGGTGACAGAGTGAGACATTGTCTCTCAACAAAACAAAACAAAACAAAACAAAACAAAACAAAACAAAACAAAAAACTTAAGTAAGCAAAACAGCAGCTTGAATGGTCAGGGACATACTCATGCTGAAAAGAACAAGACACGCCTGGGAATGACAGCCACACAATTCAGGAGCCGGGGAGCGTTGGGGCTGGCTGCATGGGGAGTCCAGGGCGCCTGCAAGGCTGGTGATAGGCAGGGTGGGGTAGGCATTTTGTGCATCTGAAACACTCATTAACCAGCCAGGTCACAGAGGCCTTCCAGGACTTCCTTTCTTCCTTCCTGTACCCAGAGCTGGCCTCTCGCCTCTGTGGAGGCTGTGCCTACCTGTCCCTGTGCACTGGCTGGCCACCTGTTTCTCGCCCCCATCTTGGAAGGGCCTTTGTCCAGATGTCCCTGAGCTCCAGGTGCTCAGATGGTGGAGCTGCCATTCACTGAGTGCCCACTGCCCAGGGCACTGCTCAGCACTGTGCACCAGGGAGGACAGGAGATCCTACACCCGGGCAGGGTCACGGGCCAGCAGGCAGCTGGACCAGGTGGGGCCTCTAAGCATATGCATCTCTGTGCCTCCCGGCCCTGCCTGCCCTGGCGCTCACAGGGTGGTGTGCTTTTCCGGTTGAAGTGGCGGTGAGGATTAAGCCCTGGCTGGGAACACACTGTCTCAACCTGCTGCTGGCCACATCCCCCTGTGTCCGCATCGTCTCAAACACAGCGAGTACCCGGAGGCCTACCTGAGACAACACAGAGCCCAGCCCGGCTCATCGTGGCAGGGCTAACAATCACCTTCCATAGCAGGAACTCAGGAGGCGGCTCCTGGGATCGGCCCGTGTGCCAGTCCTCCCAGGAGGCAGTGTGGGCGGGGTGGGGTCTGGGTGTGCCCTGGCCTCTGTGTGAACCTGCTCTGCACCTCCCTCAGGCCCTACCTGCTTCAGCACCACATCCGGGTCGTAGTTCATGACTGTGAAGTGCTTCTCGTAGTCATCTAGGTCGTTGAGTGCGAAGGCCCTGGAAGACAAGCGCGTGTGGGTTCTTGAGCCAGCGTTGTCCCTGCGAGGGAGGTGCCACCCACTCAACCTTCCCAGCTAGGGGCTCAGGGCTTGGGGCAGACCACCTGCTGCCCCGGCAGGAGCCTGTTCCCTTGTTTGTGTGGGTGGGGGAGCCCCACGGCCTCACTGAGCTGGGGTGGAGGTGAGTGAGATACTAGCTGTGAAGTCTCTGCAGGTCCATAAAAACGGCACCTGGTTCTTTTACAAAGAATGTTCACATCCATTACTGTGGGCAACGCCAGAACTCTGATGTGGGCAGGGCAAGTCACCGCCAACTACCACGAAGGGAGACAAGCTCCAAGGGCCGCTCGCGGGGTGAGTGATGGAGGGCACCTTCCAACTACACTTTCTGATTCCGAAAAGGGCCCATCGCCCACCCGCTACCTCCACCCGGTCCCCCAGCTCCCTGACCCTGGACCCAGCCGGCCCTCCACTTACCGGTTGGAGAACCGCAGCCAGAACACGTCATACACGAACAACCGCAGGGGCTTCACTGACCGCAGCAGCACGACGTAGCGGATGTCAAACTTCACCTTTCCCACGTCTTCTCGAAGGAACAATACAGGACTTTCAATGTACTTGGACACAACCTGGAGGACACAGGCGCAAGCTCACTGGTGGCCCTCGTCTCCCCTCTGCTGGGCCAGGACAGAGCACTCTGGGGCTCCTGAGCACACAAAACCACACGGGGGCAAAGACAGGGCTGCACTTTACTCCTCCTTCTGCCTTTTCAAACCTGCCGAGGTTGCTGCAAAGTCTTTTTTTATTTTGAGACAGTCTCGCTCTGTCGCCCAGGCTGGAGTGCAGTGGCATGATCTGGGCTCACTGCAAGCCCCGCCTCCCGGGTTCAGGCCATTCTCCCGCCTCAGCCTCCTGAGTAGCTGGGACTACAGGTGCCTGCCACCATGCCCAGTTAAGTTTTTGTATTTTTAGTAGAGACGGGGTTTCACCGTGTGGGCCAGGATGGTCTCGATTTCCTGACCTTGTGATCTGCCCGCCTCGGCCTCCCCAAGTGCTGGGATTACAGGTGTGAGCCACTGTGCCTGTGCCCGGTCCTTTTTTTTTATTTTTGAGATGCAGTTTCATTCTGTCACCGAGGCTGGAGTGCAATGGCAATCTCAGCTCACTGCAACCTCCGCCTCCCAGGTTCAAGTGATTCTCCTGCCTCAGCCTCCCAAGTAGCTGGGATTACAGGTGCCCGCCACCACCCCCAGCTAATTTCTGTATTTTTAGCAGAAAGGGGTTTCTCCATTTTGGCCTGGCTGGTTTCGAACTCCTGACCTCAGGTGATCTGTCCACCTTGGCCTCCCAAAGTGCTGGGATTCTAGGCGTGAGCCACCACGCTCTGCAGCAAAGTCTTTATAACCATTTTTAATTGAAATGGAATATAAATTCTCACCCATAATTCCATCCACCCCCACCCCACGGCCTGAAGTCTCCATTCCAATCCTCCTTGTGGTGCATTTCTTGCCAGCCTCTGACAAGGTATACAGCCCAGGCGGATTCTGTGCCCTGCAATCCTGATACTGCCTCTGGATGTCCCCTCACTACGAATCTTTACCACGGCTCTGAGAGGCTCCTTGTCCAGGCTCAGCCACCTCATCCTGCTGGGCAGCCATACCTGGCATGCCATGTGGTAGGGACTTGGAGGGTAGATGCACCCAGGACAGTTCTTTTTTTAAAGACAGGGTCTTGCTCTGTCACCCAGGGTGGAGTGCAGTGGCACGATCACAGCTCACTGCAGCCTCAATCCCCTGGGCTCAAGTGTTCCTCCTCCACTTCCCAGAGTGCTGAGATTATAGGTGTAAGCCACCTTGCCCAGCCTGGACCTGTCCATGAGGACCATGACACTTGGTCCCCTCTGCCCCACCTCTCATTGTCCAGCCAGGGCCCTGAGCCCCGGGGCTCCTGGGCTGTAGGGCCCACCTTTGGGGTGCTCTCTCGGTGCCGGATGATGCTGTGCAGGCTCTTGGTGACATGGGTGTCCAGGCTGCGAGCCAGGTTCCAGGGCTTGCAGATCCAGTGGTTGTCCTCGCCCCTGGGGAGCAGAAGGGCTGTCTGGGTGGCACCTGGGGCCTGTGTTCCCAGATGGTGCCACCCCAGGACACAGCGGCAGAAGTGGGTGGCCCACTTCTCCTTGGGAGCTGAGTGGGCACCAGAGAGGAGCTGTCAGAGGCAGGGGCTTGGGGAACGAGGAGGGGTTGGCCAGAGCCCAGGGAGCTGCGCTGCGGTGGAGAGGACAGCCCCAGCAAAAGCCTGGAGAGGTCCTGCAGTCCATGAGGCCAGCCGTGACATTCGGGACCCAGAGCTCGGCTCCCGCACCACGGTTTCCACAGTGGGTGCTCACGGAGGAGCAGGTGGACACAGAGGCTGGGCTGGGGGAAAGGGCCATGGAGCGCGCCGATGCCGTGTCTGAGACTTACCACCTTTCCCGCTGCTGGAAGTAGCTGACAAACTGGGGCAGCTCGGTGCGCAGGTTGAAGGTTCGGGGCAGCCAGGGTGGGCCCTCGGGGCCGCCGGCCCGGCGCGCTATGGAGGCCAGGCAGTCCTTGACAGTCAGCAGGTTTTCGCAGGGGAACTGGTTCAGCAGCACGCCCGGCCTCTCCTGGCTGAGTTTCCTGCAGGGCGGAGGCAGGTGCGCCAGCTCAAGGGGAGGCCGGCGGTGCCTAGAGGCCCTGACTGGGAGGACTCCTGTGGCCAGAGGTGCCCTCACCTGTAGTCCTTGAAGTGTGAGAAGTTGAACAGGATGTCAGCGTCTGCCTCGCTCTGGGTAAGGATGAAGCGCGGGTGGGTGAGGCTGCTGGCCACCTGCTGCACGTCCGTGTAGACCCTGTGGGGACAGCCCGAGCTGGGTGACCCCGGCTCCCGAGTGTCCAAGTGGGACTCCAGCACCAGCCCTAGCTCAGGGACTCCCCTCCCTGTTTTGAAGCTAATGAGGCAGAGGCGAGTTCTGGGTTTGAGTCACGATGTTGGACAGCCCAGGTTCAGAACCTGCTCCCTCCCATCTGCCGAGGGAGGGGGGCAACCCGTACCCTTGTGACTCCTGGTTCCCCATCTTCAGGACTGGACCACACCGTCCACCTCACATTTGTCGTTAAAATTAAATGGCATAATTTGGGTGTTTATTATGTGCTAGTTCTTTCCTCTCACATGGAAAAAGGATGAACTCAGGGCCTCCAATTTCACACGGGCACACCAAGGGCCTCCATGAGGCCTCTGCCCCAGAGGAGGTGGAGGGACCTTAGGCCCCGGCCGGGTCACCACCAGACTCATGTCTCAGCAAGAGCCCCTGGGCTGCCCAGCTGGGGCAGAGGCCAGCAGGAGGAAAGCCCTCAGGCCCGGTGGAGGGGACAGAGGGGAGCAGGCTGCCTGTTCCTGGCTGGAGCAAATTTAGGCAGCCAAGGGGAGTATCTGGGAGCCTCAGGGAGGGGCTCCTGTGAAGGCTAAGGCGGAACCTGCTCTGCATCTCTGGGTCCTCACCTGTGCCTGTTTCCACAAGGTGTCCAGCCTGGACCTGCCGGCCTGGCCTTCCTTAACTCACCAGCCACACCTGCAGCCTCTCGGGAGGGGCCCCTCCTGGCAGCCCGGGTGCCTGTTGTAGGTGCCCACCATGTTCCCAGCCAGCAAAGGCTCCCTGCTTTGGGGAGGGCCGGCACGCACAGGCCTGGCTGGTGTCGGGTTCCAGGACTGGATGAGCATGGCATCCGGGTAAGTGGAGCAGCCCCATGGCATGCAGGGTTGGTAACGGGACCCCTTGGTGCCCAGAGGACGGGGTGGGATGGGGACTGGTGGTGGCCAATGCTTCTGCCCAGGGGACCCTTTACCCACTGCCAGCATTTCCAGCATTTCCATGGCCTATTCCTATTTTTAACTTTCTTTTTTTTTTTTTTTTTTTGAGACGGAGTCTCGCTGTGTCGCCCAGGCTGGAGTGCAGTGGCCAGATCTCCGCTCACTGCAAGCTTCGCCTCCCGGGTTCACACCATTCTCCTGCCTCAGCCTCCCGAGTAGCTGGGACTACAGGCGCCTGCCACCTCGCCCGGCTAGTTTTTTGTATTTTTTTAGTAGAGAGGGGGTTTCACCGTGTTAGCCAGGATGGTCTTGATCTCCCGACCTCGTGATCCGCCCGTCTCGGCCTCCCAAAGTGCTGGGATTACAGGCTTGAGCCACCGCGCCCGGCCTCCTATTTTTAACTTTCTTTTTTTTTTTTTTTTTGAGACGGAGTCTGGCTCTGTCGCCCGGGCTGGAGTGCAGTGGCCGGATCTCAGCTCACTGCAAGCTCCGCCTCCCGGGTTTACGCCATTCTCCTGCCTCAGCCTCCCAAGTAGCTGGGACTACAGGCGCCCGCCGCCTCGCCCGGCTAGTTTTTTGTATTTTTTAGTAGAGACGGGGTTTCACTGTGTTCGCCAGGATGGTCTCGATCTCCTGACCTAGTGATCCGCCCGTCTCGGCCTCCCAAAGTGCTGGGATTACAGGCTTGAGCCACCGCGCCCGGCCCCTATTTTTAACTTTCAAGGATGTTTTTATTTTATTTTTTTTTAAGAAGGAGTCTTGCTCTGTAGTCCAGGCTGGAGTGCCGTGGCCTGATCTCAGCTCACTGCAGGAAGAGTCTTCAAACGATTCTTCCTCCTTAGCCTCCCGAGTAGCTGTGATTACAGGCGCCCGCCACCGTGCCATACTTTTTTTTTTTTTGTATTTTTAGTAGAGACGGGGTTTCATCATGCTGGCCAGGCTGGTGTTGAACTCCCGACCTCAGGTGACCCGCCTGGCTCAGCCTCCCAAACTGCTGGCATCACAGGCGTGAGCCACCACGCCTGGCCTCACGGGTGAGGTGTGAAACCTGGGAGGCGGAGGTTGCAGTGAGCTGAGATCGTGCCACTGCACTCCAGCCTTGGTGACAGAGGGAGACTCCGTCTCAAAAAAAAAAAAAAAAAAAAAAAATCTCCAGAAAGCCCTGCTCACTCTTGCACTTTCCGTGGCATTTTCTCTGGGATCCCAAGAACTACTCCCTGCACTTGTCACTGCAGCGCCCAGACAGGACACAGCTGACTTGCTGTGCGCCATGTGCCAAGCACTGTTCTGGGGCTGTGGGAACCACGAAGAGTGGGAGGCGGCGACTGGGGACAAGTCTCAGGCTAAGGAGTGGGGGCTACGCACTTGAAGATGTGGTCGTGGGGGTGCACTACGGGGTTGATGTCAAGTGGCAGCTTCTCCTTGTTTTCCTCCAGAATGGCCTAGAAGGAAACACATCGGAGGTAGAGATGAGGTCAAGGAAGGGAGGGAAAGGCCGGGCGTGGTGGCTTATTCCCATAATCCCAGCACTTTGAGAGGCCAAGGCAGGTGGATCACATGATGTCAAGAGTTCAAGACCAGCCTGGTCAACATGGCAAAACCCCGACTCTACTAAGAATATAAAAATTAGCTGGGTGTGGTGGCGTGTGCCTGTAATCCCAACTACTCAGGAGGCTGAGGCAGGAGAATCGCTTGAACCCAGGAGGCGGAGGTTGCAGTGAACCGAGATCGCACCACTACACTCCAGCCTGGGAAAGAGTGTGAGACTCCATCTCAAAAAAAAAAAAAAAAAAGGAAAGGAAGAGAGGGAGGGGACACAAGGCTCCCTGCCTGGCGTCAGGTACTATCGCCTCACGGGGCATATGGCTGCTCCTCCCTCCCAATACCCCAAAGCCTCTAACCACCCCCTCACCCCAGAATTCTGGGGGTCCAGGCCCCTCAGGTCTTAGTTTGGTGTCAAAAGAACAAGGTAAACATTGTTGCACATCTTCTCAATGCTACCTCGAAATCACAGGGGAAAGAAGGTGCTAAACTGCTCCTGGGAGGAGCCCCGAGGGCTGTCCGGAGCTTCAGCAGTGTGATGATTTAAAGCATGGCCATGTGGCTGCACATGGTGGCTCAAGCCAGTAATGCCTGCACTTTGGGAAGCTGAGAGGGAGGACTGCCTGAGCCCAGGCGTGTAGGACCAGCCTGGACAACATACTGAGACCCGTCTCTACAGAAAAATTAAATAATTAGTGGGGCTTGGTGGCCGTTGCCTGGAATTCCAGCTACTTGGGAGGCTGAGGCAGGAGGATTGCCTGAACCCAGGAATTAGAGGTGGCAGTTAGCTAGGATGATGCCACTGTACTCTAGCCTGGACAAAAGCAAGACCTCATCTTTAAAAAAGAAAAAAAAAAAGATTAAAACATGCCTACAAACTCTTTGACACTCTCTTCCTAAGGCAGAGCCGCATCCATCTCTGAGTTGCTTCTAATAAGCAGGAAAAGGGTGGGAGGGACAGGGTTGCTTCTGTGACAAGGCCATGAAGCCCAAGGCTTCCTCTTCGCTCTCTCCCTCGGATCGCCTGCGCTGGGAGAAACCAGGTGCCACATCCTGGGGACACCTGAGCACTCCTACAGAGAGGCCCACAAGGCAGGGAGCGCAGGCCTCCTGCCAACAGCCAGCACCAACACAGCAGGCATGCACATATGCTGTACAGAAGCGGGTCCGCAGCCCGATGGGCAGCCTGTGTACCTCGAGGGAGACCTGAGGCCAGAGGCACCCCGCTGAGCCACTCCTGAACTCCTGGCCCACAGAAATCGTGTGAGAGAATAAATGTTTGCTGTTTTAAGGTGCTACGTTTTGGAGTTACTTGTTACCCAGCCATAGCTAATCGATACAGGCAATCCTGGGCCCAGAGCACAGACCTGATTGTGAAGGGTCAAATGGGAAAAAAACAAGGACACCTGGCCTTGTATCTTCTCCTTTTCCTGGTCAGCGCAGAGCTTCCCAAGGAAAAACACGAACTTTTAGTTCATGTTCCATTAACAAACAACCCCAAGACCAGGAAGCGTTTGTCCCTCCAGTTGCATCCACAAACGCATTCACTTTTTCAGGCAAACGTGTACTAAGCACCTTCCTGGTGCAGGGGCTCCAGGAGGCTTGTAAGCACCCTTTGAACCAATAAGACTGACCCCCTTGTTTTTGGCATGGTTGGTTCAATCATCAATGACTTAGACTGAAAGTGAAAGGAGGCCCCCCTACAGCCCACCCCTGCAGTGAGGAGTGCCCTCACAAGCACACCACCACTCCACGCGCCCATTCATCTAACCCTTCCTGCAACCCTCCGAGGCACTTAGTGAGCGCCTGGTGTGCAAAAAGGACGACTTCGGTCACCGTGGGGCAAGCCTGCAGCCTCAGCCCACAAGCCGCCAGGTTCCCTTGGTTCTGGACTCCGGCTCTTCCACCTGCTGTGTGACCCTTGGCAAGTGACTTAACCTCTCTGTGTCTCAATGTCCTCATCCTCAGTAAAACGAAGATAAAAACAGAACTGTAAAATTGTAAGGAACTGAGTGGCACATGGCCACAAAGTACTAAGCACAGGCTCCCCTGTAGGCTGGTTCCAGCCTGCGGAAGCAGCAACAAATGAGAGGGGAAGGGAAGGAGGAGAGACAGGTCAGGGTAGGAACCCCCTACCCAGCCCTGACTGGTCCTGGAGGTGGCTACGTTCCCATAGGCTCCTCTTCCTCCCCTGGCACTGGAGCCTCGTCAACTCTGGCTCCCTAACCCGCCAGCCTCCTTGTATGGGGCCTGGATGAGCTCTTACCTCCAGCCAGGCACTTCCGAGTGGCCCAGCTGGGTCCCTCAGGGCCCTGACCGAGACTGAAAGCACTTTTGTTATCAATAACAGTGACCATGATGGTAACTTGCAGGCCTGCTGAGTGAGGGAGGCACGCGATATGTGAACACAGGGTGTTTCTGTGCCTCGGTGAGATGAGGACGGGGCTGAGTGGGGTTCACGGCCAAGACCAACTGCACAGCCTCCTCCTTCCTGAGGGAGCAGCATGGACCCCCTGAGGACGGACACCAGCACCAGGCACCCTGGGATCTGGAGCCCCAGTCGCACATCCGCAGGCAGCTTGTGTTCACTCTCTGAGCCCCTCGTCTCTCAGAGGCTCCCAGAACTCTCTCTGCCTCCCATGGTAACTGGCTCAGGGCCTGGCACCCGGCTGGGGTTAAATAATATTTGGTGTCTGCACAGAGAACATTCTGGAAGCTACCAGACAGGCCCGGGGGTCGGGGAGGGCCGCACCTGGTAGTGCTCGGCGGGTGGCTCAGGCGTGCAGGAGCTGAGGTCCAGCATGTCGGTGGGGGCCCAGGGCAGCAGCATGCACTTCCGGATCAGGGGGTCTGTCTCTCCGTGGGCAAAGTCTCGGGTCACCTCCTCTGTGCCAAGACACGCGTGCCCATCAGAGAGGGTGACAGGACACTGGGCTGAGGCCCCTCTTCCAGGGTGGGCAGGTGCTGGACTTACCGCCAGTGTCCAGGTCCCTCAGGGGCCACAGCAGCGTGTAGGCCAGCTGCTGGGGCATGTAGAAGAAGGGTGCCGTGGCGAAACTGGGCACGTCCGCGTGCTGGATCCGCGAACCGAACTCGTCCATGATATACCACACCGGCATCTTCTCCTCGGCTGTCTGCAGACAGCACACATGGCACTGCTCGCTCACCCGTCCACCTACTGGAACTCCCTTCCGGAACCCAGACATCGAGCACCCATCAGCCCACAGCCACCTCTCTGATCTTGGAGGCCCTCTCACATATACCCCAGGCCCTTTAGCTAAGCTAGGGGCTCCGGGACAGCAGCCCTGCCTTTGCAGACCAGGACACAGGCCTGGGTAACGCAGTGTGACAACTCGTGGTAAAAGGGCGTTTGGTAACAAGGCACACAGCCCAGCACCCGTAGGGTTGTATCTGGGTTCGTGGGTAACTGGGGGGTGGGGGGAGTAGTCTTTGAGCTCAAGGAAGGCTCCCTGGAGGAGGTGACATCTAAGCTAAAATCATGAGAAACAAGCAGGAGTCTTTTCCTGAACTAAGAGTGGTGAGGGGCTGGAGCACGGGGTGAGTCCGTGGAGAGGCCAACGGGGGTGGGTGAGGGACGGTTGAGGGCTTTTAAGAGAGTGACAGAATCAGAGGCGCCAGGAAAGCGGCAGCTGAGTCATCTGGGCACTCTGAGTTTAGGAGTCTGAGAGGGCTGCGTCCTGTGAGCTCAGAGGTGCCCAGGATAGCATGCTCCTTAGGAAGTCACAGCAGAAAGTGAGCTATTTGCTCTGGACAGCCCCTCACCCGGCCTGATGGCACAGGGCAGCAGAGGTCTGTGCCCATGCCTGTCCTCCCCGTCCCCGGGGCCCAGCTACCCACTCACCCCATGGGCCAGCTGGTAGGTCTGGTTGAACTTCCACATCTCCTCCAGTACCAGGGCCACAGCCTCCGCACTGGGCAGCTCACCGTGGAACTCAATGCCCATCAGGTTGGCCATGCGGTGCAGCAGCCCAGGCACCTGCTGCAGCTGCTGGCGTGCATGCTCCACACGGCACGTCCAGGCATGGTCGATGAGGAAGATGCTGCAGGCAGAGGCCACAATGTGAGGCTGCTGGCAGGCACAGGGCAAAGGGAAGTCGGGGGAGGAAGAGGCCCAGGGCTGTGTTGGGACCAGGACTCAAGCTTCCTGAGATCTGGTCTACCGGGTGCCATAGTTATGCCCAGTTTGGACTCCAGTGAGCCTGGGTCAGGTGCTGGCGCTGCTGTTCACTGCCTGTGTGATCCTGAGCAAGTGCCTCCTCCTCTTCAAGCTTCTCAAACAGCGTAGCAGGGGTCTCTACCGCCTGTCACTAGGCTGTCACAAGCAGCAGATGAGACCAGATATGTGGTATACCTACTGTCCACCAAGCACTTGCAATAAACACACCAGCAGTCACTAGCATGAACCTGGACCTCGGACCACTGCAGGGCTGGCCCATGCTTCCTATCTTGCTGCCTGCAGGCCGGGCACACCACAGCTGCTCAACAAAAGCGAAGGCTCTACACGCCGGAGGCCAGCGCAGGCAGACAGCACGGGGGCTACCACACGCCTCACCCATGCAGCCAGGTCTTCTGGAAGCACCAAGGCTTTTCTGTGGGAGAGGCGTCCAGTCCCCGCACACAGGATCCCTGCAGCTGAGCTCCTACAGAAGCATGTTGGGGCTGTGGCACAGGACGAGCCGTCCCTACCCCGTAGGACACAGGGCTGACCATAATCCTCCCAGAGTCCTGCCGGATTAGGAGGCACCAAACAGGTGTCTAATGGGCAAAGCAGCCCCCAGCTTGCCTCCGTCTCTGTCCCCTTTTTAAAATGAAAGGGACAGCCAATGTTCCAGTTCTTAGGCTGGGGGGCAAGTTCAGGAGTATTTATCTTCTTGTGCTTACATGAGTTTTGTTGGCCCGTCCTAAAATAAGTGGGTTTACTCTTGCGCTTGTGCTACCGTGGGTGACCACAGGATGCAGGGCAGAGCCAGGCCTTAGGGGTGACCCTTGGCACGTGCAACAAGGGGTGCTGTACAAAGAGAGGCATGGGGATGAGGATGGAGAGCTTGTTGGGGCCTGGCAATCAGGGGAGACTTTGGGGGATGAAGGCCTGGAAGCAGAAAGGCCCAGAAGCAGGTAGGGCTGAAATGAACGCTCAGCCTCCAAATCCAAGACTCTGGATTCCCAGCCTCCCACCACCCACAACACGGCTAGCAGCGGGTTCTGTGGTTGTAGGCCCGAGAGAGAACGTGAGCTGGGAGCTCCAAGGGCAGCCACTGCATTGAATTCACCTGTTCCTGGGCCTGAGCGGCACAGAACTTACTTCACTGAACCTGAAGGGGAGGGTGAGCCCGAGCACGCATGGGCGGGGGTGCTGGGCTCTCCGTATTTCTGGGGTGACTTGCTACTGCCCACTCACAGCTGGAGGAGGAGGCGGGAGAAGCTCTGCAGAAGAGACCAGACCTCTGCCCAAAGAGCTGTGCATGGACACAGGCGCCCAGCAAGTTTCTCCGAGGGTCCACAAAACCTTTGGCAGAGGGGCCTGCAGGCCTGTCCTAGGGATAGCCACTCTTGGTCCCTAGGGGCAGGAAGCCTGCGGTACAGTCTCAGCTCTGCCCTAACTACTCCATGGCCCTTGGCAAGGCCAGGCCTGCTCTGGGTCTCAGGTCCTCAGGTGTTCCAGGGCCCAGCCCAGATTCCAATTCAGCAGGACCAGAAAGGGGCTGTGACTAGGGAGGAGTAAGGCTGACCTGCACCCTTAACCTGGAGAGTGACCTCGGGCAAAACGAACTCCTAATGCCCTGTAGCAGGACCACTGTGACAATGAGACTGCTGGGAGAGGCTGTCAGGCCACAGTCCATCCGGTCACCACAGGAATGCTCTGTGTTGCCATGGACACTACTCTGAAGCCCGGATGGACACACCGCTGGCCACATGTGCTTGCCACAAAGCCGTCCTGAGGAAGGTGTCCAGCGGAGGTGCAGGGCCCAGGAGAATCTGCATTACCGCATCTCCCACCTTTCACCAGGTGAAGGTCGTGGTGGTGTCTCTGGCCAGGCTCCTACCTGTTGGGGTTGGCTGCCTGGAGCCCGCTCTCCCTGGTCACGATGACCTTGTAGCACAGCTCGCTCCCCGGGTTGGGCTGCTTCTTCCGCACCTCCCGGGCGGCCTCGTCCTCTTCCTCTTCCACTTCCTCCACTTGCATGATCCCAAACACTTCCCCAGCGTCGAAAACCTGGGGGCCAGAGCTCAGGTCAGCAGGGGCATGGGCAGGAGACCCTACCCCTAATGCCTTCACCACCAGCTCCAGAAAGCCACCCGAGGTGCCATACCCAGGCCTCAAGGACAAACTTGTCTCCTTCAGAGGAGTGGGACCCGTTTAATTACACACAGTCTTATGGGCGGGCAGATTGAAGCTCCTGGAGATTTCAGGGTCAGAATGGGGACCTAACATACCCCACCATCGCCTGAGCTGTCATCCAGAGCCCCCTTGTCCCACGGGATGCTGTGCATGGAGATGGGACCTCGAGGACAGGCTGGAGGTATCTGTAGTCCACCCTCTTCACATTACCGGGAAAGAGAGGCCCCAAAGGCAGAGAAGTCAATGCAAGAGTCAGGATCTTGGTGGCTGGGGGCACACCCCAATGTGCCCCTCACAGAAGAACTCTTCAACACTAGGACAGCTGAGTCAACTCACAGAGAAGCCTCCTCCAGCCCAGCCCCACCCACTCCAGGCCAACAGGAAGTGAGGCCCCAGGTCAAGGTGGGACGGGAAGATAAGGGCCTTGGTCCTGCCTCACATGGCTAGTCAAGCAGGCAAGTGACCTCTTTCGGTGTGCGTGGAGCAGAGGGGTCCCTGGCCCAGCCACACTCACGCAATGTCTGCCACAAGCCGGCAAGGAGGGCTTCCGGGCAGATTCTGGAGTCAGGCTGTGTGGGTTCAAATCTTGGTTTCACCACTTCCTAGACAAGTGACCTTGAACAAGTTACTTAACTATCCCGTGGGTGTTTCCTCATCCACACAATGGGAATAACAGAACCTCCCTCTGAGGACTACTGGGAGGATCAGATGATTCATACCCAGAGCTCAGAGTGGGGCCCGGCCACAGCAAATGCTCTATAAGCACGGGGTGCCATTGTTCTGAAACTGTTTCTTCACCTGTGAGAGTGGGTGTCATCCACCTTTCAGGACACTGACGGAATGAAATCAAACAGCGTGCATAAAAGTCCTGGCACACAGTGGAGGCTCAACAAAGGCCAGTTCCTCCTGATCACCTATTTCCCACGACTCGATTAAAAACGGCAGTTGGAAACTAGTTAACTACTCAGGTGCAGGCAGCTTTTGTGCACCGGGCAGGACTTGCCCTTTGGTGGCATGAGGATGAATCACTCATGGTCTCGCTCAGGGAGCTCATGGCTGAGTAAGTTCTAGGTCACCTGAGAGTATCAGGTAAATTTGCTCTGGGGCCTGGAGGGCCTGGGAAGACTTTATGGATGAGGAACCATAACCAGAGGGAAGATTTAAACATGAGGCTACAGGGTGAGGACGGAAAGGAACTCCAGGCAGAGGGAAGAGTAAGAGCGAAGGCCTGGAGGCAGATAGTCCAGGGTGGAGCAAACCAGGGGTCACGTGAGAGACAAGGCACCTGAGACAAGGGGCGTCCAGTTCTCCTTGAGTCCTCAAGGTGGGTCCGGGGAGGCTACTGCCTTCTCCAGTTTAGGACTGGGGGGAGGCTCAGAGGGCTGGAATCCACACCTCAGGCTTCCGCCCCAGTAGCCCAAATCCCCAGGGGACAGTCTGAGGCTGAGGGAGAGAGCCTGCCTCAAGCCTGCCTTGGCTTCAACCCAGCTGTGAAATGGGGGTAACCACAACCCCTTCGTGGCAGGACTGGAAGAGCTCCCCAGGAGATAAGGGGGGTGGTTTCTTGTGCAGACAGAAGAGTAGACATTTTAAAAACATCTCTTCGGCCGGGCGCGGTGCCTCACACCTGTAATCCCAACACTTTGGGAGGCCGAGGAGGGCAGATCATGAGGTCAGGAGTTCGAGACCAGCCTGACCAACATGGTGAAACCCCATCTCTATTAAAAATACAAAAACTGGCCGGGCGCGGTGGCTCACGCCTGTAATCCCAGCACTTTGGGAGGCCGAGGCGGGCGGATCACAAGGTCAGGAGATCGAGACCACGGTGAAACCCCGTCTCTACTAAAAATACAAAAAATTAGCCGGGCGCGGTTGTGGGCGCCTGTAGTCCCAGCTACTCAGGAGGCTGAGGCAGGAGAATGGCGTGAACCCGGGAGGCGGAGCTTGCAGTGAGCCGAGATCGCGCCACTGCACTCCAGCTTGGGCGACAGAGCCAGACTCCGTCTCAAAAAAAAAAAAAAAAAAAAAAAAAATACAAAAACTAGCTAGGTGTGGTGGTGCACGCCTGTAATCCCAGCTACTTAGGTAAGGTTGAGGCAGGACAATCGTTTGAACCTGGGAGGCGGAGCTTGCAGTGAGCCGAGATCACTCCACTGCACTCCAGCCTGGGTGGCAGAGCAGACTCGTCTCAAAAAAAAAAAAAAAATCTTCCCCATCCTTTCCAGGGCAGCCAGCCTAAGGTGAGGCAGGAGGGCTGATGGCCAGGGCTGGAAGGGCCCACGGCACTGGCAGGTGGTGCTGCTGCTTCTGGCGGCCTCCCCCACACCTGGGCCAGCAGCAGCGGGAGGCTTCCCTCGGAAGAGCTGCAAGTTTGTGTCTGGTAAAGCAGTGACTCAGCTCTGCCCTTAATGGCTGGGGAGGGTCACGTAAAAACACTTGCTGCCCCTTAGTAGGGCAACAGCAGGCAGGGCAGCCTGGGCAGGGGACGCGATGCGGTGGCGACCACCCTGTGTGCCGGGCATATTTCTCATGCCACCTCCCATCCCTCCCATACTGTGGGAGCCAGCTGGAGTCTCACCATCCCCTTCCCGGATGGAGAACAGGACTCAGATGGGCGAGTGACTGCCCGAGGGAGGGCGTGCTGCCATGGAAGCTGGCTGGGCAGGAGCTGGTCATTCCCACCGTGCTCCTTCACACAGCACATGGGAAATCTTTTGTCCTCACGAACAAACCAGGGTCCCTTCCACCCAGCACAGGCCTGGGACCAGAGTGGGCCTCGGAAAGCATATGGCAGAAGTGAGGGGCAGAGGAAACTCTCTGTGACACTGTAGCATAAGGAGGTGCCACTCGCTGTACGTTTCCCGCAGGAAGGTTCCTAGTCCAACCAGGATTACACAGAGAAAAACTGGCTCAGAGACCGTAGGGTCTGGCCAGCAGCCAGGCTCAGGGACTCCTAGCTCCCGGCCCGGGTCCCTGTTCTTGGCTCTGGGGTTCCACTTCATCACTTGCGCCACTTGGCTCATCTCAGTCGGGGAGGCGGCACCTGGAGGAGATGCCGGGTCCCAGCTAAAGAAAAGACCCCCCAGCCAGCCCGGGAAGGCGCTGTGGCTTCAGCCCCTGGGTACGCAATCAAAATCCAGGGCTCATCCCCAGCCAGGACAGTGGGAAACGCTTTGGAGTGGAGGAGGCAGGTGAGCAGGATGGGCCGTCCTCACAAAAAGGGAGAGAACCTAGAGGCTTCTCGACCTTTTCCATTTTTCTTTAGATTTCTCCTCCACCTCTCACAGCCTGTTTTCTTTAACCTGCAAGATGAGGGGAACCCGAGGCTCAAATAAAATGAAAAAACACTGAATTCGGTGAACCCAACACTTACAGTCACACAAATTCACGGGGTTCCCGTTGTCCCTGTGAGGCAGCGGCTGAAAGAATCCCTCTGAAGGGACCCTCGGAGCCGCAGTGTTCTCATCTGTGAAGTGGGAGAGATGAGTTTCACTCCTCAAAGGGGTTTGTGAGGCTCGCGTGTGTGGAGGACCTAAAGTTTCCACCGCAGCCCTCGGCCGGCCTCGGGCCCAGGCAGATCAGGGCCGCAGGTACCCTGGTCTCCTGCTGTCACTCCTCGGCCCCCAACTCCACGCCGCTCCAGAACTGCCCAGAACGCGGTCGGGGTGGCTCAGCGCGGCTCCCGCCGCCCAAGAGCGCCCTTTCCTGCCCCGCGCCGCGGGCTCCCGCCGCGCTCCCACCCCGGCAGCCGCACGTGCCCGCCGCCCTTCCCCGCACCTCGTGCTCCAGCTTGTGCAGGAGGCGGCCCCAGTAACGTTCGGGGACTCCCGAAGCGCGCAGCGCCGGGCCGTACAGCGCCGCGAACTCCGCCAAGGCCTCCGCGCCCTCCTCCGGCGTCTGGCCCGGGCTGCTACGCCCCGCAGGCGGGCGCTCCGGACGCCGCTCGGCCTCCATGGCGCCTACACCCGCGCCGACTCCAGCGCCGCCCGCCGGCCCTGCCCTCCCGCTTCGGCGCCCCCGGCCGCCAGCACCGCCCCCCCAGGCCCCGCCCTCCTCCCCACCGCCCCCTACCCCGCCCTGCCCTGCCCTGCCCTCCTCCCGGCCCCCCTCGGCCCCGCCCTCCTGCCGGCCCTCCCCGCCCCGCCCTCGTCCCGCCCCCAGCCCGCCTCCAGCCCGCCTCCAGCCCGGTTCGCCGCGGCCCCCGGGCAGGCCCTGCGCGTCAGCGGGGCGCGTGCGTGAGCGCGCGAGCTTGCAGGGAGGGGGCGCGCGCCTGCGGCGGCGCCTGCGGTTTGGCTGCCGCCGTGTGCGCACGCGCACCCGATGGGGGCGGAGCTTTTCTCGCTCAGCCTGCGGCGACGCAGGGGAATGCTGGGAGGGCAGGGTGCCTACGTCCGGCGCTGTCAGGACAGGAAGAGGCTCCACCTACTGCCCGGAAGGGGGAACTGGGTGACGCGGCGCTGCTGTTCCTGCCCCAGGCACACAGGGCTCGCAGGCCCCCGCCCCCGGGGAGTAAGGAACTCTCGATTCTTGTGAGTGCTTCACCAGATTTGGATGCTGCAAAATCGTGGCCCTTCTCAATTATATTTGGATTCAGAATGTCAGTTGATCCAATTAAGACCAAGTGTACCTGTCAGAAGAGTTTACTCCTACATGTCGGGATGTTGAACTGGGGGTGGTGGCCGCGTCTGTAGTCCCAGTTACTCGGGAGGCTGAGGCGGGAGGATCGCTTGAGCCCAAGAATTCAAGTCCAGCCTCCGCAACATAGCGAGACTCCCTCTTTAAAAGACAAAAACAGTTCAGTTACAGACTTTCAAAAGACATTCTCTTTTGAACTTTCATTGAGTTTTATTGCTCCATAGGGATATATTTTAATGTCTTCCTGTTTGCAATGTTGTAAGAATTGTAATTTGCTAAAAAAACAAAGGCTGAGAATTTTTTTGAGTTTCAGATGCTATTTTGACAACATGTTTGAACTGAGTTTGAACGAAATGCGCCAGTTCAGACTTGTTCAATTCCATTGTAGGAAGCAGGTGGGTCTGCAAAGGCTCAAATTTCCGAACTCAAGTTGGCGAGGGCTGCAGAGAAAAGCATTTTATTTATTTTTATTTTTTTATTTTTTATTTTTTTTTGAGACGGAGTCTCGCTCTGTCGCCCAGGCTGGAGTGCAGTGGCGCGATCTCGGCTCACTGCAAGCTCCGCCTCCCGGGTTCACGCCATTCTCCTGCCTCAGCCTCCCGAGTAGCTGGGACTACAGGCGCCCACAACCGCGCCCGGCTAATTTTTTGTATTTTTAGTAGAGACGGGGTTTCACCGTGGTCTCGATCTCCTGACCTTGTGATCCGCCCGCCTCGGCCTCCCAAAGTGCTGGGATTACAGGCGTGAGCCACCGCGCCCGGCCGGAGAAAAGCATTTTATTTATTTATTTATTTATTTATTTATTTATTTTTGAGAGGAAGTCTTGCTCTGTCGCCCGGGCTGGAGTGCAGTGGCCGGATCTCAGCTCACTGCAAGCTCTGCCTCCCAGGTTTACGCCATTCTCCTGCCTCAGCCTCCCGAGTAGCTGGGACTACAGGCGCCCGCCACCTCGCCCAGCTAGTTTTTTGTATTTTTTAGTAGAGACGGGGTTTCACCGTGTTAGCCAGGATGGTCTCGATCTCCTGACCTCGTGATCCGCCCGTCTCGGCCTCCCAAAGTGCTGGGATTACAGGCTTGAGCCACCGCACCCGGCTTATTTATTTATTTATTTAGAGACAGAGTTTTGCCCCTGTTGCCCAGGCTGGATGGAGTGCAATGCTGCAGTCTCGGCTCACTGCATCCTCTGCCTCCCGGGTTCAAGTGATTCTCCTGCCTCAGCCTCCCAAGTAGCTGGGCCTACAGGTGTGTGCCACCATGCCTGGCTAATTTTTTGTATTTAGTAGAGATGGGGTTTCACCATGTCAGGCTGGTCTCGAACTCCTGACCTTAGGACCTTAGGTGATCCACACACCTCGGCCTCCCAAAGTGCTGGGATGACAGGCATGTGCCATCGCGCCTGGCCTATTTTTTTTTGAAATGGAGTCTGGCTCTATCGCCCATGCTGGAACTCCACCTTGCAGGTTCAAGCAATTCTCCTGCCACAGCCTCCCAAGTAGCTGGGACTACAGGTGTGCACCACCATGCCCAGCTAAATTTTGTATTTTTAGTAGAGACGGGGTTTCACCATGTTGTCCAGGCTGACCTTGAACTCCTGACCTCAGGTGATCTACCCTCCTTGGCCTCCCAAAGTGCTGGGATTACAGGTGTGAGGCACTGCAATGGCCTTTTTGTTTGTTTTTTGAGACACAGTCTCATCTTGCTCTGTGGCCCAGGCTGGAGTACCGTGGCGTGATCTCGGCTCACTGCAACCTCCCTCTCCTGGGTTCAAGCAATCCTCGTGCCTCAGACTCCCAACTAGCTGGGATTACAGGCATGCACCACCACACCCAGCTAATTTTTGGATTTTTAGTAGGGACAGAGTTGCACCATGTTGTCCAAGCTGGTCTCAAACTCCTGGCCTCAAGTGATCCGTCCACCTCAGCCTCCCAAAGTGCTGTGATTACAGATGTGAGCCACCTCGCCCAGTCAGAAAAACATGTTATTAATACTATCACACCGAAGTACTTTTCTGAGGCAAAATTTGATCTAAGAGAAGAGTCATGATTTACAGGATGATATGTAAATCCACTTCTGCAGATCCACTTCTTGTTTTCAGGCACAGTCTTAAAATAATTACTAACTTTTGATAGATGTGATGCTTCTGAATCAGAATTGTATCATCTTGTTTGAGGCTGGTGGTCTATCTTTGACCTCCATGATGGAAGGTAAAGATTGACATTTTGTGAAAGTTTTACCTTCATAATCAACTTTGAGAAATCGAAATTCAGAACTTAATTTATAATGAAATATGAGTTTCTGGAATGTTTTTGTTTTAGTTTATTGCTCCTGAAAAAGTTATGTTGCACAGTAGGAATAAAATATTAAATACTAATGTATGAACTAGACTTATACCACATTAAAGGGGACAAAACCACCATGGCCGCAAAAGTGTTCAGCCTTCTCTATACAATGTAGAGTGGAACCATTGCCTCCATTTCCCACACATTTCATTTACACCTGACCTATAATTTCCCTAAGGCTCCATGTATCTTGCAGGATACAGAACAGGCACAACTCAGGTTGTAAGTAGGCAGGGGCAGCAGGATCTCACTGTGACTATTCAGTAAATAACAATATTATATTGCAATTAGGTAAGAAATATCTTCTTCATAGACCTGATCATTGCAAAATTCCATCTATATATATTTTTTTCTTTTTTTTTTTTTCTGAATCAGGGTTTTCCTCTGTCACCCAGGCTAGAGTGCAGTGGTCCTATCATAGCTCACTGCAGTCCTGAACTCCTGGGTTCAAGAGATCTTCCTGCCTGAGCCTCCCAAGTAGCTGGGAGGTACACTAGGTGTGTACCACTACACCTGGCTAATTAAAAATTCCTTTTATAGAGTTGAGGTCTTGCTTTGTTGCCCAGGCTGGTCTCAAACTCCTTATTTCAAGCGATCCTCCTGTCTTGGCCTCCCAAAGTGCGGGAATTACAGGTGTGAGCCAGCATGCCCCATGCCCAGCATTGTGATGCTATTTTACTATATTATCTATTTATTTTGAGATGGAGTTTCGCATGTTGACCAGGTTGGAGTGCAATGGTGCAATCTCAGCTCACTGCAGCCTCTGCCTGCTGGGCTAAAGCGATTCTTATGCCTCCGCCTCCCAAGTAAATGGGACTACAGGCGCGCACCATCACACCCGGCTAATTTTTGTATTTTTAGTAGAGACGGGGTTTTACCATGTTGGCCAGGCTGGTCTCAAACTCCTGACCTCAAGCAATCCACCTACCACGGCCTCTCAAAGTGCTAGGATTACAGGCGTGAGCCACTGTACACAGCCTGACTATATTATATCTCATGCCTTATAGTCATGACTATGTAGATAGTATATGTCATACTTACAATTATTTTATTATCAGCAACCATGCAGACTGAAACCTGTTGTCTTTGACACTTGATGAAAAAACTAATTCTGTAAAATATTTAAAGATGTTTATTCTGGGCCAATACGAGTGACCATGGCCCAGAGTACAGTCTCAAGAGCTCCTGAGAAAGTGTGCCTGAGGCGGTCGGGTTATAGTTTGGTTTTATACATTTTAGGGAGACAGGTGTTAACAAGCAAAGACGTAGGTCAATACCTGGAAGGTGTACATTGCTTCCATCTAAGAAGGTGGAATATCTTGGGGAGGGGGCTTCAGGTCACAGGTGGATTCAGAGATTTCCTGATTGGCAGTTGGCTGACTGACAGAGTTAAGCTTTGTCTAAAGATTTAAGAAGTCAGTAGAAAAGAATGCTTAAGATAAAGGGGTTGTGGAAGCCAAGGCCGTTGTTACGTAGATGAAGTTTCTTAGGTGGCAGCCCTCAGAGAGCATGTGATGCAATGCCAGAGTCAGGTTGAAATTCGGTATCTTATTGCAACAAGGAGTCTGTTTTGTCAGTCTTATAATTTTTATTTTTAGGCCGGGCGCAGTGGTTCATACCTGTAATCCCAGCACTTTGGGAGGCCAAGGTGGGGATCACCTGAGGTCAGGAGTTTGAGACCAGCCTGGCCAACATGGTGAAACCCTGTCTGTACTGAAAAACATAAAAATTAGCCAGGTGTGGTGGTGGGCACCAGTAATCCCAGCTACTCGGGAGGCTGAGGCAGAAGAATTGCTTGAACCTGGGAGGTGGAGGCTGCAGTGAGTGGAGATCATGCCACTGCACTCCAGCCTGGGCAACAGAGTGAGACTCCATCTAAAAACAATAAATAAAAAAAAAAATAAAAATGGGAGTTTCCCTGCACAAGCTCTTTCTCTTTGCCCGCTGCCATCCATATAAGACGTGACTTGCTCCTCCTTGTCTTCTGCCATGATTGTGAGGGCTCCCCAGCCGTGTGGGACTCTAAGTCCATTCAACCCCTTTCTTTTGTAAATTGCCCAGTCTTCATCAGCAGTGTGAAAATGGACTAATACAGGCAGCCTGGATGTTAAAGGCAAGATGGATTTGGTCAGGCCAGATCTCCTTCACTGTCATAATTTTCTTTCAGCTTCACTCTCCAATAGACCATCCTCTTGTGGTAATAAGATAGCTTCAGCGGCTCCTGCCCAGCCCACATTCTCCTAGGTATCCCGTCCTGCTGGGGAAGACAGCCTGAGTCTCAGTTGTCTCAGGTACTGGTCAGATCCTGTGAACATTCCTGACCCAGCCCCTTTGACCAGGAGAATGTGAGGCTCTGACAGGGCAGGCCTCTTTTACATGCTCCTCCCCAAATGTAAACCCAGTTGTGTCAGATCCCTACTTGGAACCCTTTGTGGTTCAGCTCTTCATGTGAGTTCCAAGGCTCTGTGTGAGCCGACACTGCCAACCTTTCCAGGCTCTTTTCATCACACTCTTCCCCTCACGCTGTGAGTCCCTGTCTCTCTAGTTGTCTTCGGCTCCTGGAAAGCATTGTGCTCTGTCTTCTGCCAGAAAGCCCTTCCCCCCGTGCTCACTTTGTTAATCCTGACTCATTCTTCTCAGGGGAAATGTTCTAAAGAGGCACTGAATGTGTACTTAATCAACATAAAATTACCTGTCTCCTCCCATTACCGCCACCAATCCCCCCGACCCCCACCACTGGAAAAAAGAAGAGAGAAAGACAGAATACTGACTATTTAAGTAAAAACACTTGACAACCAGGAGATACAAAAAGAAAACCATTATGAACTTCATGCTGTTTCTTTTTTTTTTTTTTTTTTTTTTTTTGAGACGGAGTCTCACGCTGTTGCCCAGGCTGGAGTGCAGTGGCGCATCTCGGCTCACTGCAAGCTCCGCCTCCCGGGTTCGCGCCATTCTCCTGCCTCAGCCTCCCGAGTAGCTGGGACTACAGCCGCCCGCCACCGCGCCCGGCTAATTTTTTGTATTTTTAGTAGAGACGGGGTTTCACTGTGGTCTCGATCTCCTGACCTTGTGATCCGCCCGCCTCGGCCTCCCAAAGTGCTGGGATTACAGGCTTGAGCCACCGCGCCCGGCCCATGCTGTTTCTTAAAAGCAAAAGATGAAGTTCTCATGGAAAGACTTCTTCCCTATACTAAAAGAAAGGGCAACACTCTTTTCTTCAAGGACAAAAAATTGAGTCCAGGAGAATACTGTGCAGACTGGTGGGAGTCACTTCTATCTTTTAGGCCTCCTCACATAATGCAGTAATGTTTTCACAGTTCACTATTCTCGGTCCAACCCAGTGTATTGGTAACTGACTTAGGCTGTGTTACCCAAAATTTGGCTCACAATCTTTATAAGTTGGAGTATTTTAAAAATTCTTAAAGTTTAATCTTTTCCCATTTTGTCAGAAAAATAATTTGGATCCAACTGTTTTTTATAAACTGGTAAGTATATATATACATAATATTTATTTATTTATTTATATTGAGATGCTGTCTTGCTCTGTTGCCCAGGATGGAGTGCAGTGGTGCGATCTTGGCTCACTGCAACCTCTGTCACCTGGGTTCAAGCAATTCTCCTGCCTCAGCCTTCCAAGTATCTGGGATTATAGGCATGTGCCACCATGTCTGGCTAACTTTTGTATTTTTTGTAGAGATGGGGTTTCGTCATGTTGTGAAGGCTGGTCTTGAACTCCTGGCCTCAAGTGATCCACTGGTGTCGACCTCCCAAAGTGCTGGATTACAGATGTGAGCCACTGTGCCTGGCCTCTTTGTCTATTTTTTTTTTTTTTTTTTTTTTTTGAGACGGAGTCTCGATCTGTCGCCCAGGCTGGAGTGCAGTGGCGCGATCTCGGCTCACTGCAAGCTCCGCCTCCCGGGTTCACGCCATTCTCCTGCCTCAGCCTCCCGAGTAGCTGGGACTACAGGCGCCCACAACTGCACCCGGCTAATTTTTTGTATTTTTAGTAGAGACGGGGTTTCACCGTGGTCTCGATCTCCTGACCTTGTGATCCGCCCGCCTCGGCCTCCCAAAGTGCTGGGATTACAGGCTTGAACCACCGCGCCCGGCTGTTTTTGTTGTTGATACAGAGACAGGGTCTTGCTTTATTGCCCAGGCTGGTCTTGAACTCCTGGCCTCAAGTGATCCTCTTATCTTGGCCTCCCAAAGTGCTGGGATTACAGGCATGAGCCTCTGTGCCTGGCCTTCTTTGCTCTTTTGTTTTTTTTTGTTTTTTTTTTTTTTGAGAGGGAGTTTCCCTCACGTCGCCCAGGTTGGAGTGTAATGGTGCGATCTTGGCTCACTGCAACCTCCTCCTCCTGGGTTCAAGCAATTCTCCTGCCTCAGCCTCCCAAGTAGCTGGGGTTACAGGTGCACGCCACCACGCCTGGTTAATTTTTTTTGTATTTTTAGTGGAGACGCAATTTCATCATGTTGGTCAGGCTGGTCTCAAACTCCTGACCTCAGGTGATTCGCCTTCCTTGGCTTCCCAAAATGCTGGGATTATAGCCACTGCTCCCGGCCTGTTCATTTTTAAGTTAGGTTATTTGTCTTATTGTTGAGTTGTAAGAGTTCTTTACATATCCTGGATACTGGATGGATATATGATATATCCATCTGATATATGATATCAGATATATCAGATATATGATTTGTAAAGGTTTTTTTCCTATTATGCTATCTTTCCACTTTCTTCACAGAGCCCTTTGAAGTACAAATTTTCAATTTTTGTTACGTCCAATTTATATATTTTTTCTTTGGTGGCTTATTATTTGTGTGTTACATTTAAGAAGCCATTGCCGCTGGGCGCGGTGACTCATGCCTGCAATCCCAGCACTTTGGGAGGCCATGGCGGCCGGATCACCTGAGGTCAGGAGCTCGAGACTCGCCTGACCAACATGGTGAAACCCCATCTCTACTAAAAATACAAAAAAAATAGCCGGGCGTTGTGGCACGTGCCTGTAATCCCAGCTACTCGGGAGGCTGAGGCAGGAGAATCGCTTGAACCTGGGAGGCAGAGGTTGCGACGAGCTGAGATTGCACCATTGCACTCCAACCTGGGTGACACGAGCGAAACTCCGTCTCAAAAAAAAAAAAAAAGAAGCCGTTGCCTGGGTACAGTGTATACTGCTTGGGTGATGGGTGCACCAAGGTTTCAGAAATCACCACTAAAGAACTTACTCATGTATTCAAACACCACCTGTTCCCCTGAAACTTAATGGAAATAAAAAATTGAAGTTAAAAAAAAAAAAAGGAAGCCACTGCCTAATTCAAGATTCCAAAGACTTATTTATCTGTCTTAGTTTCTAAGAGTTTTATAGTTTTAGCTGTTACATTTCAGTCTTTGATCACTTTGAGTTGATTTTTTGTGTACGAGGTAGGGATCCAACTTCCTTCTTTTGAATGTAGATATCTAGTTGTCCTAGTACCGTTTGTTGAAAAGACTATTTTTTTCCCCATTAAATGATCTTGGCACTCTCGGTGAAAACCAACTGATGGATGATAAATTTAAGGGTTCGTTTCTGGACTCTGAATTCTATTCTATTGATCTATAGGTCTATGCTTCTGCTAGTACCACACAATCTTGATTAATGTAAGCTTGTAGTAAGTTTTAAAAATGAAAAGTGTGAATCTTCCAACTTTGTTCTTTTTCAAGACTGTTTGGCTACTATGGGTCCCTTGCATTTCTGTATGAATTTTAGGATTCACATGTCAGTTTGTGCATGAAGCCAGCCAGGATGTTGATCATTACTGCATTGAATCTGTAGACCAATTTGGGGAGTACTGTCATCTTAACAATACTGTCTTCCAACCCATGAATACAGATCTTCTTTAATTTCTTTTTTCTTTTTGTGAGACGGGGTCTTACTCTGTCACCCAGGCTGGAGTGCAGTGGCTGAATGTCAGCTCACTGCAACCTCTGCCTCCTAGGCTCAAGCGATCCTCTCACCTCAGCCTCCCCAGTAGCTAGGACCACAGGTGTGTGCTACCATGCCTGGCTAATTTTTTGTGTTTTTGGTAGAGACAAGGCTTTGCCATGTTGCCCTGGTTGGTCTCGAACTCCTGAGCTCAGGCTCTCCACCCTCCTTGTCCTCTCAAAGTGCTGGGATTACAGGGGTGAGCCACTGTGCCCAGCCTACAACTGATTTTTGTATATTGATCTTATGTCCTGTAACCTTGTGAATTTCATTAGCTCTAGTAATTATTTGTGGATTCCTTAAGTATTTTCCATACACAAGATCAGGACATGTGAAACGGGTAATTTTGTTTCCGTTCCAGTCTGGATGCCGTTTATATTTTTTTCCTGCCTACTTGTCCTGGCTAGACCTCCAGCAGAGTGGTGCGGGCACACATCCTGGTCTTGTTCCTGCACGTGATGTTTTAAAGACATATCCCTTTTGTTGCGGGATGTTAACTGTCATAGCTACATAATATTTAATTATGTGACTATGATGCAGTCTTTCATTAAGAGCCTTAGGTTATCTTAAGCTTTTTGCTCTAATAAATATGAAGCTATGAATATTTTTGTATATTTCCTGGAACATATATATAAAAAAGAGATTCCCCATTTGTATGTAGTCAGTTGATCTATGTCCTCTCTGATTCTGATTTTATCACACTTATTTTTCTTTGCCAACCCAGTGCTACCATGGTATATTTTTGTTGTCTTAATTTATCCTTCCATTTGTGTGTGTGTGAAAGCAAGTTTATCAGAGAAGAAACAAAAGCATGACTACTCCTAGGCAGAGCAGCCTGTATTTCCATTATTATTAACGAGATTGAGCACTTTTTCAAATGGTAATTGGCCATCCTGTTTCTTCTTCTGTGAAATGCATGTATATGTCTTTTGCTCAGTTTTTTTTTATTTTTCATTTTTTGTAGAGATGGGGTCTCGCCATGTTGCCCAAGCTGGTCTCGAACTCCTGGACACATGCAATCCTCTTGCCTTGGCCTCCCGAAGTGCTGGGATTATAGGTGTGAGCCACTGCACCCAGCCCTAGATTTCTTTTAGAACCTGAGGAACGCTGTGGGCCATATTCCCAGAGAAATAGAAATGTGTACCCGTGCATGCGCATATACACACACACACACACACACACACACACACACACACACAGAGCATTGTGTGCCTAATTTCGACGAGTCGTACATTCCTTGAGGCTCACTGTGACCATGACTTCCAGATTAAAGGCCCAGTGTCAAAGAACAACTCTTGGCTGGGCATGGTGGCTCACGCCTGTAATCCCAGCACTTTGGGAGGCCAAGGTGGGTGGATCATGAGGTCAGGAGGTCAAGACCATCCTGGCTAACACAGAGAAACCCCATTTCTACAAAAAATACAAAAAATTAGCCAGGCATGGTGGCGGGTGTCTGTAGTCCCAGCTACTTGGGAGGCTGAGGCAGGAGACTGGCATGAGCCCGGGAGGCGGAGCTTGCAGTGAGCGGAGATCGCGCCACTGCACTCTAGCCTAGGTGACAGAGCGAGACTCTGTCTGGGAAAAAAAAAAAAAGAACTCTCATTTCATCATGAGTTATGTGGGGAAATGGGATTTGCAATATGGACATTTTGCCTTCTGCCAGTTGGGAGCATGTCTGTTCCCTCAATGTGGGCGCCCCCTGCCTCTGCACTTAGATCTCCAGCTCGCTGCTTTGTTTTCCAGAGGTTACTGTAGCTTTCAGTCCTCAATAGCGTCATGAAATTTCTTCCATTATTTTTTCTTTTCTGGATTCCAGTTAGCATTTCCCCCCAACTCATGACTTCTGCCCAATAAGAGAAAAGAGCAATATTTAGGTTCATTTCCTGTTTATTATTAAAGTGATTTTCACAAATGTTTCATTACATGCATATGGAGGACATGATGGATAAAACAAAACTGAATATTGGTGGCAACTAAAAGGAAGATGTGGTTTTGTCGGTATTTGTAGGCAGAGTCGTTGCCAAGTGCCTGGACGATACTGTGCCCTCACAGGAGCCAGAAGTGAAGCCTGCGGGCCTTGAGCACAGCGCCCTGGTGTCCTGTTCCCCGAGCGACGTGGCCTGGGTCTGCTCGGCATGTTGGAGGTTCTGATCTCAGTGAAGAAGACACCTGGCATTGGTCAGCTCCCTCTTCCTCCTCCTGCTTTCTGCCACCCATCTGCTGAGGGCACTGGGCACTCTTACTCGCATCTCTGCAGGGCTGTGCTGGGGCCTCCCCAAGGGCAGTGGGGACACTCGGCAAGGGCACTTGAGCCTCTGGCCGTGTCTGCTCACACTGGCACAGTGAATGAATGCCCTGTCTGCCTGGTAGGGAAGGCAGAAGCTGTCCTTTCTCCAAACGAGTTTTTCGTGCTTGTGAAGGAGGGAGGGAATGTCACTGAAGTCACCCTGGCCCCGGATCCTCCTGTTCTCTCCCCTCCCTGCAACCTTCTCTCTGTCTCTGAACTCCACCGCGAGGGCTGACCTGGCCCAGTTTCCAGTCCGTAAGCTTCCGATTGATCAACGTTTTAGAGACATTTCCTACCCTGGGATTAGATGGGCTTGAGTTTGATTCCCAAATCCAGGGACTACCAGCTCTTTGCCTTGGGCATGTCCTGTGGTCTCCCGGAGCCTTCATTTCCACATCTAAAGAATGGTCTTAACCCCACCATCCACACGGGGCTGGGAGGATGGGATGTGTGGATATCAGAGGGTTGAGCCCAGAGCCTGGCACCCAGTGGGCAGTGAGTGAGCGTCAGCTTCCCTGCCCTTCCCTTCTTCCTGTTGGGGCTTGGGGGATGCAGACAGTTCCAGGGGGCTCACCCAGGGGCTCTGAGTGGCATGGTGCAGCCGGGGACTGGAGAGGCCTTGAGGCCATCGCAGCAGGTGCTGGGAGCGCACGCAGGCCATGCCTGTGTTGTCTGGGCTCCAAGGATGTTTTGCGCACACCTGATGTCCTTTCCAAGAGCAAAGCAGGTGGGATCAGGCCAACCCCAGCTCTGCCTGCCCAGGACTTACTCCTGGAAGGGCCAGGGATCTGTGGGTGCTGTGGGGGCAGAGGCAGCCGCAGGAGAATAGGAGGAGCTCTCTGCTCTCTCTCCACATCCTCCCACACCCCTCATTACCTCCTCTGCCCTTAGCCTGAATGATGTCGGCTCGGCATGGACACCTTGTGCATCTTTGGTGAAAAGGGACCTCAATGTCAGCTGCAGTTTGCCAGGGCAACCAGACTTCCTGAGCATGGACCAGGGGAGGTGAAAATGGCTGGACCCCTTGTGTGAGAAGGAAGGCTTCTCCCTGCGGGGCCTGCACTGTGGCAGGCAAGGTGAGCAGGCTGTCCGGGGCAGCTTGTCTGCTGTCTGCAGCAGTGTGTCTGTCTGTCTGCTGTCTGCGGCAGTGTGTCTGTTTGTCTGCTGTCCGGAGAAGTGTGTCTGTTTGTCTGCTGTCGGGGGCAGTTTGTCATCTATGCAGGGCACCAACCCCCTGTCTTTCTAGGAGCCTGGCACACAGGAGGTGCTCAGTAAATGTTTGCTAAATGACTCAACTTATTTCAGTATCTTATTTTTTTCTGCTGGGGGTGGTGGAGGTGACGGAATAATATTCAACTCCAAAAA
Source organism: Macaca fascicularis (assembly GCF_037993035.2). Classification (NCBI taxonomy): domain Eukaryota; kingdom Metazoa; phylum Chordata; class Mammalia; order Primates; family Cercopithecidae; genus Macaca; species Macaca fascicularis. Next base: position 8,383,252 of record NC_088384.1, on the reverse strand, counting down.
TGTACATTAAGCATCGGTATGGCTTAGACAGGCCAGGAGCCGCCTCCCGTGGACAAGCCCAGGGAGCGGCTTCACGGAGAGGCTGCCTGCGGACGGTGCGTCTCTGGAGAATGAGCATGAGAGGGAGGCCGTTCAGACAGAAACCATGCTTGCTAGAAGTGGGGGAAATGGCTTCTCTCCCAGGGCTTTCAAATTTGGCCTCTTGTGCCATCCTTGTCTGGGATGTTTTGGCCCATGTTTCAGCTCTATTTTATCTGTGTGTCCCAAGCCAATGGGTAGCCGGAGAGAAAGCTGCCCGAGGCCTCCACCGTGGGCCCTGGAGCCTGGGCCACCATGGAGGCAGGGCAGGAGTGGGCCACACTGTCCCCTTGGGGAGCCAGCGTTTGGGAAACTGGTCACCGCCTGGCCAGCGCGACTTGTGTGGGGCAGAGGCACTGAGGCTGGGGAGCGCAGGCTGATTCTGCTGCTTGAGAGGCCGGTGCAGAGTCCAGAGCAGGAGGAGGGAGGTTGGCGTGGCTGTGGCTGCGAGGCTCTGGCGCGGGGAAGGAATTGGAAAAGGCACAGCCTAATCTGGGCAGCGGATGAGGCCGCCTGGCTGCAGGCTGCCCTCAGCAGCTACACGAGCCCTCACTCACAGAGGGCCTGGCTGGCTTCGAAACCCTGCCGCAGATTCCTTCCCTTCCCGTGGTTTGTTTCTGGAAAGTGGAAACAAACTTGGGGGGAATGCCAGGAATGTGAGGCAGAAAGTCCCCCCACGCCTGGGTTCCCCCTAACTCCTGGGAAGCTGTACGGGAGACACTCTGGTTTTCCATGCCTGTCTTCACACAGGTCCTTCGGTTCCCTGGGGTGCAGTGCTCCACTAGGAGCTGACCCAAGCTCGGAGGAGCCTGGAGACCGGGCATCTGCCTCCATCCCAGCCAGAGAGCAGGGCGGGGACTCCCAGCAGCCTGCTCGCTTCTTGGCGCCTCTCCCTGGAGCACAGTGTGCGGTGCTGGGGACCTCATCAGCTGCTCAGGCGACAGTCGAGGAGGGGCTATGCTGGCCTCCCCCTCAGACAGCATGGGGGCCTCCTGCACTCTCCGCCCTCAGCTTCCATCTTTTCTTGGGCTTTGTTACGTGGATCCATCCTACCTGGCCCAGTCCTTGTTCCCCACTTCTCTTTTCTCTACACCTCCATCTTGAACCAGGTGGAACAGCCACCTCACATCAGTCAAGCTGCCGTTGGCTTCAACAACACACCAACTGGAAGAAATGCGCTTTGCTGTCCACAGAGTTCTCCTTGGGACCATCCTGCCCTGAGGCCCAGGGTCAGCTCTAGTTTTAACAGGGGGACCCCAAGTTCTCCAGTGTGAGACTGATGTGGAGACTCAAGACAGAGCCCAACCCTGGACTTCAAGTCACCCGGATGGTGTGGGAGGCCCAGGGGGGCTGCTGGTGACCCTGCGCTCCTCACGGCCCCTCCCATGGGCTGCGAGCTATAGAAGGGCTTGCGAGGGAAAGCAAGATGAAGGCTGGGTTGCGTCTGCACCTGCCCATCCAACTTTGCCCTGGGCACGCTGGGCACGGTCTGACCACGGTGGTGAGTCCTGGAACATGAGGGGAGGGGAGGCGGGCAGTGGATCTGTGGGTATGTGGGTGGCAACTTTCAAAACCACCCAAAGGAACTGCAGAAAGAGCTCAGAGAGGTTAAGAGTTCTTTCTGTTTTTGGAAAGGATTAAAAAACAAACAAACAAACAAACAAACCCTGACCAGGCGCAGTGCTTACGCCTGTAATCCCAACACTTTGGGAGGCCAAGGAGGGCGGATCATGAGGTCAGGAGATTGAGACCATCCTGCCTAACATAGTGAAACCCCATCTCTACTAAAAATACAAACAAATTAGCCGGGCGAGGTGGCAGGCGCCTGTAGTCCCAGCTACTGGGGAGGCTGAGGCAGGAGAATAGCGTGAGCCCGGGAGGCGGAGCTTGCAGTGAGCTGAGATTGTGCCTCTGTACTCTAGTGGGCGACAGAGCGAGACTCCATCTCAAAAAACAAAAACCAAAAACCAAAAACCCTTAAGTATGATGGTTGATTGCATGGTCGTCTTGGTTGGGTGGAGGATACCCAGCTAGCTGGGAAAACATGTGAGGGTGTTTCCAGAAGAGGTTAGGATGGGAACCGGCAGACTGAGTGAAGACATCCACTCCATCCAATCTGTTGAGGGCCCCAGTGGAACAGAAGGGGGAAGAAGGGAGAACCCTCCCTTTTGGAACTGGGACATCCGTCTTCCTCGTTCTCGGGGCTTTGGATGCTGGGACTCACAGGGTGGCCCCCGGCTTCTTGGGCTTTGGACTCAGACTGAGTGACGGTGTCGCTTCTTCTGGTCTCCCACTCGCAGACAGCAGATCGTGGGACTTCTTGGCCTCCAGAATCCGTGAGCTAATTCCCATAATGCAGGCCCTCACAGCTCTACGTCTGTATCCTCTGGGTTCTGTTTCTCTGGAGAACACTCATGAAGAGGTGACACCCATCCCGGCACCCCCTCAGGAGCTGCTGCTGCAGGCTCACCGAGGAGGACGCTCGCCTCTCATCTTGGGGATGACTGATGGCTCCACAAAGGGAGGGAGGGAGGCCTCTTTCCGGAAACCAGGGCTGGGCTGCGTGGACTGTAGCCAGAGGAGGGGCAGTGGCCCCTGGCAGGGCTTGTTAGTTGACACTGACCTACCCACCAAGTGCAGAGGCTCCACTCTCTTTCCACCTTGAGTCGGACTTCAGCAGAGAAGGCAGCTGATGGCAGCAGGAGCCAGGCCGGGGACCCCGCTGCTGTGGGCACACGTGACAGCGTAATCCTGAGCTCCAAGCCCTCTTTTGGGCTGTAGAATATGTGATGACCGGCCTACCTCGTCACCAAGCCCTGAACCCCCGGGGACCTCGCTTGCCTGCCTCCATCTGTGCAGTCCTCAGTGTGCCACAGCCTCTTAAACCGTGTTCATGTCTTGCCAGCCAGGCTGGGCCCGGGGGTGACCAGGAGGAACCCTAGAGGCAACTTCAAGCCGAAGAATGGAGTTCATTTTAAGAGTCTCCCAGGTCCCTTGGGATTTTCAGTATTTGTTAACCTGAAACCTACAGACCATTTCCCACGCAGGTCCCGCAGCGCACAGGCAGATGAAGAGCAGGCACGGCCTCCTGGACCTCGGCGCGGAGTTCTGCTGGCGGCATCCCCAGCGCTGGCCTCCCGGCTGGGTGGGACACATGCACTCCGTCATAGTCCAGACTCTCCTTCCCTCGGCATTTCCCTGCTTGCTTCTCTCTCCTGCCACCTTGTGAAGAAGGTGCTTGCTTCCCCTTCACCCTCCGCCATGACTGTAAGTTTCCGGAGGCCTCCCCAGCCATGTGGAACTCTGAGTCAATTCAACCTCTTTCCTTTACGGGAAAGGAAAGAGGTTTCCCTCTAAGTGGGGGCGGCATGGTGTAGCAAGAGGAGGCTGCGCTGGGAGCCAGGCCTCTGACAGCCAGCTCCTCTCTCTCCCCTTCCCTCACTGGCCGCTCTGAGTCTCCTTGTGGTGGCACAGCCTGTGCTCCTGTGAGCAAGGGCTTGTTTCCTGCTGACACCTGGGCATAGTACGGACCCCAAGGTCACTGCCACAGGGTCAGAGCCAAGGCCCCTTCTGCAGTTTATTGCGGGGCCCCTCCACCTCCTAGGAACAGGTCCAAGGGGAAGTATCTTCCACTGAGTCTTGTCCAAGGGCAGTGATGATGCTGGCAAGGGGACGGGTGAGGTCAGCACTCCAGCAGAGCATCTGAGCTAGTTCTTGAAGAATTTGTGTTCGGAAGCAAGTCCAAGGCAAGCTGTGCTCTCCCTAGCCCCAAGGGCTGCCGGCCTCACAGAAACAGAAGGGCAGATGTTGGGAGGAGCTGTTGAATCGTTCAGGGAGGCTGAGAGCTGCTAGGACTCACTGGGCTCATGCGGGAAGGGATGGGGTCACAATTCGTATTTACAGTGACCAAAGAGCGTTTTCCTAAAGTACCCACAAATAGAAGTGTGTATATATATATATATATATATTTATATTTATATTTTTATATATAGAGAGAGTACTTCATTAAATGTTCTGTTGAAGGAACGCAGAAACCTCCAGTCTCCTCCCCAGCAGCTCTGTTCCATCCCATCACAGAACTCCTAGAGCGTAACAGCCCGGAGCCATGGCCTTGCCTGTGGCTGGAGGAGTTGGCAGAGCGTGGGGCCTGTGGATGCTAGCACAGGCTCATCGACCTCCCCGAGACAGCACCTTTGTCCCCTCCTCTCTGCCCTGGCCTCCTGTCTCGGATGACCACGCCTCCCAGAGCATAGGCCCTACTTCCCTTCTCTCCTGAAATGCCAAGCCAGGCGGAGGTCCTGCAATCCTGCTACCTGCAGTCCGTCCGCCAGGGCTCAGGAGAGGGCGCTGTTGGTGTCCTGGGGAAGGGAGGCGGAGGGAGGGAGGGAGGCTTCCTGAAGCAGGGTGCTCCCACAGGGGCAGCGGGTCCGAAGGGTGCCTGGGCTCGGTCTCCATGGGCTGGTTGGCTTCCCTGAAGAGCAGTGCCATGGGGTTCCCAAGGCGACGAGGTGGCCCATGCAGCTCCCACTGTGGAGGGCAGGTGCGCCCTCCGTGGACCAGGTCACCCCCAGGCAGGGCCGCTCCCCCCGGTTATTTGTAGGGCCGCAGGAACCGAGATACTTTGGAGCGCAGCAGTTTGATGAAGGACCGTGGGAACATCTCCTTGGACTCCTGGGCTGTGTACTTGAAGTAGTTCTGGGGATGGGCCAGCACGTCAAAGAGGGCCTTGATCAGCTTCTTGTCCTGTAAGATAGGGTGGGTGGGAGGTGGGGGAGGCTTGGGGCCTGTAGGGTCTGTGGGGTGTTGCCAGGCTGGGGGAGGGGAGAGAGTTGGGCTGGCTCGTGGGTTTCAGGACCCCACAGACCTTTTGGTTTTAATAGTATAATTGGTTTTTTTTAAAATTTTTTTTTGAGACAGAGTCTTGCTCTGTCACCCAGGCTGGGGTGCAGTGGCGCGATCTTGGGTTACTGTACCTCTGCCTCCTGAGCTCAAGTGATTCTTCTGCCTCAGTTGCCCGGGTAGCTGGGATTACAGGCATGTGCCACCACGCCTGGCTAATTTTTGTCTTTTCAGTAGAGACAGGGTTTCACCGTGTTGGCCAGGTTGGTCTCAGACTCCTGACCTCAGGTGATGCACCCACCTCGGCCTCCCAAAGTGCTGGGATCACAGGCATGAGCCACCGCGCCTGGCCCGTAACTGGTTTTTAAATAGATCCTTGGCATTAACTCTTGGGATTCCAATAAGATTTTACTAAAGGCCAGGTGTAGTGGCTCACACCTGTAATCCTAGCACTTTGGGAGGCTGAGGCGGGCAGATCACGAGGTCAGGAGTTCGAGACCGGCCTGATCAACATGGCGAAACCCCATCTCTACTAAAAATACAAAATTAGCTGGGTGTGGTGGTGCACGCCTGTCATCCCAGCTACTTGGGAGGCTGAGGCATGAGAACTGCTTAAAACCGGGAGGCAGAGGTTGCAGTGAGCCGAGAGTACGCCACTGCACTCCATGCTGGATGACAGAGCTAGACTGTCCCAAAACAAATAACAAAAAAGATTTTACTAACAAAGGGTTCCACTGTAAAACAACACAACACAACCAACATCTGCAAACAGAGAACACTCAGCCAAGAGCACAGGCTTTGCAGCCGGCAGATCCCAAATCATCACTTCGGGCCTGCTAGCTGGCGCGCTGGACCTCAGGGACGTGGCTTTGCTGTTCTGAATTTCATTCTTCCCTGCACAGAATATGCTGCTTCTTGGGGCTGTGAGGAAAACGGTCTGCACTGGCGTGAGCAGAGAGCCTGTCCTCAGCGGTGCTCCGTACACGTTTGCTGTGGGGATCTAGGCAGCAAACGGGGGCTGTCCTCCGGAGCAGTCTCTGGAGGGCACATGCAGTCCCTGCCCTCTCTGAGCCCCAGGCTCTCGTCTCTCTAGTGGGGCACTGGCTGCCACCCTGGGCAGAAACTATGGAGCAGAGGTGAGGCCTGGCGTAGGTCTGGTTCCTGACAGAGTCCCCAGAGCCTGGCCCAGGGAAGGTGCTCAGCAAATGGTGACCACCACCTGTTGGGGCGTGAGGGCTCCTCGTCCTATTGACTCTGGCTGCATCTGCTGTATCTAGGGTGGACCTGTCCTGGCACACACTCATCTCTACGTACACATCCACCACACCCCATACCATACACCCACTCACTACACACTCACCCCTACACACATCACACACCCCCACTCCCCATACACTCACCCCTACACAGACCACACACCCACCACACCCCCTCACCACACACACCCCTATGTACAAACCGTACACCCACTCACCACACACCCCTACACACACCACACCCCCCACACCTCTATTCACCACACACACACACCTCTATTCACCACACACACACCCCCACACACCACACACCCACCACCACCCTCACCACATACACCCCTATATACACACCATACACCCACTCACCACACACCCCTACACACACCACACCCCCCACACCCCCCTCATCACACTCCCCCACACACCTCTATTCACCACACACACACCCCCACACACCACACACCCACCACCGCCCTCACCACATACACCCCTATATACACACCATACACCCACTCACCACACATCCCTACACACACCACACCCCCCACACCTCTATTCACCACACACACCCCCCACACACTCCCACTCACCAAACACACCCCCATCTCCATTCACCACACACACCCCCATACACACCACACGCCCACCACCCCCCTCACCACACACACCCCTATATACACACCATACGCCCACTCACCACACACCCCTACACACAACACACCCCCCACACCCCCCTCATCACACTCCCCCACACACCTCTATTCACCACACACACACCCCCACACACCCCACTCACCACACACCCCCACTCACCAAACACACCCCCACCTCCATTCACCACACACACCCCCATACACACCACACGCCCACCACACCCCCACTCACTACACCCTCCCCACCACACACCCACTCAACACACACCCCTACATACACACTACACACACCCACTCACACCCCACACTCAAACCCACCACACACCCCTACACACACACCAGTCACCACACACACTGAACACCTCCAAACTCAGCACACATGCCTCCATGAACACACCACACAGCACACTCCCCACACACCCCACACACGCGTGCCCTGAAGCCACACCCTGGAGACAGACACTCCTGCCCTCCTCTGTGCTGGCGCGGGGCCGGCGCTGGAGGCAGCGTTGACCATGAACCCTGGCAGCTCCTCCCCCGCAAGGGGGGCGGGGACTAAATATTCACAGAACAAAGCTAAAGTGAGTGCCGGTGGCTGCCAGGAAGGAGGGGCGCGTGCGGCCCAAGGGCTGCAGAGGGTGTACCCAGGTCAGGGGGTCCGGGCAGGCTGCCCAGAGGACGACAGGATGTCCCAGCTGAGGGCGGAAGGCTGGGGGGACGTTTGCTGGGGAAAGAGGTTGGGGAAGGAAGGATGGGCCGAGGGGCCCTGGTGAGTGTGAGGAGCTGGGAGCTGCTGTGGAGGAGGGCGGCTCCCTGGCTGGGGTTTATGTCCCCAAAGCAGCATCAGGACACTTTCAGTTTGGGAGCGATGCTCCCAGGGCAGAGCTGGGGGAACAGGGATGCGGGGAGAGAACCCAGGACGTGTCCCTGGTTTCTGCCCAAACGGCTTGAGGAGGAAATCAGGAGCCGAGGGCGGCAGCACGCGACTGGCAGACTAGGGGGAGACTCAAGTGAATCTTCCCGAACTCTGCAAAGCATCCTTTCCTCAGAGGAGGCAACAGCGGGAGCGCTCCAGCTCTGCCCTCGTCCTCCACACCCCTGGGCTCCTGGGCTGATGGTGCTGCTGCTCAGGGCTGAGCGGGGTGAGTCCTGGGTCCCTGGGCCTCCGGCCAGTACCCACCATGTGACACACCAGGTGGCCCTGCCTCTCCAGGCTGGAAGCAGGAAGAGGAGGGAACCCAGTCCCAGTGGCAGGGGGCCTCCAAGTGACAGGGGCACTGGGTAGATCCCACTGATTCTGAGACACCCCCCAGAATACCCTCATTCTACAGATGAGGAGAGTGAGGCTGAGAGCTGGTGAGGAACGTGCCCGAGGCCACATCACCAGGTCCTGGTCCCCACATCCCCACCAAACAGCTTCCCTCAGGCCTCCTGGTCTGGAGGGATAGACATGCAGGACCCAGTCCCCACCATTAGGGCTCTGGGACCCCCACGCCTCCTGCTCCTCTCCCATCACCACCCACCCTCCCTTGCTCCTCCAGGGGCCAGGGCTGACGCAGGGGCGGTCCTGGCTCATCACAGGCCCCATCCCAGGGTTACGTGGATTCCCTTCCAATAAACTCACTCACTTTCAAAATTTCCTGGTGGTTCTCCGAGGCGTACAGGCGCCCATCGCGCACGATGTCCTCTATGAGTTGCTGGTAGTCCTCTGGGCCGTGGGTCAGCAAGGGGAGAGGAAGGCGAGGGGCTTGAGACCCACATGCTCCCCCTTCACCTCCAGCCTCTGCCCTCCCTCCCCTGCTCCAGCCACGGGCTCCGGGCTATGGCTGGCCGCAGCTCTGCCTTTGGCTTTGAACCTGGGGCTCCCTCCACCTGTATTGTCCTCCTCAGGGTTTCGCTAAGAACCCCCTATTTAGCCCTCAAAACCCTGCTTGGGCAGCATCTTGGCTGAAGCCTGCAGATGCCACTCACTGCTGCCTTGCCTGTACCACCCGGTACCACCCTCGGCCTGTCTGACTCTGGCCCCTGACAGGGTTCGTTCTGCTTCCGGGTCTGTACCTGCCAGGTCGCAGCTCCCTGAGGGTGGGGACGTGCGACTCATCTCTGTCCCCAGGGCCCTGCCTGAGCCGTGCACAGTGGGCCATGAACACAGTTGGGTCTTACCATCATAGGTGACATAGGGCACTTGGAAGCCTTTGCGGCTGTTGCCTTCATTGGATTTGAACTGGATCCAGAGCTTCCGGGAGCGGGAGGTGAAGGCAATGGGCCTCTCGTAGGTCTGGCAGGTCTCGTAGGTGGTGATGGACGTGGGCGAGGCTGCAGGTGAAGCACCATTGCTGAGCTGCCCCAGGTAGGCAGCTCCTCCTGCCCTAGGCCGCTTGCCTCCCATCCAGTCCTCCACCCAGCACCTGCACCGAACGCCTGGTACCCCAAACACAACAGCTTCATCTTCGTGCTTGTTCCCTCTGCCTCCGAGGCCCTTCCCTACCCTCAACCCTGGTTCCTACGTGTCTTTCTGAGACCCATCTCTGTGTCCCCTCTTCCAGGAAGCCTCCCTGACTGCGCCCTCCCTCCCCTCCCAAGATCCTGCTCTGCTCTGGTGAACCCCTTATCACAGCCCCTCCATTGGTGGGTCTCTGTCTCCCTCCAGCTAACTGCTCCCCCATGACAGGGCTCAGGCCTGCACTTGGCGCAAGGCCAGGGTGGGAGTGGAAGCTGGGGGAGGGCATGGGAGATGAACTGGCACTGACAGCTGGAACCAGAGGCACAGACTTGGGAAGTCCCTTCTCCCCAAGAACAAATGCACCAGCAAGGCCCACTGAGCGCTGATCTCCCGAGGAGGAAATCAGGAGCCGAGTGCGGCAGCGTGGGCACAGCATGTGACCGGCAGGTGAATCTTCCCAAACTCTGCAAACCATCCTTTTCTCAGACGCGGTGACAAGGGGAGCACCCCAGCCCTGCCCAGCCTCTCCTCACTTAACGGCTGCTCGGCAAGGCCTCCCGGCTCCCTGGGAGCCTTCCCAAAGAGCCCCTCATCGGGGAGAGGCTGGGCTTCACTTGAGCTCAGCCTTGTGGTGGGAGACAGAAGGATTGGTGCTGGGGGCAGGGGAGCGGGTGAGGGGAATGGGCGGGGAAGGTGGTCCCGGGCCGGTCCCTTGCCCATCTGCACACTGCGGCTTTTGGCTGGTCAGCTGTGTCAGCCTTGCTGACATTTGTCTACTCATTAGCTGTGCTGAGTAACTCCTGCCCAGGATAATGCAGCTCAGCCCTCAGGCCCCTCCCCACCCCCTCCTCTGGCCAGTCTCTGTGGTCGCTGTGTACCCAGAGATCTTCTCTGGCCAGTGTTGGTGGGTGTCTGGGTTCCTGTCTTCCTTCCCTAACACTCAGACTTGGAGCTCGCTCCCGTGGGCACCCAAAGCCCGACAGCAGCGAGGTCCCCTGGCCAGGGACGCTGCAGGGATTTGGCTGGCGCTGGGGGGCGCTCAGGGGCCTCCCAGGCATTCCTGCTGCTGTGGCCAGCTGGGCACACACACGGTCACACCCACTGCTGAGGACTAACCAGTCCTCATGCCATTCCATCCTTCACTCCCTGAAGTCTCAGGAGGAGCCCTGACAGGGGAGGATGAGCCAGGAGTCCAGGGCTCCCAGAGGGGCGAGGAGGGCTGTCTGAGCTGGTATCTTGTGTGGTGCATGGGACCGCCGTGTGGTCCCCCAAACCTCAGCAGGCAGGAGGAGACCTGTGGAGCTGGAGTCTGAGGTCTCGCCCTGAGCTGTGTGGCAGACAGCGGTAGGAAGGGGCCCTGCGGCTGGTCCTGCCACTGGGATGAGGGCCGGGCTTGTGGCCGGAGTTGAGACCAGGCCTGACCATGTCCCAGCATCCACTCTCAGGATACCCTAAGCTCTCCGGATCTTTCCATAGAACTCTGTGAAGCCAGCTCTTAGACCCAAGTGGGTTTCAACCCTGCCTCCCAGGTGGACTCTGAGGGGCTGGTCCCCTGAGCCCTGAGCCCCAGGGCCCTGCTCTCTGCCCTGTGAAGGCAGCGATCCCGCCTGGTGGAACCGCAGCGAGACGGGAGTGCAAACGGGGCTGCGGCTGCCTCTGGTCCCCTCCACCCGCCACGTACCGCTCTTCCTCATGACCAGAACGTCGCCGCACTCGTCCTCGATGGGCAGGAAGATCTCCGGGACCACGATGAGGATCCTGCGCTTCGGCGGAGGCGCGATGTGCCAGACGCACTCGGCGTTGGCTGGGTAGTCACCAGGGTAGTTGGGGGACTCGATGTACCCGGTGTAGTCACCAAGCTCGCCGCCACAGTGCTGGTCTGTGGGCACAGTGGCCCAAGGGCCTCATCAGGCTCTGCTCGGCGGGGCCCTGGCCGGCCAGGCCTCTAACCACCCGGGAGGCCTAGCGCAGGGCTGGAAGGTGCTCTTGTCCCCTCCCACACCAGCCCTCGGACCCTGAGCCCATCTTCCTTGGGGACCCTGCCTGGGCTACCCCCAGAGCAGGAGGGCAGGTCCCCTGTTCACACCTGTGGTTACCCGGGGCCCAACCTGGGGGCTTCTTCTTACTGGGCTGCCATGCCTGCAGGCCCACCCTATTTCTCTGTGGCTGGGCCTTGTCAGGGGCACTGAGAGGGCCTGGAGCCCTGTGCTCTCTAGCAGCCCCGTCAGTGCCCCTGTAGTCTGTCAGCTCCCCCAGCAGACCCAGAAACTAGAGCAGGACCTGGCCCGGGGCAGAGGCTCAGGCTGTGTCGGGTGAGCAGTGGGAACTGATGAACGATGGGCACCATTGTGGGCTCTGTAGAGTGGGCCAAGCCAGGGCTGCCCCTTTGGTGCCATAGGCCTCCAGACGGCTGCAGGGCACCCAAGAGCAGATGTGACGGAACGGGAGAAGTCCAGTGTCCTCGTGTGAGATCAGGTCTCCTCCCGCCCCCACAACCTGCCCAGCCCCTCCTGCGTTCCCAGCTTCCTGCCACGGAGCAGCAGCACCCACTTTTGCAGTGTGTGACGTTGGTAGAGCCATCGAAGTCTGTGCTGGTGTTGCCCGGACAGGTGATGCAGTGGTTCTGGCCAAACTCAGGCTGGTAGGTGCCGACGGGGCAGCGGATGCAGCGGTGGGTGGTGGTGTTGTAGTGGTGGCCGGGGGAGCAGTGCACTGCCGGGGGACACAAGGCAGTGTGGTGGGTGTGGAGGGGTGCAGGACCTCCCATGCCCTCGAGGTCTGTCTTGGCACAGAGTTCAAGGCTCTTCCCCACCGCGCCATGACCTCCCACCACCCTCGCTCCGCCACGGCCGGGAAGAGCCCTTGGCGTGGGGGTCACATGGCAGGTTGATGTGATGTTCGCTCCAGCAAAACAGGGACCACACAGGCCACCTTGATGGGAGCAATTTTCAGGGAGAGTGGGGGTGAGGATGTGACCAGAGGCATTCAGGGGAGACAAAGGAGGGGAAGTGGAGCCAGCGAGGCCAAACCCTCTTTCTGCAAGGTTGCTGGGGCAGGAGAGACAGGCGGCCAGAGTCTGAGGGTGGCGGGGTGGGGGGCTAGAGGTGGGCAATTCTTTTTTTTTTTTTTTTTGAGATGGAGCCTTGCTCTGTCACCCAAGCTGGAGTGCAGTAGCGCCATCTTGGCTCACTGCAAGCTCCGCCTCCCGGGTTCCATCGATCCTCCCCTCCCAGTCTCCCGAGTAGCTGGGATTATAGGTGCACATCACCACGCTCGGCTCATTTTTTTGTATTTTTTTTTTTTTTTTTAGTAGAGATGGGGTTTCGCCATGTTGGCCAGGCTGGCCTCAAACTTCTGACCTCAGGTGATCCACCTGCTTTGGCCTCCCAAAGTGTTGGGATTATAGGCGTGAGCCACCGCACCTGGCTTCAATTCTTTTTTTAAATGGGCAAATTCAGAGCAGTTTGTATGTGCAGGGGAGTATCTGGTGATGTGGCTGGCTCCAGGGAGCTGAGGGCCAGGCTGCCTAGACAGACAGACAGACACTGAGAGGGAGCACGGTGGGGAAGCAGGGTCAGCAGCTGAGAATGGGGAGGACTTGGGGGAGTTGGTGAGTGAGGGAAGACGGGATGCAGACCTGGGTGGGACCAGGTGCCCTGAACAGACAGCAGTTGAGGTGATACCCTGATCCCGCTCATGCCCCCACACTCCTGCCCCCACACTCCTGCCCCCTCCTGACCCTCCCAACCTCCCTTCTAGATGCTGCTCAAGCCCTCCTGTCCCCAGAGCCCTCCCCAGTGCTCTGAGGAGCTGCTGCTCCCCCTGGAGCTCAGAAAGCTCTCAGCTGTAAGACGTCCCTGTCCTAATGCAGGGCACCGTGGGTCACCCACGCCCACGCCTGACAGCTCCAGGCTGCTCTTCTGAGCTGGGAGGTTTGCCACGTGGAGATGAGAGGGGTTCGGGGAAGCCTCCCTGAGCAGCGCAGCCCTGCCTCCTGGGGTGGGCGGGCGTGGTGGGGGGACATGCTCACCTTTAGCCTCGCAGTCCTGGAAGGAGGTGGTGCCTTCGTGTTTGGTGAGCAAACCCCCTCCGCAGGGGAAGCAGCTGGTGCGCCCGGGCTCAGGCTGGTACGTGCCCACGAGGCAGGCCTGGCAGGGCTTGAAGCCATCAGCCGAGAAGAAGCCTGGAGAACACTGGCCTGGAAGTCAGAGGTCATGGCTCAGGTGGGCAGGAGGGCGCCGCAGGGCCGAGGCTGTGGGTGGTCTCAGGCCCTGCTCTTGGCCCTTGCCTGGCCCTGGAAAAGGTACCAGGCACCCGAGGCCTGGGGTGGGGACGGGGTGGGGAGGACGCAGCAGCCTGGATGCAGGAGGCTGGGCCCTGGTCCGGATGTTGCCAGCGGTTCATGTGCAGCCTTGGTCAAGCTGGCTTTCCTTCTCCCACCAGCAAGAAGGCCTGGGGGCTGAAGAGCAAGATCTTGCTGCTGAGCTGGGAAGGGGACCCACGGGTGGAGCGGGAGGTCATGTGTTTCAGAGGGGCTCTCCCTGGGGGGCAGGCTGCACTGGGGTCTTCACAGAAGGGGCACCTGCTCAGCTTCGGGGTGATGCTGCCTGGTCTACCAACAGGGCCAGACCAGAGCAGAGGGAGGCGGGTCTGGGGAGGGTTTCTGAGGTACTCAAGAGCACCCCGGGACAAAGGGAGGGAACCACAGGAAAGCCAATTTCAGCTCCACATAAAGAATGTTCTAGCATTCCAGCAGACTCAGGATGCAGAGCGCATTCTGGCACTGAGTGAGGGGCAGGTTTAGCGTCCTCTCAGCCCAGACCCTGGGATTCTCAGCTTCTACCCAAACACGGAATCGCCTACCAGTGGCCACTCCCCCAGGGGTGAAGACCACATTCCTGGAGCGGGCAGTGGGCCAGAGAGCAGCCGGCAGCCTGCACGGACTCAGGGCTGGGCTACTGAGCCCTTCTGTGACCTGGAGAAAGCTGGAGGTCTCCGGTATCCTGGGACCCCACTCCCCCACCCTCACAGGCACCGTGCTTCTCAGGGTGCTGAGAACCTTCCCCGTGGATTCTCTTGGGTGAAACTCACAGTGGTCTGGGAAGAAAGGCTCGTGGGGAGCCTGAGCTGGCTTCACAGATGGAATTAAGTCGGGAGAGGGAGGTAAAAGCAAAAGCTCTTTGCAAACCGAATTGTATTTGGGAAATTGAACAAGGGCTTTCTAAACCATCTGTGGGCACATCACAAAGTTCTTTGTGTAGAGCAAAGTTCTTGCTCGAGTATAAGACACACTCTGCAAAGTGTTCCAGTCACAATGGAACGTTCCGTAACATGTAAGCTGTCTGGTCCCTCCTAAGGCACTTATGTACCTCCCTTAGAACCGTAAGTTGATCTGTGGATGCTAAAGTGTTTGCACACCGTGAAGTCCTTTCCAAAGTGCATGATACAATTCTGAAACACACTGAGTGCAGAGCGGTGCTCAGTACTGTAGTGCACTCCAAGACTGCTGACGCTTTGGGATCTGCCATGCACTTTGTAAGTGATGACTGCACAGACATCGTGAAGGGCTTTGGAAAGGACAAAGAACTTTAGAAAATACCACGCTCTCTGGCCACACCAGGCACCTGGGCCTTCGACAGGAGGAGCCTCATCAGAGACAGGAGGAGCCCCTGCCCACCCCCCACCCCCACCTCTCCTTCTAGGGTAGGCCCACACTTGCCTCCACATTCCGACACGTTGCGGGCACCAGCCAGACCAACCCCGTCACTGCTGGGGCACGGTGTGCAACTGAGCTGGCCTTCTGTGTCCTGGTATGTCCCTGGCATACATGGCACACACTGGCCGAGCTCACCGCCGAAGTGGGTGCCAGGCCCACAGGCAACTGCAGAGGCAAAGTGGAGAGGCTGCTGGAGGCAGAGGTGGGGAGGCCGGGGGCGTCTCCTGTGTGCTCAAGCCCAGGCTCTCCTGATAGGCACAGTCCTTGTTCCCTGGGGCCCCAAGGACACAGAGGGGCCCCAGACCTATCCCAGAAGAGCCTGGGGCAGGACCCAAGGGGCAGCCATCTGTGAGGGCCATGAAGCCTGGGCCCTCTGGCTGCTGCACCTCAGAGTCCTCTGTGGACCCCTCCATCTCCACCTGCTTATATATTTTTTATTTTTTTATTTTATTTTATTTTATTTTTTTTGAGACGGAGTCTCGCTCTGTCGCCCAGGCTGGAGTGCAGTGGCGCGATCTCGGCTCACTGCAAGCTCCGCCTCCCGGGTTCACGCCATTCTCCTGCCTCAGCCTCCCGAGTAGCTGGGACTACAGGCGCCCACAACCGTGCCCGGCTAATTTTTTGTATTTTTAGTAGAGACGGGGTTTCACCGTGGTCTCGATCTCCTGACCTTGTGATCCGCCCGCCTCGGCCTCCCAAAGCGCTAGGATTACAGGCGTGAGCCACCGCGCCCGGCCTCCACCTGCTTATAAAAGCCTGTGGTCCCCACTTCCCCCATACCTCTGTCCTCTCTCTGCTCCACACCCTGCCCTCCAGCTTTAGCAAACTGCCTCCTGGATGTCGCCACTTGGACATGCTACAGTCCTTTCACCCCAAAGCTCCCCTGTCCTTCCTGAGTGGAGGAGTTAGGGGCAGTGCGGAGGGACTGGGGCTGAAATAGGCAAGGGCAGAAGGGCCTGGCGGGGGAGGTGGGAGGGGCGCAGTGAGGAGATGATGGGCTGAAGATGGTGCAGTATGGTTGGCTACACTGAACAAATATGTTAACTGATGAGTAAGAAAGGAAACTGAGTAAATCAGTAAATTAAGGAGAAAGGGAGCCGAGTTTCTCAGCGCTGGAGAAGATGCTTACAAATGCGGAAACGGGAGTGAGGTTAGAAAGGACCCTGAGGTGTGGAACGGGAGGCACGGGCATGAACTCACGGTTTTAGAACCCCCCAGCCAAAGATTCCCATGTCTAATGTGCGCACCTGTATACACACCTATGCTTTCCAGTTCTGTCCAATGAGAGGGCCTAGAGGCAGTGGTACTCCAGGAGCAATGAATATCCCAGATTTTGGTTTCTACGCCTCATCCTCCTCTCAAAGGAACCAGGGGTCCTTGGGGATTTGGCTGATGCCAGGGGATGGAGAGTGTCGACTGGATCTGAACTAAGGGGAGGCTCACAGCATGTGTGTGGCAGGTCAGAAAGACCCAACAGCCAGCCTGGTGAGGCACCCCTGGCTACCCTGGCGACAGAGCGAGCGCCGAACTGAGTAACATCAGGAATGGATCACAACGCAATGAGTAAGGGGGATCTGAGTCTACAGGGATACAGACCCAGAGGTAAATGGCCACGGCCACCCGCTTTCCTGCAGGAGAACATGACTAGTGCATGTGGAACGAATGGTAGAGGTGGCTGACATGGTGGGAGCTGTGCAGAAGTTTGATGAGGAGGAGAATATTGGTCCAAACTCAGAATGTCCCCAGAAAACACTCATCAATCACAGAGGGAAAATGGCGAGTGAAAGTGAAGCCAGTGGTGGGCTGGGGGTATCCCGTGTGGTGGGCTGGGGGTATCCTGTGGTGGGCTGCGGGTATCCTGTGCCTGCTGATGGGGCACCCAGGATCAGGCCTCGAAGCTGAGGTTCCTGCCGGACCCTGGGCCCTGAGTCAGGTCCCCCGGAAAAACCAGAGGGAGCTCTGAGTGCCAGCCCAGAGGAGATGAGGTTGGAACAAGGACAGGAGAGGCAGGGAAAGGAGAGAAGCGGCTCCAGACGGAAGGAGCCTGAAGACACAGTGCAGGGTGACATGTCTTTCTGGATGGGAACTGGGACCAGAAAGACAAAAGGGACATTGTTGGAAGGATTGCTGAAGCTGAATGGAGTGGGCTTGTGGGTTGGATGGTAAAGACTACACACTCACACACGCATGCACACTTACACACATGCATACATGTGTGGGAGACAGAGGGGGCGGATGCAGTCAAATGTGCACAGTTGGGGAATTTGGATGAATGGAAGTTTTTTTATCTGTTTGACAATGTTTCTGAAAGTTTGAAATAAATAAATAAATAACATTTTGAAATTATTTATTTTTATTTTGAGATGGAGTCTCGCTCTGTCACCCAGACTGGAGTGCAGTGGCATGATCTCAGCTCACTGCAACCTCCGCCTCCCGGGTTCAAGTGATTCTGCTGTGTCTGCCTCCCTGGTAGCTAGGACTGCAGGTGCCCGCCACCATGCCCAGCTAATTTTTATATCTTTAGTAGAGATGGGGTTTCACCATGTTGGGCATGCTGGCCTCAAACTCCTGACCTCAGGTGATCCACCTGTCTTGGTCTCCCAAAGTGCTGGAATTACAGGCATGAGCCACCATGCCCGGCCCAAAATAAGTTATTGAAAGTAGAAGAGGCTGGGCACGGTGGCTCACGCCCATAATCCCAGCACTTTGGGAGACCGAGGTGGGCAGATCATGAGGTCAGGAGTTTGAGATCAGCCTGGCTAACATAGTGAAACCCCATATCTACTAAAAATACAAAAATTAGCCAGACATGGTGGCATGTGCCTGTAGTCCCAGCTACTTGGGAGGCTGAGGCAGCAGAATAGCTTGAACCTGGGAGGCAGAGGTTGCAATGAGCTGAGATTACACTATTGCACTCCAGCCTGGCTACAGAGTGAGACTCCGTCTCAAAAACAAAAACAAAAAAAGAAAGAGAAGAATGACATCACCAAGTCCTCTTTGTCCCCCCTTGTCAGTACGGCTGTTTCCCTCCACTGTCTGAGCCAGAGTCCCAGCTTCCCCAATCTGGCCCTTCTCCCGTCAGGTGTCACCTCTTCTCCAAAAGCTTCCCCACTTCTCCAGCAGCTTCCCCGCCCCCGCCAGGTGTCACCTCCTTTCCAACAGCTTCCCCCGCCCCCGCCAGGTGTCACCTCTTTACCAACAACTTCCCCCACCACCAGGTGTCACCTCTTTACCAACAGCTTCCCCCCGGCTCCCCTCCCCCTGCCAGGAGTCACCTCTTCTCCAACAGCTTCCCCCCCACCAGGTGTCACCTCTTCTCTAACAGCGTCCCCCTTGCCAGGTGTCACCTCTTTACCAACAGCTTCCCCCTGGTCCCCCCCCCACCAGGAGTCACCTCTTCTCCAACAGCTTCACCCCCTCCCCCACCAGGTGTCACCTCTTCTCCACCAGCTTCCCAGTTTACACCCCTGGCCAACCCTATTGTTTGAGGCTTCGGACTTGTGGCTTCAACTGCCCATCCAGCATCTCCATGTGGATGACTTGTGAGCATCTCAAACTGAACACGTCCAGCCTGTGCGCCCCTTCCCCCCAGCCCACTCTTCCTCAATTTCCCTCCCCCCAGCCCACTCTTCCTCAAGTCCTTGGGGATTTGGCCTGGATCAGGGAGCGATACCACCTCTGCCCAATTGGCCAAACCCTTGGAGTCGTCCTTGAAGTCTGTCTCTCCCTAGGAGCCCCCTCCATCTCATGCTCCTCCCCGTCCTTGCTCCGCCCCCTCTACTCAGCCTTCCCATAACAGTGCGCACGAGCCTGCGTCCTTGCTCTAAGCATTCCTATGGCTCCCCGTCGAACTCAGAGTGGTGTCTGTGGCCTGCCAGGCTCCATCACCTCTGGCCTCACTGCACCTGTGGGCATGTTCACTGGCTCACCGTCTATCTTCCCCATGGGCATGCGAGCCCCACTAAAACTAGGACCGTCTGGTGTGCTGGTTTTGCCTGTTCTGCCTCCAGGCTCTCCCCTCCAGCCCACACCAGCCCGCTGGGGACGGGCCTCACCTGCTTCCCTGCAGCACGACGCTGCCCTCCTGGGTGGCCCTAGGCCTCATGACATCGCTGTTCTGTCCCCCAACCCTGACTCAGCCTCCCCGACTCCCGGAGCCCTGAGGTCTCAGCTCACGTGACTTCTCCTCCTCCAGGAAGCTTCCTCGAACCACATCCCAGACTGGAGAGGGCCTGTTCTGGTTCCTGTGCCCCCTCGCGCCCCTCGACCGTGGCCTTGCTGTCCTGTTCACTCCTTGTCCCTCCCCAGGACTGTGATCATATGCCCGAGGCCCAGCACAGAGGAGTGCTCTTCAAATGACAGCGATGACCATGAGGACTGCAGTGCTTCTCCTCAGCAGGCCTCTGCATCTCTCTGTCCCCTCCCCAGGTGTCTGTCTCCCCTGCATGCCCATCACTGTTTACCCCGGCTCATGTGCAAGGAAGGACAGAGTGAGCATTTGAGTGGCCATGGGCAAGGACTCACCGCATTTGCCGTCCTGTAGCACCTGGCCGGCGCCACATGCCCCCTGCCCCTCCAGGGCCTTGGCTGGCCTCTGGGCTACCTCGTACTCAGTGCCTGAGACCTGGACATAGAACTGCTGCCGGCCAATGGACTTCCGCAGGGTCTTGATGGCAGCCTGCAGGCTCTGCTCCGCTCGCTTCCGCAAGCAGTCCGCTTCGCAAGCGTCTGCGGGGGCAGGGAGACAGAACGTGAATCGCTGGCAACCCTGCCAGCCGCTGCCTTTTTAGCTGAGGGTTTCCCCGCGCCAGGCCCTGCACTAGGCTCGGACCACCTCAGTGCATTCTCACAACAGTCCGGGGGCAAGGGGCCACTGTCGTGCCCATCTGACAGATGAGGAGGCTGCGGAGCTGGGAGGCAGGGCCTGCCCAAGGCCACGCGGCAGATCTGAGTGCAATCCAGGCAGCTGCCACCGCAACACATCACCCCTCAGGGTGTGACTCATGGGGCAAGAACTCCTTTCTGTCACTCAAAGACCTCGAGGACTGCCACTGTCCCCAGGAGAGTGTCCAGCTCTCTGGCCTTGAATCCAAGGCCATTTAAGGTCCAGCCCCGTCTGGCCTTGCCAGCCTCATCCCCTCCACTCTGACACTCCCTGTGGATTCCAAAGTATAACCACCTGGCCCTACTCACTGCTTCCTGGACACCTCCTTCTCTCTCTGACCTCTGTGTCTTTGCCTGTTCTTTTTTAATACTTTAAGTTCTAGGGCACATGTGCACAACGTGCAGGTTTGCTACATATGTATACACGTGCCATGTTGGTGTGCTGCACCCATCAACTTGTCAGCACCCATCAACTCGTCAGCACCCATCAACTCATCATTTACATCAGGTATAACTCCCAATGCCATCCCTCCCCACGTCCCCCTCCCCACAATAGGCCCCGGTGTGTGATGTTCCCCTTCCCGTGTGCAGGTGGTCTCATTCTGTTCCCTCTGCCTGAATGCCATTCCTCGCCACCTCTTCCACCCAGTGAGCTTGATTCCAAGCTCTCATTCAAATGGTGCCTCTTCTGGGAAGGCTTCCTGATATGTTTGGATATCTGTCTCTTCCAAATCTCATGTTGAAATCTGATCCCTAATGCTGGGGGTGGGGCCTGGTGGGCGGTGTCAGGGTCATGGATAGGTCCCTCATGAATGGCCTGGTGCTGTCCTCGTGGTAGTGAGTTCTTGCTGGCTCTACTAGTCCCCATGAGATGTGATTGTTGAAAAGACGTAGGCACCCCCTCCCCTCTCTCTTGCTCCTTTCCTCTTGCCATGGGATGCCGGCTGCTCTTCACCTTCCTCCTTGATCAGAAGCAGCCTAAGGCCTCACCAGGCAGACACTGCTACTGTGTTCTCAGACAGCCTGCAGAGCCCAGAGCCAATAAACTCTTTTCCTGATAAATTATCCAGCCTCAGGTGTTCCTTTTAGCAACGCGAATACACTAAGACATTTCCTTTTTTTTGAGATGGAGTCTCACTGTTACCCAGGCTGGAGTGAAGTGGTTCGGTCTCAGCTCACTGCAACCTCTGCCTCCCGGGTTCAAGCGATTCTCCTGCCTCAGCCTCCTGAGTAACTGAGATTACAGGTGCCCACCACCACACCTGGCTAATTTTTGTATTTTTAGTAGAGACGAGGTTTCACCATGTTGGCCAGGCTGGTCTTGAACTCCTGACCTCAAGTGATCCACCCACTTTGGCCTCCCAGAGTGCTGGGATTACAGGTGTGAACCACCGCGCCCAGCCAGACTAAGACATTTCCTAAGCCCTCCCGTGGGGGGAGACCTCAGCTGTATGCAGTGTTTGTTCTTGTGCCCGCCCCGTCCCCCCCCCCCGAGTCTCACCTGGCAATGGGTGGTTTACACGTGCGTCTGCCTCTCTGGCTGAGAGTGTTACCTGGGTGGAGACTTTTCACAGTGCCCAAGCCCACAGCCAGGCCCACACCACACTTATCTGCTGACAGATCCCATCTCTTCAACATCAGTGACTCACAAGTTGACACTCACGTATAGGCAAGAGCAAAGTGCTGCTGTGACACCCGAGCCAGCATTAGAACCCCCTTCCGGAACCAGGAAAGACAGTCCTTGGCTCAACCATTCTAGGGGGGGCTATACCTATTTGTCCTCCCGGGCCCCAGCAGGAGTGTGGACGGGCAGATAAGGGTCATGTGACTTTTGCGGTCACCTTGTCTCATTGTGGGCTGCCTCTTCTATCCTGGCTGCAGGCGTTGGCCCCTGCCACCTCCCTTTGCTTGTGGGCCTGCCTCTGTCTCCAGCCACAGCTGTGCTCTGGTGGGAGCCCAGCTTCATGCCTGGCAGGCCCCTGGCAGCGCCCCCAGCCTGTTGTCCTCCTTCAGGCCTGCAGAAGCCCCCAAGAGAACCCCTCACCTACCTGAGGCGTCTTCCATCTTTGTCTCGATCTCAAACTCCGCTGTGATGTGCGACACCTCCTTGGATGGGGACTTGCGGCCACGGCGCCTCTTCTTGGAGGAGTCACACTTGAGGGTCACGAAAGTCACATGGCAGTGGTCTGGACAAGGAAAGGACCACTGTGGCAAAGGCGGCATGGGGCAGGGAGCAAGGTCCTACCAAGCCCTGCACACAGAGTACCATCAGCGAGGACCCCTGTGCCTAGCAGTCCGTGGTGCAGATGGAAAAACTCAGGCTAGAGAAGGCCAGGGCTGGCTCGGGGTCTCAGGAGGCGCTGGCGGCTGAGCCAGGTCTCACGCCCGGTCCATCACGCTGCTGCAGGCGGAGGCACCTCCTACATATTCATGAATGAGGCTGTGACCCCAGCTCTGGGCCTGCTGAGGGTTTGGCCAGTGCAGACCGGGCTCCGGGCAGAGCCTGCTGCGTGCTGAAAGCTCTGTTAGGTTTGAGGAGGAATCTTCATGGGGACAGAGCTGGTGCCTTCCTCTGGGGCCCCTCGTACCAAGTTTGCCTCTGCTGTTCCCCCAGCCTGGAAGGTCCTTGGAAACTCTCATTCAATAAACAGCTGCCAGGTGGGAGAGGCCTCCAGCCTCGGAAACCAGACTCGCTGGACCCCGGGGCCCTAGCTCCCAGGCATGAGGACTCTCCCACAGCCCCCTTGGTGTGGGCTGGCAGCAGGGCGGCCCACTCACCCAGCAGCGGCTGCCTGGCGGTCTCCTTTGCTCGCGCCTGGCTGTGGGGCCGGAGATGGCACTTGGCATCTCGGATCTTGAAGCGGGCCTTCTGTTTGATGGGGGTGGCAGGGGCATCTGGGGAAAGCCAAAATTCCCCCAGGTGGTGGCCTCTCCTGCAGGCAAGGAGGTGGTGGGGGACAGGGGCTGCCACGGAAAAATCCACCTGGGGCTGGGGGTGGGGCTTGGTCGGAGTCCCTGTGCCCTGACAGCTCTCCTGGCGTGGGGGACCCTCTCCTGCCCCATTTCTCTCCCTGCAAGGCCTAAAACAGGCGAACACATGGATGGTGGCGTCAAGCGCAAGCCCAGGGGCCACCCACCAGAGATCTTCTTTGGAGGAGGAAACGGATCTTCCTACCTCCTCCCCATCACCAAGCCATGACTGTGTTTTAGGAAAGAGCGTAGAGCAGAAGAGAGAGGAGAGCAAGGAAGGGAAAGTGCTTTGAAATACTGTAGATTCCCAGGACTGCCGGTTCCTTGCAAGAGCATATCATAGCCCTCGGACTAAAGAAGCCTACCACCACAGGTGCTTACAATAAAATCACATATGCATTCAATATACAGAAATGGGCCAGGTGTGGTGGCTCACGCCTGTAATCCTAGCACTCTGGGAGGCCGAGGCAGGCAGATCATTTGAGGTCAGGGGTTTGAGACTAGCCTGACCAACATGGTGAAACCCTGTCTCTACTAAAAATACAAAAATTAGCCAGGTGTGGTGATGGGCACCTGTAATCCCAGTTATTCGGGAGGCTGAGGCAGGAGAATTGCTTGAACTTGGGATGCGGAGGTTGCAGTGAGCCAAGATCACATCACTGCACTCCAGCCTGGGTGACAGAGTGAGACTCCGTTAAAAGAAAATAATAAAAATAAAGAAACATACAGAAATGCACCTATCTATCAAATTCAGCATCCTGAGTAAGAAAAGCTGCTGAAGACACAATCCCCAGCTCCTTAGCTGGCAGGAGCTAAGGCTGGCTGTGCCATGCTGACCAAGCCCGGAGGGTTGCTCCCGAATGGCTGGGACTGTGCTGCACCTTGGCGCTTCTCGGCACGTTCTGCACGGCCAGGCCAGCTCTGACTCGGCAGAATCTACTAGCCATGGCAGACGTGGCTTACTCCACCCAGACAGTCTGAGATCTGTGCACTCACAGCACGTTAGGGTCCCTGAACCACTCTGGCTGTGACCTCAGAGCCGGAAGGGCCCTCCCATGGTCCCCTGACTCTGGGCTGGAACTCAGCCTGCAGCATGCTGGCTTCTAGGTCCTGGGCCTGGCTCATCGCCAGTGCCCCAGGCCACCGAGAGCAGGAAGGTCTTCCCTGGGCGGTGCCCCTTCCTCCCCTGCCAGCATGACGCTGGATGCAAAGTCAAGTTCACCCAGTGGCATGCAGCATGGACAGGCCGAGGGGTTACCTGAGCAGCTGGGCCCGAGGCCAGAGCTGGTGCCGTTGCGTTTCTGCAGTGCCTTGCCCTGCGGCCCTGGAACTCCGCAGCTCAGGACGTAGCTATTTTCCGAGTCTGCAGAGAAGCCAGTGGGTGAGGTGGGCCAGGGTGCGCCTCCCTCCCACGGCCCTCAGGTTCTTGGGGCCTCCGAGGGATTGTGGAGTGAGACGAAGATCAGGACAGATTCTTCCGCCAGTTTCCGCTACACAACCACAGGCAAGTGGCCTGGAGGAAGGAGCCCACTGGGTTTACTGAGGACAGTGAGGCCCACAGAAAACCAGACAGCTGCCTTAGCGTCACTCAGTTATCAGAGACCCTCACTCCTAGGTCGGGCTCTTTCCTGGAGGACAGCTGGGAGCAATGGTGGGACCCCAGGGAAGAAGAACCCCCTGCCACAGCACCCCATCTCAGGGACAGCCGGGTTACCTGGCACAAAGAGCGTGTGGGCCGGGCAGGAAAGGAAGCAGCTCTCCACGCCGCCCACCTTGCCGCAGGACAGCTGGGCCCGGGGGGAGGTCTTGGTGCGAGAAAGACACTGGCCTGTGTCTGTGAAGGGAGATGGTAGAGAGGCTGAGAGAGGCCGGGGCGGAGGCTTCCCGGAGCCGGGAGGGTCCTGGCCATGGCCTAATGGGGACTCCCCCCACTGCCCTCTTCCATGGCTGGGCTGGCTTGGTGGGAAGATGCCTGGAGATCACAGGTCCCTTGGTCGTGTGGGGATGCTGGGCCCAGACAGCTGGCTTAGTCCCTCCTCCCGCTCAGGCTCCAGTCCTGGCTGTGAGAAGGTTCCTGTCCCCATCCCCAGACCAGGAACTCCCTGAGGGCAGGGCTGAGTTCTCCAGGGCAGGCGTCTGTTCCCCCTGGCGGTAAATGAACACGGGCTTCCTGGGAGGGCCATGGGAGGGACTGCTCAGAAGCACCTCTTTGGGGCAGCCCCTGATACAGGTGTCTGGAGACGTCGGAAACAGCCTCCAAAATTTTTCACATGCTGACTTATCTTTAGAGGATGAGAAAGTCCCCCGGACTCCGAGGAAAAGACTGATGGTTCTACAGCCATGGGAAATACCAGAACTGATTTTACAGACAGCTAATGAGTCGGTAACAGCCGGCTTACGTGGCGCGCCTCTGAAAGCCAGCTCCTGAGTGACAGCCTCACACTCTGCTCAGTCATCAGTGTGGGGTCACTCCAGGGTAACCAGGCTTCCAGGCTCAGGCAAGTCACCTCCCTTCTGTAACCCACACAGGCCATGCTTTTACACTCCCATCACCCTGATCCCAACCTGCCTGGAATAAGCTTGCTCCAAATCCCCAGGGAAGACCGACAGTTTGCCTTGCTCCCTGAGCCTGCCTGACCAACACAGTTCCCCCTTTCTTAAGTGACAGCTCGGCTTTCTGGTTTCAGATACTGAGCGGTGGCTGATCTCATCCTTTGGTAATTCCAGAGGTTCCTCCAAGATTGTTTTAGAAACCCTTGCTTCCCAGTGTCCTTTGGGAGCCGTGGGCCACAGGTGTCCTTGGTCAAGCCCCCGGGGCCCACATTTGGTCTGTCCTGCTGACTGCTTTCTGCGAGGGCAGAGTGCGGCAGCACCCTGAGTTCTCACTTGCTTTGCTGCTCTCTTGCGCTGACTGCTTTGTTAGCAAGTGGTTCTCTGGCTGTGGAGCAAGACCTTGTGTTCGGAGACGCACATTTACCTGCGTGTTCTGCTGCTGGGCACTTTGCTTTTGCTTGACTATTAGATAAAGGTTTATCTCATGAGTTTTGTTGTGCTCTGACTTGTCTCGTGTCTGCTGGATAGACAACGGGGTACTCCTTGGGGAGCAGACGGCAACATAGACTCTGCATGCTTCCAACTCAATCCAAGCTGGCCCCCAGGATCAATGGTCAGAGGTCTATGATACTAGGGGCCAATTCCCATAGGCGACTAGGCAGAGTTTTCCTTGGGTCTCTTCTCAAGTCTTCCTCAGGGCACTCCTGTTCTGCCAACACGTGAAAGGAGGCCCCTTTGTCTTCTCCATATTCTGGGGTCACAGCTGTCAGATCACTGACTGCACGGCCCTTTCCAGCCTGTGCATGTTTGGGGGAACCGGGAACGTCATTCTAAGCACACACTTTTGACTGATGAAAGTGATGATCACGGGCTGGTTATGCCAAGGCTGCAACTTCCCTGGCTGAGCTCCTGCAGCCTTATGAATTTAGACTATTATCCTAGCTTGTGCTTCTCTTGGTAAATGGCAAACTGCCCCCTACTCACCACAAAACCCAAACAGCGACAACCACCACCAACTTAGAATAACATCGGTCATTGTGGGAACTTCTGACACATCAAAACTAACACATTAATATATTTAAGAGGAGCTCTAAAATGTTAGGAGACAAAATGCCATCATTTAATAGCTTCTGCCACTGGTATACCTTGGCCTCAGTTTCCTCCCACCCAAACCTTCTGAAATCCACTTGCCGCTCTCTCCGCCCAGCTCCATCTTCACCAGCCACTCATCGCATCCTACCCTCTCTGCTCCTGCCCCTCACCTCCTACACAAGCAACTCCTCCCTTAGGGTTTATCCCAGGAAAGGAAAAATCCTATTGCACAATATTCCATTAAAGTTGCTGAGCCAGAAATCAGATCTCTAATGCTGGATGTAAAGCCAGGTCTAGAGCTATGCTGAGTGCTGAAGGAAATTTTCCTAAACTCCAGGAGACAGACCAACATTTGTTTAAGAATTCAGGATATTGGCCGGGCGCGGTGGCTCAAGCCTGTAATCCCAGCACTTTGGGAGGCCGAGACGGGTGGATCATGAGGTCAGGAGATCGAGACCATCCTGGTAACACGGTGAAACCCCGTCTCTACTAAAAAATACAAAAAAACTAGCCGGGTGAGTTGGCGGGCGCCTGTAGTCCCAGCTACTCGGGAGGCTGAGGCAGGAGAATGGCGTAAACCCGGGAGGCGGAGCTTGCAGTGAGCTGAGATCTGGCCACTGCACTCCAGCCCGGGTGACAGAGCGAGACTCCGTCTCAAAAAAAAAAAAAAAAAAAAAAAAAAGAATTCAGGATATCATTGGATAGCTATTGTCCTGGGTGATCAGATCTGTATCACAATGAGTTCACCTAACTGTTAGGATCTTGGATGGAAGAAAATGTTCAAAAGCAGCAGACGGTAAAGAGCAGTAGAAGCGGCCGGGTGCGGTGGCTCACGCCTGCAATCCCAGCACTTTGGGAGGCCAAGGCGGGTGGATCACAAGGTCAGGACTTCGAGACCAGCCTGGCCAATATGGTGAAACCTCCTCTCTACTAAAAATACAAAAATTAGGTGATCTGGTGATGTACCCACCTCAGCCTCTCCAAGTGCTGGGATTACAGGCGTGAGTGACCGCGCCCGGCCAAACGTTTCCTTCTGAGAAACTAAATGTGTCAGCCTCTTTCTCCCGCCACTCAGTTTCCTTGGCCCTTGGAGGCAGGTTTGCGTAAACCTGCTCACCACAGAGCAATGACCCCGTAATATCCTCAATGAACAACACTTTCCTGCAAAGAATCTGAAGGTACCATATCCTTCCTGTGCTCCTAAGACGGATATCCCCTAATGCTGCCTCTGCCACCAACCAGCACAACCCCAAACAAGCTCTTTCCCGAAACTCAGCAGAAGAGCAGCACTTGACTTTGTTCAGTGAGACTTGGTCTGAACAGCACAGCAGTTCCTTCCGTAAGTACGTGAGAAACTCAACCTTCCGATTTCAGATATTAAATGATGGTCTGTATTCGCCAACGCGTTCATTCCTCCGACAAATACTGACTCGTGTCTATGACTGTCAGGGTCTGTTCCAGGAGCTGGGGCTCCAGCAGTGAATGGGACAGGCCAAGAAGACCTGTTGAACTGTGTCAAGCTTCCATTCTAGTGAGGACAGAGAGACGGACAGACAGACGGACGTAAACCAACACGAACCTGTAAAGTGCACATTACTTCTGGTGGCTGGGAGTGTGATGGGAACGAAAGACAGCTGGAAGCAAAGGGGGCCCAGATGGGTGCGGAAGTGGCCGAGGCTGCGGCTCTGGGTGGGTGACGGGGCAGGCCTCACCCACAGACCGTCACAGCAAGGGAGGAGTGAGGAGTGCTGGGAGACAGCCCTCCAGGCCAAGAGAAGTGCACAGCCTCGGGCCAAGGGCTGGTGGAGGCTCTGTGAAGTCAGTGAGGCTGGCCTGAAGCAAGCGAGGGAGACAGCAGAGGGCAATCCCATCAGCTGGTCTTCAGGCCATTCCAAGCACTGTAGCTTTGATTCAGAGTCAAAGGAGGAGTCAAAGGAGGGGTGGGTAGTGGTAGTGGAAGGGGTGGAGGGTGCGGTGCGGTGCGGTGGCGGGGAGGTGGGGGGAGGAGGGGCAGTTCAGAGCCCAGAGGGATGTTGTAACTCAAATTTACAAGGCTCACTTAGGCTGCCCTGGGGATGTTAGAGCGCGGCCGGGCAAGGACCCGGTGCGAGGTTCCAGGAGGGCAGGCCCACAGCCCCAGCACCCAGACAGGGCCCTGTGTACAGGGAACCAGGGAACGCAGGGGCCCCTCCAGAACTCAGCCTAGGGGCACCCAGTGCTGCGAGCACGTCCACAGAGGGTGCAGGGACCATGGGCTTTCCGGGAGGCACTGCCACATCCCCTGCAACTGTGCCCCACTGAGGCTGCTGTACCCCGAGTGACCCTCTTCCTCCCCCTCAGCTTCCCCAGCAGGACAAGGGGAAGCTGCCAGAGGAGAGGCCTCCACACCCACTCCCTCTAAGCTTCTAGCTCTACGGAGACGTCAGCAGGGCCCTGTGCCCCACGGCTGGGGCTGCACACAGACCCCCAGATCTCCTCTGTGCCCTCCTCCCCACCGCAGGTCCCTGTTGCTGTGCCTCTGGCTGACACTGGCATGCTCTGCCTGGGACCCCCTCCTTCTCTGCAAGTCCTCATTCCCATCGGCCATACCCCAGCAGCAGAGTAACCTCTGCCCGGGAAGGCAAGGCCTGGAGGAAAGGGAGGGGCTGCCCTGCTCAGCCCCACCTCAGAAAAGCCACTGCCCCTCCCATCCAAGCCCGGGTACAGGGGAGGAGCCAGCACAGGGTGGCCACCTACCCACGCAGTCCTTCCGGTTCCAGTGGAGCCGCCTCCCCGGGGGACAGACACACTCGTAGCTGCCCTTGGTGTTGACGCAGCCCTGGTCACAGCTCCCATTGTTCATGCTGCACTCGTCCACATCTGGAAGCACAGCGGGCGTAAGGGCAGAGGGGAGGCTGGCGGCTGGCGGCTGGCAGGGGAGGGGACTACCCGGGGCAAGAGGGCCGAGAATCTCCTGACCCCCGGAGTCAGACAGCATCACGGAATGCAGAGGAGCAGTGCACACGCCACACGCACACACATGCGGGGGTTTAGAAGGCTCCTCACAGACCCCAACGTCCCTTCCCCTAGGAACCTCAGTCGTTTTCTGAACTCAGGCAGCTGCACCCCAGGCTGGGGGGCAGAGGAGGTGGCACGCGATTAAAGTTCCAACCCAACCAGGTTTTGTGGCGCAGGGAATACGCACTGCTCCAGGGACTGTGAAACTGATTTTATCATGGGACTCTGGACAAGCCCTTTTCTAGCCCCAGGTCCCCTGCGGTACAACAGACACCAGGGTGAACGAGGTCACCTCCTCTGACCAAAAGCACCTGCTGGAGCTGGGGGAAGGGGCTGGGCTCCATGTTCTGCTAGTTCTTGAGCTGCCTGCACTGGGCAGGCCCAGGGAATGGGTGCCCAGGTTTTCGAGAGTCTTTCCAGAAGAATCTGTAGCCCACCTCCAGAAGCCCAAGCACCAGCTGTGTCCTGATCACATTCTTGCCTGACCCTCTCTGATCTTCGAGTGGCCTGGCATCGTGAGTGTGGCTGCCCCCAGGCCACAGAAAAGGAAGAGACAGGGGACCGTCCTTGGCTTCCCAATCTTCACCCACCACGCCCATATAACACCAAGTCCCAGCAGCCTGGCTCTGGCTCCTAAATACATCTAGAACCTTCCTCTTTGTTCCGTCCCTGCCCACCCTGCCCTGGCTCCAGCAGTGTGCGCTCCCATGCCTGGAGCTGCCTTCCCAGTGGTACCCTGGATTCCACTCTCCTTTCCATGCGGCCACTGGGGCATCCAGTTCCATGAACCTGACCATATTGCACCCCTGCTTAAACCCTCCACAGGCTTCTCCTCTGACTGGGAATACACCCCCAACTCCCCTGTGGGCTCCCGAAGCCTGCACGGCGGGGTAGCGCCCCCTATCTGCATCTTCCTCTGAGCTCCCTCCTCCTGTGGGCCCAGCCCTGTGGCTGCCTCTTGGTCCTTCTGTCCACTGCTTTCTCACGCGGAAGCCTCTGGAGTGCCTCCCCACCCCCTAGCCAAACACTCCCCCTTGGGGATCCCGAACTGCGCCTCTACCCTGCCCCTCTCTGCTGTGAGCCTCCCTGGAACGAGCTGTCTGGAATTTCCATGTCTTGGCTGCCTCCGCTCCTGGCCCGGGTTCTCTAGTAAATGTGGTTTCCAGTCCCATGCCCATCTGGTCAAGCCCTGGCACTGGCAGAGACCTGCTACCCACCTCTAACCATTTCCTGCTACCCCTTGTCTCCCCAGCCCTGCCCCACTTGCCCTTGGCTGGGCCCCTCTGCCCAGCAGTCCCTGTCCTTGCTGAGGCCTCGGGCCCCCCAGGGTTGAGGGCAGGGTTGGGATGCGGGGTGCAGTGTAGGTGGCCGTGTGGCCAGGCGCGTGCCTCGGGGGGGAGGTGGCCCTGGCGGGCAGGCTGCAGACCTCCGCAGTGAGTTGTCCCATAGAGGATGTAGCCGCGGTGACACAGGCACTGGAAGCTGCCCGGGGAGTTGATGCAGATGTGGTCACAGGTCCGCTCGAAGGAGCACTCGTCAATGTCTGCATGGCCACAGGGAGACAAAGTTGGGGGAGGAGTTTGAGGGAGTAGTAGGTAGGCACGGCCTGTCACTCTCAGTCACTCAAGGCACATCTGTGGACACACAATCCCTGGGCCGAGACGCAAATGGGAGACTCCTTCTTGCTGCTCGACTTTCCATTGTGTTTCCATTAGCCTTCTGTTTCTGGGTTGGGAACCACCTCACTTCTTTTCTGGAGATGAGCAGGGCAGAAACATTGTGAATGGAGGGGATTATTATGAATCTCTGCCATTTTACGATCTCATAGTCAACTCTGATTAGGAGTGGTGGAGAGGCATTGAACCCACGCCTGCAGGAAACAGACTGTGGCTGGCCCCAGGGCCCTGCAGAGGCAGCTGACTTGGGACATAAACCTAGGCCTCTTGGATGCTGACCAAAGCATCTTTCCCCATCACCCCATGATGTTTCTTGAGAAAATAAGGAAAACCATACAAGTAAAAAGAGAAGAGGAAATACACCACCCATAAAGGTTAAAAAGGCAGCTCTGATAGAATATGAAAGGTGATGATAAGCTTTCTGGCAGCCAAGGTAAAAAGGGAAAGAGGGAATCATGGGGTGTTTGTTCCTGGAAAGGAAAAAACGAACCACCATGTTCACTGGAGACAAGTCTGTCCTGGCCATAAATTCTGAATAAAATGGCTGTTATGGGACAGTTGATGTGGACCCCTGAAGGCAAAACAGACACCAACCTGCCCCTCCTAGGGCATAACAGTTAAGAGTTCATTCTTTGAAAACATTAGCTCATGTAATTTCACAAATATTTGTCATATATGCATATTTATAAAAACACTAACACAAGGAAGAAATTGTGCATGGGTGCTCAAAGGTGAGTGTGCTCCCTCCCAGGGAGGATCTGGGACCTCCTGGTGCTTGTGGCACCTGGGATAAAATCTGAAGGATAGAACCAGCCTGGAATGAGGGAATGAGTGTGGAGGAAGGGTGCTTCAGGCAGCTGCTAGGAGGTAGGGGCATGTGGTGCCCAGGAGACGCACCTGTTCCCTTGCGCCTAGCGCCATCTGAACTCCCCTCCCCTCCTAGGAGCCATCCTGGCAGGTCCACTTGTGTGGAGCCCGAGGGGGACTGCGGGAGTGTCTGGGGTCCCCTGAGTGCCAAGCAAAGGAGCATGGACCCTTCCCTGCTAGACCTGTGGAGCCCAGAGCCCCAAGGCCTCAGAGAGATGAGCCTGGAAGGGCGTGGAAAAAGATACAGGTGGGGGTGGGGCGGGTGAGGACAGGGCCTCACAAGCGATCTCACCTCCTCCTCGACAGCCGCCTGCCTCTTTCAGGGGGCAGCTGGGAGGCAAGGTCAAGGGCTCTCTTCAGCCCTCTGCAGAACTTGGCAAGGCCAATAGAGAAACAAAGTCCAAGTCAGAGGAACCCTGATAGAGCCTGGACAGACGCTGTGCTCCTGATCAGACCTCAGGCCCTGAGGAGGACAGGGCCAGGATGCCCGTCCAGGGATGAAGAGGCTGAGCCTGGGGAAGGGAGTGGCTGGCACGGGGCACACTTGATTCTGAGGACGGCCGGCCCTGGCGCCACTCCCGCCAGCCTCCTGCTTTTACATTCTTCAGGGACCTTGCGGGAGCACAGCCCTCACTCCTCAGGGCCTCACCCTGCCCTGTGCCAGCCCCCGAGCTGCACTGACAGGCAGAAGCACAGCTCAGTACCCAGACAAGGCCACATGCTGCCCGCAACTGCTGGTACCCCACAGGCACAAAACAACCAGACCACAGCTGGATCATCGTCAGGGAAAGAGGGCCCCTGCCCTGCCACATGGGGTGCCCCACCCCCTGCACTTTCTCCCAGTGTGAGGCCCACAGGGCACCTGTCTCCTTCCTCATGGCCTCATCCAGCCCCACCAAGTTCCTTGTGGTCCCCTAAACCTCCTCAGGCCGGCAGTGCCATCTCCTGTGTGGGTTTACCTCCCTGGCTCCTCCTGGAAAATCCCTACTCACCCCTCAAGCATTTCACCAACGGACCCTCCCCTGTAGCCTTCCCCGACCCCGCTCTGCACTGCCAGCCTCTGGGCTCCCGCTGCATCCTGGATCCCACTAGACTCGTCCTGGGCTGGGATTCTTGGCTTCTGTCCAGACCCCTCCTTCTCTTTATCCTTGTTTCCAGCAGGTGAGGATTGTTCGAGAGTGCCTGCCTGCAATGTGCAATGCTTTCCAACAGATGGCAGCATCCCATCTCCGAAGCCAGAGGAGTTCGACGCTGGGAGGCCCGTGGGCCACATGGGGAGGGAGGGGCTGGGTGAGCCGATGAGTTCGGCCACCGGCTCCCTCTGCCACCTGGGACATGTGCTGAAGCCCTCCCAGGCCTCAGTTTCCCTTCAATAAAAGGAACAGATTGGACTGGATGTCCCCTAGAGTCATAAAGGACCCTGTTTCCTCGGGCCCAACCCCATCTGCGTTCCCCTCCCCTCCTAGGAGCCCGTGTCAGCCCAGGAGGTTGGAAGAGGTACGACCCCGCTGGGCCCGAGGGCCACCTGGGGCATGGCAGGGGCTCACCCTGGCAGGTGCGCTCATCGGTGAGCAGCTTGTAGCCCTTCCGGCAGCCGCACTCGAAGCTGCCCACGGTGTTGCGGCAGAAGTGGTCGCAGCCTCCGTTGTTGACCAGGCACTCGTTGATGTCTGTGGGAGCCAAGGCGGATGGAGGAGTGAGAGCCAGGAGAATCAGCTTGTGTGACCAGCGGGGGGACGACAGACTAGTGGCGGGGATGACACTGCTCTGACTTGCCTGGTGCCCACTCCCCAGGCTGGCTGCTGGCTCCCCAGCTGGGCAGAGGGTGGAGGCCCTGTCTCCCAGGGGTCAGGGCAGGGGCTGGGTTGTACTGCAAAGGGTCAGCTCCCCAAGCTTCACCACTTCCCCTGAGACTTGGCAAGCCTGGGATGTGCGATATTGAGTAGAGAGGAAGTGACGGCTGCTGTGCCCAGCAAGAAAGCAGGGACAGCGACTCTCCCATGTCCTCTCATCTGCAGGTCCAGGGAGGCCACCTGGCCAGCAGGGAGGCTGAAGCAGGCAGGCACCACTTCTGGTGACCTCAGCAAGCTCCTAGATCCCTGAGCCTTGGCCTCCTGTCTGCAGAGCGAAGACAGGAAGTGCACCCACTTTGAAGGACATCACGAGGACTAGAAAACATTTCCACAGTGCCGGTGCTTGATCAGCGCTCAAGAAACGTTTTTCAAAAAGTAGGCATTTTTGCCTCTGTTGGAGGAGTACACTGAGGCTTAGAGAGGGAAAGCACCTGGTTCAAGAGGCTTCAGGAGGTAAGTGGGCAGCTGCGCTATGCAGTGGGCCTGACGCTCCCCATTTTCCCAGCCTGACTCCTCGCCTGTTTGAGCTGCTTCTTCACTTAGCAGTGAATGAGGTGTAGTATGCTCCGAAGGTTGCCTGGCCCAATTCCGAGTAATAAATGACACCATCCTGAGCAACTCTGCCAGTCAGTCTCTGCTTGCATACCTCCAGGGACGGGGAGCTTTCTCCCTCCCAGCATGGCCTGCCGCCGATGCCTCACAGATGTCTTCCTCACCCTGAGCGCAGCCCTGACTCCTGTCAGCCCCCATGCTCCTGCTTCCTTGCTGGGCCCATCTGGGCTTTGCCCTTAGGCCCTGGGCGAGCCTGGCATTCTGTTTCATCAGAGGTCCCTGTCCCCAAGGGGCTTCTTCTCCAAGGGACACAGTCTTAGCTACTCCCAAATTCCTCTTGGGTCCCGACCTCCAGTTCCCCATGCTGGCCACCCCTCCGGACTCTCTCCAGTTCCCCATGCTGGCCACCCCCTCCAGACTCTCTCCAGCAATGAGTAAGAAAAATAAGAGGTTTTATTTCTACACTACAGGGTGGCTTAAAAAAATAATCAGTGCTGGCCAGGCATGGTGGCTCATGCCTGTAATCCCAGCACTTTAGGAGGCCGAGGCAGGCGGATCACCTGAGGTCGGGAGTTCGAGAGCAGCCTGGCCAACATGGAGAAACCCTGTCTCTACTAAAAATACAAAACTAGCCGTGTGTGGTGGCGCATGCCTGTAATCCCAGCTACCTGGAAGCTGAGGCAGGAGAATCGCTTGAACCCAGGAGGCGGAGGTTGCGGTGGGCCAAGATCGTGCCATCGCACTCCAGCCTGGGCAACAAGAGTGAAACTCCATCTCAAAAAAAAAAAAATAATAATCAGTGCTGGCTTTCAGGACGGCGGTCTCACCCTGACTTGGAGAAGCAAAAAGGAGGCAGTGGAAGAGGCCCTTCCAGAGAGGACAATGGGAAGAGCAGCGCCTGTTGGTCACCGGTCACGTCTCAGCAGACCTGCCAGATGCAGATTCCAGCACCTGCAGAGCCCATCCTGGGCGTAGTTGCCGGGTCAGGTGCCTGAGGGCCCGTCCAGTGTCACTGGCACCGCCTTGTGCGGAAGGTAAGCCTGCCCCCACTTTACAGATGGCACTGAGCCCCGTAGCAGCAACTTGTTCCTGGCACTGCTATTCCGACCTCAGGCCGGCCCATGTCGTTCTCACTTTTCTTTCCTCAAACCAAACAGGCTGGACTTGAGACCTGCCCAGAGTCCTA
This sequence comes from Macaca fascicularis, assembly GCF_037993035.2. Classification (NCBI taxonomy): domain Eukaryota; kingdom Metazoa; phylum Chordata; class Mammalia; order Primates; family Cercopithecidae; genus Macaca; species Macaca fascicularis. The sequence continues at coordinate 8,347,637 of NC_088384.1, read as the reverse complement.
AAGCAGTGTTCCCAGGGAATGTCCCCCAATGATGACAAAACCAGGATATTAGAGGTCAAATCTCTGGTGAAGAATATTAGAGGCGTGCAGGGTTGAGATGCCCATGTGGCTCTCTGGGAGCCTCGGGGAGGGACATAGCATGTACTTTCTGGTATCATCTCACGTGACCTTCAAAACAACGCAGACAGCAGGGCTCCCATTTCACAGAGGAGGCCAGAGCACTGCACCAGGAGCCGTGTCTCAACCAGCGCCGTGCGAACCCAAAGACGGGCCTGCTACAGCACATCATGCTGGCGCTGCAGCCACCACAGAAAGAGATATGAAGCCCGGCGGTGCTGCTCCAGGGCAGAGGTTTAGGAATCTGGATCATTCCTTCCCCTCCAACCCCGGGATTAGAGGCGGATGGGGAATTTCTAGATACAAGCCCCAGGTAGAAGAACAGAGGCCCATCTTGGCTCTGCCTCAGTTGGCTGTGCGATGTTGGGCAGAAAAGGCACCTCTCTGAGCCTTAGGGTCCCATCTGCAGACCAGGCTGCTAAATGGTGCCTCTCCTCGCATCCCCTCTCCCAGCATCCTTAGCAAACTGAAATGAGCTAAGGCTGCTAAGCAGACAGGGGCAGCACATGATCATTCTCACCACTCCTGCCTCCTCAGTGGAGCCTCAGGCCCTCCAGAACCCCCAGTCCCATCCCCTGCCCCATCTGGGCCTGTCTGCTAAGGGGCTGTCATAGCAACCAGACAGGCAGAGGGAGGCATGTTTGCCTGAGGCCCAGGCTGGTGTAGCTGGCTGCCTGGGGGTCAGGATGGAGGGAAGCCCCCTCCTCACACTACCTCAGGATATAGTGAAGGGGCTGCTGGGCTCATAGCCCCTGGGGTGCAGCTTCTGCGCCTCTCTTCCCTTCCACTCCTCCCTGGGTTCCCACCCCACCGCCCTCCACCAGGCAGCCAGCACCACCTTCCACACACAAATCTGGCTGAGTCCCTGCCTGCTGGCCAGCATTCTGAGGCTCCCGAGTCTGCTAGGATGTGGGCCCTTCCTCTGCAGAGGCTCCCAGTGCTTCCCTTCCAGCCCGGCCAGGCTGCCTTGCCTCCTCTCTCCAGCCTGCTTGGTTCCTGCCGTGGCAGCCTGGACTCCAGTGACTGCACCCAGTACAGCCGCAGCCCCCACTCTCACCTGCTGACCCCAGCCCTGGGAAAAACGGCCCTTCTAGAAAGCCTTTCCCGCGTTCTTTCCAGAGCCAGTAGCTTCCTCTTCATGGGACCTGCCTTTGGGGGCATGAGAGGGCCTTGGGACACAGACTTGGGGGTGTCTGTTCCTATCTCGCACGCCAGGGCCCAGCGTGAGTGTCCAGGAACGCTCACTGAATGAACGAATGGGTCACGGTGATTCCAGACAATGGAGCGGGCCTGCGGGCTGAGGGAAGGGTGGGGTCTCGGGTCACTGAGTGGATTATTTGGGTGCATCACCTAGGGTTGGAGCTCGAGTGAGTGTGCATGGGGGCAGGGCGATGGGGTGAGCTATAGGGATGCACAGGACACTGGTTCTGGCTTCCTCCTGCCCATCTCATATGGGGGACCACGTAGGGGAGGGCTTTTGGGTGGGAGCAGAGGGAGGGCACGGGGTCATGGGCTGGCATCATCCTGGAGTGCCCAGCAGGGAGGGCCAGCTGCTGGGTGGGGCTGGCCAGGTGGCGGGCACTCGAGGGTACCATTGTTCCTACTCGGGTAAAAGCCCTGGCTGTGGCCTGCCTGGCCCAGAGCACTGCGCAGGGAGGAGAGGAAACAGGCAGTAGGTGGGGGGTTCTCTCGGATTGTTCTGGAGATGCTGGGAAGAGGGGCTGGTGACCTGGGGGAAATGCAGGCTTCCGCTGAGGAAGGGAAGATACACGTCTGCCTTCTCTCACTGCCAACCACTGGCAGCTCAGCCCTTCCCTGCTTCCTTCAGCTACAGTCACTTTCCCATCCTCCTAACTTTTCACTTGCCAATGGCAAGCTGCAGTCCTGCATCCTTATTCTTGAGGCCCAGGACCCCCTTCCTCTTGGAGGGACCGATTAGCAAGATAACCGCCTCCCAACACCAAATGGGCAAGGCACCCAGCAGGGAGCCCTTGAGACGAGGGCTTAGGCACATCTTCCAGGCCCCCCTCGTCCCCGACATTCAGACAAAACCTCCCAACTTCCCCACCCCTGCCTCCACCTGCCCACGTGACCCCCGCCCGCCCAGGGTTTGCAGCCCTGGGCTGTCCAAGCCCGCTGTGACCTCTGTTCTCCAGCCACTCCTCTGGCTTGACATTGACATCTTGGCTTTCAGAAAACACGGAGCCTTTGAACTCCCTCCTCTGAGATCCTCCCCAGACCCTGCCAAGATCATGGTGTGCACTTGACCAAGGAGCCAAACCCTGGGGCCAGGGTCGTCAGTTTGCTGGGAATCCTCCTGCCTGTGCCTCTCCAGCCAGGGCTGGGAACACACCAACGACACCAACCCTGGGGCTGGAGGCCACCGTCTGGTTTCCCAGGCTCCCTGAGGTGGTCCTGTGGGCAGTTCTAGCCAGTCCCTTGGTGCTGAAATGTGGGCATCTATGGACATGTATGGTCTCTGCCTTCTCTATGTCTGCTGCCAGTCCTGCCTTGGCACTGCCATCTTGAGCCTGAGTGACAGCAGCTGTGCCTGGCTGCTCTTCCAGACCCTACTGGGACCCCACTGTGGCCAGGGTCAGTTCAAAATGAAAACCTGGGCGTAAGCCTCTCCTGCACAGTGCTGACTGGGACCTGGCCAAGCTTGTAGGGTAGCCCTGGGCCTTGTGCCATCTGGCCTGCCTCCTTTGCATCCTTCCCAGTCCCAGGTCCTTAAACCCACAGGCCTCTGGCAACAGTCACAGTGCTGAAAATGCTTCCCCTGCCCCCACCATTGCCTGATAAACGCCTCTTCGCCTCAGCCCTCCCTGGCCTCCCCCACCTCCTGCCATACTGAACTTCTCTATCCCACACCAAGTAGTCTGTAATACTCAAATATCTCAGTGATTTAAAAAATGAAAACCTGTCTTCTGCACTCAGTAGAGGATCCCTACAGGCAGGAAGCATCTCTTATTCATCCTTTCTCACCGGAACCTGCGTACACAGTAGGAGTCCAGAAAACGCACCTGTTCCGTGAGCAAGTGAGGTGATCTCTGACCTTGGCCAGTGGGAGCCAGGGCCCTAAGGGCTCTGAGTACAGCCACAGGCCCGGGGCTGGGCATCCGTGGAGGAGGTTTGGCCAAAGGGCCAAGTGGGGCAGCCTGGTGAGAGAGCCCCAACTGTTTGAAGAGAAAAGGAAACGTGGTGGTGCGGGGGTTGGGGGGTCGCCTTGGGGCTGTGGACAGCCCTCCTGAGCGCCACGCTACCCTCAGAGCCAGAACCAGAGCAGAAGGAATTAAGTGTCCCTTGGGCTACGAGGGATGGTTAGGGGACAGCAGTGGGAGCCCCAATCCCAGTAGCCCCGTCTTGGGCCACATGCCTGCCCTGTACCAGGCCTCGATCTGGCCCAGACAGGGTGGCTCCTGGCCTCCAGACCCCATTCCAGCAGCCCCAGCCTTGCCCGAGGAATTAAGCTCTGCTTGCCCCTCTGGCCCTCCAAAGGCAAATGCTGGCGGGCTGTGCCATCGCTGGGCTGTGGAGATGCCCAGATCTGCGCGGACCTTGGGCTTCCTCGGCCAGTCACTCCTGGCACTGAGTCATGTGGCGAGGACTCAGACGCCACCCACCTGCCCACTTGCCTGCCAGGAACGCACTGAGGCTATTAACAGGCTGAGTGGTGGCCACAGAAGGGCTTTATTTTCAAATAAACAGGCGGAAGCACTGTTATTTCTGTCAATAATCACTCGGTTCTTCCCAGCGAGTTGGCAAGGAAGAAGTCATACACTGTACAAAAATACATTTATTTTTACAGGCTTAAAAAAAGTCCACCTCAAGCTATTTTAAGTCACCCTAACCTCCACTTTCAATATTTTCCCCGACTGGACTTTGGAAGTTCCAGTTCCTCTCGCCCTCCGCGCCCTGCTCTCTAGGCGCTCCCTTCCTGGCCAAGTGTGGGGGTACTGCCCAGAGCTGGGGTGGGGGCAATTGGAGGGTGGTCTGGAGCGATGCTGGGGGCACTGAGCGCTGCCCTCACCCTTCAGCACAGGGGGCTCCAGCACTCAGGCCTAACACCCTGCCCCAGGGCCCACAGCTTCTTGGGGGCTCTGTCCATCCTTTGGGGGTAGCTGGATCTCCTCATCTCCAGGGCTGGTCTATTCCTTCCCCAACGCCTGTCTTGAGCCAGCTCTCCTCTCCCAGCTCCCCAGCCTTCCTGTTTCCCGAGGGTCCCCTCAACCCAGGAGGTACTCGGTAAGTCTTTGTGGGGTGACTCAGGGGACGAATGGGAGGATACACTTCTGCCTTCCCTCACTGCCAGCCACCGGCAGCCCAGCCCTGTCCCTCCTTCCTTCAACCGCAGTCACTCTCAGATCTTCCTGACTCTTCATTTTCCGATGGCAAGCGGAAGTCCTGAGTCCTTATCTTTTCAGATGGGATCCCCCAGCCTTGCCCCTTCTGGTAGTGACACACTGTCCTTATTTTTCCTGGCATGAGTAGACATGCATGTCCTAGATGGCCCTGCACCAGACTGTCCCCACCAGCTCTGCAAGACCCACTGCAACCAAAGGTCAAGGGGTCTGGAAACGCGCCACATTCCACCCGCCTTGGGAAGCCACGATATCACTGAGGGCCCAGGGAGCCCCACGGTAGAGACGCTGGCGTAACCGTTTAACCCAGTGTGCAGCCAAATTCTCGGACATCAGTGCCATTTTGGCCCAGGAACCTGCTGATGTGCCGTAAGACCTGCGTTCTCTCGAACCCTGCTAGGGACTCTAGGGACTCTGCTGCTGGCCAGCCCTCCCTCTTCCTGGCCTCTCCAACAGCAACGCAAATGATTGCCATGTGTCGTTTCCCGCAGCCACACGTGGCCCCCATCCAGCCCAGCCCTGGGCCCGGCTGTGCAAGCACACGGAGGCTCCTGGCCAGGCCAGTACGGGCAGGGGCGCCCACACCGCTCCACATGCTGACCTTTGCACGTCTTCCCGTCTGGCTGCAGCGTGAATCCAACGGGGCAGCTGCATCGCACGCCGGTGGCTGTGTCCTTGCACGTCCGGTCGCAGCCTCCGTTATTGACTGCACACGTCTCTGGGGAGGGAAAGAGACAGAGACCTCAGTCTCCTTGGGCAGAAGCCACTGACTTTCCCCTTCTGTGGAGAGATCTTCTGAGACAGGAGACCTGGGTTCAAGCTCTGGCTCTGATATACTCTCTGGCTGTGGGGCTCCAGGGAAGCTGTGCTGCCTTTCTGAGCCTCAAGCTCCCCATCTGTGAAACGGGGGAATGACACCGTTCCTGAGGGGTTGCATGTGATGAGGGATGAGTCTGTAAACTACAGAGGGCTGTGCTTATGTAGAGGCTGCTGCCAACAGGGTTAAAACTATTATCTGGGGCCAGACTGGCCTGGCTATATTTAACTGCCCAGGGCTGGATTCCTAAAACTTTGACCTGCCTGGACTCAGACTCCAAGTCCAGGCTGGAGGTTACTTAGAGGTGACTGGGGCCCCCAAATGCATCTCAGAACAGAGTGGCTTGTGGCCCCGGCCAGGGACCCGAAGGGGAGGTTCTGAGGACCTACACATCATCCATCACCTTGATGAGGCTTTCAGCCCAACATCTGTTCTCACTGAGTGATATTCCAAAGGCATCTGGTTTGTGTCCACTTGAAGCTTGTCTAGTGCCTTTTTTTTTTTTTTTTTTTTGCAAAATTCAAAGGGGCTAGAGTGGCTCAGGCATAACTGAGGTCACTGAAGCTGTCATGCCGTGAGTGATCCCCCCCAGGCCTGGAGGAGGGGCTCACAGAGCTGGCACACCAGGGTGCCGGGGGCTCGCCCGGCCCTCGGGTCTCTGCCACCTGGGTTTCTTCCCGAGCATCTGGCAGGCTTTATCTTGTGGAAACTGTGGCTGCATGGGCTTCCCTCTTCTCCTTGCTGCTGGGAGGCGGACAGTCAATGGACGCCCATCGGTCATAACCTGGATTCCCCTGCCTGCCTTCACCTCGGCATCACCTGGACTCCTGGACCTGGTGTGCCTTCTCCCTGAAGGGTCTCCCTAATGGGTATACTCTGTTCCTGTGCTGTAGGGTCTGCATTTCTGCAGGCTGGGGGGAATAAATGAATATATACTGTCAGCTGTCAGGACTCCTTGGTGCTAATTAAATGAAATGCATGGGGCCTTTCTTTTGAACTTCACCTCGTAGGGGTGTGCAGCGGGAGAGGGAAACCGCATATTCCCCTGTGTGTGTGTGTGAGTGTGCATCTGAGATTCTGCAGGGCTGCAGTGGTGGGCGTCCTCTTCATGCTCATGGCTGAGCCGTCACCACCGTAGGATGAGCTGCAGCTGCCAGTGGAAGGCAGGTGGCCTTGACTCTGACACTATTCCTGGCTCGTCCTTTGTGTGTCTCCTCAAATCCTGGACCTCAGCTGGGCATGGGTGGTTTCTATGAACCAGTCTTTTGCCCTCCCACCTCCTGCCATGGCACTGTGGTGGTCCCAGGGCTTGGACGCCTCCCTCCTGTTCATCCTTCAAGGCCTGACTCAGAGCCCACCTCCGCAAGGAGCCTCCCTGATGCCCTGGACACGTGAGGGAAGGCGTCACCCTCCCTTAGGCTCATGCAGGTGGTATGACTGGCACTTGGTCGGCTTATGCCCTCTGGGCCATCTACTGGACAGTGGAGGTGGGCAGGCCAGCAAATGAGTCCTGGTTGTCACTCACAGAGCCACTCAGGCAGCCACCCCTTGGGGCTGCACCTCCGCACTCACACCTGGAAATAAGGACGAGCCTTCTCTTCCAGGGTGGAGGTGAGGGTCAAATCAACCCGCTTACATGCGCCTGACTTGTTAGTTTCCTCCCTGGGCTGACAACCAGAGAGGGAACTCCTGCCTCCCACCCCCGAGTCCAGGAACCAATGGGCTCCCCTCCTGCCTCCCACCCCGGAATCCAGGAGCCAATGGTCTCCCCTCCTGCCTCCCACCCCCGAGTCCAGGAACCAATGGGCTCCCCTCCTGCCTCCCACCCCCCGAATCCAGGAACCGATGGGCTCCCCTCCTGCCTCCCACCCCCCGAATACAGGAACCAATGGGCTCCCCTCCTGCCTCCCACCCCCGAATCCAGGAGCCAATGGGCTCCCCTCCTGCCTTCTCAGCCTTTCCTGTGGGAGAGTCCCTCTCTGGAGAGGCAGGCAGAAAACCTGCCTGTTTTCCAGGTGGAGGTAATTAAGGCTCAGGCCTTGGAGAGATGGGGGTACATGGCAGGGTGCAGAGGGTAGGGGGAGACAGGCGCTGAAAACTCGGGGCTGAGGGCACTGAGTCTCTGCGGAGGGGGAGGTGAGGTGTGGTGCAGGCGCTGAGGGCAGTGACCCTGAGAAATGGACCTGGCCAAACAGACTCCAAGAATCCTGAGGCTCTTCTCTTGCCTAAAGCCCCTAATGGGACTTGGAAGCTCAACCTGAAAGGTCACCCGCTCTCTGGACCAGGCAGCTTGAGTTCCCGAGTTGCCTCAGTCTATGGCTGGTATGTAAACAAGGGACTCTTAGTCCCTTAGGGCCTGTTCTTGGGTGCTGACCACCCCGATCCATGGCAGGGACCACGTGGTCACCACAGGCCGGGCCCTGCTCTGTCTCCCACCTGGTCACCATGAGCCGGGCCCTGCTCCGCCTCCCACTCTCAGGCTCCCAGCCGGATGGCTCCTGTGCCCTCCACTTCCCTGAAGAGGACCTGGTACAGACCATCAGGAACTCAGCCCAAGGCTCTGCAGCCTCAGTGGCAGAGCTGGAGAGGACCTGCTCCATCTGAGTCTAGCACCCTTGGCTCCTTGTGGGCAGTGACCCACCTGGCAGCGCCAGGGCCCTACCACCAAGCACGTGCCACTGGACTCTTCATCATCCTCCTCTAGCCGCTCCTCCCCCAGTGCTCCCTGGCTGCAGGAATGCTACCCCTACCTGCCCCAAGCTGAAGACCCTCCCATCCGCCGGGACCCAGGGCCTGGGCCTGCTGCTTCCCCAGCACTTCCCAGCTCTAGCCCCTGCTCTTACTGTGGCCAGGCCACCGCTGTCCTCCTGTGACTGTCACTGCCTCCCATCGTCCCTCCTCTAGACCACTGCCTCATCCTGGGCAGGCAGAGAAACGTGCCCACGTCAGGCTCACGTAAGAGCACTGGGAGCCAGCAGTCCCCAGGACTTTGTCTGTCAGGCTCTGTGCAGGCAGGGAGGGTCATGTGGAGGGAGCAGTCTGGCCTTGGGCCCGACCTCACCTCTTCCGACTTTGGGGCCTGGGGCAGGCTGCAGCTCCTTGCCTGGGCCTCCATCCCTCCTCTATAGCACAGGGATGGCCATGTCTGCGGTGTTCACCTCAGCCATATCGTTGTGAGGTTTTTAGATGTTCACTATAAATGCAAGACGGGTAGAGGGAGCAACAATGAAACTGACCTAGGTCCTTTGGGCTGAAGTGGGGGCTGGGGACTGAAGTCTACAATGACAGGACAGGCGGGCCTGGTGGGGCCAAGCACTGTGTCCCTGGGAGTTTCCAAGCAGAGGCTCTGGTGCTGCTGCTGAGGAGGCCTCTGCCTTCCATGGCCACCAGCCTGGGCATCGCCCCAGCCCCCATCTCTGAGAGCCTCAGAAAACAGCCTCACCTCTCCTGCTGCCCAGGACCAGAGGCCACCCAGACCTGGTATTAGGCCACGGCTGTCTCAGAGACAGTACAAAAGCAGGCCAGGCCGCCTTTACCACAGGGTCCCTCCAAATACAAGCGGCAGACAGGCCCGATGGCTGCAGCAGTGGCATCTCTGCCTGGTGGGGAGGCTGGGGGTGGGCTCTGGGCCTTCCTCCTCCTCACCCATGGGCCTTCTCTGGGTCCCATCCTGGCCTCTGCCCCTTCTCAGGGCTGACATGGCCCCATGAGGAATCTCCCCCACCCTGAAACACACTTGTGGAGGGCGGCTCAGGCGCCTGGGACTGGGAAGAGGAGGACAACGCAGTGCGGCCTCCAAGAGCTTTGTCCCAGGGAGCTGAAGACAGAACTTCCTTGTGGACCCTGGGAGCCCTCCTGTCTCTCTGCCCCCAGCCTCTAGATGAGAGCTGCAGAGCTCTTTCTACAAGCTTTCTCTCCCCACCTGGAGAGATCATGGAATACAGCCCTTCGTAGTGGACAAGGCACCTGTCATCCACGAACCTCAGCAGGCCTCACAGCAGTCCCACGGGGGACACAGAAGTGCCAAAGCAGACAGGCGCCAAAGGCATGGAGAAGTTACCTTGCCTGTCCAGGCAGGAATAGCTACATCATTTGTGGGACCCAGTGCAAAATAAAAATGGAATGGTCTTGTTAAAAAATTCCTAAGAATTTCAAGACAGAGACAGAACACAAAACCAATGTGGGCCCTTCTAAGGGCGGGGTCCTGGGCCACCGCACATGCCGCATACCCTAGAAGCTGGCCGTGTTCAGGTCACACAGTTATTGGGAGGAGCTGGTATTTGAAACCTGGGCTGCAACACTCCAGGCTGGTGATTAAGCCAGACAAGGCCAGAGAACCAGGACTTTGATGGGATCCTCACTGTGAGGTCTGCACCCCCTGGTGCCCTGGCTTCCTCCTCTAGCTGGTTGGGGGAGCACTCGCCCTGTAGGGCGAGGGTGGCCAAGGAGGAGGAAGGCCAGGTGCAGGGCTGGCTGGGGCTCGAAAGTGTGGGAGGAAAATCTCAGACAAGTTAAAAGGTCTGACCTTTGGTCTCTCTCTGGGGAGCTCCTGCTTTGGGCCAGGCCCTGCAGGGGAGGCCAGGTGCTCCACTGGACCCTGCATGCAGCCTGCCAGCGCTCTGACAGAGCGAAGCAGGGGCGAGGACAGAAGGATGCCTGGGGACAGCTGCAGCCACTGCTGGCCTTTGGGTTGGCACTGCCCGCTTACACTGCCCCAGGTCTGGGACAAGGTCCTTAAAGGACAGTCTCGGTCACCGTGTGGTGGACAGAAGGACAGGCACTACAGAGGCAGAATGACAGGGTTCCACATGCTGGCTGTGACCCTGGGCAAGTCCCTTGGCTTCTCAGAGTCAGCTTCTGGATGTGTAACATGGAGATGACCATATTTACCACACAGTTCTTGCAAGGCCCGGGCAGAACCGTGGATGCGACAGTGCTCTGGAAGCTGCTCTGCGATTGGGTCCACACACTCACTTTTGGTGCCATTCTTGGAAGCTCCACCTATGGAGACTCAGCACCCACAGGCAGTTGCTAATTCATTCAATGATTATTATCTGAACTTCTCTGCCCTGCTAGGATGCGCCTTGGACACAGCCCCTGGTCTTCACAGGCGGGTCAATTTCACGGTGCTAGGTGGCCGGGAGAGGGGAGCTACAGAGATGAAGGTGACATGCCCCCGGTGTCAACAGCTTATGGAGTGGCAGGGGGCACAAAATAAGGCCCAGACCTTGCCTTTCTCTCCCGGGTCTGTGCCTTCCTCTCACACTGCCCACCTCCCAGCCCATGCCCCGCCACACCCCAGCACAGTTCCTCAGGGTTCTACAGGGCGCCCCCCTTGGCCTTGAATAACCAGTTCCTCAGGACACAGCAAGCCCCACCTGCCTCCTCAAAAGCTGTCCCGGGCCTGGCCCTGGGCTTCTGCCCCATAGGGCAGCGCTGCTTGTGTGTGTGGAGGCCTCTCCCACTGACCACACGCTCTCCAGGCAGGGCAGTGCCAAGGCGACCAGCACGGCGGAGGTGCCTAATGAGTTGTGCTCAACGACTAGAGTAATGAGCAGGGACTCTGGAGGCCCCATGAGGAACAGAACCAAGCCAGGGGACTGGGACCCTGCCCTCTGTTGGGCCTGGAAGGGAGAATGAGCTGGGAGGTGAGGTGGGCAGGACTGAAGCGCAAATGTGCCCCTGGCGGAGGAGGCAGCGCGGTGCTGCGCTGCACAAGGCATGAGGGCACTCTGTGGTGCACGATGGGAGGTGGGCGTGGGTGCCAGGCTCAGTGCCAGCACACGGGGGACTGTGGGCAAAGGATCCTCCTCTCCCTAGGCCCTGGGTTTCCCTGTGTCCCGCCTGAACATCGCTGAGGTGCTTTTCACCAGGGCAGAGGCTCTGATCCGGTGGGTCTGGCATGGGCCCAGCGTCCCACAATGGCCCTGCCATCCCTTCTTCCTCCCTTCTCCTCAGTGGCCTACCCTGATGGTGGGGGCAGCCCAGGGTCCTCGCCAGAACCTGCCGATTCCTCAATCAGAGCTGGCCCACCTGCCCTTACGTCCCTAGAATCAACCAAAGCTGCGGTGAAGAGGCGTTGGCCGGCCCTTCTGGCAGATCTGGGGACCTCTGACCTCTGACCCTCTCCCCACAGCTGGCTGCTGAAACCCTCCATGGCTCCCATTGCTTTGGGATAAAAGCCATGCCATGCTCCCTGGCAAGCCCGTGACGCAGTGGCCCTGATCTCCCTGGCTGGCCTATCTCCCGAGGGGCCCTCTGAACTCCAGGGAGGCCCTGTGGCCCGTCACTAGCATTGTGCAGTAGGCTTATGGCCAGCGCTGTGCTGGGCACCACAAATGTGGCCTCCCTTGCGCCTCTGAGAGTCAGCAGGGAGTGGTGGAGGGGACTTGACCCCGTCGGCAGAGGGCCACGCCTGGTCCTGACCACGCCTCCCCGCCTGCCTCTACCTCCACTGGGCACATGGTCAATCCTGAGCTGTCTGCTGAGGGGTTGCCAGCTGGGTCTGCCCCAGGGCTGCCTGGGGACACGCTGGTGACAGCGCATGCAGGTGGTGGCGTGGGTGGGGTGGGGCTCAGTGTGGCTGGACGCAGGGTGACTGCGGAGGCCAGGGCTGCAGCCCTGACAAGGAAGCGGCTCTCAAGGAGAACGTGCGACAGGTGGCCCCTGGCAGACTCCTCCAGAGCCAGCACTGCTCTCGTCCAAGGCTGCGGGGCCCCAATGCCCGTGATCCCTAAGGGCCACCCAGGCCTCTGGAACAGTCTGGGGTCTCCTGGACTCTGCCTTTTTAGCATATAGCCCCGTGACTCTGAGGCCCATTTTGGCCCTCTGCTAACCTTAGCCTGGCCCTTCTGAAATAAAAGGTCCACAGGCCTGCGCCATCCTCAGGGCCACCGTCTACCTGAGAGCTGCGCTGCTTGGGGAATAATTTGCGAGGCAAATTATTGTCAGTGGCACTGTCTTCCAAGGCAGCAGGCGGGGCCCCAATTCCAGGATGCGCTAGGAGTGTGGCAAGCCACCTTCTCTCGTGACTAGTGGGTGGGTGGGGGTTCCTGCATCTGCTCAGAAAGCAGAAGCCACCGGGATGGAGGGACAGTGCCCTGCAGGGAGGGCTGCAGGGAGGCCTGAGGGCTGGTGGCACCAGGTGCATAGAAGATGCCCACCCAGGAGCGAGACAAGCCGACCTCAGGAGAGGTCTCGTTTCTTGGTTTGAGGAGTCCCAAGTGCCCCTTGGAGGACAGGGACGTTTCGTATTAAAGCAGGTGGCAGGAGCAGGGCCTCCAGAGGCCAGTCTCCTCCTGCCCTGCCTCCTTCACTTCCTGCCTCTACCCTGGCTCCTCAGTGAAGGGTGCTTAGGGCAGACAAGGGGGCTCCCCTGTGGGTGGGCTCCCTGGGGCCCATCCACAGGAGGCATCACAGCCGTGCCCCAGGAGGTTTGGGGGATTGAGATGCGGCAGGGGGAAGGAGCTGGTGAGGGCATGCAGCTGGAAAGCAGCTGGGCCAGTGCTCTTCCTGTGCACCAGGCGGCCCCTCCAGCTGTGTGTGCCCAGGGAGGCTTGGGGACCTGAAAACCAGCAGCTGACACTCACTGAGCATGCTCATGCCGGGCCCTGTGCAAAGCCTGGGGAGGCAGAGCTATCACCTGCCTGCCCCTGGAGGGGGAGGGGTGTGGGGTAGAGGGAACCGGATGAGCTGCTTTCACCTGAGCTTTGGTTTCCTTATCTGTAACACTAAACCTTGCAGGTTGCTGGGAACATTGAACATGTCTGGTATACAAAGAGCCCAGCCTGGAGGCTGCTCAACAGAGGGAAGCCTTGCTCCGGGTTTCTGCGAGCTGCCCTGGAGACGTGGCTGAGGACAGATTAAACAACAACCTGGGGCAGAAGGAGGCAGTGCCCAGTGTCTGAGTACAAACCTCTGCTTCCAGGTGGGCCTCCAGCAGTGGTGCACTCCCTACCCCCACCCTCCCCCGCCGTGACTTCACGGGGATTGGGGCGGGACAGGGGGTAGCTGGCACCTGGAGCCTGTGTCCATGCTCTCTCCCTCTCCCTCTCCAGAGCTTCAGCCTGGGAGCTGTGCGGGCCGCCTGGAGGGGTCCGGGTTACAGGCACCAGGCGCTGTCAATCCTGCCGGGTCTCCAGGGCTCCTGTCGGTCCACCACTATGAACTGACCAACGCCAGGCTGGCTCTGGGCTTCTTGTCTCCCTGTCTGGGACTTGCCGTCAAGGTTTTGTTCCTCTCTGGCCTTCCAGAGTGCCCTAGTGACATGCTCATGGCCAGTGATGGCGAAGAAGGAAAGGATGGAAAGCGGCTGAGCACCTGCTACGGGCCACACACGGGGCCAGGAGCAGCCTGTCTAGTGCCTCAGCTAAGCTTCTCCAGAGACTAGAAGCCATCTTTGTAAATGAGAAACTGAAGCTCAGATGTGAGCTGGCCCTGGGGTGCTGGCGGAGTTGGTCACTGGGGAAGCCAGGACTGAATCTGGGTCTGACTCTAGAATCTGGTTCAGGATAACCAGAAAGGAGTCACCGTGTGCTTGACTGGAGTGAAGCTCCAACCACGGATTTCTCTGCTCTTAGAACAAAATGCATGGTCCTTAAAGCAATGACACAGCCTGGTGAGCAACCTGAAACCACCCACCTTCCTTGGGTCAGACCAGGAAATCTGGCCTCAGGAAGCTGCGGGCTGCTGGGAGCTGCCTGCTACTCCTCAGTCAAGTCAGGGCTAACCTTGGCCTGCAGCCAACACCTGGCCCACCCTTAGCTGGATCCAGCTAGAGAGAGGCAAGGGCAGCTTGGATGGGGAGGGCCAGCAGGAGGAGCAGGCCGTTGCCCCCCAGGCAGGTGGGGTGAGAGGAAGCCAGCGGGCAGGGTGGCAGAGGGACCTGGTCGGGTGGGCCTGTTTTTACACATGGGCTCCTCCTGAGAATGCAGGTGAAGAGGGTGCCCTGTTCTCGGGAACCTTCCATTTTCAGCTCCAGTGCACATCGGTATTACCATGTCGGCCTGCAGGGCCAGGGGGCCACGGGGGTCAGGACTGGATTAGCAAAAATGGCAGGAGATCACAGAGGGCACTGAGGTTGCATCTCAAAGGGCTTTGGGGCTTTGGGGCCCACTTAGACCAGCGGCCAAGAAGCCTAGGGAGGATTAAGGCAGGGCTGGAGCCTGTTCAGATTTGTGCCAAAGCAAAGAGGGCTCTGGCTGTGGCCTCACAGGGAGACAGGAAGGCTGGGCCAGAATCCAGGAGAGAGGAACCAGGGCAGGCAGTGAGATGTGCTCTTGGGTATTTAAACATTAGATGAGAGTTGAGGGCCAAAAGGAGCAGATGGGGGTCAAGTGTGCCCCACCTCCATTGGGATGGAGTACAGTGGGAAGGAAGCTGGGGGGCGAAGGGTAGGGCCACCCAAGAGTGCCAGGGCCCAACGCACAAGGTGGCCTTGGGTGGGCCACATCCTCTCTAAGCCTCAACCTCCCATCCAGGCCAGGCAATGCCCTGAGCCCTCATCTTTTCTCTACTAAGCCCTGCCTGGTCCTGCGACTCCACCTACCCTCCAGCCCTCAGCACAGCTGAGTCGCCATCACCTATCTCCCGCTACCAGCCCCGGCTGTGCATGCGAGACAGTGAGGGACTCAACTGAGGGCAGGGCTCAGGACTCAACCTGGCTGGGGGCCCCAGCTGACCAGACACCAGCCACACTTGGAGCCAGTCCAGTGACTGAGGCATAGCTTGACCACCTGATCCTTCTGTAACAGGAGCCCAGTCCCTGCAGCTCAGTGGGCACGGAGGCCACGACTTGAGAGGGGCTTGCCCCCACTTTCCTTCAGCCAGGTCACCTGCTGAGCACTGGTCCTGGGCAGCTGCCCCGTGTCATCACCTCCCTCACCAGCACTCAGACCTGCCTGAGCCCCTTCCCACTTCCAAGCACGTCCAGGCTCCGGGGCCCGCCTTCTCTCTGAGCTGGATACCAGCCGCCTGGGCACTGAGGCCCCATCCATCCCCCGGCACCTCCTCCAGGAAGCCATCATTCATGTGCTGAGCCAACTAGCCTCACCCATCCTCCTGCTCTGGGCAAGGCCCTGTGCTGTGCCCTGAGGGGGGCGCCAAGCTGGCAAAGACCTAGCTTCTGCCTCCAGTCAGGGGATGCTGGTGGAGGAAGGGTGAGTGGTGGGACAGGGGAGAGGAGGAAGGTCCAGTGAGGTTTGGACGAGCAAAAGGCAGCCTTTGCCAGGTAGAACCACCCAAGATGGCACCTGGGTAGAGAGATGAGGGTGTGACCCATGGAGGCAGGGAGTCCAGGAAAGGCTGAGCTTGCAGGGCCAGAGGAACAGACAGAGGTGGCTTCCAGGAGTGGGTGAATGTGCGGGGTGGGGGCAGGGACATAGATTGGTGAAATCAGGGACACCCAGGAGCCTGGAGATGGGAGCTGCAGAAGAGGAGGTGCACACGGGGTGCAGGGGAGCTAGTGGGGAGAAGCAGGAATGCATATGTCCGGATGAGAAGTGACATTGGCCAGGCCGCTCAGGGTGGCTGTACAGTTAAATGAGGCTGGGGACAGTGTGGGACACAGTGTGTGCCCCTTGTGTCAGCCACCATTTCCACAGTGGCCTCCACTATCCTCGGTCTTCCCTGGCCTCCCGGTTCTCCGGCCTCTCTGCCTGCTTTTCTCAGGATAAACAGCCCTTTACCAGGCTCTGGCCTGTGTGCTGGGCCCTTCCAACCTTTCTCTCACTTCCAGCTCCTTTGAGCCTGGCAGAGTGAAGCAGGTCATGGCCATCTGTAGCCCCGTGAGCTCCAGAGGGAAAGCTCCTCCCTTCTCCCCCTGCTAGCAGGACAGTGGGCGCTGAGTGCAGCCATGCGGCCCAGAGGGCTTGGCTGGGGGTGGGCAGGACAGGGATGTCGGGATGGCTGGGGAGACAGGTCTAGGGGCAGAAGGGTGGAGAAGAGCCAGGGGAAGCCTGGGACTCCACCCAGCCCCGCCTGCTCACCTGCAGATCCGTCCCTGGCGGCTTCCCTTTCTGGTGCTTTGCCCTCCGTGCCCCAACTGCGTGATGCACAGTGAGTGCTTCCTACGTGCCTGGTGCCGCTCTAAGCACCCGCTATGTAGTCGCTCCTTTCATCCTCAAATCTACAGGAAGTACACACCATCACGATCGCCATTTTACAGCTGAGGAAACAGGCTGAGGGAAGTTAAAAAACTCGCCTGAGCAAGCACAGCTTTCAGGGAGTGGACAGAACTGGTACCCAGGCCTCACTCCAAGACCAAACCTCTTCCCTCTCCTCGGGATGCCTGGGGGCTCCTGCAGGTCTGGGCCTGTTTCCTGGGAGATGCCCAGGCAGTGTCTGCTGTTTAAGGGAGTCACGGATGCTGCGACTGCTCCCAGGCTGTGTCTGGCACCGGCCTGGGGAACACTGATGAAGATGGCTCTAACGGTACAGAGGGACAGGGAAGGCTCAGGGGGGCCCTGTCCCCGCTGGAGCCCAAGGTCCCCTCAGGCCAGGCACTGCTTCTTGGGCAGTGTTCCTCTTTGCTCTGACCTCCACAAGCATCGCCAAGCACCCACTGCTGGCCAGATCCACACAGGAGGCAGAAAAGGTTGGGCCTACATCGGACGAGGTGGAGCAGTTCAGGGAGCCAGGGAGGAGCAGCCGCAGGGGCGCGGGGGCAGGAGTTCCTAGCTGCCTTTCTGTGCTCCCATGTCCTCATCTCTAAAACACTCGCACTGCTCTCAGGGTGGCTGTGGGGTTCAGGTAAACACGCGGCAGAGTGCAAGGCCCAGAGAGAGATCGGGCTGAGTGTCAACTCAGATTGGGCTCCCTGGCCTGCAGCTCAGGCCCTGCGGCTCTCCTGGTTGTGGTGGGACCCCTGGAATGGGCTGGCTGTGAGTTCTGCTGATGTCGTGCCCACAGGAGGAATCTCACAGCCAGAACTGCTGCTGGGCCTGCAGAGCCGTGTCCCTCAGGCCTGTTCTGCTCCTAACTTGGGGCCCTGGACTTGGGAGTCCATGGGGCTGGGACCTTGGCCCAGGCTTTGCTCCCTGGCTATGTGGCCTCTCTTCTCAGGGCCTCAGGGTCTTCATCTGTGAAGTGGGGACAGCTGCCTCCCAGGGCTGTGGGGTCACTCACTGGAGAGCTGCCCGGAAAGTCCCTTGCAAACTACAGAGGTGAGGCCGGAGAGCTGGGGCAGAGGGAATGGGCTGAAGATACACCCCCAAGGCTGCCTGAGGGACAGTGGGTGCCCACAGCCGGGGCAGCCAGTGGAGCTTCCATGAGGGGGGTGGGGTTCATCCCACACCCTCAGGACTGGTTTCAGAGGAGGCTCGTGGTCCTGGGGTTCAGCCAGTGAAGAGGGCAGGAGTGGGCTCTGCCCTAACAGAGGGTTCCTTCAGCCCAAGCAGAACCATCTGTTTTAGGCAGAATAATGCCCCCTTAAAATGCCCACATCCTAATCCCCAGAAACTGTGACCCCACCTGGCAGCAGGGACTCTGCAGATGTGCAAGGACCACGAGACGGGAAATTATCCTGGATTATCTGGAGGGGCCCAACGTGATCACGGGGGTCCTTGAGAGTAACTGAGGGAGGTGGCAGAGGTGGGTCAGAAACAGCGGTGAGGACTGGGGTGGGTCAGGCTGCTGGCTCTGAAGGTGGAGGAGGGGCCGCGGGACAAGGAACGTGGGCAACTCTAGAAGCTGGAAAGGCAAGGAAGGGGATTCGCCTTCCAGAAGGAAGCAGCCCTGCTGACATCTTGAATTTAGCCCAGTGAGACCCAGGTCAAATGTCTGACCTACAGAAGATAATAAACCTGCATTGTCTTAAGCAACTGAGATTGCGGGAATCTGTTGGCAGCGGCAAGTGGAGCGGAATACTGCACCTATCCTAAGCATGCTCCAGGGAGACGGGCTTGACTGAGGACCTGGAGCTGACCAGTGTGGCGCACCGCACCCCAACAACCTTGCCACAAGCAGCGTCCCGGGGGCCTGAGGTAAGCTCCCATGATGCACCCTTTGCTGGGTACCCAGATGTTTCATGAAAGTCTCCTAGATAATTGAAATTTATCACTTTAACCTGCAAATCCAACAATTTTAACTGATTGAAATGAGAGTCTACAATTGGTCCCACATTTTGGGGCCTCTTTAAAGTAAACATAGTTACTCTGTTCTTCACCTGTGCTCAGGGACTGGGGTGATTATGACAAAGAACAACTGCTGGGCGCAGCTGAGAATCCAGTGGCCCAGGCCGCCGTGCTGGAGGTATTCTCTCTCTCCGGCCACACTCTAGACTTACAACAACTGCGCCTCCCACTGAGGGCACCCCCCTCCCTCACTGGAGCCAGAATCCCGGCTCGGTCCTGCCCAGCTGCATGGCTGGAGCCCTTAGCCCCTCTGAGCCGCAGTGTCCTCCCCTCCGTGGTTTCTAAGAGATGGTCACTTTGGCTTGAAGCTTCCGCCAGGGGACGGGGGTCTGAGCATCTAGCCGCTCTCATGGGAAGCTGGCCAGTGCTGCAGTCAAGGGTACAGACTCTGGAGCCACGTGGTCCAGGATCTGACCTCACCGTGAAACTCCTCGGTGTCTCACTTTTCTCATCTATCACTGGCTCCTTCTGCCTGTGCCTGTCCTACCCTTCTCCCCTCCCAGAACCCCAAAAGGGGCTCAGGCTGCCCACAGGCCCAGGATCTACAGGGACGAACTGCCTGTGATCTCTCCCACAGGCCAGCAATCCTGGCAGCGTGAACAGATGAGGATGACCCAGTTCTGAGCCCCTCACCATCTGGGCTGCTCTCCCCACGTAGCGACTGGCTCTGAACGTGATGCCCCGGTGCGCCTGACCAGCATGGGGCAGGACGGGAACGGTCACCTCCCTTACTCTCCATACCTTACCTCCATTAATACAGCATGGGGCAGGATGGGAACGGTCACCTCCCTTACCTTCCATACCGTGCCTCTATTAATACAACGTGGGGGCAGCCACACCTCATCAGGAGCTACTGGTTAGGGCCTGAAGTCCAGCAGGATCCTGTGTCTTTACCCCACAGTCTGTTCTTAGAGGAGATGGTGCTAAGAGTGATGAGCTTGTGAGAGAGGGGCTCACTTGTGCTCTAGACTTGAGGCCCCCACACTGACCCTCCTCAGAAGCCCGAGTCTGGTTCCTAGTTCAGGGGTGAGGCCTTGGCTATTGGCTCTCCCTTTGCTTTGTGTTGGAGGAAACTGGAGGAGAAGTCTTTTCTGTCTGGGGCAGGACACGCTCTAAGGGGTGGCACGGGAGGATTCTGATCATCACAGAGGTGGGGGTGCAGGGGAGGGTCCCCACCCAGATGCCTGGCACAGAGATCTGCTTGATCTGTTCCTTCAGTCAGTCTTCCAAACCCAGGCTGAGGCTACCTGCATTCTCAGGGCCTCCGTCCTCACCTCCTGACCCCGCACCAGGGTCTGGTTCTGGGCCTTTATCCACTGACTCCCATTTTTGAATGCAAGCACAGAGGCCCTCCTCCCCACCCTGCACTACCCATTTACAGGATGCCAACCCAGCGCGGCCCTCTTCCACCACCCATCCTCTTGCTGGGAAGGTTGCGGGGCACCTGAGGGGCCCCAGCTCCTGGTCCTGCCTGGCTGTGGAGCTCTGGCCTCAGAAGGTACTGCCTGCTTCTCCTAGTAAGTAAGACCGAGGGCCCTGGGCCCCCTGAGACCTGAGAGTGGCCTCAGAACAGTGACATCTCTGGGGCTCCCTCCACCTGCCCCCAGCCACCCTTCCAGAAAGTTCATAGCACTGACTCATGCCTGCCTGGACGGCAGTGGTCATACCTGTTGGCTGTGGCTGAGGCTGGAGGCTCAAAGCCAACCCAATCTGCCATCTCCGGCTCTTCCCAGGCCAACCTGGACTGTCCAAGTCAACAAGACAGACCCGTCCAGAGAATTTGCAGAGAACTAGCTTCCAGCCTGAGCTTGCCCTGTCTGCCTGTGTGACCAGAGGTCAATGCTCTGACCTCTCTGGTCCTTACTCTTTTCATCTGAGAAAGAGGGCTGCACCTGTCCTGTCCAGCATGGACTTAGGGTTCATAGAGCACCATCAGCCAGACCCATGAGTGCCTCGAAGCCCCTAAGGAGTGAGCAGGCCTGAAGCCTTCTCAGCAGCACACAAGGCCATATCCCCTGTGGCCCCCAGACCTCCCTCCTGCTTCCTCTCTAGATGCCTGGGTCCCCCTGAGGTCCACAAGGGGGCCATGAAACAAAGCCACCTCTCTGGGACCTTCAGGCTCTGACCTTCACATGGCCCTGCAACCCTGATGCTTGAGACAGCCCACACGGTCAGGACTTCTGCGTAGAGCTCAGCCCTGCAGGGTAGTGTGTGACCTTGGGCAAGCCAGGGCACCCCAGCGAACCTTAGTCTCTTCTTCAGAGAAATGGAGACTGCAATCCCTGACTCCATCACTGCAAACACTGGTGTGAGCTATCTGAGAGCCATTAAGAAGGTCGTGACAAACCTAGGCGACCACAGCTATGCTCAGGAGGTCCTGGGCAGCTGGCGAAGCCCGGAGGCCAGCAGAACAGCAGAACTGACTGATAGAGAAGAACGAGTAGATGAGGAAGTCTGCTTTCCACTGTGCACACACTGAGCTCTGTCCAAGAGCAGTGATATTTCCTCTTCCTTCTCTTTCTCCTCACATCGGTCCCTGATCAGCCCTGCCAGCAGGCTTCCCAAGACACCCTAAGCAGCAGGTGGCTTTTTCCCTGAGAGGTCCTGGAGGTCCTGGCTGGTAGGTTCCCTCCCAGGAGAGAAGATGGGTAAGGACTCTTCTGCCCAGACCCGTCTACTCAAATGCCCTCTTTTGCGGCTGAGTCTCAGTGCTGCTTTGCTGACCCTGGGAATCCTAACTGTGTACGTGGGTGTTTACGCAAGTGGGGGAGCTTTATGGCACAGGTCTCCTTACACGCACAGGCCAGTGGATGCTAGCCCTGGGTTCTTTGCTACAAACATACAAACAAAGAACAAACGTGTTTGATGGTGGGTAAAAACTTTAAAAAGGAAAAAGTGAGTTCACACCTGGAGTGGAGCCCCCCGCACTCACACGACACGCGGGACTGCACACACGTGGGCACACCCCACAACACAGACATATGCCCCCACACACACACATCACATGCACACACAGCACACACACACCCATGTCCACATGCCAGTGCACACCCGAGACACACACTTGCACACACACGCACACATGCACACAGGCGCACATACACACGCGCACACACATGCACACATACGCGAACACACGCACGCACACACGTGCACACACACGTGCACACACACGTGTACACACACGTGTACACACACACGTACACACACACACGTGCAAGTACGACAAAGGAAGTGGAAGAAAAGTGTTACCCATGAGTAGCCGCCGTTTCACCCGCTTGTCCACATCAGCTACTGACGTGGCATTGAACTGAGAGCGCTCAATTGCAGCCTCATCCTTCTCTAAAACACAAGTAAGGGACAAACACGGAGCCAGTGGTTAATGACAGCCCACTTCCCGCGGCCCAAGACAGTCAGCCTCTCGGCGTGGTGCACGCAAAGCCAACACCGCATGCCGGCCAGCTCGGCAGCCTCGCCGAGGGGCTAATCCCAGGAACCTCCAAGGTCGGGGTGTTCAGGGCAAAGCAGAGAGGCAGCGAGGGCGGGGGCGGGGGGACGTGCAGGAAAGGAGGAATGACCACAAAGTGACCTGGGACACAGAGGGGACTCAGGGCCCATGGGCAAGCAGACAGAGGAGGAGGCTGAGGTCAGGGCAGACAGGACCTGTCTGCAGAGAGCCACAGAAGCAGAGAAGCACCACCATGGTGCTTTATGGTGCTTTACGGAGACACAAGTGATTACAGACCCCCGTGGCTCAGGCTGGAGAGGCAGGCACAGGACAAGGCACAGGACAAGGGGACAGGGCCACAAGGTCCGGTGATGGATGCACTGAGACAGCAGAGGCTCTGTCACAGGGATGTGAAGGGGTGTCAACACTCATGCAAAATTAAGAACAAAACATAGGAGATACACACACACACACACACACACACACAATGGATCCAATAGAATAGACAGAAAAACCACGGGATCGATTTGGGCAGCGCTGGTTGCCTGCTTGTCTATAGAGGACTAGGGCTAAACATTCAAGTGCTCAACAAGGGGATGCAAAGAGGGATCGCTTATTTTAGGAGCATGCAGGGGACAAGCGGCCCCGAGTGGGCCAGGGAGCATCCTGGCTATGCCAAGAGGCTTCCTGTGGAGGGGCAGGTGAGGTTAGCTGGGTTGATTTTCTTTGCTCAGAGGGAAATGCGTGGAGACATTCGTTCCCAAGGGGGACACGGATGAACAGTGGGCGAAGGCAGGTGAAGGCATCTCTTCCTGGCCAGGAGTGGAAGTAGCAGCAGCAGGGGCCGGGTAAGGAAGGTGGTTTCTAACGAGAGGGGAGGGAAGGTGGGGCTGGGGAAGTTACTTTAGAAAGGAGATCCAAGCAGGGGCCTTCACATGCAGTAGACGTCGAAAAATAAAAAAGGAAGAAAGGATGATTCGGTGGACGAGACAAGATGTGTTAGACAAAGGCTGGGTGTGTCTGGCCCGGCAGCTCTTTGCGCTGCCCCTGTGGCCGCAGAGTCGGCTCCAGCAGAGGTAGCAAACCCTGCGGGAGACCTCGAGCAGACGAGACAGGAGGGCAGGCTGGGTGGCCTGGGAGAGTCCCAGGCCGGACAGTGGAGGGAGAGAGGCAGGAGGAGAGGAGGTTCTAGATGGGATCAGGCTGCAATAGAGACACTGGTTTGAGACCGGGTTTGGCTTTTAATTCTTTTTCAATTGGTTGGTTGGTTTGGTTTGGCTTTTGGCTCTGAAAATAATTAATGAACGTCAGTTATCAGACAAGACAGGCAATCAGGGACCATCACCAGAAAAGCAAGATAAATGAGATAAAAATGAAATATAAAATGGTTGTCTGAAAGAAGAGGCCACACAGAGGAAGGGAGAGCCACCGCAGGCAGCAGAACCCGTGATGACAGCCCCGGACTACAGAGGTGACAGCCTGCCACCCGCCCAGGCCCTGCTCCCTGAGACCCAAGGGAGTAGCGTCCTGGGGGACAGGGCGGGGGGGCACACCCTGGCCTCATGGGCTTCTGTCTGCCGACCAATCCTTTCCTGTCCCCTGAGTCTCCCTCAAGAAGTATCTTCCAGATTGACAATAAGAAATGGGGCCTAAAAAAATAACTGACTTGTGTTGGGTTTCTAAAGTTTGCCAGCACAGGGAGGGTTGAACTCTGGCACCAACTTTGAAACTCCACCCTTTCTCAGTTAAAAAATTTGCTGTTATTTTTAAATGGGAGAAAAAAACCTACTAGTGATTATGGCATGAAATAATCACAAATATTCAAGCTTCCTCTTGGAAATAGGGACCAGGAGGAAGGAGGTGACGGAGACTCAGATCAAGACTCCATGTGACAGGTGAGAGACGGGCTGGGGCAGCGGCGGGAAGAGCGGACTTCAGGTTGGGGAGAAAGGCCAGCAGGGGCCCGGCAGCTCGGAGAGACCAGCAGTGAAAACGCCACACCCACGCAGGGCCCACACTGTCCACCTCCCCTGGAGTTTAGTCAGTGACCACTGAAAGCAGAGTTCTGAGGAAACCTCTCGGTTTTCCAGACGGCCGTGGGCAGCTCCCATGACTAACGTGGCTGTGTGCAGTCACCTGAATCTGGCTGTTTTCCGTACCAGGGGAGGAAACACCTGGGTTTCTGAACAGAAGGTCTTAGGTGTGTACACCTCCCTTCTCCCCACACACCCACACCCCCTGCCTGGGGCCACCCCTCACTTCCAGGACGAGGACGTGCGGAACCCCCGCTGCTAGGGAACCCACGTCAGGCGTCGCCAGGGAACACGAAGCAGAAGAGCCTAGTCCTGGGGGCTGCGGGCCCAGAGAAGCCTCCCCAGAAAGCTTCCCCAGGGGGGCCGGCCATCCCCACCATTGCCATGGGCTTGCCTTTCCTTATTTCCCTGGAGCTTCCTTCCAGGGAACCCGGATGTGGCAGGGTGCTGGCCCTGCTGGTGCACGCATGGGGGGTGGGGGCGGGGGGTGCAAGGGTGGCGTGCGGCAGAGGTGCCTACTTACCGATGCACGTGCGACCGTCTGAGTGGAGGGCGTACTTCTGGTGGCAGCCACACATGGGGCCTGTGTCTGTGTCCTCACAGCTGTGCTGGCAGCCTCCGTTTCCATAGTTACAGGTTACTAGTTAGGCCCAAAGTGTACACACGTGTGTATAAACAGAACAACAAAAACGATTAGTTTGTCGGTGTTGGCTGCTTCCTTCAGGGTTTGGGGAAACTGAGGCCTAAGAGCATCAGTGGGTAGGGTCATGAGGCTCGCCGGGCAACGGGTGCGCGTTTCCCTGCACTTCAGCCCCTCCAGGGACCAGGCCTGGAGTCACTCACTGCCTAGAGCTGAACTGGGGTGGGACAGAATGGACTTGGGGTTGTCTAGGCTTTGATCAGAGCAGGCACAGAGCTGATGCGCTCAGATGGCGGTAGATGAAGACAGCTTCATCCTTCCCAGGCTGCAGGACCCTTTACAGCCGCCTGTCTCCATGGGGCAAATGTTTGTCAATGCCAGGACGTACTTGTCAAGCTGTCGGGGGAGCGACATGGCGGCCCGTGGTTCCAGGTGACGCTCATTTCCTTAGTTCTGGCAGAGCTTTCCTTCCTCTGTCTGTCTTGGGGCGTGTGGATGTCTCCACGGACGTCCCCTCTCAGAGTCCCAGGGGCCATCTCAAACTCTATCCCCTCAAAGCCCTAATCCTCCGGGAGCTCGGCAATGTCCGAACAGACAGACTCATGCAAATTAATGTCATCTAAGGTACCGTTTTGAAAATCACCTAAATAATAACCACGTTCCACTGTTTTCAATGGCTGTGGCCTGGAGGATCTGGTGCCTTTCAGCCCAGAATCTCAACATGTTTCACATCAGCAATCTGGGTTGGCTGAAAAGGGGGCAGAACAAAAAGGAGTCTGAAGTAGATAAAACTACAAATTCAAGTTTATTTACACACATGGTCTGTCTCCAGGGTGAGAGGGATCTCTAGAGGGGAGCAAGGTGACCCAGGTGCTCCCCAGGGGGTGTAGGGCCCCTGCCTGGTGATGCTGGCGAGACAGCTGCACGCCCATCCCCTGAACGCAAATGTGCACGAGGACCTCAGTATGGGGCGTGTTCTTGGATACTTTAACCATCTGTCCAGAATTCAAGCTACACTCTAATTTATTATGCAAAACCCTAGTGATCAAATATGCAAAAATAAATCCCAGACCAAGTATGATTAGAGGGGGCAAAAACCCCAAATCCTGAGAGTTTGAATAAATTCTGTTCTATTAGGTTGACCCCTGAGCACAGCTGGTACCAGAGGGAGGTCAGTTGGTGGCAACTCCCAGAGAAGGATCTCAAACATTTCAGAACTGACTTCTCAGCTCATCTCCTTCACAGAGACTGACGCAGGGCCTTCCTGCCCACCTGTCTTGAGTGACGGGGTGCCTCAACCTTGGACACGTGCCGTCTCCACAGCGGGTGAGGAGGATGTCAAGAAAATGGCTTGGTATGGGGACAGGTGTCTGCTCAGTGCCTCAGATGCTGTCCTCTGTAACCAGAGGCTCTAAGTGGCTGCTCCTCCTTCCATAGGGAGCTGAGGACCATCCAGAGGAGGGAGCTGACTTCTGGGGGGAAATTTCAGGGACCTGAAAAATGCTTCCAGAAACACAACTGGGCTTCCAGCACGAAGCCCTCCAGCCCCTTCTCCTCAGGAGTGACTCTTCTCCGGGGTGGAGCTGACACCCTGGATGAGGGCTCAACTTTCATCTCTCAACGGCTTGTCTCAACGGCCAGGAAGGAACGCAGGGAAGCCAGAGATTCCGGGAGGCTGCAGCTCCGCGCACATCTCAGGCGATGGGGAGAGATCCAGGTGGAGCCCATTTCGGGCTGGACATCGTGTGCCTTTCTAGGACCCAGGAGATTCCTGTTTCAGAGTGGGCAGGGGTGCAGCTGGGGAGAAGGCTGTTCTTTTTGAGCTCCAGGCTCCTGGAGACAGGCTGTTCCCCAAAAGTGACTCTAATGAGGATGGAGGCCTGTCTGAGGCAACTCGAGGGGGATGCAGGCTCCGGGGCCCTTGTTCCCTCCACATAGTCATCTGTGCATCTCACAGACCCCCAAGGGTCAAGCCTTCAAGTACTGGAGAGTCTATGGCTTATACACAGAGATGTCTGAGCTCAAGCTCTGGTGAGACGGACAGAAGGATGGAGAAAAGCTCCTCTGGCCCTGGCCCTGGAGTGGGTCCTGGGCTCTGGATGGATGACAGCTTGGTTCAGAGCCCTGCAGTCCTCTGGAGCCACGGAGGCTGGTTGGTTAAGCCAGGCCTCAGCCCCCAACCCAGCTTGAGATCTGGAATTTCCTGGAATGCAAGTGACTTCAAGGACTAGAGCGAATGCCTCAGAGCTAACTTTACACCAGCCTTGCCTCACGAACCTCAGAGAAGCAGCCAAAGCTGGGCTGGCTGGGCAGCCGCCTATGCAGGCCCTTCACGGGAGGCCTCAGGTCCCGGAAGTCACATCAGGCTCTCCATACCTTGGTGATATTCAGCCGCCCACGGAGAGGGTGGGACTGCTGTTTCTCAAGCCAGCACATATTCCCCTTCCCTGGCGGGGGCAGCTGGGGTGAGGGTTGTGGGGGGCGTCCTAGCTGCTCACAGGGCCCTGCCTAGTCCCTGACCTCTCACACCAGGCTGGCGCTCAGAAGATGCTCTCTGAGCAAACTCCTCCTCCTTGTAGTGCTTGTACTATGGGGTCAGGGAGCAAGCTGGCCCCGGCCAGGATGCCTGCAGCCTCTCCCTGGCACTGGGCTCTCGGCCTGTCTTCTGCCTAAGGGAATGCACTGTCGTTCTGGCCAGGGCTATCCACAAGCCTGCTGACTCCATGCAATTTTGACCTTGGCCTTCCTCGTGAGGAAACTCAGATCACACAACAGGGGGACTGGGAAAGCTGGAGCCAGCATCTTCTGTTCTGAGGTGGCCGGGGGCAGAAGACTTCTCTGCAGCTACAGGAATCCATCTGGTGTGGAGAGGGGGCCTGGCTGGAGCCCTGGGGCTGGAGGCTGGCACTTCCAATTGAGACTGCCCCTTTTGGTCCTGCCCTGGGTGACAGTATACAGGCTTATCTTGGCCATCCCACAGGAAAGAGCCAGGAACACCGAGAAAGGTGGTCTGCCTCTGGGAGCATACCTGGGACAGAAGGAAGCACCTCCACTTTGGAGAATGGATGAATCACATCTGGTGTACGTGGGTCCCCAGGGTCTTGGTGACTGTTCTAGGAGACCATGAGTTGGGAAGGGTGTGGCAAGGCACCCATAGGAGAGCTGATGACAACTAAGAGGATCAGTGACTGTGGACGATGGACCAACAAGGGCCAGCTGTCCTCTCCACAGAACGGTGGGTGGAAGAACGGTCATTTTCTTTTCTTTTTTTTTTTTTGAGACGGAGTCTCGCTCTGTAGCCCGGGCTGGAGTGCAGTGGCCGGATCTCAGCTCACTGCAAGCTCCGCCTCCCAGGTTTACGCCATTCTCCTGCCTCAGCCTCCCGAGTAGCTGGGACTACAGGCGCCCGCCACCTCGCCCGGCTAGTTTTTTTTTTTTTTTTGTATTTTTTAGTAGAGACGGGGTTTCACGGTGTTCGCCAGGATGGTCTCGATCTCCTGACCTCGTGATCCGCCCGTCTCGGCCTCCCAAAGTGCTGGGATTACAGACTTGAGCCACCGCGCCCGGCCTTTGAACGGTCATTTTCTTTATGACAGCAGGGCCACCTAGGGTGAGGACCACCTTCTCTGTTGGGAGTTGGAACTGGACACTTCTCCCTAACATTTTTCTGCATTAGAAAATGGGCTTGAAATGAGGCACTTGTCTCTGGCCAGAGATGGAAAGTGCTCCCAGCAGTCTCCTTTGGCTCTTTGTAAAAAAGGGCAAATGTGACATCACTTTGGCTATCCCTGGTGCCCTCATCTTCCACGAGGAGAGGCCCATCCCACCATCTCCCCGCGAAGCTGTGGGCAGGATGCTCTGGCTCCCAAGCTTCTGAGTTCAGCCACTGTTCTGCTTGGTTTCCTGGCTCCTACTCCTACTGGGGGACGGGGTGACCGCATTACGAGGCTGGACTACACGTGGGCCCTGTAGGCAGACCACCAAGCAGATCCTGAAATGGTATCTTTGGCCAGAGGCCTCATTCAGCCCAGATCTCCCAGAGTATCACCATCGGCAGGCAGCCTTGCAGGGGTCAGATTGTGAGTTCTGATCTTTAAATTTTATTTTACAGATGCGGTCTTGCTATGTTGTCCAAGCTGGACTCAAAGTCGGGCTAGAGTGATCCTCCGGCTTCTGCCTCCCAAGAAGCTGGGACTATAGGTGTGCAGAGTTCTGATCTTCGGTCCCGGAAAAATGGTCAGCACAGCCCAGAATGGTGCCACTTCTGAACCACACTCTTTTCCTTCCTTGTACTACTCATACCAGGGGCTTCCCAGGCCCATCGAGAAACCTGGTCCTGCAGACCTCTGTGCCACGGCCCCACTATTCCTGCAGCAGACCTTAGGCTCAGGGGCTGCCATAAGATCCAGCCCAGCTCCTGGGGCTACACTGGTGGTGTCATGCTTGGTGTGGAAAACCCCAAGGCTAGGGTTCACAACCCTTTTCCCTCATGCCCTGTCAGGCCCCTTCCGCAGGCCCTGCCCTTCTCTCCACCCCATGGGGCTGGGGACCCTCCCTGGCCAAAGTCCAGCAGACTAGACAGACCCTCCAGAAAGCAATGGCAGGAGACGCATGGGACGTTTGACCCATTTGTCTCCATCTACCTACGTGTGCAGTCCTTCTGGTTTTGGGCAAGGTCAAAGCCGGGCCTGCAGTCGCAGGCCACCCCACCTTTGGGCGTCTCCCGGCAGATGTGGGCACAGCCATGGTCTTTGTTCATGCAGTTCATACCCTCTGGGAAGAGAGACAGACAGAGACGGGTTGGGGACCAGGCAGAGAGCGACAGAGAACATTTCAGGCTGAAAGGGGATAGCCAATGATATGTAACAATCAAACGGGCTGTCATTGCATGTATCATGCACACACACGCACGTGTGCACACACACGTATGCGTGTGTGCAGCAGCCATCTACATGGATATCCCTTAGGGAGAAAGCAAGAGCACGGTGCCTGGGTCTAGATTCAGGCTTTGCTCTGTGGGTTGCACTGTAAATGGTACCTCGTGACCCACAGAGACCAAGCTCTTGCTCTAGGTCAGATTGCGGGGCGTGGTCTGAGGAACTACTTTTGTGTCAGGGTGATCTGCTCCCCTCTCCTGAGCCACCCATGGTTCTAGGGTACCCCCACCCGCCCAGCAGACTGGATCTCCCCTCTCTGTCTGCCTGCAGTGGCTCATACCCCCTTCCGCTGACCTCAGTTGATGTTTATCTTCCTGGTGATTTGTGAGGCGTTTCCAGAATTTATGAGGTCAGGGGTCAAGTGAGAGGTTGTAGGTCACAAGTCCATCAAGAGGCCAAGGCAGATGAAAGGGAAGAGCCTCTGTTTGCCACCCCACTGGCTCTGTGACCTGCCTTCCACCTCCACCCACAGGAAGCTCAGGCAGGAGCTAAGCCGGCTCGGGGAGCGGCAGTGAAGGCTGCGGACGGCGAACACGCACAGGGCGACCTCCTTCCCCCGGGACACACTGGCCTCTTGTTCCAGAGGAGGACTGGCTCAATCCTGACCCCGTCCACTTTAAATACGGGTATGCAGCAACACAGAATAGATTTAAAAACACAAACACCCTGCTAGTTGTAATAAAGATAAAAATGTCTGAAGTTAAAAGTCAAACAAACAAACGGAAACGAGGAAGCCTGCATTTTGCCCAGCACGGTGACTCCTGGTTTCACCTAATTTTGTGACTCATATTTCCTCACCTCGAGTTTCTCACTAATCAATCCAATCGTTGGAATGACGTAGAGTCTAACTAAGCAACGAGTGAACAACGGAAAGCACTGTCATGCTGCTGCCCCGCAGAGAAGCTGCGAGTTCACACGGAAACACCCTTTCCACCGGCTCGATTCCAAAAGAGCATCAGTGCCTGAGTCGCACAGATAGTGGCGTGTGGTCAACGCTTAACAGCCAGCGGGGGTGGAGGCTGATCTGCAGTATTTACCAATGTATGTGGGATAAAGACGCCAGCCATGGCTCATTTCAAAGTACCAGGGAGATGTCGCCGAGGGTAGAGCTGGGAACAAATGTGCACAGTTAGCTCTCGCAAGCTGAGACCAGCCAGCCATAGCACGTCTCTTTCTTAGAAAGGTCGTTGTAAAGTCAGGCAGATGTAGGTGTGAATCTGGCTTCCTTCCTGGCTGTGGCCTCGGAGACAACTGCTTCGCTTTTCTGAGCCTAATCTTAGAATGGGCACGATCACCTCTGTCTCATGGAGGAGCTGTGCAAATTAAATCCAGTTACAGACAGGAAATGCCAGGCAATAAGAGATGAGGTCTGTCTGTGGGGGCACTGGCTCCTGAGGCCAGTGTCTCTCCTGCAGGTCTGGAGACAGTGTGGCTCCTCCCTGGGACCTGGCTGGACCAGGCGGCCCCTCCTGAGAGGCGGCTCTTGGTAGAGAAACCTTCTCAGACTACTGAGACATGTTTAATCCCTCATCAGGTCTTCTGGGAGCCTCCTGCCCTGGCCAGGGTTTGGCCAGTGGGTGGTGGCCAGCAAGCCATCTCCCTGACCATCACCGACGGCTGTTGTCAGCGGTGGGCTGAGTCCAGCCCCCCTCACTCCCTGTTCATTTGGCTTCCATGGCTCCCTGCTGCTCCAGCTTCTTCCCAGCTGCACACACTCCACGGTTCGCCATCCCACAATGCCTGCTCAGCAGCCCTCGAGGGTGCCCCATCTCCCCTTGCTGCTCCTTCCTCCTGGGCCGGACACCCTCTCCTATCTTCCATAAACTAAATCCTAGGCCTCCCTCAAACTCCACCAGTTCCGCAAAGCCTCCTGGCTCCTGCCTTCTACTCCCCGTGTCTCCCCATGCCACCACCCATGTGACATCCTAGGGCTGTCCTATGGCCGGCACAGGCGATCAATGCTGCGGGCAGATCTGTGCTCTCTTCCTGAGCTGGGAAGAGCCTACGGGCCCTTGTTTGGCTCAGGATTACAGACGATGAAGAAAGGGAGATTGAATTTCCCTTCCCAGCCAAAGAATCACAATTTACAAGAAGCCTTGCTAATCATCACCAACCATACATTTGTCACTGGGGAGCTGATGCGTGCCGGAGCCCCGGGTAATGGAATATTTAACTCTAGAGGTCATTCAGTTTTCTCCCTCATCGTGGACTTGCCATTAAGTGATCTTTCTTCTTAAGACTCCAGAGACTTTAACACTGAGCCAAGATGTTGTTGTTTTCTTGGTGAAGGACACTTTGGGGATGTAATCTCGCATGACTATGGACTGTGGTAACCCACAGTCAATAAGACGCTAAGTAACAGAATCGAAGAGCTGGGAAGGGTGAGCCCCAGGTCCTATCTGTAGTCAGCTGGCCTCAAAGGTCTCTACTTTACCTCTCAACAACTTGGGGAAGCGGGTGGAGCACTTCATCTCCCACCTAAAGACCCTGAGGTGGAGTTGAGGTCCTGTGATTAGCCATCCTCACTCAACACCCCAAGAAAGGCCCCCTGCACGCTGCCTCTCACCCAGCACCCCCAGCATGGGAGCCCCCACCGGCTCCGCAACGGAGGGCAAGGGACAAGCCGGTGATTGTTAGTGGGACTGGCTTCAGGACCTCTTTACATTCCTGACAATTATAAAGGAGGCCAAATCACTTTGATGGACAGGCTTATGTGTTACAGCTATCAAGACTGGCTAGATATCACAGAGAGAAATTTACATTTACTCATTAGCTTATTTAAAAACAAGACAAAAAACATATTACATGTGGGCTGGGCGTGGTGGCTCACGCCTGTAATCCCAGCACTTTGGGAGGGTGAGGCAGGGGGATCACCTGAGGTCAGGAATTCGAGACTAGCCTGGCCAACAT
This sequence comes from Macaca fascicularis, assembly GCF_037993035.2. Taxonomy (NCBI): domain Eukaryota; kingdom Metazoa; phylum Chordata; class Mammalia; order Primates; family Cercopithecidae; genus Macaca; species Macaca fascicularis. Next base: position 8,315,244 of record NC_088384.1, on the reverse strand, counting down.
GGTAAAACCCCATCTCTACTAAAAATACAAAAATTAGCCAGGTATAGTGGTGCACGCCTGTAATCCCAGCTACTCAGGAGGCTGAGGCAGAATTGCTTGAACTTAGGAGGCAGAGGCTGCAGTGAGCTGAGATCGCGCCATTGCACTGCAGCCTGGGCGGCAGAGTGAGACCGTCTCAAAAAAAAAAAAAAGAAAAAAAGTATTACATGTTAGCACAACCCATATATTTGTATTGAAAACTATATTTTCCAGAGCGGGGTTCCCTGAGATGCAGCAGTCAGGCCCGCGCGAGCCAGGCTCACCTGCTGCGTGGTGAGGCTGCGGTCAGGCTGGAGTCTGCTCAGCTTGAGTGCTTCTGGGGCGCCTCCTCCCCCAGAAGGGTGGTCGGGGGAGCATCACTATCACATTTCAAAATGACCCTACAACCACTGCAAGGATGGCTGCTGCTGCCTGGCCTGGGGGCTGGCTGTGGCTTCCCAGGTGCTCATCAGCGACTGTCAGCTGCATCGCTTTCACCTCCACGCGGGGGCAACACTGGCTTCTGGAGGCCACGAGCAGATAGGCTCTGTGGCTGGAGAACCACAGAGGGTCAGGGTTGGACCCCTGCCTGCAGCCCATCTTGTCTATCCATCCTACAGAGACAGAAAATGAGCCCGTGAGGCGGGAAATGAATGTTCCAGCACATAGAGCAGGGCTGGAACCTGGGCCACCGGGCTCCCAGCCTAAGCTCTCCTGCCTTGGGGTCACGCGGCTACACCTGTGGCACCCAGACGGCTGACAGGGAGCAGACGTTTCCTAGGTGGAACAGGATTGGGAACGTGGTGCAGAGTGGGCGACTACATGGTGCCTGTTACTGGCCACTGTTTCCAGACTTAGGAGCCCAGCGAAATCCAAGGCCAGTTCAGATGCTGCGTCCCCTGAAGCTCTCAGAGCAGCCTCTCCACGAAGCGCACACCCTGGCTCCACTTTTGACCTTCCACAGCCATCACTGGCAGGCCCTGAGGTGAGGACGGAGCCTCAGCTCCCCTGCGGCACAGGATGTCCATTTTCTCAGCTGTGAAATAGGGATGTAATAATCTTTGCCCCTGAGGGTTGCTGGGAAGCTCAAACAAGGTAACGATATCAAGGGAGGCACAGGGAGGGTCTGGGTAGAGCAAGGCTGCTGTGACAGCACTCCTATCTGCCCTTGCTTCATTCTGCCTTGTCGGAAATCGGAATAGTTGCTTCCGTCACACTCTTTCCTGCCAACCGTGGGTAACCGGATGGGGAGACCTGAGCTTTATTATTTTCAGTATCACAAGTACCCAGCACAGGGCCTGGCGGAGGGTTAGGGATCTGCAAACAGTGGGTGAAAGGAAAGGGAAGAATGAGTGGGGAAAGAGAGGGGAGAATGGAGAGAGGAGGGAGCAAGGTAGGAAGAAGAAATAAAGCCCCCTATTTCCGAACAGATGAAGCCTGTTGTCTGTTACTTTAGGAGGCAAGGCTAGAATTTTGAAAACGTTCTTGCGGCATCCCTAGTTGCGTGTGCTAGAAACACAGTGCTTTGGATGCCTGATGTGGGAAATTCGCAGCACATGTTAAAGGCTCTGAGAAGTCCCATGGTCACTGTGGAACAGTCCCTTCCTCCTCACTTAACACAGCATCCTAGACAGGAAGAGGCCCCAGCACTAGCAGGATCTAAGGATGGCCCATTCTAGTTCCTCACCTGACAGACAAAGCACAGCGACACAGGGACCAGGGTGGCAGGCTGGGGCAGGGATAGGGCACTGGCCCCACCCACTGGAGCACCTGTGGTATCCTCTGTGCCTCCGAACCTCAGAGACAGAACAGGTGGCATGCCCTCCTTGCCCTCTCCCAGAGGGGCCGTCTGAGGGCAGTGAGCTATCGGGAAGGAATGCCAACTCATCCCCTCCTGCAGGTGGTATTTCTGGATGGCGGCCGGGGCCATGAGGGCCAAGTCGAGATTTGAAGGGGAAAAGGTGAACCCTGAGGCATGCGAGGTGCTTGGTTCCAAGCCCTTCTGCTCTAGGGATGGGCCTGGACTCCAGATGGGAAAGGAATCTGTGGGTCTGTGACTCTACCCGCTCTGCCGTGACCTGGGAAGGCTCCCCTGGGCCTCCTCCAGCTCCCCTGAGCCAGTCAGGCCCACGCAGCCAGCGGCAGCTGCAGGCTGCGTCCACTGATGCCAGCCTGTGAGCTCTTCCAGAGCAGGGGCCGAGCCCACTCAGGCTCAACCCCAAGCCCCAGGCCCAGAGCAGGCTTCTGTGAGCCTGAGGGCCGGAAGGGCTCCAGCTCAAAAACTCCATCCTCCTGTGGCTCCCTGATTTGTGTCACGTCTGCTCTTGGGAGCCACAGGACAGCTCCCTTGACCTAGATAAGGGGAGAACCAGGGAGAGGCAAGTTCAGCAGAGAGCCCTGCTGGTCTCCCCTTCTTGATGGGAAGTGAGATAGAATTTCAGAGTCATTCCCAGAAATCCTGGTCTTCAGAGGCCTGATGCCCGTCAGGCCAGGCGGCCCGCCAGGTCGAATCTAATCTGATCCAACCATCCAAATCCAATTATATGCTGCAAACTCAGACCAAGTGTCTCCTTGGTGCCCAAGATGGGCCAGGGAGCAAGGAGAGGACAGATGCTCTGCTGCCACAATGCCGGGTCCACATTCAGGCTGCCACTTGCTGCGTGACCCCGGGCCAGCCCTTTACCCCTTCACCCCGAACCTCGGTTTCCACCTATGTGGAGCTGGACAATAGCAGCACCTGCCTCCCGGAGTGTGCTAAATGTGCAGTCCCAGTGTCTGGGTGAGTGAGGTGCTGGCTAAGCGCACAGATAGGCTGTTGTGGGACTTTGCCCTGGCCAGAAGGAAGCCACAGGGGAGTTGTCAGTAGGGGAGCGACACGCTTGTGTTTCAGATCTCTGGAGGCTGTGTGGAAGATGCCCTGGAGGGCCAGGACTGCAGGCCAGGACAGGGGAGAGGCTGTTGCTATCACTCTGAAAGGGACAAAGTCTGGTGGAAGGGCAGTGGTGATGGGGACTGGGAGGAGGGCTGGATTGGACACATTTAAGAGCTGCTTCTGAGTTTTCTGGAAGACGTGATGTATGAACTTGAGCCCTGACTATACTTTCATTCGCTTGGACCCTCACAAGCCTGAGGAGCGGGCATCACCGTGCCCACCTTCCAGACAAGCAGACGGAGGTTGGGACAGCGTGGGGGAAGATGTGCCCCGGGCTGTGTCTTCTCCAAGTGCCCGGTGCTTCCTCCCGATGGGCCCTCCCCCAGGTCGCCATCTCCTCTGGACTCTGACAGGCCCCAGCAGCCCTTCCCCACTGGGGCCTATCTTCCCCCAAGGCCTTTGGTCATTCTTGGGTACTCCACTAGGGTTTTCGCGGAGAGAAATGACGGCGCGGTCTGCCTGGCCCTGAGCCAGCGCGTACATCACATCCTCTGCAATGCAAAGTTCACGGATGCATCTCAAGCAGGGCCGCGCGGCCCAGTGTGTTTGTACTTAGGAGCGGGGCCTTTCTTGCCGCCACAGCCGGGTAACAAAGCTGGAATGTGTGCCTCCTGAGGGTCGTTGCTATGGCGACTTCATCAACAACATCATTTTCTGCATCCATGTCCCTTAAATACATGGGAAGGGACGGCAAGCTGGGAACGGCAGAGCAGGGAGAAAAGAACAATCACCTTGCTCCGCCCTTCCCCCTCAACTTGGGAGGAAGGGATTTTCCTCCCTTTGCCTCATCAATAGAAAATTATGGAGTCAAGAAAGAGGTTGGAGCCTTGGGGGTGGCAGTGGGAGGTGGCGGCTGCCTTCCCCAACCCTGACTCCGCAAGCTGTCCAAGCCATGCAGGGAAAAACAAACACGAGCTCCCACCAACGTTGAAGGGGGGCTGAAGGAAACCGGGGGGAGGTGGTGCCCAGGGGGAAGGGTGCAGAACAGCTGTAGGGTCCGGGCTGGTGGGAGAGATGACGTTCATCGGAGCTGCCTGTGCGCCAGGCCTGCCACAAACCAGACTCTTTACCTCACAGATTCCCCGAAAAGCCCATGAGGGGCTGTGCACAGGCTGAGCATCCCTCATCCAAAAATCCAGAATCTGAAAGGCTCCAAAACCCAAAGCTTTTTGGGCATTGCCATGATGCCACAGGTGGAGAATTCTACACGTAAGTACTTCACACAAACTTTGTTTTATGAACAAAATTATTGAAATGCCATGTAGAATTGCCTTCAGGCTATGTGTACAAGAAGTACATAAAACAAACGCGTTCCATCTTTAGACTTGGGTCCATCCACAAGATACTTCATTATGTATCTGCAAATGTCCCCACATGTGAAAAAATCCAACACTGGAAACACTTCCGGTCCCAAGCATTTTGGATAAAGGATGCTCAACCTCTATTACGTCCACTTAACAGATGAGAACACTGAGCGCACAGAGGTTAGTGACTGAAGTAAGGTGTGGGGGCTGAACCCAGTGGACAGAGCTGGAGCCGCAACACACTGTCCCGCCAAGGCCATCTCCAACGACAGCTTCTCCAGGGTGCCGATTCTGATCCTGCCCTGCCAGTCTCCTCAGATCCACAGAGAGCCCCCCGTGGGCTGGGAACATACCCTGCGGAGCCAGGGCCTGGCAGAGACAGAGAAGCCTTTACAGCATCACCCAGCAAGGTAAGTAGCTTTATCCCCATGTAACAGAAGCTCTTCAGAGAAGTGAAGCGATTTGCCCGTGGTCACTGATGAGGACATGGGAGGCAGGTAGAGGCGAAACTGAAACCCGGGTCTGTCTGACTTGAAGACCTGCCCTTCTCCAGTGGCGGAGGGAACTTTCTAGTGCATAAATCTGACTGTGTCTTCCTACTGTAAACAAAACAAGCAAAACAAACAAACGAAAAAACTCTTCGATGCCCTGGCACCCAGTGCCCAAAGGGTTAGGCTGAAAATTCTCAGTATGGCACTGAAGGTCCTCCCTGACCCCCACCACCTGCCTTTCCAGCTTGCTCATCCTTCCTCGAGCCCTTGGCGAGGGGCAGCCTGGTGGCCGCCCTGCACAACCCGCCCTCCCTTCCCACCCTGAGGCCTTTGAGAAGGTGCTTTCCTCTGCTTGGGACATGCTCTCACCCTCCTCTGAATGGCCACTTCTGGCTAGTTACTTGAGATGCTATTTCTGTGTCACCTCTTCCAGGAAGCCCTCCTTGTTTTCACCCTCTCCACAGTGCCTAGGTTGGATTGGGGCCGTGCCTGGGACTCCCCTGCCCCCTCCTTGCTCATAGCACCCACCACACTAATTGTAGCTGTTACACATTGTCTCCCTCTCTTTAGATGGGGGATTCTCAAAAGGACAGGGCCCACGCCTGAGCTACCTCTCTGCCCTCGTCCCCTGCACAATGCCTAACGCCCAGTGAACGCACAGGAACCGTCTGATGAACCCAGGCTCACTGGTAAGCGGCCTGGGCTCAGCTACTCTGGATTTGGACTGTGTCAGAACAGGGGCCAACTCTCAGACAACAGCGGTATGCTTGTCTGCAGGCCCAGACCTGGCTGCTGGTCTGGCTCCCCCTTGATCCCCTAATTACATGCTAACAGCATCTGCCCCTGGAGCGGCACACAGAGCCTCTCACTGTGCGGCCTCGGCTTCAGTAGAAACACAAGGCTTTGCCTCCCACCCTGTATCCCCCAGATTACATCCTCTGGGGCAAATCTAGGCCTGCCGGGCACCAACAGCTGGCTGCCCCAGACTAGAACCCGCAGCTAACCCTGAGCCTAGCCAACCCCAGGCAGCATCCCTAGGGGGAGTCCACTCTGGGAGATGCGAGTGACCAAAGACTGTGGGCTTCAACTTCCCCAGAGCTCCCCTGTGTCAGGCCCCACAATAGGCTCGTTGCAAACCTCACTAACTGAACATCTCAATGACCAAGTGCCAGGTACAACCAGCGCTTACCTGATAGGTGAGGATGCTGAGGCTTCGAGAGATTAAGAGACTTGCTGCCCCAGGTCTTCTACCTTGTGTGAGGGAGTAGGGAGCCGATGCCCTGGTGGCCACTCCACTGGCAAAGCCCAAAGTGGTTCTAGCCCCTCCAATAAGTGCTCACCTCACACCTCATCAGCTCTGGTACCCACTTGGCAGTCTTGATGGCCCTCAAGGGAATTCTGCTCCTCTCGTCCTCCTCCTCACTGCCCCCTCTGCTTTGGCCAATATGCCATATTGGATGTAGGGGAAACAGTTTATCCCCCAGAGCCTCCTGGGGTCCTGGGTCCCAGCTGGGTGTGTGACCCAGCAAAGAGGCTGGCCCACTCTGTCTGGTCCCCTTCCCACCCACTCCACACACTCGCAGCACCGTCCCTTCTACTCTGACACCAACCCTGGGCCCTCCTTCAGGGTTCAAAGGCCCCTGCCAGGGCCCCAGAGGACTAGTCGTCCTGGGTGTGCACAGCCTTGGCTCAGCACTCACCACCCAGCTGGTCCAGCCACAAGAGCCCACACCTTGTAGTATCTGGCTCCCAATGCCTTCCACGTTCATCTGCTCGTGTGCTTATGTGCCCCTTCATTCCACAAGTATTTAGGGAGTGCCTCCTTGGTTTCCAGCCCCAGGACTCCAGGCAAGCGCAGGCCTTTCTACCAACCAGCCAGCTCCTTGTCTGTGCCTCCTCCTGATCTGCTCTCCTAGAGGCCGGACCACAGTGAAGTCCGAATGGGTGCCCAATAAACACCTGCAGGGTGGTTGGTTGATGAGCTCGCCGGGCACGGACATGGGGCACAGCTCCAAGAGAAATTGTCCTGCTTTGTGTTTACACACAAGCAAAAACCCAGAATGGATTGGTTTTCTGGAAAGCCAGAACTGGAAGGGGCCTTGGAGCGCATCTAGGTGAAGCCTCTCCATTTCCATGAGGAGGCTGAAGCCCACGAGACAGTGACTGTCCTGGGTCACCCGGCAGTGACTTGCCCTGGTCACGCAGCTGTCAGTGCAGAGTCCATATGCAGCCTCCCACTTTCAGTCAAGCTCAGCGCTCTTTCTGGCACATCAGGAGATGGGTGACAAGGACTGTTGCCCTTGATCTTTCCACTCATGCATTCCTTCACTCCTGCAATTGACAAACCTTTGCTAAACATCACCTGTGTGCAGGCCCTGGGCTGAGACCCAGGAGGGAAGGGTGTCCAACCCCACACGCTCATTCTCAGTTTGACGCCAAGTCACTGCCATGCGGTTCACCAACAGGCATGCCCTGTGTACACAGATGGACAGAGCTGGGACTGTGATTAGCTCCCGGCATGCTTCTCAGAAAGCAGGATGGACATCAGCCTCCCTTCAGCACCCTCTCCCCACCCCAGGGCCTTGACTAGTCCTAGCACCGGGAACCACCAGAAAGCTACCTCTGTGATATGGGAGGTGGTTCTGTCTCTGACAGTTGGGAGGACCACGAAACATTTGCAGAGCCACAGAAAGCTCTATGGGCCGGGCAACACTGAGGTGGGGCAGGTTGATTCAACAGCTCTGATTTGCATCCCAATCCCAGTCCTTTCTAAGGCATGTGGTTTTAGAACCTGTTGTGGCCTAATTTATAAAATGGGGAGACTAAAACCCTCTTTTTTTTTTTTTTTTTTTTTTTTTGAGACAGGGTCTCACTCTGCCGCCCAGGCTGGAGTGCAGTGGTGTAATCAAATCACAGCTCACTGTAGCCTTGAACTCCAGGGCTCAAGCAATCCTCCTGCCTCAGGCTCTGGAGTAGCTGTGACTACAGGTGTGTGCTACCACACCTGACTAATTTCTGTATTTTGTGTAGAGACGGGGTTTCACCATGTTGCCCAGGCTGGTTTCGAACTCCTGGGCTCAAGTGATCCTCCCACCTCGGCCTCCCGAAGTGCTGGGATTACAGGTGTGAGCCACCACGCCCCGCTTAAAACTTTCTTTTGTAAGAGTGTTCAAGGGCAGTAAAGAGGTGATGGGCTCCAGCTCAGATCCCTCAAGCTGCGGCGGGTGCTCTGTAAGGCTGGCCCCCTCCCGCTCCCCTGCACGCTGGCTTGTTACCTGGAGACCCCGCCCTGCCTAGTTTCTTCCCCCTTCCTCTCCCTTGATTCCTGAAATTTCCCAGGCTGGCCACTAGGTGCCACCACAATCAAGTTTTTCTGCCCCCACAGACCCGGGGTCTTGCACCAGAGAAGGCCTGGTCGAGAGACTCACTCACCCCCGGAGCTTCTACTCCTCCAAGGCCCGGGAGGCTGGAGGTGTCCTTCTTTCCTCCCTCGGGTTGCCAGGTTTAGCAAATAAAAATACAGGACGCCCCATTCAATCTGAATTTCAGATGGACAACCAATACCTCCTGAGTATAAGCATGTTCAAAAGTTGCATGGGCCATACTTGTAATAAAAAAATTACTTGTTTATATGAAATCCCAGTTTAAATTGGCACTCTGTATTTTATCTGGCAACCCTGCCCTGCCCTCCACAGGGACCCTAAAGGAAGCCAGGCGGACGGACAGGCTGTCTGGTGCCACCCTTAGCCGTATAGCTCCTACCACCAGAGAACTCAGGCAGGTGCCCTGGCCATGGCCTGCCATGAAGGGGGAAAAGGTCTGTTTTTCCTTTCCAGCAGGTGACGAGATGGAGGGTGCCCAGGCATGGGGGCCAAGGTGGCAGCATCCCAAAAGTGTTCCCACAGCAGCCCTGGGAACCCTGAAGGAGACAGTGGTAAGGGCACTGTGGACACACGAACAGGAGAATCTATAAGGATGTGAGCAGCGCCCCTGAGCCCCAGCCAGTGACTCTCCACCACTGTCCACCCACATGTTGTGGAAAGGAGCGGGGGCTGCAGAGCCAGAGCCCGGGGCTGTCACAAGCAGTGGTGCTCGCTTCTCCTCCCTCAGCTGTGCATGAGGGGCGGCGGTGGGTACTTCTCATGGCCCTTCAAGGACGAAAGGGGCTCATGGGCTCGGCGCACAGTAGGTACGTTCGGATCATCGGCAGGTACAGCCACTTTGGGGACGTAAGCCAATTCCCGCCATTGACTCAAACTTTAAAAGTCTGCTGACTTGTTGCTGCACTCAACAGTCAAATGTGTGGGTGCTCTGTGATGTGCCCCGGGGCACAGGAGTCAGGCGCTCTGTGATGTGCCCCGGGGCACGGGAGTCAGGTGCTCTGTGATGTGCCCCGGGGCACGGGAGTCAGGCGCTCTGTGATGTGCCCCGGGGCACGGGAGTCAGGCGCTCTGTGATGTGCCCCGTGGCAGGGGAGTCAGGCGCTCTGTGATGTGCCCCGGGGCACAGGAGTCGAGGCTGGGCAGCAGGAGGGAAAGGTGTTCTGGAGCAGGAACCAGCTCACACAGAGGCCTGGGGAGTGAGGCTGGGGGTCTCTGCGCTTCTGACAGACAAACTGGGGCTGTCCTGCTGGAGAGGCCTCTGGAGAGAAGCTGGCAGAACTGCAAGCTGACCAGCTGCAGAAGGGAGCAAGGCGGGGCGGCAGTGCAGCACCCAGCAAACCACGACGCGCCGGGCAGCCCTCTCCCAGGCAGCGGGCTGAGCACACCACTCTGCACCAGGGGTGAGAAGGCACTTTGTGAACTGATGGTGCACACACTTCGGGCATGACTCCCTCACGAGACGGTCTCGTCCCCTCTGCACTCCCATGCGGCATGTTTCCTCTGCGCCCTGCCCCGTGTGAGGCGTGAGAAACACAAGGATGACTTAAACACATCCCTGCCCTTCTCGGGAGCTCACGGACTGGTCCAGCAGTAGAGGACTGACCCGTTTCAAACGCATGAGCGCGAGTCAAGAGGAAGACACACACACCTGCCTAAGAGTCAGAGACAGCTTCAGAGAGGAGGTGAAAGTGCGCTGGGTTTTGATGGATGACTAAGAGTTCTCCAGGAAGGGAGGGGAATGGGAAATGGCAGTAAAGGCAGAGGATGACACACACCAAGGTTGTAATCAGTAAAGGGCACGTGTGCCATAACAGGGAGAAGAGCAGGCAGATGGGGAGGAACCATGAGAGAGGAACTGGACTGTGGGAGGCCTTGGGAGGCAGGAAGGCAACAGTGCCTGATAACGGAGGAACTTGGGGGAGAAAGTGCCCGGGCTGCAGGATGCAGGAGGGAAGGGGGATGACGTAGAGGTAGGGATCCCAATTAGCAACCACAGCCTTTGAAGAAGGCAGGGCAGCAGGGGTGAGCAAACTGGCTGGGTTTGGGAGGTGAGTAGAGCTCAGACGCAGGATCTGGTCACCCTGGGATGTGGGAGCCACACAGGGGAAGGGTCAAGGCAGCACCCCAGTGCTGGTGCCCCACTGATGGGGGACGCTCTGGGAAGCACAGGTCTGGGAGGATGGGAAGATGCTGCGTTTGGTTTTGAGCAGGTGGGAATTGCTGTAGCTGGGGTCCCCGTCAAGGGGACAGTTGGCACTGGGGTCAGAGCTGGAGAAGTGGCCACTGCTGGTCAGCAAGGAGACTCAAGAAGCTTGGGGGAGAGCTAGGAGAGGGCTGAGGCCAAGGAGGAGCCAGGGTCGGGGGCTGAGGAGGAAGGGAAGAAGCCCCATGGGATGTACATGCTGAAAGAGTCTGGTGACACAATCAAGCAGCCACCAGCCGGGGGACAAAAACCCACCTGGCTGGCCTCAGACGGGTGACGAGGCCCTGGAGAATGCTGTGGCCAGGGGTGGCCAGGCAGACATCCCACCAGGAGATCGGCCTTGTGGCCACAGTCACAACCCAATTTCCCTAATGAGGCTAGGGAGGGCTCAGACCCTTCCCTAATGACCCGGGATGACCTCGACTGCTTCCCCACTCTGCCAACCAGGCATCTGCCTGGAGGTTTCTGAACCCACATTTCAGATCTGCATGGCTTTCCATGCACGGGGCCTGTGCCCACAAACCCCAGGCTGTGGGCTACAGTGTGGGGGGCGGGTGCTGGTCTGGAGCCTAGGAGCCTGGGACAAGTCCCAGCTCTGCCACCAACATGCTAAGTGACCTCCAACAGGGACATATGGCATTTCCAGAGCTTCTGCTACTTCACTCTAGAACAGGCATGCAGGCCAGCTTCCCTCCAGGGCAGCATGCGTTCGGTTCTCACGCACATCAGCTCCATGATGTCGCCTCAGCTCTTCCTGACTGCCTGCTCCCTGCGGACCCCAGGCTGGACACTGGGGGGCCAGGGGGTCCTTGCATCCAAGGGGGTCCTTGTGTCTCACTTGGGGGAGAAAGACCTGGGAGCAGAGACACGAGAGACAGGGCAGGGAGGCTGAGGGTGGGGCGTGAATGAGACAGAGGCAGGGGAGAGTAGGTCCCGCCTGGGGGATCAGGAGGTGTGCAGGGAAAAGGTGTAGAACGTTCTCAGTGAGCGATGGGCAGTCAGGATGAGTGGGAGTTCCAGACAGAGGGAGCTGCGTGAGCGGAGGCCGGGATGAGAAGTTCACTGTGTCTGGTTCAGGACATGGCAAGCAAGGAGAGGCTGCAGAGAACCACATTCTTCTCAGGAGCCATGGGAAAGTCTTGAGTGGGGAATGACAGAGCCAGAGGGTCGGGCCGAGCAGTGGCTCTGGCTGCTGCCAGAAGGTTGTGGGGCAGGGAGACCTGTGAGGCAGCTGCCGCATTAACTCAGGCAAAAGACGGCAGCGCAGCCCTAGGCAGAGGGCAGCATGGCCAGGCAGGGGCTCCCTGTGTCACGGGGCATCTGGGCTGCACAGCACCCCTGCCCTTGGCCCCCCATCCATTTGTTCATTGAGTGTCTTTGATCTTAGGAGGCGGTTGGACCTGGGTGCAAATCTTGCCTTTGCTACTTCTTCACTATGGACAAGTCTCTTTGCTTTTCAGCCTCCATTTGCTCACCTGCAAAATGGGGTAGCTCCATGACACAGACTGTTCTCAGGATCTGATGACTCGTGTCGGGTCTGGGTGCTATGCTTGGCTATGATGCGTATGACAGCTGTGCACAGTTCCAGTGATCCGGACCGGGCTCCGCACAGGGCGATGTCTTGTACATACGATCTCATTGTAATTCTCATAAACAATTCTATCATAAAATATGTGAATGTCTGCCCCAGGACTCGTGGCAGAGAAGGATGCCAGGGCTGCGCAAGCTACCTGTTGGCCTAGTGCCCTCTGGGTGGCAGCTCTCCGTGCCCTGCACCCGCAACTCTGGGAGACTTGAACGTTCTGCAGCTTAGGGGAAATTTACACCACGGATGTGAAGTCAGGCTGGGGATGCCCCTGGCGCCGGCTCAAGGCCAGGCCAGGAGAGGGCCGTGAAGCTGGCTTACCAGCCAAAAGAGTTGTTTATGGAGTGGGAGGCTCATAAAAAATAATGGGCTGGATTTATTGTCCCCGCCTCGAGGGCCATTCCGGACCGCACAGGGCCAGGACAGGCCTCCTCCAGTAGCACCATAAATCTCTCCAGTAAGCAAGGGAGCTGTTTATTCTCCCGTCCACCTGGTCTGCAGCAGACAGGGGAGCGAGGAGAACCTGCAACCCCATATGTCTTGCCTGGCGCCCTTGCCTGGCTGATCTTCTCCAAGGAGTGACTGAAGGAGGCAGGTGCTGAGGCTGGGATGGGATTCGGTGGCATGGCCACGCCATCTCCCCTCTCCTTAAACAGGAAGTCCCTAGCCATGCTGCCCCAGCACTCAGTCGATAATGGAAAACCCTGGAACAGGACAGGGGATGTCTCTGGCCCTGCAGGAGCCGTGCTAGGGCCCCTCAGGTCAAGGCCTGGCTCAGATCCTGTAGGAGTCCCGTCCCAGGAGCCAACAGGAACCTGACAGCTAGGCACACTGATAGGATCCTATCAGTATGTGGCTGAGGCGGCTCAGGAGGGCCTGTGGGTCTCTGTCCATTGGCTTTTGTTTCTTTTGAGTTTGCAAGCGGATGGTGCAGGATAAAAAGAACTGGCTGTGGCATCAGAATCCAGCCCCTGATCCTGAAGTCCTGCTCCACGATGCAGCTCAGGGAAGCTCAGTTTTCCCTCCTACGATGGGGACATTAGTACTCATCCAAAGCATGTCACAGCGTGGCTGTGAGCATCAGGCGACCCTGTACGGAAACCACAGCAAAGCTGCAGGAGGGTGGAGCTGGGCCTGCTGAGAATACCTGAGCTGTGGAGGGTGGAGCTGGGCCTGCTGAGGATACCTGAGCTGCGGGAGGGTGGAGCTGGGCCTGCTGAGGACACCTGTGGGCTGAGACAGGCATAGGGGAAGGACAGTATCTAGTCAGCCTGCAGGCCACAGAGAAGCCAGAGTGGGAGAGGCAGAGTGGAAGACGGAGTCAAGAGGAGGCTCAAGGACCAGCCAGGAGGAGGCTGGTGGGAGGGCCCAGGACTAGAGTCTGGGGTGGGAAAGAGGGCTCAGGGCAAGGGTTTCAGATACAGGCTGCCCCAGACGCTGCTGGGGAGACTCACTAGGTCTCTGCTCTGGCTCAACCCCAGGAAACCTGTACCCTAAAACTCTCAAGTAACTCTCAAGGAGCCCCCAGCCAGTCCTGAGACGGCTGTGGACTTGGAGCAGGGGGCTCAGGCCCCAGAGGCAGGGTGGGCTTGGTCTCTGGCAGTGCTTCTGACAGTGGCCGACTCGGTGGGTATATGCTGTGCAGGGCCTCACCTCCAGCCACTTAGGGGTCTGAGTGCCAGCAGGAAAGAAACCTTTATTTTTAAGCCCACCACACAGGAAGCATGTGCTATGGTCTGAATGATTATGTCTCCTCCAAAATGATGCTGAAACTGAATCCCCATCACGGCAGTCCTCGCTACACGGTGAATCTGCCAGAGTCTTGATCTTGGACTTCCCAGCCTCCAGAACTGTGAAAAGTAAACTTCTATCTTTATAAATTACCCAGTCTCAGCTCTTTTGTTATAGAAGCAGGAATGAAGTAGGATGCAATCTTTTTTGCTGACTGACGGCGTGGGCAGGGGCGTGCTCTCCTGGGCTCCCACAGCCCCTGTCTGGCTTCTGTCACAGCCCTCCACGCACTGTCTGGTCGGGACCTGCCTCAGGTTGGACCCTTGTACAGCCTGTGAGTTCCGAAAGGACCTGCCCTGGCACAAAAATGGGGCTTCCAAGTACTACCCGTGGGGGTGGAATGCAGGGGCCCGGGCACGTGGTCACTAAAGTGCAGTACAGATGGCAGAAGAGTCCTGATGTCCCCAATCCCCTAGGGGGATCTGAAACTCCACGAGTGTCCCAAGCTCCTAACCCCAATGAAGCCTTGAATCCTGAGCTTTTCCTCACTCAAGCCAGTCAAGTCCCTGCAATTGATCACAGCCCCAGGCTGGGCCAGGCCTGAGCCAGCCAGTCAGGAGGAGGAAGGTGGGCAGTGGCCCTCTGCACAAGGCTTTCCCGGACCCCTTGAATCTGATGCTGAGCAAGGCGCTGGGCAGGGTTCGGCACTGTCTGCCTCTTTCAAAGTAGAGACCGGTGGACCCTGCCTTGAGCCCCAGGTCTCCCAGACCTCCAGGGTTCTGCACTACGAAAAGAACAAGGCCCCACCTTGTCCAGAGCCACCGAAGCTAAAATATTCCGCACCTATGTGACAGGGGTAACAGGCCTCGCTGAAGTGTAAACCCGGGACAGACAGAGGGCTCTGCCAAGAGTCAGCTCACCAAGCCTCTCACCGTCCCCTCACCCATCCTCCTGCCCCTTCTCCATACCCATCCTTCTGTCTCTTCCCCTCACCCATCCTCCTGCCCCTTCTCCATACCCATCCTTCTGTCTCTTCCCCTCACCCATCCTGCTGTCCCTTCCCCTCACCCATCCTTCTGTCCGTTCCCCTCACCCATCCTGCTGTCCCTTCCCCTCACCCATCCTTCTGTCTCTTCCCCTCACCCATCCTGCTGTCCCTTCCCCTCACCCATCCTTCTGTCCGTTCCCCTCACCCATCCTCCTGCCCCTTCTCCATACCCATCCTTCTGTCTCTTCCCCTCACCCATCCTCCTGCCCCTTCTCCATACCCATCCTTCTGTCTCTTCCCCTCACCCATCCTCCTGCCCCTTCTCCATACCCATCCTTCTGTCTCTTCCCCTCACCCATCCTCCTGCCCCTTCTCCATACCCATCCTTCTGTCTCTTCCCCTCACCCATCCTGCTGTCCCTTCCCCTCACCCATCCACCTGTCCCTTCTCCTCACCCATCTGCCTGTCCCTCCCCCTCACCCATCCACCTGTCCCTTCTCCTCACCCATCTGCCTGTCCCTTCCCCTCACCCATCCTGCTGTCACCTTCCCCCTGCAGACATCCTCCTGCTACCTTCCCCCTGCTATGCTGTCACCTCCTCTCTCAGCCATGCTCCTGCCAACTTCCCCTATCAGCCCTCCTTCTGTCACCGTCCTTTCATACATCCCCACCACCTTCCTCCTCGGCCATCCTCCTGTCTCCTCCCTCCTTGGCTACCCTCCTGTCACCTCCCTCCTCGGCCACCCTCCTGTCACCTCCTCAGCCACCTTCCTGCCGCCTCCCTCAGTCACCCTCCTGTCACCTCCTCCTCAGCCACCTTCCTGCCGCCTCCCTCAGTCACCCTCCTGTCACCTCCCTCCTCGGCCACCCTCCTGTCACCTCTCCCTCGGCCACCCTTCTGTCACCTCCCCCTCAGCTACCTTCCTGTCACCTCCCTTGGCCACCCTCCTGTCACCTCCTCCTCAGCCATCCTGCCCTCTCCCCTTGCTGTCCCCATGTGGGTTCCAGACCCTGATGGCTTCCAGTGCTCTCTCTGGGCCTGCTCCCTGCTTCACCTGTACAACTGAGGCAAGTGCGATCTTCCTAAAATGGGCTCATTCTCCTTCTCCTCAGGGCCAACAGGGCACCCTTCACTCTCACGGCACAGTCCAAATTCCTGCTAGACGGGGTCCCGTCCCTCTGAGCTCCGCCAGCTTTGGGCCTGACTTCAGGCTCCTGGGCCCATTGTCTCCCACGGCTGGTGGGACGACGACTCCTCTGGTCAACCGGAATAAGCTGCAATCTTCAGTGTCAGAGGACCCCGGGCCATGGGGCGAGGACAGGCTGGCCTGACGGAGGGACCCAGGCAGCGGGAGCAGCTGGACGATTGACAGGGCGAAGGGAGTTGAGAAGGGCGCTGGGGACGGGAGAGGCACTGGCCCCAGGTCTCAGCTAGGCTGGAACTGAATCAAAAGCAACCACACAGGAATAGTGTCAGGCACAGGCCAGAGGCTCAAGCACCCTCCAGTGAGGCCCATGGAGTAAAACAAACAGACACTAGGACGGACATGAGCACCCACCCCACCAGGTGCTGTGGACCTGGGACAGCCACGGAATTGCCTGCAGTCAGATAGCACAGGATGGTGGATGGCATCTGAGGACTCTCTCTGCTCCAGACATCATTCCGGGAAAGTGAGGGAACAAGCCTGCACCTTTCCCCAGGGTTGCTGGCTCCCTGTCTCCAGAGCCCTACTTGAAGTGGTGTTTTAAGGCCAGCTGCCTCCAAATCCGTTGCTGTCCACCAAGGTCTGGGCCCAGATGACCCTGCCAGCCCCTTGCCCTCTCTTTCTACCAGAAACTCCTGCTGCTACCCAATCCCCCCCCTTAATCCTCCCAGCAGCATCCTGCCTATGTCTCTCTGGCCCGTCTGTCTGCTGACCACCCACCTTCTCTCCATCAGCTGGCCACCACCTCAGAAGCCACCTGCTCTTGCAGGCTTCTTTTTTTTTTTTTTTTGAGATGGAGTTTTACTCTGTTATCCAGGCTCGGGTGCAACGGTGCGATCTCAGCTCACTGCAACCTCTGCCTCCCGGGTTCAAGTAATTCTCCTGCCTCAGCCTCCCAAGTAGCTGGGATTAGAGGAGCGCGCCACATGCCTGGCTCATTTTCGTATTTTTTGTAGAGATGGGGTTTCTCCATGTTGGCCAGGCTGGTCTCAAACTCCTGACCTCAGGTGATCTGCCTACCTCGACTTCCCAAAGTTCTGGGATTGTAGGCATGAGCCACCACACTCGGCCTCTTGTGGGCTTCTCCAACCCCTTTCCATACCCAACTGGCTCCAGCCCTGAGCTCAGCTTCCTCTGCCTTGAACAGCCCGCTGGCCAAGCCTCTGGCCCTGCTCCTTATCCAGCACGCCCTGCCCAGGCACATGTAGATTTGGGGACCACAGGCTGACCAGCATATTGGGCAGGCAGGTCCCTCTTCTCCTTAAAACCCAATTTCCACACTTGAAAAAAGAAGGGGGAAGCCATGGGATGGTTGTGATTCCTTTAAACACTGAGAGACAGCTGTGGGAGAGGGTCATGATTTGAACCCAGACCACCTGGGTTCCAGTCCTGCCACCGTTGGACACACCGTTTGCCTCTGTGAGCTTCTGGCCCACATCTGCAACATGAGAGCGGCTAGTACTCAGCTCACAGCGTTCGAGGAATTACAACGGATATTATACCCACCTGAGGGTTCAAGGGATTAAATGAAGCAGTATTAGGGTGACCCAATGTCTTGCTTTGCCTGGGACAGTCCCAGTTGATACCCACAGCCCTGGCATAATTAATAGTAGTATCTCTTTTCATTCTCACAAGTGTACTGCTTTGGATATTATTCAATGATAACTAAATGCGAATTATTGACTGTGGTGGTCGTGATGTGGATCCACATGTCATAATCGGCGTGGAGCCACACTCACACACTGTACCCACATCCCACTACTGGTTTGGATATTAAACTCTAGTGATGTAAGATGTCACCATTGGGGGAAATTGGGTGAAGGGTATCTGAGACCGCTCTTCACTATTTTTGCAGTTTCTTATGAATCTATAATTATTTCAAAATACAAAGTTCTAAAAATCCTACTGTTTTGACTCTAGTTATTGTTAGGTATCTGCCCTTGCAAGCTTACAGATAAAATGAACAGATCCCCCAAATGCTTCATGGATGGGTTTTATAAGCAAAATAACTAAGTTCAATTGAACCAGAGGTCATCCAGCAAATACTCGGAAATGAGTGACAATGGTTCCCACGAGGCTGGCAGCTGCTCTAAAGCTCACGTATTTTATCAGCAAGCCCGAGCCCACGGGCTCTTACCTGGTCTGTGTATGGAAACATACGGCTGTGATCTTCAGAGCAACACCCACGGCAACACACTGGTACTTGACAGTCAGTAACAGCAGTGTCAAAAGAAAAGCGTTTACTTTTAGGCCAGAGGTCTGGGGACATTCAGTGTGGGGATAAACATTAGCAACCGTTTTCTGTCTGCGTAACTGAGTTCATAACAAGAATCCTGAACTGTAGGAAAAAAGAGGCCAAGCCGACTCAGGCTGTTCCTGTGAAGGGAGAAGGGAAGTGCGTGCCACACTGCAGGAAATTTCTACCACAAGATGGCTTTTGAACTCTCGGTGCTTAAAGAGGCATACTCGGTGCCTGGAGCTGCAGGTGGTGCCAGCTGTGAAGGCATCTCTGCTGAACCTCAGGCCCTGCCTGAGTCTCACCATACGTGGGCCGACAACTGAGAGGGGTCCCAGAACCTTCCCCATTGCTGCTGCCTTCGCTATCAGGCAGGCAGGAGCCCAGGCTCTGGGGCCAGACTGGCAGACCTCCAATCCCCCGAAGCCACTGGCAATCTTGCAGTTCCCTAACCTCTCAGTGCCTCAGTTTCTTGATCTGGAAAATGGGGTACTGTAAAGATGCAATGAATGAAAATGCATGGAAAGTGCCTGGTAGTGGGACCTAGCATGCGCAAGCATGCACTGGATGCGGCTCTTGCTATCATCATCATCATCATCATCATCATCACCATCATCATCATCACATTATACACAAAGGGACTGATTCCGGACGCCAAGCTTTCCTACTGCTGGCCCCCACCTCTGACTCTGGCTGGGACCACCATCACTCTTGATGCCAAGTCTTGAGCTTTGTGAACAGTGGGCTCGAGTCCCACAAGGAATGCCTGTGGAGGGAGGGCAATGCGGTTTCCTACACGTATTTATACATGTGTTTAAACAAACTCCAAACTTTAACCGGAAGGTGAACTCATGCAGTCCTCGCGGGGAGAACCTCAGGCTGCCCCACGGCCTGTTCCACTGCATAAAACCCCAGCAGAGCAGCTGCACGGCAGGCTCTCTGTGCATGTGGCCTCATTTCTCCCAAACGGGGGCCCTCATCGATAGAGGACCCCTACTGACCGGCCCCCTGCCCAGCCCAACCACAAGGTCCACCAGTCCACACTGACCAATATCTAACAGCACGACCCGAGGGCGCTGTGAGCTCACTGCTGTTCCGATGCTCCTCAATGTCCACACTGAACTGTTCGCCACCCTGCCTTGTTCCCCGTCCCATCCTGGCTCTGCCCATTCCCACCTCCCTGTCTTCCTTCCTCCCTCTGTCCTTTCCAAAGGCCCAGGTTGGCAGTGGGACTCAGAGATGTGGGGACCATAGTCCCTGCCCACAGGGAGCTCCCAAGCTGCAGGGACACAGGCAACATGAGGCAGAAAACCACTTTCTGGAGCTTGTTGCCAGCAACAGCAGGGGGCGGGGGACAGAGGCGGTCACTGGGGCACAGAAGAGGCAGAGTCCAACAGTGTTCCCCGAGGGCTTAGCTCAGAATGGGCTGTCCCGTGGGCAGCGTGCTCTCACTGGGGACTAAATGTGGAAGCCGTCAGTAGACAGGGCGGGGTGAGGAGCAGGGCCCTGGTGCTCCCTCTGTGTTGTGACTCCTGATTACCTGTGCCCAGCGGGGACGCCACTCAGACCTCTGCAGGAAGGATGGGTGGCTGGGCACTCTGGAGGGCAGCCCTGAGGCTGAATAGGTGCAGGACCACCAGCTCGCTAGTTCCTCAAGGACAAAGCTGGCCTCTTGATCCTCTCCCTCCCCCTCCGCTGAATGCGCAGGCTCCCGTGCAGCACCTGGCACATGTCAGCAGAGCCTTGTTCCAAGAGCTCCCGGGTCCTGACTCTGCGGCTGGCTTGCTGTGGGGCCCTGGGCCAGGCCCTGCCCTCTCAGGGCCTCAGTTCCCTCATCTGTCACAAATCACATGAGTAAGAGTCCGTGTTTATTGAAAATGTCTTTTCAATACCTTTTTAACCCTACGAAGCAGGTATTATGACTACCTCCATTTTACAGGTGAGGCACAAAGAAGTTAGGTGACTTGCTCAAGGTCGCGAGATGGTCCGTGGAGGAGCTGGGGTTATACAGCCTAGGCCTCTGGGCCTGAAGCCCTGCTGTGAGCCTGGGCTGTTTCCTACAACGATGGAGACAATGTGACATTTCCTCTCACTCTGGTGCCTTCCACCAAGGCTGAGGCCAGCCCACAGGGGGCGTGTGATGAGGCTTCAGAGCAGAGCTGAGCAGGACAGTCTCCTGCACGGAGGGCCAGGGGCATCTCAGACCCAAAGCTCCCGGCAGCCAGTGCGGCCCAATGTCAGAGCTACACCCTCGGAATGGCGATATTTCACCAGGTGGAGGAGGAGACCACGTCATGAAAGTCTCTGCTGCTCAGATGAGGAAACCAAAGCCACAGAATCCCCGGAGCATTTCCCCTCAGCACATGACTGTACAGGAACTCTTAGGACCTCTACTTAGCATGTGATCCCCTTTCCACGCCGAACGCTTCCCAGGGGACCATGCCTCGGATCCTAGGGGCTAGTAGAGCACCCGGCACATGAATGAATGAATGAATGAATGAACGAATGAGCAGGTAAATACAAGTGACCTACGCTCATGTAGCTAGCAGGACTGAGACCTTTCAGAGCCCTTTCTGCTCCCAGCTCGATTCTGGTCAGATTGAAAGAAAGAATTCTACACTGAGAGAAAAGGAGAAAAGTTCCTCCAGGAGGCCACATCTTCCTGTGGCATCAATTTGTCACAAGTTAGAGACAAGAAGAGCAGTGTGGGAGAGGGAGAGAGCCTGAAGACGCTGCCTTCTAGATACACCAGGCACAAGGGTGTGATGGGGCAGCGGGCGGGCCCCTGGGGCTGTGGCCAGAGGAGGGATTGTCAGTGCTTATTGGGCTAGGGCTGAGTGGGAGGTAGGGTGTCCTATCATGGGACCAGAACCTGAGCTGGGAAGTGCTGAGTAGAGGGAAACTGGCCAGATCCCAACATCTCTGACTCCCTCCCACCCAGTGTAGGCACAGAGGAGCAGCCTGTGTGTGCCCCCCCCAAATCACGCCTGTGTTCTAAAGACCCGAAGAAGCTGCCTGCATCAGTCACTAATCCTAGGACAGGTGCTGCCCTTGATTGACCAGAGCATTTTCCTGCAAATGGGGAAAATTTGAAAGCTAGGCCCATTTTATGGCTGAAAAGGCCCAAAGAGGCAAGAGTAATTGTGCAGAGGTCACATGGAGAGCTGGAGCTGAGAACCCAATCCTCCCAAGCCTAGCCTGGGTCGCAGCCACTCCATGGGCCGGGGTGTGCTCTGGCACCTAGGAAGCGGGGCCACTCAGAAGGGCTGAGCCCTGTGTTTCTCAGCCAGGAGTCTGGACTGACCTGGGCCAACTCCTCTCACGCATCTGGTTCCATCTAATCAAAACCAGCTTGTGTGCTTTTCTCCCTGCTCGGGGGTAGGCCCCAAAGAGCTGGACAGGCATGAGGAAGAGTCAAGTGATAGGAGGAATCTAATTTGCCAAATGGCTCTGGCTCCATCAGCCCTCCCAGGGGCTATGGGAATCAGAGGTCACTTGTGTGCAAAACAAGCTCAGGCTTAGCTCCTCTGACATGCTCTAATTTTGAGCTATAACAATCATTATTGCAGTTGACACTAATGGTGGGAAATTGTCACAACAGACTGAGGCTCAGAGAGGTAGACAACCTGCCCCGTCCCCAGGTCCCTGTCTCCCCCACGGGCATTCACGGGCAGCTGGCCACCGTGCTGTGTGCTGGCTCTGCCCTCTTCAGGATTTCCACACAGCCATGGAAACCCATTGGAATGCTGCAGCTTGTCATTGGAGAGCAATCTGATAAGTTATCTGTTGTTTTTTAGATTGATTTCATTGCCCAGACTAAAAAATCAGGAGAGGCCACACAAAAATCCTAAGGAGAGAAGGCACTTCCTTGACCAACAAGCTGGTTAATGCAGATTGGGACTGAGGCCCCCAAATCCATATTCTGGTTAAACCTGGATTCCTGGCTTCCTTAAAAATCAGGATCTGGCTGCCTGGGGCATCTGGGTGGCGTGAGCCACGTGTGCCCAGGGTCCCATCCAACACTAGCCCCTGCACAATTTATGTCATGCCAGCCCCTGGAAGTGTCGGCGTTCCCCCAGATGGCCTCCCCTCTCCCCTGAGCATCACTTCCTACCTCTGTTCAACCAGCTTTCCCACAGCTACCTCTGCCCAAAATCCAAACTCTTGCCACGGCCCACCAGGCCCCATGTTGTCCAGCCCCCACCTTCCCGCCTTGGGCTCCTCCAACTTCGCGCACTCTGCTCCTTCATCCTACCCTTTGTTCTGCTTTTCATGTGCCCATTCCCACCCCAGGGCCTTTGCACATGCCCAGCCTGGAACATTCCCCACAGTCTTCCCATCTCGCTTTCTCATCAGCTCCAGCACCGTCTGCTGTACCACCCGTGTCTTTCCTCTCGTGCCGCATCACCTCCCGAGGAGCGAGCCCCATCGCTGGTGTGCCTGGCTCGGATCCTGGCTCTGCCTCTTCCCTAACTTGACTGGGCTTTGGCTTCCTCAGCGTCACAACCCAGCCTCACTGGGCAGTGGCAAAGGTGGAGCGAGCTGGTCTCTGGGCAGCGCTCAGGCCCATGCCTGGCTCAGCACAGGCAGCTCCTGCTGTCACTGCTCCCACATCATCCCCTCCCCAACCCCAGTCCTGTGGGGGACACTAAGGTTTGTAACCTCCTCAGCGCAGCAGATGCTTACAGGCCAAACCTGTAACTAACAGGCTATGGCTGCAGGTGTGACATGCCCACTGCACACCCTCCTTTCAACCAGGGGCCTCAGCTCCACTTGGAGCCCTGCTGGGGAGAAAGCCGGAACAGAGCACACACAGCCTGGCTGAAAAGGAGGCTCACACCACCCTGGCCTGGGACTCTACAGCCTGCTCAGAGCAGTCACTCTGTGAACTCCCCTCCCGGATGAAAGCAGAGGCCCCTCCCCGCACTTGCTCACTCTGTCCCTATAAATCTGCTTCTTATACAACCTGTTGGGCTCAGAGTCCTGGATTATAGGGTTTTCCTCCATCGTGGGCAGCTTGGCCCCACAGCCCACAACTGGGAGGTCTTACAAGGCGCAAAACAAACTCCTGATGCCTGGGAGCCACCTGGGTGGAGTGTGGACAATGTGACAGCAGCAAGTGCCAGGAGCCACGGAGCTCGGGCTTTCTGTTCTTCCGGGGACACCACAGAGCCATGATTAGCAGGCCCGTCCTGTCTTTGAGGCAATGAACACTAAGAATCCTAAGGAGCCTGTTTGAGTATTTCCACTTTATTATCCTGAGTACTTTTTAGATGTTTTTGCTTTCACTTTCTCAGGAACTGTTTTCTAATGGAACTCCAGCCTGGGCTGGCAGAGTTGCACCTCACAACCTCCTGCCTGCCCACGGGAGGCTGGAACCTCGTCCCAGGGTCCTGCTCCATCTCCGAACTGCCGGGTAACACCACGTCCCCAGTTTGCGGGCGAGGAAGCTGGGGAGCAGTCAGTAGAGCTGCCCATGGGAGGGCTTCTGCGTGGGAGGGGAGGAGCTGGATTTACACAGGGTCTGGCTGGCCTGGAGCCCAGTGCGTGCCCTTTGGTTCCCCATCTCTCAGCGTGAGCCCCTCTCCGAGCCTTCTGCAGGTGCTGTGTCCTAGAGAGGCGCGCCCTTCCCAGGAACGCCCCCGAGGCCCACCAGCCTCCAGCACCTCCTCCTTGTTAAGGGTCAGCAACGGGGGCGTGCTCGAGCTGGGGCAGTCCTGGCCTTCTTCCTTGCATCTATTTCCTTGACAGCTCACGACAGCCAGGCCCTGGGAGCCTTGGCTCCTGCCTCTGCCCTCACAGCACACTCTGCTTTGGCACACAGCCTTGCCTCAAGATGCCTGACCTTGCATTATCTGAAGCAAGAGACGTGCCTCAGGAAATGCTGTTCTCTGCCTGGAAGTCCCTCTCCTCCAAGCACATGTGTCCTGGCTTTCTGGCCAGCTCTGCCGCCACCTCATAGCCCCACTGCCCTGAGCCCAAACTCCAGGATCTGACCACTGATGCCCTAACACCAAGTCCCTTCGCCTGCTGGGCTTGGCTGGCAGCCAGGCTCCACTTCAGCCTGGGTCTGCCACCTAGTGCTCCAGCTGGTGGGGTGTCTTCCTGGGGCCCTCTGCACCTCCCCAGGCTGGCCTGCTACCCTGCCTGGCCTCCAAACAGCAGGCTCCCGACCACAAGGACCCTCTCCTGGCAGAAAACCCAATGAACAGGCAGCAGGGAGTCGCTGGTGCTGCCAGGCTCATGGAGACAGAGAAGTTGGCACACAGCCTGGGTAGCCTCAAGCCCCTTTTGGAGAAGGAGCCCATGGAGAATGGTGCCCCACTCTTCCAGGCCACAGACAGCCCCCAACCCAGAAAGGAAAACAGCTCCTCTGGTCACATGTGCCACTTGCGGCCCCACATATAAACACGAGAAACACCCGCAGCCCTAGTGTAGCAGGCAGAGGGAAGGAGCTGGAAGGAGGCCCGTGCAGAACCAATACCAGACGTGCAAAACAGTCATTCAGACTACCAGCAAAATTCCCTGCCTTGACCTTGAGGGCCCCAGAATTGAGATGTGGAGAACGAGACTCTGGGGGCTGCCCATCCTGGGGGGGGACACGCCTGGTCAGCACAGGCCGTACTCACCATTGGAGCGGTGGATGCAGGTGTGCTGGTTGTCACTAAGGAAGAAGCCACTGTGGCACTGACACTCGTAGCTGCCCATGGCGTTGACGCAGATCTGCTGGCAGCCACCATTATTGTCCTGACACTCGTCCACATCTGTGAGAAGAGGAAGAGAATGGGAACAGAAATCACACCTAAGTTGGAAGCAGGGCATGATGGGCTGGCGGGACAGGGATGCAGTGAATTTCCTCACATGGCCCTGAAGGGAGAGACTCCAGAGAGGGCCTCCCTGGTGCTGTATGATGGTGATACTGTACAGTGGCCTCCACGGCCCTGCACCATGGTGGCACTCTCCAGTGGGCCTCCACCAGCCCTGTATCACAGTGGTACTCTACAGTGGGCCTCCACTGTGCTGTGCTATAGTGGTATAGTGGGACTCCATGGGGATGCACCATGATGGTACTCTACAGTGGGCCTCCATCACACTGTGCTACAGTGGTACGGTGGCCTCCGTCAGGCTGTGCTACAGTGGTATGGGGGTCTCTGTCACGCTGTGCTACAGTGGTATGGTGGCCTCCATTGGGCTGTGCTGCAGTGGTACGAGGGCCTCCGTCGGGCTGTGCTGCAGTGGTACGAGGGCCTCCGTTGGGCTGTGCTGCAGTGGTACGGTGGCCTCCGTCGGGCTGTGCTGCAGTGGTACGGTGGCCTCCGTTGGGCTGTGCTGCAGTGGTACGAGGGCCTCCGTCGGGCTGTGCTGCAGTGGTACAGTGGGTCTCCGTCGGGCTGTGCTGCAGTGGTATGGTGGGTCTCCGTTGGGCTGTGCTGTAGTGGTACGAGGGCCTCCGTCGGGCTGTGCTGCAGTGGTACGAGGGCCTCCGTCGGGCTGTGCTGCAGTGGTACGGTGGGTCTCCGTCAGGCTGTGCTGCAGTGGTACTAGGGCCTCCGTCGGGCTGTGCTGCAGTGGTACTAGGGCCTCCGTCGGGCTGTGCTGCAGTGGTACAGTGGGCCTCCGTCGGGCTGTGCTGCAGTGGTATGGTGGGTCTCCGTCGGGCTGTGCTGCAGTGGTACTAGGGCCTCCGTCGGGCTGTGCTGCAGTGGTACGAGGGCCTCCGTCGGGCTGTGCTGCAGTGGTACAGTGGGCCTCCGTCGGGCTGTGCTGCAGTGGTACGGTGGCCTCCGTCGGGCTGTGCTGCAGTGGTACAGTGGGCCTCCGTCGGGCTGTGCTGCAGTGGTACGGTGGCCTCCGTCGGGCTGTGCTGCAGTGGTACAGTGGGCCTCCGTCGGGCTGTGCTACAGTGGTACGGTGGCCTCCGTCGGGCTGTGCTACAGTGGTACGGTGGCCTCCGTCGGGCTGTGCTGCAGTGGTACGAGGGCCTCCGTCGGGCTGTGCTGCAGTGGTACAGTGGGTCTCCGTCGGGCTGTGCTGCAGTGGTATGGTGGGTCTCCGTTGGGCTGTGCTGTAGTGGTACGAAGGCCTCCGTCGGGCTGTGCTGCAGTGGTACGGTGGGTCTCCGTCGGGCTGTGCTGCAGTGGTACTAGGGCCTCCGTCGGGCTGTGCTGCAGTGGTACTAGGGCCTCCGTCGGGCTGTGCTGCAGTGGTACAGTGGGCCTCCATTGGGCTGTGCTGCAGTGGTACGAGGGCCTCCGTTGGGCTGTGCTGCAGTGGTACAGTGGGCCTCCATTGGGCTGTGCTGCAGTGGTACGAGGGCCTCCGTTGGGCTGTGCTGCAGTGGTACAGTGGGCCTCCGTCGGGCTGTGCTGCAGTGGTACGGTGGCCTCCGTCGGGCTGTGCTGCAGTGGTACAGTGGGCCTCCATCGGGCTGTGCTACAGTGGTACGGTGGCCTCCGTCGGGCTGTGCTGCAGTGGTATGGTGGCCTCCGTCGGGCTGTGCTGCAGTGGTACAGTGGGCCTCCGTCGGGCTGTGCTACAGTGGTACGAGGGCCTCCATTGGGCTGTGCTGCAGTGGTACGGTGGGTCTCCGTCGGGCTGTGCTGCAGTGGTACAGTGGGTCTCCGTCGGGCTGTGCTACAGTGGTATGGGGGTCTCCGTCGGGCTGTGCTACAGTGGTATGGGGGTCTCTGTCACGCTGTGCTGCAGTGGTACGGTGGTCTCCGTTGGGCTGTGCTGCAGTGGTACAGTGGGCCTCCGTCAGGCTGTGCTGCAGTGGTACGGTGGGTCTCCATCGGGCTGTGCTGCAGTGGTACTAGGGCCTCCGTCAGGCTGTGCTGCAGTGGTATGGGGGTCTCTGTCACGCTGTGCTGCAGTGGTACGGTGGCCTCCGTTGGGCTGTGCTGCAGTGGTACAGTGACCTCCGTCGGGCTGTGCTACAGTGGTATGGGGGTCTCTGTCACGCTGTGCTGCAGTGGTACGAGGGCCTCCATCGGGCTGTGCTGCAGTGTTATGGTGGCCTCCGTCGGGCTGTGCTGCAGTAGTACAGGGGTCTCTGTCACGCTGTGATGCAGTGGTACGAGGGCCTCTGTCACGCTGTGCTGCAGTGGTACGGGGGTCTCTGTCACGCTGTGCTGCAGTGGTACGAGGGCCTCTGTCACACTGTGCTGCAGTGGTACACAGCGGACTCCATGGTGATGCCACACAGTGGTACTCCCAAGAGTGACTCACGGAAAGAGTTCAATGGCTATGATGCTAGCTCACTCCAACTCAACAGTGCTCTCTGAGTGCCCAGCACCGTTCTAAGCATCTTACCTGTATTAATTCCTTTAATTCTCACAGCAACCCTGTAAGTCAGATCCAGGTACCAGTCCATTTTATAGATGAAGAAACTTAGGTGCGGAGAGGCAAAGTCACTTGTCTAAAGTCCTACATATGGTAAGTGGCAGAGGCAGGATTCAAACCTGGTGGTCCGACCCTGAAATCTCGGCTTGCAGTGACGTCGCCAGACCCCTCCCCTCGCAGGAAGACAGAGCAGCCTGCAGCAGCTGTCCCCAATACATGGAGCTTTGCCAACTGCACCCCACGAGCCCCTGTCTCCTGACCCTGCTCAGGTTTACCACCAGCAGCACAATACGGTAACAGGCTGGAGCACAGGGCAACACCCCAAGGCTCTATGCCCTGCAACCGATTTCAAAAGCCCTGAGAATGAGGTTTTTATGAAGAAAAGGCCCTGACCTCCGGCTGCCAAGGCGGCTGCAGAAGGCTGCCAGGTGGTCTCCCCACTCGGGGAGAGACAGACCTCAGGGCCGACACTCATTTCTGACCAGAGGCCGCTGGCACAAAGGGCGCTATTGGCTGAAAAGAGTCTTTATGGAGTTCTGGTCTTGAAGAGAACAGCATGTTTCAATTACCAGAGTCATAACCCCCCCTCTGTCAGTTTGTTTAATGAAAGAAGGGCTTCTTAAACCTTAATGTTCCATGTCTGTATTGTCATTTTAATAGGCAAATATATAAAACCACAAAGGCAGCGTGAGCTACTGGCTGCTTCTAGCCAATCCCCGGCCCCCGACACACACACACACACACACACACACACACACTTGGCGTTGAGCCTTTGATACTCTTGTTTCTAACACAGACATCTTTTACTATTGGAACCAAGAGGATGTGAAAACGTAGAGTCGGTGACCTGCACTGAACTGGGACAGGACTCAGCTGCTGAGTGATGTGAGCTGGGTCCTATTTAGACTCACGGACAACAGACCACTTTACCACCTAAGACACCACGCAGCTGCCTTTGAGGCCGACAGCGAGGCCATTATTCTTTGGCAAGCTCAAATGTCAGCCGTGTGGGCAGCCAGAGGAGGCAGGCAGAGCTCTGAACTTTAAAAGCCACCAGCGGTTACAGCTAAAATGGGAGAGGTGGCCCTCGCTGAGAGGAGCCAGGTGATCGCAACATGACCCGACAGTCTGCCTGGGGAAGCCTAGCGGGGAGGGAGAGAGACTATTCTCAGCACTTTTCTCCATTCAACAAAGCCTTGCTTAGGACCCCCCGGGGCCCAAGGCCAATGCCACCTTTGCTAGGGGCAGCCCCTAGGTGTGGTGAGTGGTCGCCTCCCTCCCCTCTACACCTCAGCCATGTCTGCCCCTGGGGTCTGTCTCCAGCCTGCACTGGACCATGAAAAGCACCAAGCCAGGCCCCATGTCCCACTCATCCTGTTAACAACACAGCAAACATCCGTGAGCGTTGATTATGTGTCAGGAGCAGGCCCACGCGATCCTCACAGCTACCTGTGTGATAGGTCGTGTTACTGACCCCATTTTACAGATGAGGACACGGAGGCTCTTGGAGCTGAAGTAGCTTGAGTACAGTGACCCAGCCCTAGGGTCTAGCTGCAGAACACGTGCCTCTGGCCCCGGGCTAAGCTGGCCGCGTCAGCAAGTGTGCTCAGACTAATGCTGCAAAGAGCTGGCCGCTCCTCACATGAGCTGGAGTCCCTGTCAACTTGGGCACATGCACGTCAGCCCCAGAGGCAGCTTGCCGCGAGGAGCACTGGGAAGGGCCCAGCATTCCTGGGGTTAGTCCCATCTCTGGACCAATAAGACCCTGCAGAGAACTGTGCAGGCATACACTTAACCATGAGACCTGGATGTGGGCAGCTATCCCTGGGACTCAGTCCAGACCCCTCTCGTGTCACAGTTGTTACGTTTCTTCTCATGGTTCTCAGATTCCTTGCTCTGTACCTTGGCTTCCCTAGCTCCACTAAAAGTCCAACTGTAAAGCAAACCAAACAGATACAGACCCTCAAATGCTGAGTTCCCAGTGCAGAAATGCTACCTCATCCCTGTCACAAGTAAGCTCCCTGGTGCCACCCATCTGCAGCCATCTGGCCTGGTCGCTCCTCACCTCACTGAAAGCTTGAAGCAAAGGGCGGTTGACGTAAGGCATCTACAAACCCTCAGTGACCTGGCAGGGCGGCTGGGACTTGGGACAGGGCTGTTTACTCTGCTAGGGAACAATGACTCGCCAGTGCTGATGAATAATGGGAAACAAATGCAGGGCCATGTAAACATGTCTTGTCCCCACTCCCAAGTGATAAAGCCCTGAGATGAAGCAGACGGGAAGAGGGGGCTGCCCCCTGCACCCTTTTCCCACTGTGGTCCAAACAGGCCTCACCCCTGGCCCCCGAGGAGGGGAGGAAATCACAGCTGCCAAATCTCTTGGATGGCCTGAGGCCATGAGCAGCATCTCTAGGGAAGGGCCTGAGGCCCCACGCACGGCTCTTGTACCCCGTGTCTCCAGCACTCCCAGTGGGCCCCACACTGAGGTCTGAAGAGCGTCCAACCGCAGCAGCTGGGTCTGTGAGATGCCGCCCACGAGCCCAGGACAGACTGGGCTCACCTGGAGGCCCTGGCCAGGTCTGGCAGGGCACTCTGAGAAACAGTCCTTTGGCCCTTTCCAAGGGGTGCTGTGAGCCCAGCACACCCCGCCCCATGGTCCCTCAGCATTCGGCACACTCTGTTATGAGAGGTGCCCTCATGGCGAGAGGGGAACCCATGCCTGGGAGTCAGGCTCCCTGAGTTCTGCCCCTGTCTTGCCCTGTGGCCTGTGGGTGATGTCCAGGCCTCATGCCTGGGAAGGGCTCCCAGAGCTTGAGGGATTGCAGACCATGTTCTCTGGGAAGTGCTCCTGGAATGCCTGTGGTGTGTGCAGCCCTCCTCCTTCTCTGCCCCGTGGAACTGACTGTCAGTGCACGGAGGGTCCTGTGTGGCTGGCCCCGAGTGAGAATCCCACCCCACCCCCAAGCCCGCACACAGACGTGACCATTGAGGCTGGGCGGGGTTGCCAACCTCACTACCGCAGCGAGGCCCCTGCTCAGGCACTATCTTAATAAATCCACACAATAGCTCTACGCCGGGGGCATTATTCTTATTATTCCAGATTCTCAGGTGAGAAAACTGAGGCCTGGAGAGGGGGAGAGATTTTCTCAAAGCTCTAAAAGAGGCAGAAGGAGAACTGGAAGCCCCATGAGTCCAAAGCCCTCCCTCTCCTCCTCTTGAGGAGCCTTCAAGCCCGATGACAGTAGTGAGATGAAGGTACCCAGGTTTTGATGCTTACAAACCTCCCTGGACCCTCCACACCCACCTCTCCAAAACCTGGTGCTCAGCCTCCTCCTCTGTGTAGTCTTTCTGGTGTCCAGCATAATTCACTCCACCCCAGCTTCCAGGCCAGGCCTGCCTTCCTTCACTACTTCCTTCCTCTGCCCTGGACCAGAGAGGGCTTGGCTGTCCTGTCCCTGCCCTGGGGTGAGGACAGATCTGAGTCTCCTTTATATCCTTGCTCCTAGCAGCGGGTCAGGCCAAGAGTGAGTGCCCAAGTGACAGGAGGGTAAATGGGATGGTACAGTTTGTGCTTGCACACACCAGTGCCAGGGAGCGCATTACTGCCAAGGGACCAGTCCCGGGGGGCAGAGTGCTGTCCTCATTCCCACTGGGCATGACGGGGGCTTCAGCTGTGAGTGGGCTCTCGCAGCCTGCTCACTTCTTCAGCCATGCTCTAGGAATCTCCTGCAGCTGCTCTCTGAACACACCCCACCCAGGCGCCTCTGCCTGAGTGTGCATGCCACCTTCCTTCTGGAACTGCCTCCCCTCCTTGTCCAGACTGAAGTGTTTCTTGCCTTCTGAATCTACCTGAAATGTCTCTGTTCATTCACTCACTCCATGGACACCAAGCACCTACTCTGTGCCACACTACCCGTGAGCTGCCAGGGACACCCAGCTCTGGGCCAGAGCACAGAGACGGGAGGCTTCCTGGCAGAGGTGAAGTACGAGCTGCTTTGAGAAGAGCAGAGAGATGTGACCTGAGCCCGGGGATCCTGGAGGAGGCGGAGGTATTCTGAAAGCAAAGGCTTGTGGAAGGGGCAGGGCAGGGCCCAGATGGGGAAGGGCTTGCAGCCTCTAACAGAAGAAGAGTTCTGGAAGCAACCAGGGAAAGGTGGCTGACTGGGTCCTGGATGCTGGGCTAAGAGGAACAGCAGAGCCAGGCTGTGGGCATGGAGAGTGAGCAAGGCTGCTCTGCGGCCTGCACCCTGCCCTGGAGAGACCCCACACAGCGCTCAAAAACTCCAGCCCTGTCCGGGTCCCCACATCAGTCCAACTAGCAGGGGGACAGTCCCTGCAGAAAACATTTGTGCAGCCTGACACGCAGAGTGTCCCAAACCTCTGAGGCCTTGGGCCAGGGCTGAGCCTGCGTGTCGTGAAGCCCCTGAGTGGGCCTGTTTCCAACCCGGGGTCCAGAATCCCTGGGCGGCTCCAGGTGGGGTAGGGGCAGCTCATGGTCCTTCATCTATATTTATGACCACAGCTGAATGTTCCCAGAAGGCACAGAGCTCCTCGGCGCAGCACAGGGACTTAGCTACAAAGCGGAGAGGAGGTCCCCTGGGCTCTGGGGCAGACTCTAGGAGGCTCTTTTCAGGAAATCCTTTCAACTGGTGAGAGACTGAGGAGGTAGAGTGGAGAGCAGGCCCTTGATGCCCAGCTCTGGGAGGAGCCTTTCACGGCTGTCTGGACCGGCCTGGTTGAGGCTGGAAGGCACTGGTCCACAGCCTCCTATGATGTACAACTGTATCTGTGATTGTGCCATCGGAACCGCTGGAGCCCTTCCCTCTTCCGGGACAAGGGTGAAATGGCAGGCAAGGGAGCTGGGAGGAAGAAAAGGTGGAACCTTGGCAGGCCCTGACACAGGGGCCTTCAGCAGGTGGGGCGGGCAGACACCCTCGGAAAAAGATGACTCCAGTGAAGTCTGGGACAAAAGACAGGGATCCTGAAGGTCCTTGAAGGCTGCTCCCTGTGAGCAGTGAGCTCTCATTCCTTCAGCCCGCAGAGCTGGGGGAAGGCAGAGGTGGGAGAGGAGAAGGACCGGGTCAAGAAAGGCCGAGCATTTGGAGCACAAAAGAGGGGCCTCAATGGTCAGGGTCTGGCCCTCACTCCACCCAGCCACCAGGCCTGAGGACCCTGCTGTCCTTGAAGCCTGTTTCTGCCGCCGCTCTCCCAAGGGTCTGACCAAGGCTGCTGACTTTTTCCATGCCACTTTGCCCGTCCGTCTCCCTGGCTCCCATGAGACAGCCCCGGCTTGGACCTCAGCTTCCGCTTTGGGGTAGGCTGCACACTTCTCCTGGGTCTCTCAGCCTCCAGCCTCTCCTTCCCAATCCCTTCTCCATGGGCAGTGGCTGCTGTGATGAGTCTGGCTGGAACAGGACATGGCACCTTGGTCCCACGGGGTCTCTGGGATCAGGTCCCATCACCTCACTGTGCACTGCCTGGCATGAGCACAGCTCTGGCAGCAGATGGCCCTCACCTGTGACTCTTGCCCATCTCCACTCGGTCCTCACAGGTGCAGGCCACCTCCAGTCACTGAAGGGTCACGTGTGAGAGGGGACCCACGTGCTGTGATTGACATGGTTGTTTTCCAGCAAGAAGAATTTCCAGAGCTGACATCAGCAGGCCATAGGTTGACCTGCTTCCGAAAGGCCTCTGCAGGCGGACCAGTTTCCCTGGGAGGTGTGCTTTTTGGCTCGGGATGCTGATGTTTGTTTTTATTAATAGCTGGCTGTTTGTTCTACTTTGGACCAAGAGTCCAGGTTCACAGTTATTTATAACAACTAAAAATTACTTCTGGATCCAGCTCTGGCTGCTTTGTGTTTCCCGCAAATGTTTCCCGATTTGAAACAGAGACTCTGTGTGCTGCTTGGACCCCACCCATGTTTTCATGGCTGTCAAGAGCCTACTGTGTGTCAGGCCCTCCACTGGCTCCAGCGTCCCATCTCCCACAGAAGGTCTGGAAACAGAGGCAGAGGTGCCCAGCCCATCTTAGGAAGCGAACTCGACCTCCAGCACTGAGAGCTCCCACCTGGTCCCAGGGGGCTGAGGGCCCCCGGCCACCGGCTCCTTTCAGAAGGGTGGCTTAGGCAGAAAAGCCTCTTGGCTATCTAGCGGCTCTTGCAAAATTGCATTTGATGAGTTAAGTGTAAATAAATGAGAACCAGATGGATTAGGTTTCGGGTAAAATACACACGGGTCTTAGAGCTTTGGGGCCTGAGTTCTGCCAGATCCAGAGCACTCTCCGAGCTGTCCAGAGCTGCTGGCACAGGCAGGCAGGAGGTGTGCCTGGGGTCTCCTAGGACCTGTCTGCTTCCTGGTGTGGGCATCAGCTGAGGCCTTCCCTGGGGGTCCTGATTCCCCAGCAGGTTGGCCGTGTGCAGAAGACACAGAGCCGACCTCTTGGCCTGGGCCTGAGTCCAAGCTCAGGGTGGGAGATGAGGCGTATGAATGGTAAGGTCAGCTTTCCAGACCAGCAAGCTCACTGCTCATGTCCAAACCCAGCAAGCCAGTCCAGGGGAAGCGGAGGTGGTGAAGCCTGCTGGCCATTGGGGTCTGCTGACTCTGCCCTCCCCAATCTGAGTCCCGCCTTCCAGCCCAGCTGCTGCCCTGCCACCCCCTGCTGTGCATCTCTAGGGAAGGACGGGAGTCTGCCGCCCAGTGCAAACCGCTGGCCAGTCCTCACAGGGGTCTGCGTGACGCTGCCCTGGGACCACTGCCCACGGGACCTGGCTCTTGCTCCACAAGTCACAACAGATGGAGTACAAGATTCAGTGAGCCGGCCAGGCGCAGTGGCTCACGCCTGTAATCCCAGCACTTCGGGAGGCTGAGGCGGGCGGATCATGAGGTCAGGAGATCGAGACCATCCTGGCTAACATGGTGAAACCCTGTTTCTACTAAAAATACAAAAAATTAGCCGGGAATGGTGGCGGGCGCCTGTATTCCCAGCTACTCGGGAGGCTGAGGCAGGAGAATGGCGTGAACCCGGGAGGCAGAGCTTGCAGTGAGCCGAGATTGCGCCACTGCACTCCAGCCTGGGTGACAGAGCGAGACTCCGTCTCCCAAAAAAAAAAAAAAAAGATTCAGTGAGTCACTCGCTCTGTGACCTTGAGCAGGCCATTTCACCATTTTGGGTCTGGTTTCCTTCTCTATAAAACAGGGATAAAAGTCCCTGAGGTGTCTGGGAGCCAAAGGAGGTGATGGAGGTAAGGTACTCTGCGCAGCGCCTGGCACACACAGACCACCACCAAGTGTGAGCAGGTGCAGCACAAAGCTGCCGCTCATGCCTCAGGGAATCACGGGTACGAACATACTCTGGTGACAGCAAAGTCTCTTCCAAAATGCAAAAGCAACAACAAACCACGTCAGAGGGGAGCACTCAGCCCTGCCTCGGCCTTCTGGTCTCCAAGTGAAGCCGTTCGGCTCCTGACACTGCTCCCTCATGAATAAGCCTCAGGCACACTCGCCCTTCTCTGGGGACCCCAGCTTACTGGGGCACTCACGGTTGGCCCAGAAGTGGACAGAGCTGTGCATGTGGTCTGCTCGGACGGTGTGGATGGGCCTTTCGATGCTATGTTCGTGAGACCTCTGCTATTTCTCCAATCCCGGTTTCTGGTTGAGATAGAATTCATGGAGCATACGATCTTTAAGCCGACATCTTAGTGACTTTTAGTATATTCACTGTGTTATGTATGTAGCATAACCATCCCTACTAATTTCAGAATGTTTCCATCACACCAGAAAGAGGCCCCATGCCCGTTTTTGGTTAGTCCCAATTCCCACCCCTTCGCCCCTGGAAACCACGTGTCTACTTTCCGTCTATGGGTTTGTCCATTCTGGATATTTCCTGTAAAGAAGTCACACAATAGTTGCCTTTGTGTGTCTGGCTTCTTTCACTTAGCATGTTTTCAAGCTTCATCCGTGTCATAGCGTGTCTCAGCACCGCGTTCCCTTTTACGGCTGAATAATATTCTATTGCACGGACAGACCACATTTTATTTATCTCTTCGTGAGCTGACGGACATCTGGGTTGTGTCGGCTGGTTGTGGTGGCTGTTATGCACAGTGCTGCTGGAACACTGTGTGTAAGTCGTCGTGGGGGTGTATGCTTTCAGTTCTCTTGGGTGCCTATCTTGGGTGCCTATCTGGGGGTAGTACCGTCACATCATCTGGTAACTCCATGTATGCCTTTTTGAGAAAATGACTGTTTCCCACGGGCGACACCATTTTACATTTCCAAAGTATGAGGTTTCTAATTTCTCCATATCCCATATCCTCACCAACACTTGCTCCTTTCTGTTTTTTTTTTTTTTTTTTTTTTTTTTAACAGCCATCCTAGTGGGTGTGGCATGGTTTCTCATTATGGTTTTGATTTTCATTTTTCTAACGAATAATGATGTTGAACAGCTTTTCACATGCTCAGTGGCCATTTGTATGGCCCTGGGATACAGTGACACTCAAGACAGAAACAATCAGAGAGATTCCAGGTGGGCGGGGCGTCTCCATTTCTTTGGAGACATGTCTATTCAGATCCTTTGCCTATCTTTAAACTGCATTGTCTTGAGTTGTAAGAATTCTTTATATATCCTGGATGCTAAGCCCCTACCTATATGACTGGCAAATACTTTTTTCTATTCTGTGGACACCACCTCCTTTCAAGTAGCCTCAGGCAGTGCTAGGTACTCAGGAGCTCAGTGCTGGTCAGCGGGGCCTGGGCTCCTCTAGGGCTCTGCCCTCGCCCCCACCCCATCTACATTCTGTTTCTGGGAGATTTTGCACTGTCCCTTGGCTGCTTATCTGCCAAGGTTGCCCCCAAACCCCCAGGCCTGCCTGCTCCACCACCCTCCAACTTAGACATCAAGAGCTGACCTGGTGCCTGCACACAGACGCCCCGCAGGCATGACGGACCTCATGCGGCCCATACTGAACTCCCAAGTCCCCTCCTACAAAAGCAGAATAGAACGAGACAAAGCTCAGTCTGCCCTCAGCCTTCCCCAGCTCAGCAAATGGTCACACAACCCGCAGTCGCTTCAGGCAAAACACCTGGTTGTTATTTTTGATGCCGCTTTCTCCCCACATTGAAGCCCTTAGCAGGCCCAGTCCTTTCAACTCTGCCCGTGAAATTCACCACGAGTACAACACATTCGCTCCCCTCCAGGGCTGCCACGGCTGGTCCAGCCGCCCTCATCTCTGGCCTGGATTATCGAACTCCCTGACTCCACCCTGCCCCTGTCCATCCTTCATCCCTCATGGACCTCATGCCATCCCCCTGCCTGAAAGCCCCCGAAGGTGTCATAAACATGAACTCCCTTTCCCGGCCACCAAGCCCACAGGAACTGCTCTGCCCACGTCCCCCGCCCTGGCCTCCTCCTCGCTCACCCACCTCCAGCCAGGCTGCTGTGTCCTGCTCTCCCTTGACCCTGGCTATCCTGTTCCCATCTCCAGGCCTTGGCATTTGCTCCTCTGCCCGGAATGTTCTTCCCTTGTCTTGGCACGGCTGGCCCCTCCTCCTCCTCCAGACCTCAGGTCACGTGCCACTTTCCCCGAGATGCTCTCTCTGACCACCAAGCTAAAGTGGCAGACGGGCCACTCTGCAACATATCCCTCCCCTGCTTCCTTCAGAGCATGCCCCCACCCACCTGGAATCTTCTTTTTGACTGTTTCTGTCTTCCCACTAGACAACACAGAGCCCCTGAGAACAGGGACCATGTCTGTCTTGAGCATCCCAGTATCCCAGGGTTTTGAACAGTGCGTGGGACACATGAAATATGTCTGCGGACTGGATAACTGAGTGAGCACTTCCAAAAGTGTGGGGGGGGGGAACAGCGCTTCTGGCCTGGACATCCATAGGCCCTGGCTAAAGGCCGTCCCACCAGGGATCAGACGCATAGCCTTTGCTGCCGTATGCTGCAAAGTGTGGCTGCAGAGGGGCTGCCATGAGGCCCTGCAGCCCCAGGACCCACTCAAGGAAGCAGCTCTGGATGGGTGACAGGAACATGCGCTGGCTGGCAGTGGGTCCTGGGTGGGTGGGTGGGTAAGGGACTGACATCAGGAGGTGCCAGAGAAGGCTCTCAGAGAAGGGCTGTGCTCATCTGCCCCCTTGGCCTTGCCCGAGAGTCGGAAGCTTGTGCAGAGATTGCGATGGGAAACCAAGTGGCCTCACAGTCATTGCCAGCCTGTGGCTTTGGTGCTCAGTGCTTGAAGGGACCCGCGTTGGGAGGCCTCAGAAGAGGGGTGCAGCTCAGCCTCTCCTCCTGCTTTGTCGGCACCTTTACTGACACGAGGACCAAAGTCTCCCACTAAAGAAAAGCTGCTTGAGCTGGGTAGAGTTTCAGGAAGTGAATGGAGAAGGAAGGGGTCTGGAGACACAGTGGGATCCCCTACAGAACTACATTTCACTCATTTTGCTAGACCACCTATGGCAAGGCCAGCTCCTCCTTGAACCTCTAGATCACAGGCAGGGCAGGGGCTGGCTGGGGCCCCTGCTCAGGGTCAGGCACTCTCATTACAGTTATCTCAGTTAACCTCAGCCCAGGGCAGTAGCTGTTTTGTAACTGGGAGCTCTAAGCAGTGTGCAGCCTGCCCACAGTCCCCAGCACGTGAGTGATGGAGCCAGGCTGGGAACGGGGTGCTTTCATCCCCTCAGGCCTCTGACAGTGCAGCTGTGAATGTGATCCTGGCTGGACATCTGTAGGAGGCACTGGAGTTTTTAAAAATTTCTTTTGATGGGGATAAGAATGGAGGACTGGAGAGAGGGAAGGAGGAAAACCAAACAAACAAATCATGGAACCAAAGCGAGAAGCTGTAAGGAAAGAAAGAGGAAACGCTCCCACGGGACACTTAATGAAGAGCCTCCGCGCCTACCCGGGCCCAGCTGCATGTGATTACCTCCAGGCCGGTGGATGGGGCGGCAGGGCAAGTCCCTCTCCTGTTGAAAAACAAAACAAAACTCCCCTGAACCAAGGAGGGGCCCCGGAGCTCCCACGACACCCCAGGTACACCGGTCCTCTGGCTGATTCATCCCGCCAGACTCCAGCCAAGTCAACTGATTGATTCCCAGCATCCATTTCCCAGCCTCAGTTCTGTCGGAATTCTAACCTTCAGGGGCTAATTCTTCCCCATGGAAGTCCGCATTTTCTTCCACCCTCCAAAGCTGTGTGAAATTGCCAGACGGCTGTGCGGCTGCTCCTTCTCTTCCTCTTCCTTGCTAGCACCCTCCATGTGTACACCTGTCCTCACCTATGAGGTCTCCTCGAGCGTGAGGGTCCTTGGCACCTGCCAGGCCTGTGGCCACACCCTGATCCTGGCCACTTGGCCTCCTGCCCCATCCATGCCCTGCATCAGCTCCCCAGCTGGGCCTGCCGCATGTGGGCTTGTTCCTTCCTGCACTCAGCAGTTCCTCCCTGTCAGGCCCTGGCTGGGCCTGGCGGCAGCAACCAGGACTACCAAATAGTTTTGTCTCATCAGAGCTGACGCACCGGAGAAAGGCAGACAGCAGGCCACAGAGGGTGGTGGCGGAGGGCTGGGTGTGGGCGCCAGAAAGCTTCACAGAAAAGGGGGCACTCGCTTGGCTTAGGCACTGGCACACTCGCAGGCCTCCCCACGGCCAACCTGTCTCTGAGTTTGTGGCCACATTGTCTGTGGTTCTCCTTCTCTCAAAGACCTAGCATGGCTCTCTATAACTTGACCAATAAAACTGTTTTATTATTTAAGATTCTGAGCCGACAAGGAATTCTGAGAAACAGTGGAAAAGCGGATCAACAACCTTACACTTTAGACACAACCACCGTCAGGAGCATCTGTTTTGTTTCCGTCTTTTTGCACAAGCTGATTTTCTCCTAAATGTAATGAGTCGATCTGTGAGCTGAGCTAAAGCGCCTTCTGTGCTGTGGCTTGGCCCTGCCCCGCTGCTTTGTGCAGTCCGCAGTGGGCTCCTCTTCCACGCCCCTGTGCAGTTGTTAATAAACTCCCCTGTGAAGGACGCAGCTGGGCAGCTACGGCCCTTTTCATTTGAGGGATTATTGCCTTCAGAGAGCCCCCCAGAAGTGGGATTCCTGGGTCAACGACTGTGAGCTTTTGCTTCTCATGACTCCCTGCGGACCCCTGTTAACCTGCATACAACTGACTGACTCTCCTGCCATACAGCGTCTGCACTTGCGGTGGCCTCATCTGCCACCATCTTTTCTATTGGCCACGT
Source organism: Macaca fascicularis (assembly GCF_037993035.2). Classification (NCBI taxonomy): domain Eukaryota; kingdom Metazoa; phylum Chordata; class Mammalia; order Primates; family Cercopithecidae; genus Macaca; species Macaca fascicularis. The sequence continues at coordinate 8,275,595 of NC_088384.1, read as the reverse complement.
CCATCTCCAGCGAACTTCTGTGATTAGTCACATGTATTTGTTCAGTCAGTCACTTGGCAGGGGTGCAAGGCACCACACTTGTGCAAGGGTAAACAGGGAAGAACAGGCCAAGGCCTGCCCTCAGGGAGCTGCCATTCCAGGAAAGAGAGGTGGTAAGGACACTGGCAGACCAGTGTCTACTAACCAGAGTGGGGTCAGAGCCCTGCAGGATAAGAAGAGTGTGCCGTGAGAAGCGGGAACAGGCAGGCTGAACCCAGGTAGCGAGCGTCTCTCTAAGCCACGTGAGGACCAGTGCAGAGAAAGGTGCGTTTTGTGGTGAGATGTGCGGTTGGTCATGTGCGTGTGTGTGTAATCTCCGGGTCTCAGACCCAGAGAGCACATGGTATACGTGGCTCATTTGACAGAGATTGCCTTTTTACCACCACCACCTGCTCTGAACCCACTCTGCTCCTTGGCCGAGCCCTTCCCACCTCCAGGCTCTGCACATGCTGCTCCCCCCTCCTAAAGGTCCTCCCTTCACCCCATCTCCACCCCCACCAGGGGACCCTCTACTCACTCGGGGTAGGGCGAGTCACCCACCCCTCACCATCCCTTTTCACACCCCTAGTATTCATTACACAAAGGACACCATAGTGGGAGTATTTCTGCACAGGGCCTGGGAGCTCCCTGAGGGCAAGAGTCAGTCTAACTAATCTCAGAGGCCCCTCACCTGCAGATATAGGCACCCGGGGCATGTCCTGACAGAACAGCATTGGGGCATGCTTGCTGTCCCTACCAGATAATCACCCCCGCTGCCCCCACTGTCCCAGGCTTTCATTCCATTCCCACATCTTGGCGACGTGATTCCCCATCAACAGTGAAGAGAGTCCTGCTGGAATATGGAGGAGAAGCGGCACATAAACCTTGATGGGTGACTGCCACCACAGACAGTTCTGTCCACGCCCAGGCGACACTGGACACGGACATCAGGACATGAAAACGCTTCCTCTATTGGAGGGGTGAGAAATGGGGGATGATTTTGTTTTTCTCTGGATTTCTCTGAGTGTTTCTGTATAATTATTGCACGGGTGGCCGATGGATAAGTAAACAGACATTTGCAGCTTGGTGTGATTCTGGCAGGCCTGAGAGTTGTCAGGGAGGGCAAGGGAGCAGAACGCAGAGAGCAGGTCCCTTCGCCTGGGAGGCCAGGGAAGAGGCGCAGGAGGAAGAGCTGAGGTGCCCGGGACAAGTTGGGAGGAGGTTCTCCAGGTAGGGGAATGGTGTGTGCAGAGGCCGAGAGAGCATGAGGTGCATGGGGACAGGCTTAATATTTAGTTTGCTGGGAGCATAAGGAGAGAAGGAAAGGCTGGAGTGTCAGCAAGGCCAGCTGCCAGGCCAAAGAAGCCAGACCCCCACAATGGCAACACAGGCCCTGGGGAGGGTCCCACTCGGAAGGGCCTCCACCATGGGTGAGTCCCAAATGACTCCACCGGCGTCTGACCTCCTGGCGGCCAGCAGATGAGCCATGGGAGGTCAAGCCTGTGGGATCCTCTCCCCGTCATTAAAGTAGCACCTGGGAGGTTACTAAAGACCCCAGACCAAGCAGCTGGGCTGCTGCCATGGCTGCCCACTTCCCACAAATAAAGAGTGCCAGCCAGGCGCAGGGCATCTCTGCCAGCAGTCTATTTCTAGCTGTATGTGGTTGGGATGAGGTGGGTGACAGGGAGGGGTGCCGGGGCAGCCTGATGCACAGGCCTGGCTAATGGCCACTATAAACAGCTCGAGCCTGTGGGAGGAGGGTCACTGCGGCATCTGCCCTGATGCAGCCAGGCCTAGCAAGTGTCCAGGGTGACCCCAAACGCCACCCAGGGCCCAGGGTGCTCCGAGGTAAGCGAGACTACTGACAGACGAACTAGTGGACTGGGTTGAGATGCCCTCAATTGTTGCTAATGCCCCCAGTTAGGGCCATGGCTCTGTGTCTGGTTTGGGGGCATATGTTTTGCTGGCAGGGTATTTTTAAGGAGCCTTCACAAGACACTTATTTTGTTTTAAATTTTTCAGAGTTCTGACCAAGCCCTTGGCACAGGGACTGCAAACAGGAACAGAGGAAGGCAAGTGTCTGCAGCGAGTGTTTTCTTTGCCGTTTATGGACTCGCTATTCTCTGCTCTGAGACACAGCGGGGTTTCTTCCTCAAGCCACCAAATTGAGACCTACAAAAGTGGGGCTGGCACCAGGCACAATGACAACAGATTTCAGTCCAGCGGAAGGAGGACAGGATCATGAACACACATTCCTACCAAGGGGAAGGTGGCCTCATACGGGGATGCAATCCCTGACCTGAACGTACAAGCACAGGGAGAGTGGGAAGGGGAGAGGAGGTGAAGGGTCCTGAGGCCCACCATGTGCCACCTTCCTTCACATACGCCCCTCACTGTGTTCCCAGAGACCCATCCTGGGAACACCAGCATGCCCCTAATCCAGGAAAGAAAACCAAGAACAGAGAGCTAGGAAGGGAGTGGGAGCCGAGGCCAATGTGAGTGATCCCCAAGTCCATGCTCTCCCTGTGTCTACAGCAGAGACCAGAAGGAGCCAGGCATGGAGAAGTGGACTGGGGAGTCACAGGCCATTGCTGGCTGAGGGAGACAGTGAGGCTTTCCCAGCGCATCTACCCAGCTCCAAGTGTGTCGATGACCTGCCTGCCCCCACGGCAGGTCTGTGCACCCGCCACTGTCAAGTTGTGTGCCTCCTGAGGGCCGGAATCCAACATTGTGCCCCGCTACCCTGCCACCTGACCATCCTCCACCACGCCAATGAGCCTGCTGTGGGCCTGGCCTGTGTGGGCCTCGGATGAAGAGCTTGGCCGATCCAGAGCTCAGCACTCGAGGAATTCCTGGGGAAGGAGGGGAGATCTGCCCTGAGATGCCGGAGTGCCAGGCCCAGGAGCTCAGGGCCGCGTCAGAGGGAAGCCTAGGGGAGGCTGTGCAGCTCAGACAGGTTTTCTCTAGGGGTTGATGCCTCACCTGAGCCCTGAGGAACAAGTGGGGGCCAGTCAAACTAAGCGTTCATCAGGAGGCTGGGGAAGGGCGCTCAGGGCAGAACAGCAGGTGCACAGACACCCCGGAGGAGGAAAGGGCGGGACAGGTAGGGAGAGGAAAGGTGTTCACCATGCTGGAGATGACAGTTCTGAGAAACAAGGAGACCTACACAGACAAGGACTGCATCCTGCCGGGACAAGGCAGACACGGGAAAGAGCTGAGCTGCCACTGTCCCTGGGGCCAAAGCATATGACCGTACTGCCAGGTCATGGGATGCTGGAGGGAGAAGGGCTCTGAATCAGCAGCCCAGCCAGGGGGTTCCAAACGGAGTTGCAGGGGCTCCGGGAACTTCGCAGAGGTAGAGATAGGCTCCGTGGGGGAGCAGAGCGCTAATTGTGGCCAGTCTTGTCTCCCACTCAGCCAGAGTGTGAAACCCCTGCATGATTCTGCTTGGGAAAAAAGATTTCTGCTGCTATAAACCCCACAGCATCTGAAAACCACTGATCAAATCCCATCTTTTTATTTCACATATGACAGGGAAACTGAGGCACAAAGATGCAGGGCATTTCCCAAGGTCCCCCAGCAAGTCAGTGGCCTAAGGAGCCTGACTTCTGTTCTGTGGGCCACTGATTCTGCCCCGATCGCCGGGCCAGATGGGGGCTGGAAGAACCACCTGGCCGCCTGTAATAAGCACCCCACTGTCCCCCACCCAATCCCAGGCAGGCCATGGGCATGAGGCTGTCAAAGTCCACTCCACCCCGAAACACGCACGGGTCTGAACCAGTCTGCTTCCCTACACCCCACTCTAGGGTCTCCCCTTTTTTGTAGCGATTTGGGAAAAGAAGGAAGCGAGTCCATAAAGATGTACAACACTGTCCAGGGAGTCTCTCTCAGGCCAAAGAATTTCTATCAGATTAACAGCTGTAGAAGGCGGAGAGGAGAGGCGGGCCTGGATCCATCTTGTACTCTGACAGCAAATCCCTCCAACCAAGTGTGTTTAGAGCACCTGAAAGTGGGCCAAGAATGGGAAAAGGTGGTGGGGTGGTGGTAGGTGGGCATAATGAAAGAGAACAGGAAGAAACCTCTTGAGTTTACTTTAGAAAATATTGGTGTTTATGGAGTAAGTACATGACTGTCCAAAGCTGTTTAGTTTTACATTAAGATGATCAGCATTTTTTTTTCCCAGCAAGAAATGTATTTGAGCTGTTGAAGTATAAAGACAAGTAAACAGCAGCAACTCGAGCCTTCGTTAGGGGTTCCAGGGAGCCACACGCTGACTCCAGCTGTCTTCCAGGATGAGAGGGGCTGCTTTAAAAGGCTGGGATTGTGCAGGCCCTTTCATCAGGCCAGGGACCAGCCCAGCCCAGCGGAGGGAGAGCTGTGAGCACGGTGCCTACACCGAGCATCCAGGGCACTCCGGGTGACTTTCTCCCCCAGGTGCAGCTGGGCTCCGGGCCCCATCGGGAGTCTCCTGAGGGCCCCTCCTACTCCTCCTTTTCTACCCCTCCACTTGGCAGCCTCAGGTGCCACTTGCACATCCGTCTCTTCATCTGATCCTAACAGAGAGGGACCAGTTCCATTTCACAGAGACCGAAACTGCGACTCTGAGAAATGAGATGATGTGCCCCAAGTTACAAAATAAGAACACAGCAGAGCTCGGATTGAAGTCGCGATGTCACACGACCCCACAGTCAACAGACAGTAAGTGCCAGAACCAGTGCGAGAGGCTGGGAGAGCATTTGCGGGGTGGGGAGCAGACCGTGGGCAGCAGCTCATCTGGCAGGAATGAGGGGCAGGGCCCAGGAAAGGGCTTCCTACGTGGCCCAGGCCCAGGCTCGCCCCCTGCATCTTCACCAGCTCCACGATACATCCATTTTCCCTAAACGGTCTTCCCGCTTTGCGCACTGGGAATAAATGTTAATTAGCTCATTCACATCTGTTGAGACCTTGCTCTGTGCTAGGTACTGTGGGATGTGTTTTACAAAGCTCATCTCGTTGGCCTCTGCATCATCTCTGTCAAATAAGCACTGTTACCAGCCCCACCTCATGCAGGAGTATACAGAGGCCCAGAGAAGCAGAGACACTTGCTCAAGGTCACATAGTAAGTGATGGATCCAGGCAGATTGATTTCCGATGCTCCTTGAGGGCCTGAAATAAGGCCATCATCCATCTCCTAATTGTGAGCTCCCAGCAAGGCACAGCATAGGGTGGGTGCTCGTGAAATCTTACGAAATGAGTGAATATTAAGATTTCTGGTTTCCAAAGCCATCTAGACGCCATGTAGAAACCCTCACGTTTCCCCCGGGGTTTGACTACAGACTTCTAAGCTTGTGCGCCATCTCCATTTTGATGGTTGCTTATCATTTCAAACAGAACTCAGCCAAACAGACGCCTGAGTCCTGTACCTCCGTGTCCACCCTCACACCCAATCTGTCCTTCCCCCTAGCCTTCCCCATCTCAGCCACAGCAGCGGAGCCCCTAGAAACTCTGGGAAAACCTAATGGTCGGTTTTGACTGTCTTTTCCCCGTGCCTCTCACATCTCATCCACCGGCAGCTCCCGTTGACCGTTTTCAAAATACACTGTGAGTTCAACGACCACTTCTCCCACTGCCACCCTGAACGAAGCCACCAAGCTCTCTGACCCAGGCCACTGCAGTGGCTTCCCTGCTTAGGCCACTCTGCCTCTCTACTCAGCAGCCAGAAGGGCTTTTTAAATGAAAATGTCCATCGGAACATGTCAGTCCCTGGTGAAAATATTCCACAGCTTCCCAGGTAACAGAATAACATCCAAACCCCTTTCTCGAGCCGATATGACCCTGTGTGACCCAGCCCCTGTCCACCTCGTTGTCTCATCTCCAGTCCGTGTCCCTCGCTCCTGATCCTCCAGGCACCCTGGCCCATCCCCAAATTCCTAACAGTTCCTACCACACTTGTCCCCCTTCTGCTTGGACATAGGACCTTCCCTAGACCTTCACGTGGTACTTCCTCCCTCTCACTGAGGCTTCCTCCCCTTGCCCTGGGCAGACTTGTTACTCCCCTCATTGGTGGAGGTGACTTCTCAGGCCAGACTGTAAAACTGCCAAGCATGGGATTCTGTCATCTTAGGACCCGGTGGCCATGATGTGCAGAAGCTCCTACCAGCCCATGGGGAAAGCCCACATAAAGAGGCTGCCCATAGTGTTCTGGCTGACGGCCAACAACCACCACCGGCAGTGAGCAAAGACACTTCCAGATGATTCCAGTTCTTGGCTATCAAGTCATTCCCAGCCTTCAAGTCTCCTAGTTGAGACCCCAGACACCATGGAGCAGAGACGAGCCAATCCTGTCTGACTTCTTGAGCCACAGAATTCATGAGCAAAATAGTATTTTATGCCGCTAAATGTGAGGTAGTTTTAAAAAAATTTAATTTTACTTTTTAAAATGGACATGTAATAATTGTACATATTTGTGGGGTACATAGTGATGCTTCAATACACATTTTTAAAAACTTTTTTTAGTTTTACTGAGTCAGGATCTTGCTCCGTTGCCCAGGCTGGAGTGCAGCAGTGCAAACATAACTCACTGCAGCCTCAACCTCCTGGGTTCATGCAATCCTCCCACCTCAGCCTCCTTAGTAGCTGGGGCCACTGGCGCACACCTCCATGCCTGGCTAATTTTTTAAATTTCTGTAGAGATGGGGTCTTGCTATGTTGCCCAGACTGGTGTCAAACTCCTGGGCTCAAGTGATCCTCCTACCTTGGCCTCCCAAAGTGTCGGGATCACAGCTGTGAGCCACCACGCCTGGCCTCAATACATACTGAGGTGGTTTCTTATGCAGCAATAGTAACTGGAATCCTATCCTACCCAATGCTGTCACCCTCCCCCCATCACTTTGTATCACATTATTTTATTATTTTTTTCAGTGGCTCTGACCTGGCTGAAGTTACTGAGTTACATGTTCACGTGTTCACTGTCTTTCTCCTCTATGTAAGTTCATAAGCAGGGAGATGTTGTAGCTTTTGTTCGCCACCATAGTAAGCAGTTAAAACCATGTCTGGCATGTAGCAGGTGCCCAGAACAATTTTTTGGAATAAACAAATGGATGAATACTAGGTGGAAGGCTTTAGAATTATTCCTAATGTAGCACTTTTTTTTTTCTTTTTTTTTGGGACAGAGTCTTACTCTGTCGCCCAGGCTGGAATGCAGTGGCGTGATCTTGGCTCATTGCAACCTCTGCCCCACGGGTTCAAGCAATTCTCAGCCTCCCAAGTGGTTGGGACTACAGGCGCCCGCCATCACATCTGGCTATTTTTTTTGTATTTTTAGTAGAAACTGGGTTTCACCATGTTGGTCAGGCTGGTCTCGAACTCCTGACCTAAAGTGATCCACCCGCCTCGGCCTCTCAAAGTGCTGGGATTACAGACGCGAGTCACCGTGCCTGGCCCTAATATAGTACTTTCTACCCTTTATTAGAGTTGTGAATATTTCTGGCTTCCTCATGGACCTAAGAGCCCTGCGAGAGATACCTCATTTAATTCATCTTTACCTCTGCCCTATGCCTACCACTCTACATTATATCCTGGGTATTTAGGACCCTAAAACTCCCCTCAAATGGTCCTAAGCCTATCAGATGACACTCAGGTCTGAGAAAGACTTAGGCAAAAGGTGGCTGCTTTCAGGGTAAATGGCCGAAGCCTGCACATTTGCGTTAGGGTGTGCTGAGGCTCACCATGGTATGGGGTGGAGCCAAGGGTGGGAAAGGCAGGGAGGGAGCAGGCATTGTCCATGCTACCACTTTCTGCTGCAAAATCAGAGGTTTGCTGGGTGAGAGGGTTTTTAGACTACAAGGCATTTTGACAAATCCATTCATTCATTTATTCTACAAATATTTACTAAATGCCTACGATATACCTGACACTGCCCTAGGTTCTAAGAAGAAAGACAGAAAGGTAAACAAGAGAAATTCTTCTTTCAGGGGAAGAAGAGAGGACCGTGACACAGAACTGCAATGGAGATGTAACTGTGTGGTGTGGGTCACAGCAGACCTCTGAGCAAAGGGAGGTTTGGTTGAGGCTTGAAGGATGAGCAGGACCTCACCAGATCCCTGCTGGGGAGGAGCAGCCTGTCAACAGATCTGTGCAGGACTCTGTGGGTGCAGGGAAGGCTGGGCCAGCGGGCACAGCCGAGCAAGCGTGAGAAATGGGGTCGGGGGGAGGCTGGTGGGGCCTTGGCCGGGGGGGCCTCATGCTACTGTGGAAGCAATGGGGGCCATGAGAGGAGGGTGCTGGAGCGGACGGCTCTGTACAGTCGGATGAGGTAAGACAAGTTTCCAAGGGCGACTCGAGGGTGATGTGAGGTGCCTAAACAAGGCCACAAGCTCTGCCCTTGGCCCGAGGAGGCTGAACGAGCTATGGGGTGGAGATGCCCTTGGCGTGAGCTCTCTAGAGCAAGGGGTTCCCGTTTGCCCTTCAGCACACTCCCTCCCTGTGCCTGGCCTGGCACGTACTGGAATTTCTGGATGCTCTCAGTGACTCCCAAACTCGTGGATAGATACAGGCGGACATATCCAACACCCTATGACAAGGAGACCCTGGCCAGCCTCCCGGAGCTGGTGCAGTTCTGGGCACTACGGGGCAGGGGGTGGGCAGCAGGGTAGGCTTACAGGCTTGAACTGGCAAAATCCCAGACCTGGGCTCTAGTCCCAGCTCTTCCACTTACTGTCTGTGTTAGCTTGGGTAGGTCCCTTTCCCTCACCGGGCCTCAGTTTCCTCGTTTGTAAAAAGAAGGCACTAATGGCTTTGGATGCTGTGAGAACTAACAAGAGAACTGAGCACAGCATTCCAGGCAAATCCAGGCACACAGGAGACTCAACCAAAGCTCTCGAATCTCACTCAAGTAGGACGGTCTACCCAGCACAAGGCTGGTCATAGGGTTGGTGCTCAATAAATGTTAACGAAATGGAGAGAGCTGGCTAATAAATCAGTGCTTCTGAAGCTGGATACAGATGACTTCTCTTCATCAGGGAAGAAACGTGCCGAGAGGCAGGGCCAAAATTCAAACCGTGAGCAACTTGAGAAATGTATTTTTCAGTAAGTCAAGGTAAAGATCGGGGTTGAAGAAAACATCTGGCTAAGTGAACTAATGGCTTTAGAGAAAGAGGAGCCCTGCTTTGTGGAGACGGGAAGAAATTATCCACTGCTGGTTTTAATTTAAGATGAAAAAAATCTTATTCTATTAGCCTAAATATTGCTCTGCTGTGCAATTGCATGGAGTTTGGAATAATATTTTTCAAACAGAACTACTGCTATTTCAAGTAATTACACAGCTAAAAGCAGCCATTTGGGGTTGAGCAAGATCTCATCATGGTTTCAATTCCCTCTGGTGTCATTTTCTGTTATATTTGAGAAATTCCTCAATAAAGATGTCAAATAGAGTGAGGGCTTTGCTCCCCAGAGGACAGACTTGGCCAACCTCCAGGACACAGTCACAGGCAGGCCATCTCCACAGGAAAATAACCTCGCTTACTCGAAAGAAAAGAAAAGGTTCAACTGTGAAAACTCAGGCAAGAAAATAACATGTAAGCCATCAGCCCCATTTCTCCTAATCAGCTCAGAACGCTTTTCAAACTGGCCTGTTTATTTCTAAGGTGATCAGGTTTTTATCCCAGCCCCCATCCCTAAGGAATTCAGTGGTGGTTCAGAGAGGAATGTTACAACTGGACAAGACTCTTGACCCAGACTTCTTGAGACAAAACAGCAGGAGGTGCGAATGGGCTTAACTATTCCTGATGGGCGAGGTTCAGTGACTGCCCAGAGGCAGTCAAAAATGCACAAGACAGTGAAGACAGAGAACCTTCTAACAACTCAGTGGGCCACTCATAGCCACCAAATGCCCAACGGGGACAAAACCTCATACAGGAAGCTTTGTCAGGCAGCACAAACAATTCCAAACATTTCCAGGTAGCACAATTTCAAGCAGATAGTTAAATGAGCAAAGCTGGTTGCAAACAATAGGGAGTGGTGGAGACTGTGGCAAACAAGAGAGTATACGCTCCCTCTGAAGCAGACAGCTGCAGTGTATTTCACTCTAGCTACTGCCAGCACCACAGTGAAATGTGAGCAAGAGTGCTGCTGCCCTGGGCCCCCACACTTTGGGGGTCCTTGTTCTGCCTCTCCTCTGGCTGCAGCAGCATCCCCCACCCCCCGCCGACACCATGGAGTAAGGAGTCCATAGGGGAGTCACGGACTCCTGGAACACATGCCTACCACTCTACATTACATCCTGGGTATTTAGGACCCTAAAACTCCCCTCAAATGGTCCTAAGCCTATCAGATGACACTTAGGTCTGAGTAAGACTTAAGCAAAAGGTGGCTGCTTTCAGGGTAAATGGCCAAAGCTTGCACATTTGCCTTAGGGTGTGTTGAGGCTCACCATGGTGTGGGGTGGAGCCAAGGGTGGGAAAGGCAGGGAGGGCAGCAGGCATTGCCCATGCTACCACTTTCTGGTGCAAAATCCAAGCAGTCTTCTAAATTCCAGACTAGCCTCTAGGTCATTAATTAGGAATATTTGTCAAAGTTGAAGAGACAGAGTCATTCTTGTTTGGGAGCTTCATAATGACTTTAACATTTTAGCCATGTGGGATAGGAGCCTCCATTTGGACTCCTGTCTCAAGTCCCACAAACATCACGGGCTGGGTAACTGGAATGATGCTAGAAATATTGATTTTTATGTGATAACCCTTAATGTTTAAGTGTTGACAAATAATTTAATAAGAACAAATGATACCACCATGGGGACAAACCAAACATGTCTGCGGGCCAGACGGGGACTGTGGGTTGCCAGCTTGAAGCCTCTGCTGGAAAATGATGACAATATCCAGTACCTGTACAGAATTTACATCTGCACATAAGCTCTGCGCAATCTCCTTTCAGATTTAATCATGACACTGACCCTCTGAGACAGGTATTACTGGCCCACTTCATAGTTAGGGGAACTGAAGCTTGGTGGGCTGGAGGAACAGGTCCCGAACTATAAAACTCATGAGTGGTGACACCAGAATTTGAACCTAAATCTTCAAACTCCAGGCCCAGCTGACTCTTAGAGCATGACTTATTTCTGCCAACACTGATGAAGCCCCACGATCCTAGAGTATGAGGTGCTCTAGTTCTTACAGTGTTTCAAGGATGAGGGAGCTGAGACTCCAAGAAGTCAATTAACTAGCTTGAGGTCACATGGTCAGGATGGGTTGGAGCCTGTTGGAACCAAGGTCTGGTTTCTCTAGAGCTGGAGCTTTGTCTTGAGAAAGAGAAAGGCTGAACAGAAAGAACTCTGTTGGGAAGGGTCTGTCCTCAGCTGAAGGCAGAGGAGCAACAGAGAGAGCCTTTTCTTGGCTGTTGTGTGTGCAAGTTAGAGCCGCGTGAGGTTTCAGTCTGTGCTCAGAGGTGGTGGGATGTGGGGAGACTTAGCCCGTTCCTTTAAATTAATCTAGGTAACCATAATCCATTGTGAAAACAATGTTGTTGAGACAAAGGCCCGCACAGACTCACTGTTAGTCTGCAGGCTGTTAGTGTCAGGCTCAGGGGGTACTGTGAGTGCTTGCTGTAGCCAAGAACAGGGTATTTGCAAACAGGTGGTTCTGCACAGGTAAGAGTACGGTGGCTGGAAGGAGAGTCCCATGTGTCAGGCACAGCCCTGGGAGTGCAAATGGTGGGTACTGGTCCTCACAAGATCTTGGAGGCATCAAACCAGTCCACATCAACACATCTTATCTGGAAGCCAACGACCAGATGAATGCTGATTACATGTTGAGTATTTGGTGCCAGACACCCTGCTACATGCTCCACATCCACGATCTCGTTTAATCCTCACAAGAGCCCTACCAGATAGGAACTATGCCTTCCTATGAGGAAACTGAGGGATAGAGAGGTAAAGTGACTGTCCAAAGGTCATACAGTTGATAGACGAGGGCTAGAATTTAAGCCCCAAACTGGCAGTTCCCAAGGTCTCTCCTCCTGGCTGCTGGGTGACACTGCCTGCTTTTAGCTGGCTGTCCCACAGGGACTGTCGGCTCTGTCTTCACTGACTAATCAGAGCCCGAAATGTACTCTCTCTATCATTTGAAAACGGAGCAAACAACTAAGAAAGCCAAGCACTTACGTTTTGGGAGGACTGAATGAGATACTTCACCTGGCATCTGGCACGATCAACGTCGCATGGTACCAGTTCTTCACAATCTGGTCAAAGCCCTGCCCACCTCCACAGCTCCACGCCCGCTGCTCCTTGCACACACCAGAAGCTGAGCCTCAGGGGCTGCTTGCAGCTCTATGTAGGCTCTGCCCTTGGCCTAGCAAACTTCTCCCCAACCTTGGAGGTTCCGCTCAATGCTACCTCCTCTTTGAAGACCCCCAGGGAGTTAGCCGCACTTCCACCCCCACACTCATTGCATCCAGAGGTAGCTCTTCACAGCCCCTCTGGGCTTCAATAACCTGCTGCTCAGACCTCCACTTGGGCATTTATTTGGGGTAAAATTACATGCTTACAGATGTTTCCCACAACAAACTTATCTGACATCCAACATGGGCTGGACAAAAACAGGCAGGCAGGTCTAAGGCCAACACCCCATTAAGAGGGAAAGTTCCAGAGCACTCAGGACACCCAGTGTCCTCTACCACACACCCACAAACCAGTTGGCACAACAGAAGGTTTGCTGAGCCCTTTTAGAAAGCCATAAAAAACCAAATGATCCTTTGACGCAGTGGTTCCACTTTTGTGAAGCATTTCTAAGGAAACAACTGGCAAAACAGGGGGAAAAAAGTTGTATGCCCAGAACCACCTCTGGATTCTGACGGTAAAAAACAAAAAAAGCAAACAATCTAAATGTCTAACCACAGAAAGGCAGCCGAGTCAGCTGGAGTAGTAATGCCTGTGTTGACTATTTAGCACCTACTAGGGGCTAGTCACTTCACTTCACACTGTCACCTCATCCTCACACGCGATCTTGGGAAGCGGGTTGTGCAGTTATCCCTGTTGGATACTGGAGAAGACTGAGGCTCAGACACCATGGGGATAGTAATAGCTCTCAGCTGCTGAGAGTCCCCTGTGCTGAGCCTGCTTCCCGGCCATCTGGACATTATCTCAGTCACTGCTCATGACAACCCCGTGAGGAAGCTGCTTCTCACAGCCTCTCCTCTACCAACAAGGGCCTGAGACCCAGACAATCAATAATGTATCTATGGCCATGCTCCTGCCAATTCCGTGCCCGTACCCCCTGGGCTCCAGCTGCTGTGCCCTGGTCACCCAGCAGCCAGTGGCAGAAGAGGGCCTCGGGGACAGACACATCCGCTTTAAGAGCCACATGCTTCCCATGACAAGATACTGTTCTTCTGTGACAGACTCTGAACTCCCTCTGTTATAGGTTGAATTATGTCCCTTCAAAAGATGTTGAATTCCTAACTCCTAGTACTTGTGAATGTGACTTTTGTTGGAAATAAGGTCTTGGCAGATGTCCAGGTTAAGATGAGATTGTTAGGGTGGGCCCTGATGCAACACGACTGGTGTCCTTATAAAAAAGAAAAATTTGGACACAGAGCCAGACACACATAGAGCTGAGACAACATGAAGACAGAGGGAGAATGCCATCTACAAGCCAAGGAATCCCTGATGTTACCAGAAGCTATGAGAAAGGCCTGAACAGATGATCCCTTAAAGCTCTCAGAAGGAACTACCCTGCCTACACCTTGAGTTTGGACTCCTAATCAAGATAATCCATTTCTGTTAAGTCCTAGTTTGTTACTTTGTCATGGCAGCCCCAGGAAACTGATACAGGTTATTAGTAATTTATCAGACTACGGGGCAACTAGAAAAACTGTGGTAATAGGGGCCACACAAAAATACCTGAAGTAATGCCTGAGGTAAGGCGATGGGTCACGCCTGTAATCCCAGCACTTTGGGAGGTCGAGGTGGGCAGATCACCTGAACCTAGGAGTTCCAGAGGCCTGGGCAATATAGCGAGACCCTGTCTCTACCAAAAAAACCCAAAAGTGAGCCAGTAGCAGTGGAATGTGTCTGTAGTCCCAGCTATTCTGGAGGCTGAGGTGGGAGGATTACCTGAGTTCCAGACGTTAAGGCTGCACTGAGCCATACTGCAATCCAGCCTGGGTGACAGAGTGAGACTCTCTCAGAAGAAAACCAAAATGCCTGAGGTACGCATGATATTAAAGGGAAAAGCAAGGGGCAAACGTATGCTGACTATCTGATCACCACTATGGTAAAAACACACTTGGATGCAGATGGAAGACTGACAGGAAACACACCAGCACAACTAAGATGCCTGCCATTTTTTTCTCCCTACTCTTCTACATTTTTCCAACTTGATTCAGCAAATGTGGACTACTCTTGTAATTTTTGTTTGTTTGTTTTTGAGATGGAGTTTCACTCTTGTCGCCAGGCTGGAGTGCAATGGTGTGATCTTGGCTCACTGCAACCTCTGCCTCCCAGGTTCAAGCAATCCTCCTACGTTAGCCTCCCAAGTAGCTGGGATTACAGGCATGTGCTCAGCTAATTTTTGTAGTTTTAGTAGAGAGAGGGTTTTGCCATGTTGATCAGGCTGGTCTTGAACTCCTGACCTCAGGTGATCCACCCACCTTGGCTTCCCAGAGCGCTGGGATTACAAGTGTGAGCCACCATGCCTGGCCTCTTATAAATTTTACACAATTGGCTTAAAAATGTATTTGGACCATGGGAAGATGGAGGTATATAAGATCATGGGCCAAATTGTGTCCCTTCAAAATTCCTTTTTTGAAGGAATTCAACTCCCTAGTACCTCAAAATGTGACTATATTTGCAGACAGGGCCTTTAGAGAGAAAATTAAGTTAAAAATGGAGTTTGTGGCCGGGCGCGGTGGCTCAAGCCTGTAATCCCAGCACTTTGGGAGGCCGAGACGGGCGGATCACGAGGTCAGGAGATCGAGACCATCCTGGCTAATATGGTGAAACCCCGTCTCTACTAAAAATACAAAAAACTAGCCGGGCGAGGTGGTGGGCGCCTGTAGTCCCAGCTACTCGGGAGGCTGAGGCAGGAGAATGGCGTAAACCCGGGAGGCGGAGCTTGCAGTGAGCTGAGATCCGGCCACTGCACTCCAGCCTGGGCGACAAAGGGAGACTCTGTCTCAAAAAAAAAAAAAAAAAAAGGAGTTTGTAGGGTGGGCCCTACTCCCATATGACTGTGTTCTTATAAGAAGAGAAGATTAGGCCCAGGTGCAGTGACTGGCTGGGCAAGGTGGCTCACACACATAATCCCAGAACTTCGGGAGGCCGAGGCAGGCGGATCACAAGGTCAGTAGTTCGAGACCAGCCTGGCCAACATGGTGAAACCCTGTCTCTACTAAAAATACAAAAATTAGCCGGGTGTGGTGGCACATCTGTAATCTCAGCTACTTGGGAGGCTGAGGCAGGAGAACTGCTTGAACCCGGGAGATGGAGGCTGCAGTGAGCTGAGATCGCACCACTGCATGCTTGGGTGACAAAGCAAGACTCCATCTCAAAAAAAGAAGAAGAGGAGATTAGGACAGGGAGAGACACCAGACATGTGCATGCACAGTGGGAAGACCGTGTGAAGACACAAGGAGAAAGAAGGTAGCCACCTGTAAGCCTGACAGAGGAGCGGGGCCGCCGAAAAACCAACCCTGCTCACACCTTGATCTTGGACTGCCAGCCTCCAGAAATGTGACAAAATAAACTTCTGTTGTCTAAGCCATCCAGTCTGTGGTATTTTGTTACAACAACCCTGGCAAACTAATACAGGAAGCCAAAGGAAGGCAAACCTTCCCATTGCCCCCGACTCTGTAAGCTGGAGCAAAGCAACAGGCAGGGTGTGCCCAGAGGGCAGGCTGTGGCTGTATCACTCACCCAGGCAGTTGTGTCCATCGTGTGCCAGCATGAAGCCATCAAAGCAGGTGCACCTGTAGTTCCCTGGGATGTTGATGCACTCGTGGACACAGCCCCCGTTGTAGTAGTCATTTTCACACTCGTCAATGTCTGCAAAACGAAGGGCACGAGAGGTGTCAGAAGAGCCTGGTGGTCCCCTCTCCCAACACCAGGGAAGCCACCGGGATATGAGTGATTAGGGGATGATTCAACAAGTATTCACTTCAGTGCTCCCTGGGAGCTGGGGACTTGAGGATTATAAAAATGCTAATCATGTGTGGGGTGTCTTCCAGTTCCTACCACAGTGAACAGGCAAGATTCACACCTAGTTCTGCCTCCCCCGAGCCAGTGTACAATTTCCGAAAACTAGCTCTCTTGAAGCAGGCGGTACTGAGTAAAATTAACTGCACATCAGCAAAAAGTGTAATATCTGGAATGAAAGAAAAGTCCACTAATTCCTCCAAACAGTTTCTTTCCACATCAGAGTCTGATGCCTGCATTTCAACTGCTCCAGCTTCCTTGCTATAACAAAGGCTCCTCACTCATAAACAATGGCCAATAGCCTCGGTAAAGGTCACCCTTTTTGCTCTTTTAAGGCTTTTTCAACATTTCCCGTCAGGGGTCAAAGGGCTATCAATTCTGGCGTTCCAGAGAGATTTTAGAGACCCTGGAGAATGACAGGAACATGCCTAGTTAACCTTGTCTGAGCTGCTTCCACGCCCAAGTCCTGCTTGTAAGGCCATGTCATTACCTCTTCAATCCCACACTAACTCAGTGATACAGGCACCATTCTCACTATTCCAATTTTGCAAGAGCACTGAAGAAACCGAAGCACAGTGAGGCTAAAACCTCACAGATGGTCACACGTCACACACCTAGAAAGTGGCACGAATGGTATTCAAACCCGTGGGATTCAAACCCTTCGGCTTCAGAGCCCAAGGGGCCTAACCTCGGTCACACCCGGCCTCCTTGTGAGGGCACCAGGCACAGCAAGAATCTGCCAGCCGGGGGTGCCGGCTCTTCTGCAGGGTCTTCAGCATCTCCCCGAGATCCCTCTGGCTTCACTCATCTCAACCGACAGTCACCCTGACCTCCAGAGGCTCCAAGACATGCTGGGGAGAGAAGAGGGCCGGAAATGTCCCCCACAGGGGAACGGGAACCGGAACCGGAAGTGCAGCACTAAGTGGAACCGGAAGTGCATCTCAGGAGGCTACTGAGGAGGAAGCTGCGGTCCCTCCCCTATGGCGTAGAAGAGGGATTTTTGAGGCTGGGTTCCAGCTTTGAAAGTGGGGTGGGGCCATCCTGTAGAAGAAGAGAGCCTGTAGAAGGCAGGCCTGGCTTCCCTCAATCGCTGGAGGAGCTGCTGCAGGGAGACACGGAACTCCTTGCTTTCTCCCTACTGGTCCAGACAGCAGAGCTACTCACAGTGAGGGGAAGCCATGGGGCCAATGAACGTTCATGGGTAGGAGTGCTGGTCTGCAAAGTAGAGGCTGTTGCAGGAGGTAGAGAGCTCCCTGACTCTGGAGGTGACTAAGCACTGCCATGATGCCTGCCAGAGATGCTGCAGAGCAAAGGGGATAACTTTGGTGAAAGCAGCAGAAGTGAATGCGCCAGAGTACAGGGTCTGGGCTGTGCAGCCACTCTTGGTGTCCACCCAGCCACAATGAGGGAAGAACAAAGTAGCCTGGGCTGGGTCACCAAAGGATGAAGAGATAGGAGTCCTCTCCTAATCTGCCTACAGGGGCACCTGCATCAGTTCCCAATTCTGCAGCTCATTTGAATTTTGTTTGTTTGTAGAGACAGGGCCTCACTATGTTGCCGAAGCTAGACTCAAACTCCTGGGCTTAAGGGATCCTCCTGCCTCAGCCTCCCTAGTAGCTGGAATTATAGGCATATTCCACTGTGCCTGGCTCTGAGCTGTTTTTAATTCTGATATTTAATCCACTTATAAATTGCAAATAAAATTAAGGGAGAATGTGATATTTTATGTTTATTGAAAAGGCACATAGATGTTATTTATTTATTTATTTATTTTTATTTTTTATTTTTTATTTTTTTTGAATCAGTGTCTCCCTCTGTCGCCCAGGCTGGAGTGCAGTGGCACGATCTCAGCTCATTGCAACCTCCACCTCCTGGGTTCAAGCAATTCGCCTGCCTCAGCCTCCCGAGTAGCTGAACTACAGGCATGTGCCACCACAGCCGGCTAATTTTTTGTATTTTTAATAGAGACGGGGTTTCACCGTGTTAGCCAGGATGGTCTCCATCTCCTGATCTCATGATCCACCCACCTCGGCCTCCCAAAGTGCTGGGATTATGGGCGTGAGCCACCTCGCCCGGCATAGATTTTAAAAAACTGAGAGATGGCCGGGCGCGGTGGCTCAAGCCTGTAATCCCAGCACTTTGGGAGGCCGAGACGGGCGGATCACGAGGTCAGGAGATCGAGACCATCCTGGGTAACACAGTGAAACCCCCGTCTCTACTAAAAATACAAAAAAAAACTTAGCCGGGCGAGGTGGCAGGCGCCTGTAGTCCCAGCTACTCGGGAGGCTGAGGCAGGAGAATGGCGTGAACCCGGGAGGCGGAGCTTGCAGTGAGCTGAGATCCGGCCACTGCACTCCAGCCTGGGTGACAGAGCGAGACTCCGTCTCAAAAAATAAAAAAATAAAAAAATAAAAAAAAATAAAAAACTGAGAGATACTGATTAGTTCCCAGTCTCTGTTTGCAGCCCTGACCTTTCTCCAGAGCCCCAGAGAGACTAATGCAACCACCTCTTCCCCTGGGTATTCCAAAGGTACTCCAAAGGCGACAAAGCCCAGCTTTAACTCATCGACCTGCAGTTACCTGGGGTTCCTCATCCCGGTAAATATTGTTTTCCTTCCACTGCTCCCTTAACATCAAATCAGCTACCAAAGCGTGGTTTCTTTACACCCTTAATATAGGTACAGTCTATCCACTAGCCACTTATTTTCACTACCTGTCAGCATGAGTATCACCTCACATCTGATTCGACTCAGCAGCCCCCAAACTGTTCCCTCCCTCCTTTCCTCCCTCAAGCAGGTGATTCAGGGGGAAGCTGGCCTGGTCCTAACTCTGGGGGTGGAGACTTATCAGTCTCATCCAAACAGCACATGCCACTAGCAATTGCTGTTGGTCCCAGGGTTGGTAGGTGACTTAGGTTGGATCAATCAGACTGAGGAAAAGGACTTTTACTCCATGCTTGGGTAAAAGAACTTTCTCTCATCTTATACCTCAGAAGGAGGTATCTACTCCTGAAATATACACAAGCCCTTTTAATTCTCACAGCAACACTCTGGAGTAGGTGTTTTAACTCCATTTTATGGTTGAACAAACTAAAGTGCAGAGAAGTTAGATAATTGCTCAAGGTCACATAGTAAGTGGTAGGGCAAGGATCAGAACAAAGGTCTTTCGGTCTGTGAAGCCCACATCCTTTCTAATAAGTTAGAATGCCTGTGACATGCCAGTCATTGACAAAATGCTTTATACATGATACAATATTTCACCCTTGGCACATTTATACTGTGTACTGAGAAAGTACTATCCAATCATCCAAATACCCATTTACCCATCTATCCTTCTACTTGTTCTGCATCTGTCTATACACACACACATACACACATGTGTGCATGCCTATCTACCCAAATAACCAACCAGCCAGCCATGCATCCTTTCATCCAAACACCCATCTACCCTTCCACTATCCATCCATCTACTCACCCTCAACCTATCCATTCAAATATCTACCCAACCATTCTTCCATTTATCGATTTGTGCTAAATTTTATCCATCTAAATATCCAGTGTGCTGACCACCCTTCCATTTCTCCAATCACCTATTCACCCATCCATTCATCCAGCCAAACTTTCACCCATACATCCAAACATGCATGCATGCATCCATCTGTCTAAATATTCAACCAGATACCTATCCTTCCATTCATCTAAGCACTGACCCATCCACCCATCCATCCATCCAAGTGCTTAGCTACTCATCTGTATATTCATTGATTCAAATACTCACCCTTCTATCCAGACACACATACACTCATGCTCATGCACACACACACACACACACACACGCATTCAAACATCTACCTACCCATCCATCCATCCAAACTTCTATTAACTCACTGATTCCTTCAAATATCCATCCAAACAGCTTACAAAATATGTACAACAATTTTTTCAAACAGAATAAGATGCTAGGATGAAGAAAAATAAATGAGGTTGAAGAATAAGATAAAGCTGGTGAAAACATACAAAAACACATTTGATAATTGCAGCACAATGACAGAAGGTGGGCTGTGAGCTTCCTAAATGCCAAGACAAAGACAAGGAAAGAAACACAATCGGTTATAGAGTTGCTGCATCTATAAAATGTAATCCAAGTGGCTATTTCAATGGTGGTAAGCTCTGACAAACCTCAGACCTCCTAGTGAGGGAATGTCTTCCCCTGCTTAGAGAACATCATACACTTTAATTTTCTTGGCACAGTTCCAGTTTATGCCTATTGTTGGGGTATAATTATTAACAGTAGTTATTAACCTTTTCATTATTAAAATGATAAACTATCTGATCACCACACCCATAAGGCAGTATAAAGATATCATTGAATAGTCAATAAAACAGCTCTACCCATTTCCTGCCTTTGACTCCCCGTAAGGTAGGCCACAATAATTGCCAGTGCGCTGGAGAGTGCCGAGATATTTGCTGCTTGCATTTCTTTCCTCAATCCATCCCCAATTAGTTCTCCTAGATTGAGCATCTCTCAGAATGACCAGTTCTTCTCCAATCCCCAGGCCTGCTGTGGCAGCCAGCTTTACTTCCCAGTGCCCTGGATGGAGGTTGTCGGCTCCTAAACCAAACTTTCCCTGATTTTCCATGTTTGTACCTGGAATTTTTGTTCTAAAATCATGTGAGCCTCCTCCTTTAATACCTAAGAGATAAACACACAAACAAACCAGCTAAAAAAATCTGCCAAAGCAGGTGAATTTATTATTATAAAAACATATCCAGGAGTCGCCGCCCCGGAAGAGGCACCACAGACCTCCAAGACGCTCATCCGACTCAGACCATTTTTTCAGGACTGAAAGCCAGAGAACAAGGAACAGGCAGGTGGAGCGGGGAGATGGTAAAGGAACGGAGGGGACAGAGCTCAGTTCTGTGGATGTTGATTCTTTAAGGGCTGTTGTGGATTGAACTGTGTCCCCACAAAAAGGTATGTTGAGGTCCCAACCCCCAGGACCAGAGAATGTGATCTGACTTGGAAGTAGGGTCTTTGCAGATGTAATCAAGTTCCGATGAGGTCATACTAGATTAAGGTGGGCCTTAATACAATGCTGCTGTCCTAAGAAGAGGGAAATTGGACACAGACATACAGGGAGAAGAATACCATGTGAAGACACACAGACACACAGAGAGAAGGCGGCCGTGGGATGATGAAGGCAGAGACTGGAGTGAGGCAGCTGTATGTGAGGCCAGGGTAAGAGCTGCCATCACACAGAAGAGGCTGAGGCTCAGCATCACTGAGGACCTTGTCTTCAGGCCCCCAGCCAGTGGTTGCATTCAAGTGCAGACTTGATTCCCACATTTGGAGCCACATCCTTGGGGTGTGTGAGATGAATATTTTTAAAAAGTGCTTCATGCTCCTAGCCAGGTGTGGTGGCACATGCCTGTAATCCCAGCTACTCAGGAGGCTGAGGCAGGAGAATCCCTTGAACCCGGGAGGCGGAGGTTGCAGTGAGCCGAGATTGCACCACTGCACTCCAGCCTGGGCAACAAGAGCGAAATTCCGTCTCAAAAAAATAAAATAAAATAAAAAAATAAAAAAAGTGCTTCATGCTCCAAAGAGTCATTAAGGAGAAAAGTGGGGAAGAGGTGTCATAGGTATTATTATTTTTATTTCCAAGGTCTGTACCTACCCTTGAGGTTGACGAGGGGTGGTGACAGTGGAGGGGTGGTGACAGGGATGGTTCGCATGAATGGAGAAAGTGGGCAGGACAAAAGATATGACCAGCTTTCAGAGCCCTGGGCACAGGAGATGAGAAGTCCAGCAATTCACTCCAAGCATTGCTGTTCCTTCCCCTGCTTGGATTTTTTTTTTTTTTTTTTTAATGAAAACTCAATTCCCAACAGAAGACAGCTCCCAGCATCTAACAGAACAGAGAAAAGCAGCACAGAGAACTGCTCATTATGGAATTTTTGAAAGGTCACTCAGCTCTGCTTTTTGTGTATTGAAAGCACGCACACACACAACCCCATAGCTGTGCTTCCACGCCAACAGTGTGGGTTTGGAACCCATATAGGGTAAGATATTTTTTTAAAATCATTTAATTCAAAATTGATTCTTGCTGCTCCATAAAATATACATTTATTCTGTGGTGTCTAAGTGCTAAAAGATCCTATTGCAATGAGTCAGAGAGGCTTTTCATTTTATTTTAATACTATTTTAGGGCATTTTCCTCAAAATCAGGACTGACTAGAAACCTTCTCAAAATTAAGGATTTTTAAAGCATCCCACTCTCTACTCTCAGGGATCATTACTGAAAACGTCTTCTCATTTCCCCCTGAAACTGGCATTTTTCTAGACATTCCTCAAGAACAGTAGAGACCAAACGCTCTAACAAAGAGCCCTTTCCTGGCTGGGCGCTAGCATGTCCTCTCCTTTGTCTGGGGGCTTTAAGAAAAACCGTGCCCTCCTTAGATCAGGCAACCATTCGGGGAGAGATGTATGGCTTAGGAAGTTGAGTCCTTATTGATGAATAAATCTTAATCCGGTTTGTTGGCTAATTATGCTCCAGGGAAGGTAGTTTCTTGGGCTGCCTAGCAGGAAGGATTAAGCCCCTGTCTCCGGTGGCTCGGGGTTAAGCTCTGGGTTTGTAATGACTGAGTAATGAGACCCGCTCTCTGAGGGCCCCTGGCATCCATCGATCAGGTTTCCCTTCTGCAGAGACAATGCCAGAAGTGGGCCCAGCAGTTAATTACGGGAAAGGTCAAAGGGCACGTAAAACTAACACAAATCTATATACTTTTTCATTCCTAACTGCACACAATGACCGTGGCTCAGCCAGAGGGTGGGAAGGTTCCCTCCCGCTTCCCACTCTGTGATTCAAGATAACCGTGGGGTTGGAGCTGCTCAGTGACCTCTCCCAGTCCCTTATGTGGCTTCAGGCCTCCACACTTTGACTCATGCTGTTCCCTCTGCCTGGAGGTCCTTCCCTCCACAACATCCACTCACTTCTGCATCCTGAGCCCCAGTACCACCTCCTCCCGGAAGCTTTTGCTCATCTTCGAGCAGATCTAGCCCCTCCCCCAGCCCAAGCAGGCACTAGCATTATTCTTGCTTGCTTGTGTCTGTGTCCTTTGATGCTGCAAATCCATGAGAATGAGAACCATGTCCTGTGCAGCTTGAGCCTCAGAACCAAGCAGAGCCCGAGCATGTTCAAAGGAATCCTCTGGGCATTGCATGAATGAACAATCACGACAGTGGCCTTGCTGAGCGACTCTCCTGACACGTCAGGCCGTCTGCAGGCCCCACACACAGGACTGCCCTGAGAGCTGGGCGCCACCATCTCGATCTCACAGCAGCAAACCACGGTTCAGAGACATCGCCTGCCCTGCCTCAGATCACACAGCAAATGCAAGGGGAGCCGGGAAGGGAGCCAGGCGGCTTGACTTCAGAGTTAGTGATGTCTCCGTCACAAGATCATATAGTCGATGATTTTATTTACGTCAAATCTCCAGAAAAACCAAATCTGCTAAGACAAAAAGCAGATGAGAGCTTTCCTAATACCGGAGGGGCTGCAGACTTCGGGAGTGGTAGAGGATGGTCAAGGAGCATGGGGTGTCTTTTTGGAGTAATGGAAAGATTCTAACACTGGACTGGGCAGGGTAGCTCACGCCTGTAATTCCAGCACTTTGGGAGGCTGAGGCGGGTGCATCACCTGAGGTCAGGAGTTTGAGACCAGCATTGTGGCCAACATTGTGAAACCCTGTCTCTACTAAAAATACAAAAAATTAGCCAGGCATGGTGGTGCACGCCTGTAATCCCAGCTACTCAGGAGGCTGAGGCAGAAGAATCACTTGAACCCAGGAGGCGGAGGTTGCAGTGAGCCAAGATCATGCCACTGCACTCTAGCCTGGGCGACAGAGCAAGACTCTGTCCCCCCCCCCCCCAAAAAAAAAAAAAAAAAAAAAGGCCGGGCATGGTGGCTCACGCCTGTAATCCCAGCACTTTGGGAGGCCGAGGCAGGCGGATCACGAGGTCAGAAGATCGAGACCATCCTGGCTAACACGGTGAAACCTCGTCTCTACTAAAAATACAAAAATATTAGCTGGGCGTGGTGGCGGGCACCTGTAGTCCCAGTTACTCAGGAGGCTGAGGCAGGAGAATGGCGTGAACCCGGGAGGCGGAGCTTGCAGTGAGCCGAGATTGCGCCACTGCACTCCAGCCTGGGCAACAAAGCGAGACTCCGTCTCAAAAAAAAAAAAAAATATATATATATATACACACACACACACACACACACACACACACACACACATATATACACACACATATAATAAATAAAAAAAGATACTAACATTGATTGTGGTAATGGACTGGCAATGTGAATATACTAAAGGCATTGAATTGTATACTTTTAATGAGTGAATTGTACAGTATGTGAATTATATTGCGATAAAGCTGTTTAAAAATAGAAGTCAAACAAGTAATGCTGTGGGTGTTCTTCTCCACTGGGCTGGTCGCATCTCCAGGGATCTCTGCTTGCATGAAGGGCAACCACAAGGAGGCTGGCTCTGAACTGACCTCAAATGCCACCTGCCCAGCTTGGGGTCACGGTGGGCCGTGTTGCTACCAAGAAGCAGGGGAGATTTCCCACCAAACCGATATGACGAAGACCAGTTCATTATTTCCTTTCTCCCTCAAAAATGCCCTGAAACCCTTGCTGAGGGCTGCTCCTGGGCTCCCGCATCAGGACTAACGGACGCTGAGGCAGCCTGGTCAAGAGAAAATGGAGTCGTTGGTGCGTGTGAGATGGAAGCCAGGAGAGACCGCGGGGAACCTGCCAGGCTTGAGTCTAGTTCTGCCAGCCCTCAGTCAAGGCCCCTGTTCCACCCTCCTGCCCATTACAGGCAGTCATTCCCCCATCCCCTTAGGGAAAGGCCAAGGAGAGGCCCGAGACCCAAACACTGCAGGTTCTGTGGGGCCGCTCCACAGGCCCAGCCACCTCCGAGCTCAGGAGGACAATCACAAACAGGAAGTTGCCTGAAAACCTGGGCCGGCCCTTAGAATTAGTAAGCTGGATCCTAGAGCACCCTGGATTTTATCAAGGTGTCACTGAGGCCCAAAGAGGGGAGCTGAAAGACAAATCTTAGCAGATCAGGGGCTGACGGCACCTTGAACTCAGGGCTCTCGGCCTGGCCTTCTCTCTCTCATCTCAGGATCCAGCAGTGGGCAGGGCCTGAGCTTGCCTGGTGCAATTCGGGTTCATTCCCCTTCTCTCCGAACCCCCGGGTGGCCTTCCTCTCCAATGTAATAAAATAACAGCAGTGGCAACTCCACACCAGGCACCATCTTGATGGTAACTGGCTTAATCCTCCCTACAGTCGTGCAGAAAGGTCTTCACTTCCCATGGCTCATAGAAAAATAAACTGAGGCTCAGAAAACTTCAGTGTCTTTCCCAAGATCACCCAGCTAGAAGGTGGTGAAGGCAACATTTGAACCTGGGCAGGCTGGTCCCAGACTCTACCTTCCTCACCTCGACACAGTTGTCCAGAGAAGATGGCATCTCTGTGAACCAGGAATCTGGGGCCCGCGGGCCTTGTGAAGGATCAGGCCACCTCTCTGCCTTCTTCCCTCCCATGCCAATGTTGTCCTGGGCCAGGCCTTTTGCCCTTAGCCTGGACCTTGGCCACAAGGTGCTGCCAGCCTGGAGAGGGGAATGACCCAGACACAGATGCACACAAACTCATGTGCTCCTGCCCACAGACCGACCAGGCCCACGTCTGCCCGCAGGGCTGGCAGTGGGAAGGGACAGTTGGCTAAGCCCCACTGAAGCCCACCCCTCATGCTGGACAGACTGAGGCCAGCATTGGGCGCCATGGAAACGAGGAGCACCCTGAGGAAGGAGCTGCCCACAGTGAGGGTCCAAGGGGCCTGAGATCTCCTGCCCCCGCTGAACTCTGATGTCAGGATGCAAAGGCCGGAGAGGCCCACAGACTTGGCCCAGGCCACACAGGGCTGGAACCCGGTCTCCATGGACACACTCCCAGCTCCACTCGCCTCTATAAGAGAGGCAGGAGGTCTAGACAGAAGACATAGGGGTTCCTGGAGAGAGGGGAGCACTTTGAAGACCCTGGAGGGAGTGGGGAGTGATCTACGCCAGTGGCTGCTGTTAACCCAGGCCAGGCATCCAACCAGCTGGCTGAGGTTTTACACTCTTTCTAGCCAGAGGCCGCAGTCCTGGCCCATCTGGAAGCCCGTCTGGGAGCACCCTCTGAGACCCCCTGACCTTGCCGTTCACACAAGGCCCCGAGCCCTCTTTGTCTCAAGGCCTTTAGGGAAGGCCGTCATCCATTTCAGTAGCATTCAAAGGCACACAAGTCCATGGTTTATTTTCTTAGAAATAATGGTTTTTGCTGGTTAGCATTCCTCGGATGGAAAACAAATACAGCCACTGTAATAAGAAGCGGCTAAGAGGAGGTGAGAGGGCCCAGAGGAAGGGGGCAGAGAGGGGCTGCTGCCTGGGGAGCTGGAGGACATGGAGGGTGGGAGGTGGGGGCAGAGACTCCTAACCCTGGGAGAAATGGGGAATTAGAGAAAAAAAAAAAAAAAACCCAACATGCAGGCACTGGTGCAGCCTTCAACACATTCTCACAGACAGTGAGGCCCCTTCCCTCCTCAAATCTCTACTCCAGTGCACATTCTGTAGGGCAGGTGTTGTGGCTCCCATGTGGTGAATGAGGAAACCAGGGCTCAGAATGGTCAAGTCACCGCTGGCTCACGGAGTTAGAAGGGACCGAAATGCAGGCCTCTAAATCCTTGCTACAAATGCTTCCACTGACCATCACAGCTGGAAGGAGCATCAGAGACCTGCTTCTGCTATGCTTTCCTAACCTAGCCCAGAGGACACCTCCTCTAAGAAGCCCTCCTGAATTTCTTCCCCTCCTTGGCAGAGATATGCACTTTCTCTACTTCAACAAAACAACACCTGTTTTGTTTGTATTTTCATTGCTGCACTTTCCACATCCTATTATGATCACATCTTTTCCAATCTGTGTCTCCCACAAGGCAGGTCAAACGCAGGAAACATGTTTCAGCCCCAGCACCTAGCTTGGCACAGAGTAGGTGCTCAGTAAACATTCTTGATACTCAACTGAAAACAGTCCAGTGCACACACACTTTACAGATGGGCAAACTGAGGCTCAGAGGTGAACTTGCCTCCAATGTTTAAATGTGGTAGCATGAGTTTTTTACTTTTTCCTCCTAAAAATGGACATTGGCTCCAAGAACTCTGCAAGAGCCCTAATCAGCAGCAGAGCTGGCAAGCAACATTGCCTAATTGCTAGCTGACAGCACCTTGGAATTTTAAGTCACATCCAATTTCTTCCTGCCTGCTGGTCTGCTGGACTTGAGCACTTTCATCTTCGGCAGAGCACACGTTAGCATGCATAATTGCATGTTTTAAGACTTGAAGGAGAAGAATTTCCCCTTCTCTCCCCCCACCCTCCCACCTCCTACTGCCTTTCCTGGCCTCCCAAAAAGCAGAATTTTATCTGGAGTCTCAATAATGTGTGTAGTAATGATGATTAAAATGATTTAATAAGGTCATGGACATTATTTCCTAAGAAGGCCAAATTGGTTTTAAGATTTTTTTTTTTCTGATGTTAAACTAAATGGATCACTGAGTATGTTATTAGGAATTTTGTTAAAACACTTTAATAACATGCTCTGTAATCCACCTAACTTCAGTGATTGACAAGTAGACCCTGGGGATATAAAATTCAGGAAGTGACTATTTACATTCATTACATACACACTAATTTTGTGATCTCTGACGGCCACAAGGTTGTCATGTTTTTCCTTTTCACACAAAAAGAGGAAAATAGTAATATATTTGATATACTGTGGCCCAAACAAAAAGTTATTTCCCCCAAGAGTTTTAATTATAGCATTTTGGAAAAGGCCCGAGTTAGAACTTGCAAGTGGAATAAACCACTTGAATAAATGGTCTAAAAAATTAAGTACACATAGAAGGGGTGATGTGTGCTGTTGGTTCAGACTAAACAGTGATTATCAAGAGGGTCTTAGTTATTTAAACAAGCCATTTGAGGGCGGTTTGCTCCTCGTTTGGGGCCTGGTCCTGATTATAAACGAGAGCTTTTAATTAAGATTAGTAGGACCCAATTCAAGCTATAATTTGGTCCTTTTCCCTAGCAAATGTCTATGAAAACAAGGCAATTAAGGTTAAATGAGTTGAAGTATTTAAAGGGGATGAAATGCCCCTTCCTCACCCCCAGCCTGCCCCCTCAGCAGAATAAGCACAAACAGGCCTGGTTAATTCAGACCAGGAAGCCAGTGCGGGAATGGCCTGGCAGATTCCGAAAGGCCCATGCCCCCGGGGCCAGGTGAGCCGCGGATGCACACGCTTAGCTAAATGGACAGGGAAGAGGAAATGGAGTATGCAAAGGTCCAGAGGTAGGAACAAGCTGGCAAGTTTGATGAACTAAAAGAAGACAGTGAGGCTGGGTAGGGAGGGATGGATAAAAAATGGCCGGGTGCAGTGACTCATGCCTATAATCCCAGTACTTTGGGAGGCTGAGGCAGGTGGATCACTTGAGGTCAGGAGTTCGAGACCAGCCTGGCCAACATGGTGAAACCCCATCTCTACTAAAAATACAAAAAATTAGCTGGGCATGGTGGTGCGCAGCTGTAGTCCCAGGTACTTGGGAGGCTGAGGCATGAGAATCCCTTGAAACTGGGAGGCGGAGGTTGCAGTGAGCCGAGATTGAGCCACTGAACTCCAGCCCGGGTGACAAAGCAAAACTTCATCTCAAAAACAAACAAAAATAACAATAATAGCTCACAACACAGCAAGGCCCCACCTCTAAAATAAATTAAAATAATAACAGTATCACAAATGGTAGCTTCCAGCCCCTCCCATTCCCAGGTCCTGTCTCAGACCAGCCAGCAGCAGCAAGGGAACGAGTACGTGTAGAAGCAGAGGGGCTGTGCAGCCCCCTCGATCCCTCCATAGTGAAGGAGCCTTCCCTATTGCTTTCCAATGGGCTGATGGGGGCCTGGCCTGATGCTGGGACCCCTTGGCTGATGGGGGATGGATGGAACCCAGGCCTTGCTGCCTCTCACCTGGGAGGCCTGGCTAGAGACAGACCTCTCTGGAACCAGTTTCCCCAGGTGAATTCTGCCATCGGTCCACACCAGTTATCCTCAGACTAGCTCTCTCCCTGTCCAAGCCTCTGCTTCCTCATCTGTAGAACCCTCAGAGTCTGTGAGGTTCTGGGAGGCCTTCCTGGGTCCTCCCAGCATGGATAAGGGTCATTCACTGCCCACTGACACCAGCTCTGGGCTTAGCCCTGAGGGAAGTTGCATGGGTCCTCACAATCTAGTGTGACAGGAGCACTGAGTGAGGATGCTCACAGGTGATAACTCCCCTGTCTGGGAGACCAGAGATGGCTTCCTGGAGGAGGAGACCCTTTCATCCAGCAAATGCCATCCACACCCTGTGCCAGGCCCAGTCTCTAGGTTCCAGGGATGGAAGCTGACGAATCCCAGATCCAGTCTTTGAGGAGCTCACATTCCAGGAGGAGACGTGGGACAAGCTAAGTGCAGTGTGGCATGGGCTACAATGGTGGTGTGTATGGACCTGGGCTGGGCTGCAAAGAGGGGTGGCAGCTGTCACTCACAGGGGCTGCCTCAATGCCCTTCGAAGTTTCTTCCAACTCCACACAGCCATGAGTCTACCTCAAGGTACTTCAGATTCAATCAATAAAACAGTGCTTTATCTCCAGCCCTGCTCAGAGCCTTTCCCGGCTCTCTGAGGCACTCACCCGTCTGGCTACAGCAAGCCCTCTGCCAGCATTAGGCTGATTGCAGGGGGCCCCAGGCCACTCCTGGGCACAGATGCAACATGTCTGCACACATGGAGGCCATGGCATCATCGCATATGCCCACTGGCCATGAGGCAAGTTGCCCTTGAAGGTGGGAGAAGAAACTGTTCCCAGAATGGGGGGCAGGTGGCCTTCAGGGCTGGATTTGCTAACAGGGATTCTGCAAGCAGCAGGTTTCAAGGTGACCTGGTGAAGTGGGTAAGAGGCTCGGTCAGCCTCACATCGGGCTTCCCACAACCCAGGCTTGGGTTGTGAAAATGATAGAGAAAGTATGTTTCGGGCACTGATTAGTTGGTGAAGACAGAGCTGACAGTCCCTGTGGGAGAGCCAGTTAAAAGTAGGCAGTATCACCCAGCGGTCAAGAGGACAGACCTTGGGAACTGCCAGTTTGGGGCTTAAATTCTAGCTGTCCTCTATCAACTGTGTGACCTTTGGCCAGTCACTTTACCTCTCCATGCCTGTTTCCTTGCTTGAAAAATGGAAGGCATACTCCCTATCTGGTAGGGTTCTTGAGAGGATTAAATGAGATCATGGACATGGAGCATGTAGTGGGGTGTCTGGAAGCAAACACTCAACATATTGGTGAAAAACTGGGGAGACTGTGGCAGCCACATCCTCGGGGAAGGCTCTGCTGAGAGTCCGTCCTCTATGCTTATTACAGCAAAGAGCACAGTCAGTGAGATCTGCAGGACAGGGGGCTCACTGCCTCCAAGACTCCAACCCCAGCCTCAGCAAAACTCAACTCCAGCTCAGGACCTGCAGATGCAGGAGCCCAGGGAAGGAAAGCAAGTTTCATCTACTGCAGAAATGACTGGAGGGCGTGGTGATTGATTATTAATGTCTGCTATGGCAGAAGGTGACGGCATATTTGCCATCCCCGAAGTAGGCTTAGTTGAACAAAGGAAAGTCTTCTTTCCTATGTATTTTTTTTATTGTACATTCTCGATAAGCAGCCATCTGTGAATGGCACACCTGACTGTCCACCTCTGTGGGGATATAGGTATATGCATATGGTTTATATGAACAGTCGATGAACCAGAATACCTCATTTCCCAACCATTTTAGGTCCCAGAAATTGTTGGAAAAGACGAAGCTTTAGTTCTTTCATATCTTGAACAACATTGTGATCATTGACATTGACATGGTGAAGATGATGATGATCAGATACATCATCATCATCATCATCTTCATCAGCACCATCATCATCAATATCACCATCACCATCACCCTCATCAATAGCACCATAACAGCACCATCAACATTATCATCACCCCCATCACCCTGATCATCAATAGCACCATCATCACTATCATCATCATCATCATCATCATCATCATCATCATCGTCGTCGTCATCACAGTAAGGGCAGCTAGTGCTTATATACAGCATCCTATGTGCCAGGCTATGTTCAAAGGCTTTAAATACATTAACTCATTTAATTTTCACACTATCTGTATGAAATAAGTAGTAACATTATGCCTAATTTATAGATAAACAAATGGAGGTTAAATAACATGCCCAGGCTACATGGGCAGGATTTGAACCCAAGCCATCTGGCACCAAAGTCAATGCTTTAACCCCTATGCTGACCTTAATAGAGACTGTTCACGTCCTCTTCTCAGAACAGAGAGCCACAGATAGGAATAACCACTGGCAGAAACATAGTGTGGAGTAACAGGTCTACCAAACCTGGGCTCTAGTCCCCACCCAAGAAAGACCCTGCCCCCGCAGGCCTCCATTTTTCCATCTGTAAACCAAGGACGTGAACATCTGGATGGTTTCCCAGCTCCCTCAGGCCAGCGCTGCACATGGTGCCCCTTCAGATTTCAAAACCCCCGGATGTCTCTCCATAGTCCTCCCAGGGAAGCCAGCAGGGATCTGATGGTCCTCCGTGTTTATGTGTTGGCGGTGTGAGGTATGTATGTGAGCACTCTGGCAGGCTGCCTTGATTCAAATTGATGACTGTAGATGGGTCCCCAGGGATGAGAAAACCAGAGTGCTAGCAGGACAGGGTCCACACAGGCCTCCAGAATCCATGCCAACACTCACTGACTGAGGGTTTAGGGAGCCCATAACCAAATGGTGCCCTCCTCTTGGTTCCTAACAATTGTTCTCATACTGTTAACACAGCAACTCAACAGACACTGATTCATGACCCGAACTACCCTAAATCTGTTATCAGGAATTTCCAGCTCATGCAGTCCCACCAGACCACAAGCTCCTGGAGAGCAAGGACTATGCTGCACCATAACTATCACCACAGATATGCAGAATGGAGTGATTTTCAAAGGTCTTCATCATTCATAGTCTCAGTTGAGCCTGAAACCACTTTGACAGCTAGTGAGAACAGGTGATGTGATGGTGATGATGGTGATGATGATAATGATGACAGTGATGATGGTGATGATGATAATGATGACGGTGATGATGATAATGATGACGGTGATGATGGTGATGATGATGGTGGTGATGGTGATGATGATAATGATAATAATGATGATGGTGATGATGGTGATGACGGTGATGATAATGATAATGATGATAATGATGACGGTGATGGTGATGGTGATGATGGTGGTGGTAATGATGATGATGATGGTGATGATGATGATGGTGATGGTGATGATGGTGATGGTGATGATGGTGATGGTGGTGATGATGATAGTGATGATGGTGACAATGGTGATGGTGATGATAGTGATGGTGATGGTGATGATGGTGATGGTGATGATGGTGATGGTGATGATGATGGTGATGGTGATGATAGTGATGATGGTGATGGTGATGATGGTGATGGTGATGGTGATGATGATAGTGATGATGGTGACAATGGTGATGGTGATGATAGTGATGGTGATGATGGTGATGGTGATGATAATGATGATGGTGATGGTGATGATAGTGATGATGGTGATGGTGATGATGATGATGGTGATGATAATGATGATGGTGATAATGCTGATGATGATAATGACAGGACCATGGTGATGACCCTGACATCTGTATATGGAGCACACACTGTGGAATAAGTGCCTACTGTGTATTGGATGCCAGCCCCCAGTGCGCTATACTGTGGCTCACTCAATCTTCAGGATGACCTGTGATGGGGAGTATTTTTGGCCCTCACAACCGAAGGAGAAACTAAGGCTCAGTGAGGGCAAATCACCACCCAAATGTTCACATGAAAGGTGGGCTGCAACCCAGGCTCCCCTTGAAGAGACCAGCCTTGAATCTGCTCTCCTGTCTCTCATTGTGCAGAGTCAAGATGATACCAGGGCCAGAACGTGCCCTTCTACAGACCCCACACTCCACACTCTCCTCTGTGTTTATCTTAGAGGTTGCTCATCTAATGTGAAGTCCAGTCTGGGCAAAGGAGAGCCAACTAAGACTAAACGTTTTCTGCAGACCTACGCTAGTGCCAGGCCCTGCCCCATGAGCTGGGAACATGGCTACAAATGTAAAAGGCCCTTTCTAATTGAGGAGCTCGCTGAGAGCTCCTGGGTGCATGGCCTGAGTTTGACAGCTTCGATATGGTGACCCCTACAGCAAGCTTATGGTGGGCCCGCAATAAATGAGCTCACAGTTCTGTGGGGGACCAAGACAAGTAATTATGACCAAGTCAGAAGTGTGATGATGGAGGGAAGTCCAGAAGCCTCTGGGAGCAGCGTAGGTAACTAATGCAGTCTAGTATGCATGTGTGTGCATGGGTAAGTGCATGTATAAGTGGAGGTATCAGAGGCTCCCTGGAGGAGGCAAATCTAAAGAATGATTAGCCTTCAGATTTAGACAGGATGCAGAAAGAAGGTAAGGAGCTCCAGGCAGGCAGGAAATCTGAGCTGGGGCTCACAAACGTAGAGCAACCCAGTGTGTGTGCATGTGTGTGTGTCTGTGTGTGTGTGTGCATGCCAGGATAGAGGTGTTTCAGGATGTGAAGGGTGGAGGCCCAAATTTGGCTAGAGAGATAGGGAGACCCCTGGCAGTTCCTGCAGCACATTCGCAAGCCTCCTCTTGTCTCATTTTCATACCCAGCAGGACAAAAAATTTCCTTTTCTAGCAGGTGAGAACATGAAGCCTACAGAGCCAGTGAGCAACAGAGCTGGGCTTGGGGCAAGAGTCTGACTCCTAACTCAGGGGTCAAGCAGAGTGGGGAGTTAAAGCTGAACTCCGAAAAATTTTAGGGAAACAGGTAAGGCCTCCAGGGCAGGGGACAGCAGGAGAGGGCCTAAGGAGGAGCTGGGCTGGGGGACGAAGAGGCCAGGTCAATGGCTTATACCAGCAGAGATGGAGGGTCAACCATGGCCCTGCCTTGCCAGGACACTGGGTCTGGGGGGCAGAATAGAGGATCAGAAAGCGGTCACACACAGCCTCACATGTACCACTCAAACCAGGGAGCTAACCTCTGGCCCTGACAGCAGCCAGGCCAGCCGCCCCACCAGGCTTCTCACTCATGGCCTCCTCTGTGTGCCTCCAGCCTGGCCTCCTTCCAGAGATCTGTAGGTAGGCGCCAGCTCCCCTCTTTGGGTTCTGGGGCCCTGAGCGTGCCAGGAATATGACCCAACCAGGCATGATCCAGGGTGATGTCATCTGCCCAGCACTCAGCCTTAAATAAATGCTCAACAAATGCGAAGGATAAACACCACCAGCATCCCAGAGAGGCGTGGCTGCATCGCCCACAAAACTCTAGCCCTGTAAACGCCTTATACAGAAAGAACAGGGACCCATCCTGTGCTCACATGTCACTTTCCAAATACAAATATCAAACTTGGAAAAATTCAGCTGGCAGGGTCCAGGGAGAAGAAAACTAGCTGCCACAGTCATTGAGTGGGAGCTGCAAGACCTGGATTTCAGTCCTTGTCATGTCACTGTGAACATGGGAATCTTGCAAATGATGCTTCCTCTGTCTGAGCCTCAGTTTTCCTCATTTATACGACGGGTGCAGACAGGGAAGTTGGGGATCAGTGACCCCATCCGGGGGTGTGTCTGTTTCGGAGAGAGCTATTTCCAGCTCCCAGATGCCCAGTCCTGCTCCAGACCCATGGGGTGAGGACGGCCATGCAGACCCTCATGGACAAAAGCTCCAAAGGTTCCAATGGGCTTGGAGAGTCCTGGCACCAAACGCAGCCAGAGCTGCTCTTTTCTCTCTTTCAGCCTGCTGGGGAGGCAGTTTCTAATGCCAGGAGGTCTAACCAGCACCCCAGGTGCAGGGCAGAAAGGCTGGATAGACAGACAGATGGTACAAATCCACCAGTGTCTGTCCAAGCACTGGAACTCGAGACAGAGACCTACAGGGTGGTTTTGAACTTGACGTTAGGGACCTTGGAGGTCAGGGGGTAAGCCCAGGTCTTTGCACTCCAGCCCCATATAGCCAGTCAAGGACAGATGCACAAATACATCATTCAATACTTCATCTTAATTTCTTTTTCTTTTTTTTTTTTTTTGAGACAGAGTCTTTCTCTGTTGCCCAAGCTGGAGTGCAGTGGCGCCATCTCAGTTTATTACAACCTCCGCCTCTCGGGTTCAAGTGATTCTCCTGCCTCAGCTTCATGAGGAGCTGAGATTACAGGCACACGCCACCACGCCCGGCTAACTTTTTTTTGTATTTGTTGTATTTTTAGTAGAGACGGGGTTTTGCCATGTTGGCCAGGCTGGTCTCAAACTCTTGACCTCAGATAATCTGCCTGCCTCAGCCTCCCAAAGTGCTGGGGTTACAGATCTGAGCCACCGCACCCAGCCAATTTCTTAAAAAAAACGAAAAGTTTCAAGCCCAGTTGAGAATCAGGCACCCCATGACTCTAACTCCACCCTTCCAGGGAAACAGCCGGCATTCCTGAAAAGTTCACTGCCTCCCTCCTGAGGCCGAGAGAAGCCTGTGCTGTCAGCAACCATGACTGTCAGCAACCATGACGGTGGTGCTGGAGGCTCAGCCCCAGCTGGTGATGAATGGGGCAGGCATCGGCCACCTACAGCAGCCCTGGCAGCCTCAGGGTCTGGCCAGGAGGGCCGGGCTGAACTCACCTTCACACTGCCTGCCTTCCCCCTTGTAGCCTGGCTTGCAGAGGCATTTGTAGGACTTGGGCGTGTTCTGACAGATGGCATCGATGTGGCAGTCATCCGTGCCCTCTGAGCACTCATCCACGTCGACTGATCCTGTGGGTAGGGGTGTAGGGGGAACAACAGGTAAGCTGTGGCCCCGCGGCAGGTGGCTGATGGTGTGGGGCAGGGGAGCTCTTGCCTCTGCCTGTCCATTGGTCAGTGGGCTCATTGGCAATAACAGCTGTCACAGGACAATCTGGTGTGACAAGTGGCAACTGGTAGCATCTTTTGCACAGCCACTCTGTGGCAGGGACAATGCTATCGATACACTTGGCCTTATTTATTGTCGCAATGATCCCATTGAGCTATCGTTCCGCTAAAAAGATGAGAAAACTGAGGCTTAAGGAGACAGTGAGGAAGAACCTCCTCCTCCATCTGTCCTACTCCCCCAACAAGCATCGCTCCAACCTTCCCCCACTCTCCTCACTCTATCCCCCCACAGGCATCGCTCCAACCCTCCCCCACTCTCCTCACTCTATCCCCCCACAGGCATCGCTCCAATCCTCCCCCACTCTCCTCATTCTAGAATTTAGAGCCAGAAAGGTCCTTGGAGGAGTTTAAATCCAGCCCCTTTGGGTTCCAGATGGGGACACCAAGGCCATGCTAGGAGGCTCCTGCAGGTCACCTGAACGTGGGATCCCACCCTGCCGCTAGCCTGTGGAAAAATGGGATTCGTCATCTGGCTTCCACACCCCCACACCAAAGTGTCTGGTGGCAGAACCACACCCTCAACTGGGCTAACCTGAGCCCATCCGTGGTTCTGACTCCCCCCATGGTCCTCCCTCCTCGGAAATCCACACGTGAACCTGGTTTTCATATCCCAACTTCTAAATGCAAGTTCGGTCTAGGCTTTGAGGGCTCCCGACACTCTCCACCTACCACCCCCAACACATATACACCTTCAGTCTGGAACAGCTGTTGGGGCAAATCAAGCAAAATAGATTCTGCATATCCGGTCCATCTACACACCCCAAGCCTCTCTCCCTGTCTCTTTTACACACACACACACACACACACACACACACACACACACAGTTCAGGCAGGGAGGGGACCTGCCTCTTGTCGGGCACAGTTCAGCACAGTCAGAGCTGAAGCTATAATCCAGGTTAATTCCTCAGGTTATAGATGAGGAAACCGAGGCCCGGTGAGGTCACATCTGCTATGGGTCAGTAGCTCACTGGGACAGAGAGTGGACTCCAACACAGAATGAGCTTTCCTACGTGCCATGTGACTTCTAGCTAGCAATGCATGAAATTCAGACAGATGACAGACAGACAGAAGGACCCAGGAGTGCGGCAGCACAAAGAACTCTCAGCAGCTGCCATGAGGGCAGTGCCCCAGGGCTAAGCTCAGAATGTCCCCATCTCGTCATGCCTCTGGCCTCACCTTAGATTGCTGGGTCCCCAAGAGTGTCCACTCTAAATTTCTCCCCTGCATAATATCTGGGTTTGAAATCTGCCAGTGGGGCCTATGAGATCCATGCCCTCCAGGGCTCCTCCTTCTTTGCCCTAGCCCCCAAGTCTCCTGCCCACCCCTGAAGGAAGAGAGGCATCAAAAAGAAACACAACAGCATAACCCCCCTGCACACACACACAAGTGCACGCGTGCGCACACACATGGCAGGTGGCATTGCTTTTCAGGGGGGCTACATTTGCTCAGGTGGGCGGCCTGTCCTAGACAGCTTGCCCAGGGGAAGAGTGGAAAGGGGACCAGGAGGCAGGGACTGGAGGGGGCCGGCAACTGGATGGCTGGGCCAGCAGGAACATCCATGAGGGCCTTCTGGGGAAGTGGCAACGGAGGGACGCTGTGCAGGACTGGCACTGCCTCTAAGGCAGGGACCCAGGGGCCAGAGAGGGCCCATCTCCAGGCTTCTATTCGGGAGGACTGGGGACACTTCTGAAACAGGACCAGCAGAGGCAGTGGGCCACAGGTATGGCTCTTCCCACTTCCCAGGGGCCAGTGTGTAGGAATGAGGGGCGGGAGCCCCTTGTGCCCTCACCGCCAATCTCCCACCTAGACAGGTGTCTTCATTGGGATGGAAATGTATGGATGTTGATGAGGGGTGGGTGGAGCTATCTCTCAACACATCTTTCAACACTTGGGTGTCCTTGGTGTGGAGTATGGGGAGAGGACACAGGAGTTTGAGAAGAGAGGGTGAGAAGCCACTTGTCCCCACCGGTCCTCTGCCATGCTCCCGCTCCTGTCTGGGCTGGAGACTCCCCTGCAGGGCGACCCAGCCCTCCCAGCATAGGCTGCTCCCTTTGATTCTGGTTTGCTTATGCTGGGGACAGGCTATTGGCGTTTCACAGTCACAGGGCTTCCACCGAGAGGGTCAGGGAGGAGACAGAGTCAGATACAGAAAGACACGAGGAGGGACACAGGCAGAGATAGGCACCCCCAGGAACAGTCACTCAGAGGTGAGGGACCCCAAAGCTTGGGAGAGATACCCACAGACACAAGGGGAATGGGGCAGCAGGGTTGGGCTTCCAGGAGGGGTGTTGCTGTGGAAGAGTCTCACGGGCCCAGCATCCTCACTCGGGGCACGCGGGACCACCAGGAATAGACCCTACGCCACCCAAACCAGACCTCAGGGAGCCGCGAAGGACGTACAGGACCCTTCCCCTGCCTCCCCCTCCAAGCAGAGCACCGGAGGAGCGTCTCTGATGACGCGGGGGAGAGAATGTGACTCCAGCTTTTCGGGAAGCCCCTGAAGACAGCCAGAGAGCAGGAGGGGAAGGGGTGGGAGGGTGGGGGGTCCCCGTGAAACCCACGGGCCTGGGCCTGTGGCCTCCGGGTCTCCCCCTCCCCTTCCTGGGTCTGCTCCACCGACGTCCGGACTCTCCTCTAGTGTCTGTCCCTGCGTCTCCTCTGCCTTCCTTCCTTCTGTCTCTCCTCCCCGTCCTGTCAGACGGTCCCTCGTCCGCGGCTTTCCAGGCATCTCCGTCCCTCTCTCTTTCCGGGTCTCCCTCTCACCGCCCCACCAACCCCGTTTTTCTCCAGTGTCCATCTGTCCCCCATCTCCTCTTCTCTCTCCCTTATCAACAGTGGGACCGTCCCTCTTGATTCCTCCTGGTCCACGGGCCTCCTCCTCCTTCCCCGGGCCGTGCGGGCCTCCTCTCTACCCTTCCGCATCTGTCTTTTCTCCGGGCTTCCTTTTGTCTGCTCCCTCAGCGCAGCCTCTTCTGTCCGTCTGTCCCGCACCTCCCGCCCCGTCCCGGTCTTTCGGTCCGACCCTTTCCCCTTCCACCTCCTGGCGTGTCCCCCTTCGCCCGCCCCGCCCCGCCCCGCGTTCCCTCTCCCGGGAAAAGCGCCCCTCTGCGCTCGGGGTCCCGCCCCTCCCTGGTTCGCACGCGGGGCCCCCGGGAACCGCCGCCTTTCTTCCTCGCTCCCGCGCTCGCGCTTCCCCTCCCGGGGCCCCGGCCCACCCGCCCCTGCTGCGGCCCCTCCGGGCTCAGGAGCCCCGGCCGCCCGGGCTGCGAGAGGGGGCGCCCCGCGCCGGCCGCAGAAGTTACTTTGCAAAGAGGCGGGGGGCGCGGGGCGGCACGGGGCGAGCTCGGGATGCGCAGGGAAGAAGCCCTCCGGGACCGCGCCTCGGCCGCCCGCGCCCCCCGCGCCCGCCGCCCCCCACCTCGGTCGGGGGCTTACCTGGGAGCCCGCTGCCCCCCGCCAGCCGCCCGCGCGTGCCCAGGGCCAGCAGCACGCACAAGTGCCAGCGCAAGGCCGCCGCGCCCATGCTCAATACGGGCCCCGCTGGGCGTGCGGGCGTGCGGGCGTGCGGGGCGCGGGGACCCGACCGACCGGCGGCTCCCGCAGGCGCTGCTCGCTGCTCACAGCTCCGCCACGGCTCGGGCTCCTGAGCAGCCCAGCCGGCCCGGCTGATGAGCTGACAGCGCGCGCTCATTGGCCCGTGGCGTCGGGGGGGCGGGGCGTCGCCCACGGCCGGCCAATGGGCGCCGGCCGCCGGCCCTTCGGGGGAGGGCGGGCGCGGGCGTCGTGGGGGGGCCCTTCCTTGGGGCGGGCGGCAGGTGGGGGGTGGGAGCCTGGCCGGCCTGCTCGCTAGGCTGCGGGCGCGGGGTCTCGGCCAGGCTGGGGCTGCTCAGAGGCTGCGCCCTCCCCTGCCCTCGGCGTCCCGGCCCCTGCCGTCGAGCCCGCCGTCCCTCCAGGCCCGGAGGCAGGGATCCTGCGAGCCGGGGGTCCCGCGAGGTCGCCCGCCACCCGTGTGCAGTGAAACGCGCTAGCGCGCAGAGCAGACTCGCCTGCGCCGTCGTTCGCTGGACGTTTCCTGAGCACCTACTGGGGGCTGAGCGCCGCGAGGCAGCAGCGAGCGAACCGGGCGGGGAATCCTTGTAAAGATCGCTTGAAAATTGACGTTCAAAACAAACGAACTTTTTAGCACTCGTCAAAGGACAGTGGCTCGTCAGTGTGCTTGTCACGGGGCGGCCGCAGGACCCACGTCTGGAACGGGGCGCCCGGGGCGGACAATGCCCCTTGGCGGTCGGTGCCGCGCGAGGCCCCGCACGGGGCTGACCTCGGCCCGGGAAGTTCGCTGACCGGAATGCGAGGCCGGGGCCTCTCCCAGTGACAGACCCGGCGGGGCCAGGAGGAGGGGCGGGGCGGGCATCCCGGTCCGAAGACCCGGGAACTGCTCTGGCCTGGCCTGGGGTCTACACCTGACGCCTGGCGAGGGTCGGCCTCGGGTCTGGTCCCACCAGGCCTAGGAGGGAGGGGCGGCTGGAAATAAATGGCCCCTCTCAGCTCCAGGCAGGACGCTTTAAGGGAAGAAAGTTCAGCAAACCCCAAGGCCCATCTCCTTGACAACCACCAATAAGAGCTCCTTTTTTCTTCTGCTCTCCAGGCCCGACTCAAAGACAACTCTTTTCTCTTTTTTTGTCCACTCTGCCTGCACCAGTTTGAGCCCCTCCACACCAGCTCCCCTTCCTGCCCTCAACACACACACACGCGCGCGCACACACACACCGTCACACATGCAGACACACGCTCTCACATGCAATCACTCAGATACAGCCTCACACCCTCACATCCTCCAGCACACACACAGGCACACATGCTTCTTCACGCCCTCATCCGACCTGCTGTAGATGAGCTCCTCAGCCCTGGAAGGTTAAATCTGCATCCAGCCAGCTCTCACTCACTCACTGACTTCACATCAGCTTGTGGCACGGGCCTGGTGGCCGAGGCAAGGGGTCCCCTACATGGGGATTGGGGGTGTAGGGGGTCCAGAGAGGCCCAAAGAAGAAGGAAGCACTGCGCGAAGGAAGCACTGCTCGTTGTCTCCGCTGAGCCCCCACCCCATTGCTCCAGACATTTCAGTCTGTATGGCAGCTCCTGGCTGCTGATTTAATTTGGGAGATGCTGTTGACAGGCTTTATTTTGTCCCCGTCAACTGTGTAGCTTTGAGTTTCTGCAGGGGGTGGGGAGTTCCCTCAGAACCACAGATTATCTTGTGCATTGGGCAACAGGGCAAGCAGTGTGAGGTGGTGGAGGAGGTCCTTCCAGGGGGCTCTAACCTACTTGAAACAATGCCCTTTAACGCACCTGGTCATTACGGCCCCCCCCCCGCCCTGGCCAGGTGCCCCTCAAGCTTGATGGCAGCAGGAGAACCTTCTTCCAGGCTCTGTCCCCACAAATCAAGGCAGGAATGGAGGCAGGTTACGCTGGGACCCCTCAGCCCAGAGGTAGCTCTCCCTTGTACCAAGTTGTAGTCCCCAGCCTGCCCCCAAGCGATTGCTCAGGTGAAGTTTGCGGGTGAATCAACACCCTCTAAGGTGTGCAGACAGAGGGAAAGTGGTTCCTTCCAGGTGGCTGTCGTCTATGTGGAGGAGTCAGTGAGCAGAGGAAGGAAATGGAGAGAAGATACACCTGTAAGCCCCTCACAGGTGAAGGAAAGGAGGTGGCCTGTGGGGCAGAGAAAGAGGAGGTCACTTCTGCCGCAGGGCACCATCAGGGAGGCCTCTTAGGGCAGGTGACCTGGGCTGGACACAGAACATAAAGAGGAGATTTGCCTAATGGATGAGAAGAACAAATATAGAATCTGCCAAGGTCCATGAGAGAAGGTGAGGACTGAATAAGTGAGCCAGAGAATGTTCTGGAAGCATCTTGAAAACTGCAGAGCACTGTATGCACGTGATGGTGATGTGCTGGAGGGCTGCGTGCAGAAACGGATGAGTCTATTTTGGACTGGGGTGGGCTGGCAGGTGGGAACCCACAGCCACGCCTCCAGCACAGGATGACTTGGAACCTCCGGACACCAAGCTGGAATAGTGGAGGCCGAAGGCTGAAATGCGCAGTGACTTTGGCGGGGAGCACGCTATGGCTCCTGTCACCTCCAAATGACCTATGAGCTCTCTGTGTGGCAAACAAAGCACTGCTTACCCCTCTGGGATATAAGGGATGACTCAGCTTTATGTTCTCTCATCTTTCTAACAGTCCCCAGCCTCACCAAACTGCTGCAAAGGGAGCCCCACAGCTGTCCTATTTTTTCACACCCCAGAGCCTGCACCCTTTCCCCTGCCAGGAGCACCCTTGGTTCCCCTTCTTCACAGGGCCCACCCCTCCTCTTCTGCCCACACCCTGACCACTGCCTCCAACTGGATGTGGGGCCTCCTCTGGGCTCCCACAGTCCCCTGGAGTTACTTCATCAGAGCCCAGCTCGCTCTGGGTTTTACCTCTGTCTCCTCCTAGACTGGGGGGTTCTTGAGGGCAGGGCTTGCAGCTGATCTTTATCTGAGACCACAGCTCCTAGTTGGGGCATAAGAAATTATTGCGAAATGAATGAATGAACGAAGAAAGAAACAGAGCAGACATCATTTACCTGATCATTCTTATTGCTCTGGGAAAAGGAGCAATAAGCTAATGGAGAATTTAAGCCAAATCTGTGGCTATTTGACAGGGCCTTGAGAGTGAATCCGAATGCCTACTCCGTCCTGCCCACCTCCACCTCTGTGCCCCAGGGTGGGTGGGAAGCTGGTCCAGCCAGCAGGATGGCAGTCCTCAGGGGCCGAGTGGCTGACCTGGGGCCCTTTGGCTCCCCCTGGTGACGCCTCACACAGATCTCAGTGGAAGAGGAGGGAGAGGAGGTGAGCTCCCCTCTCAGACCTGACCCCAGTGGCTGACCCCAGTCCTCAGCACTGGGAAAGCCAGAGGCCCTGGACCAGGCAGGTCTGCTCCCAGACCACATACTGTAACCTTGGCTAAATCTATTGACATCTCTGTGGGTTCTGGTTCCTCCTCTGTGTAGGTGACCTACCTCTTAGAGTAGTCGGGAAGATACAACACAGCAGAAATGATGTGGAAGCTCTCCAAACCTCAGTTTTCTCGTCAGTAAAATGAAAGTGATGGTAGCTAGTGTTTTTCACTCACCCGTGGGGAGGATTCAGTGAGATTTTCTACATAAAGCCCTTAGGACATGCGATGATTATTCTTACTACTACTATCACTACTGCTAGTACTGATACTGTTACTAATAGTAGCAGATGGTAGTAATATACAACCAGTTAGGAACACTTGACATTTTAAAAACTTCCTCATGAAGAATTCTCTTGCTTAATAACAGTTGTGGAAGTTCTTTCAGAAAATAAAGTTATCTGCAAGCATAAAATGTCATTACATAGATGTCAAGCCTCCATCTTGATTCCTTTAGATGTTTTTGCCATCCTTTCTCTCTTTTTTTTTTTTTTTGAGACCGAATCTCGCTCTGTTGCCCAGGCTGGAGTGCAGTGGCACAATCTCAGCTCATTGCAACCTCTGCCTCCCAGGTTCAAGTAATTTTTCTGCCTCAGCCTCCTAAGTAGCTGAGATTACACCAGGCACCACGCCTGGCCTTTTTTTTTTTTTTTTTTTTTAAAGTAGAGACGGGGTTTCACCAAGTTGCCCAGGCTGGTCTCGAACTCCTGACCTCAGGCAATCCGCCCACTTCAGCCTCCCAAAGTGCTGGGATTACAGGCGTGAGCCACTGCACCCAGCCATCCTTTGTTTTATTATTATTAAAAGTGAAATGGCATAATAGCCTCCTGTGGTTGCACACGTTTTTAGATCTTCAAGGGTAGACTTTTGCAATCCCTAAATGACCTTTGGCCACACAGGCCCATTTCTTGGCTTGACCTGTCAAGTGAGGGGCTTAGTTCCCAAGAACCCAAGTTCCAGATTCTGAGACGTCCCACCTGAGTTGCGTCACCCAGCATATTCTGACCTGTCACTGCTGCCTCTTTCTGGAGGGGTACAATAGTTGACATGTGTTGAGCATTATATGTACGAGGCACTCTGCTGAGATGTCCCAGGCATTACATCTTTT
Source organism: Macaca fascicularis (assembly GCF_037993035.2). Taxonomy (NCBI): domain Eukaryota; kingdom Metazoa; phylum Chordata; class Mammalia; order Primates; family Cercopithecidae; genus Macaca; species Macaca fascicularis. Next base: position 8,231,124 of record NC_088384.1, on the reverse strand, counting down.
AAGCCTGTGAGCCATCTCCACTTCACACCTGCAGAGACAAGGACTCAGGGTGCCTGGCCAGGATCCCAGGGCTAGCAAGTGGCAGAGGTGGGATTTGAACCCAGGCCTGTGTGACCCCTCACGGCACAGTCCTAACCATTCTTCCTTAATGAAACACACTCAGAGACTCAAAGGGTGGAGGGGCGTGGGGGTGGTAGGGGACTCCTGGCTGTAATGCTTCAAGTTTGACTTTTTTAGTTTAGATATTGAGAAAAGTGGTTTTCACATAGTGCCTGATATGGTTTGAATTTGTGTTCCCACCTGTACTAGTCTGTTTTCATCCTGCTGATAAAGACATACCTGAGACTGGGTGATTTACAAAAGAAAGAGGTTTAATTGGACTTACAATTCCATGTGGTTGGGGAAGTCTCACAATCATGGTGTAAGGCAAGGAGGAGCAAGTCTCGTCTTACATGGATGGCAGCAGGCAAAGAGAGGATGAGGAAGATGCAAAAGCGGAAACCCCTGATAAAACCATCAGATCTCGTGAGACTTATTCACTACCATGAGAACAGCATGGGGGAACTGCCCCCATGATTCAATGATCTCCCACTGGGTCCCTCCCCCAGAACGTGGGAATTATGGGAGTACGATTCAAGATGCGATTTGGGTGGGGACACAGCCAAACCGGATCACCGCCCAAATCTCATGTCCAGTTGTAATCCCCAATGTAGGAAGAGGAAAGGCCTGATGGGAAGTGATTGGATCATGGGGCCGGATTTCCCCCTTGCTGTTCTTGTGATAGTGAGTGAGTAACCATGAGATCTGGTGGTTTAAAAGTGTGTAGCACCTTCCCCCTTGCACTCTTCCTCCTGCTCCTGCCATGTGAGACGAGCCTGCTTCCCCTTCGCTTTTTGCCATGATTGTAAGTTTCCTGAGGTCTTCCCAGCCATGCTTCCTGTACAGCCTGCAGAATTGTGAGTCAATTAAACCTCTTTTCTTTATAAATTACCCAGTCTCAGGTAGTTCTTTCTAGCAATGCAAGAACAGACTAACACAGTGGTCAAATTGTAAATAACTCACAGGGTTGGTTTTAGGGATGACTGAGTTTTATGTTCTCTCATCTTTCTAACAGTTCCCAAATCTGTTGGAACTGCTCTTCCACATGCTAAGGAGACACAAGAGATGGTACAACACCAAGAAGGACTTCCCGGAGTCTTCCAGCGGGAGCTGGAGGACTAGCTGCTTTTCCCTTGTAGCCACGCCGTGTGGAGCCTTGCAGTGCACCAGGCACACCTCCAGCCATCGCCTCATGGCTGCAAGTTCATAGACACGTTTACAGGAAAAGCTGCAGATGAATCTTAGAGATAGCCCAGCTTATGGTCTTCATTTGACAGCTGGGGAAACTGAGGCCCAGCCTCACAGATCTGCTGCCCCTCAGACACATCCATTTGGAGCCCCCTCCGGCACCTAAAGTCCACCAAGTGGACCCTCAGCTCCTCCTGCCAAAGCCTGCTTCTCTCAGGACTCCCAGCTGGGGTGGGAGGATGCCTCTCATCTCCTCTCTCCACTCCCCACCCTCCATCAGCACTGTGTTCGTAACCTGTCCTCTCCATCCCCTCACCCACTGGCACCAGCTCTCACCCACTGAGACTCTAACTCATAACACCAGAGTAGCTAGAGGCAGCTCTCAAAGGGCTTGCTGACCTTGCCAGTCCTTGCCGCCTGTAGGACAAAATCCACTCAAAACCCTTGGACATGGTGCTCTGTGGGCCTCTCCATCCTCACCTGCTGTCTGGGAAGCTCCCACGCTTCATCTCTACCCTATGCTGCCCCACACCTCTGAGCCACAGCTCACTCCATTCCTTCTTCTTGCGATGCCCTTCCCCATCCCCTGCCCCTGGCAGACAGACTCAGGCTCAGCTCAGGGGCCCCATTTTCGGGCACCAGCCTCTGTGCTGAGCCCCATTTGTGCCCTGCGTGCCCCTCCGCCATGAGCACTGGGAGAGTGTTGAAACCTGGAACCTGTCCGCCAGTTGATGTCCTCCCGCTTAGGTAAAAATGTTGCGGTATACCCAGTGTACAGGTTAGTTAGACATCCTGGCCACCTAGTATCCCTTCCACATGGCAACCCAAGCCCTCAGGAGTGAAAAGGTGACTGGCTGAGCCATTCATTGTAATCTACCTCCCAGCCATATAGACAGGGACACACACAATGGGGCCACACCAGTGAGATGCCTTTCCTGGGATTCTCTAGGTGGAGCTGGGTGCTGGGGGGTGTCTTCATTCCTGTGTGGGCATGAAGCAGTAAGGACGGGTGGCCAGAGCTGCCTGTCACTGTGGTCCTACCATTGTGTGGACAGCTTGCCTGGAGGAATGTATCCACCATCAGAGAGAAGCAGAGAGGAGAGTAGGAGAGGGAAAGAGGAGAGAGAGAAAGTAGAGAAGGAAGGGAAAGGAGGAATGCGACATTGTTTGAGGCCCTCGTTGAGTCATCTCTTCTGCTCTTAAGACAGTTATGTTGGTTTCTGCCTCTTGCAGCCAAAAAAGTCCTGCTCAATCATTGCACGGGGGTGCCTCTGTGAAATGACACCATTGACAAATAACACACATGGCAGCCCTTGTCCTCAACACTTTACATATATTACAACCCTACAGGTACTAGATGAGGTAGGTGATATTATCCCCATTTACAGGTGTGGAATGTGGCACAGAGAGGTCACACAGCAGAACCAGGAGTCAAACCTAGGTATTACGGCTCCAGAGTACATACTCTCTGCCACTCCAACAGGTATAACCGTAATAGTCGATAAAAATGCTCCTACTTGGCTGGGTGTGGTGGCTCATGCCTGTAATCCCAGCACTTTGGGAGGCCGAGGCGGGCCGATTACTTGAGGTCCAATTACTTGAGGTCAGGAGTTTGTGACCAGCCTGGCTAACACGGTGAAACCCCGTCTCTACTAAAAATACAAAAATTAGCCAAGCCTGGTGGTGCAGGCCTGTAGTGCCAGCTACTCGGGAGGCTGAGACAGGAGAATTGCTTGAACCTGGAAGGTGGAGGTTGCAATAAGCTGAGATCACGCCACTGCACTCCAGCCTGGGTGACAGAGTAAGACACTGTCTCAAAAAAAAAAAAAAAAAAAAAAAAGTGCATAGTTTGATGGATTTAAAACAATTTTTTCTTTTTTTATGCCAGGTGTGGTGGCTCATGCCTATAATGCCAGTGCTTTGGGTGGGTGAGGTGGATAAATCGCTTGAGGCTAGGAGCTCCAGACCAGTTGGGCAACATAACAAGACTCTCGTCTTTACAAAAAATTTAAAAATTAGCTGGGCCTGGTGGCGTGTGCCTGTAGTTTCACAGGAGGCTGAGATGGGAGGATCTCTAGAACTTTGGAGTTTGACGCTGCAGTGAGCTATGATAGCACCATTGCATTCCAGCCTGGGTGACAGAGACCGTGTTTCTGAAAAAAAAATTATCGTGGTAAAATATATATAACATACAATTTACCATTTTAACCATTTTAAGTGTACAGTTGAGTGGTATTAAGTATGTTCGCATTGTGCAACTGTTACTACCATTCATCTTCAGAATTTTAATCTTCCCAAACTGAAACTCTGTACCTATTAAACAGTAACTTCCCATTCCCCCTCCCTCTGCCCTGGTAATCACTATTCTGCTTTTTGGATCTATGAATTTGGAACCTCATGTAAGTGGAATCATGTGATATTGGTCCTCTCATATCTGGCTTATTTCACATAGCATAATGATTTGAAGGCCCATCCATGATGTAGCATGTATCAGGGTTTTATCTGTTTTTGTTTTTTTTTTTTTTGAGATGGAATTTCCCTCTGACATCCAGGCTGGAGTGTAGTGTCATGATCTGGGCTCGCTGCAACCTCCACCTCCCAGGTTCAAGTGATTCTCCTGCCTCAGCTTCCCTAGTAGCTGGGACTACAGGCACACCACACCACGCTTGGCTAATTTTTGCATTTTTAGTAGAGATAGGGTTTCACCATGCAGGCCAGCCTGGTCTTGAACTCCTGACCTCAGGTGATCCGACTGTCTTGGCCTCCCAAAGTGCTGGAATTACGGGTGTGAGCCACCCCACCTGGCTGATATTATCTCTATTTTTTATTTTTATTTTTCGAGATGGTGTCTTGCTCTGTCACCCAGGCTGGAGTGCAGTGGCGCTATCTCGGCTCACTGCAAGCTCCATCTCCCAGGTTCACGCCATTCTCCCGCCTCGGCCTCCTGAGTAGCTGGGATTACAGGCGCCCGCCACCACACCCGGCTAGCTTTTTGTTGTTGTATTTTTAGTAGAGATGAGGTTTCACTGTGTTAGCCAGAATGGTCTTGATCTCCTGACCTCGTGATCTGCCTGCCTCAGCCTCCCAAAGTGTTGAGATTACAGGCGTGAGCCAACCCACCTGGAGGATTTTATCTCTTTTTAAGGCTGAGTCATATTCCATCACATGTCTATGCCACATTTTGCTTATCCATTTATCTGCAGATGGACATTTGGGGTGTTCCACCTGTTGACTATTGCAAATAATGCTGCTATGAACATTGCTGTACAAATATTGGTTTGAATCCCTGCTGCCAACTCTTTTGGGTATAACTAGAAGTGGAATTGCTGGGCCATGTAGTAATTCCATGTTTAAGTTTCGGAGAAACTGCCACGCTCACTTCCACAGTGATGGCCCCAGTCAACGGGTTTTGACAAATGCATACTCCTGTATAATTTCCACCACAGTCAAGATAGAAAACATTTTCAGTACTCCCAAAACTTCCACCTGCCCTTCCCAGTCAATTGCCCCAATCCCTCCAACCCAAGCAACCACTGATCTGATGTCTTCGAGTGTGCATTGATTTTGCCTGTTCCAGAACTTTATGCATGAGTGGAATCATACATAGTGATTCACCCTTCCTGGCTTCTTTTGTTCAGCGTGCTTTTCGAGTTTCATTCAACAGATGCATTCTGCAACCTGTTTTCTCTCACGTCATTCAGAATTGTAAGCATAAAATCTTTTAAAACGTGGTTTTTGGCCAGACACAGCAGCTCATGTCTGTAATCCCAGTACTTTAGGAGGCTGAGGCAGGAAGACTGTTTGAGCCCAGGAGTTGAAGATCAGCCTGGGCAACATGGTGAGACCCTGTCTCTAAAAAAATACAAAATAAAAAAAAAATCAGCGTGGTGGCATGTGCCTGTAGTCCCAGCTTCTGGGAGACTGAAGTGGGAGGATCCCATGAACCCAGGAAGTCGAGGCTGCAGTGAACTGTGATCACGCCACTACACTCCAGCCTCAGCAACAGAGCGACACTCTGTCTCAAAATAAAATAAACATTTTAAACAGGCTATAATAGTATTCCATTGTAAGGATACTACACCATAATTTACTTAACCAGTCTAGTTTGATTCCAACTTTTTGCTGTTATAAGCAACACTGAGTGGAACATCCTTGTACTTGAATCTTTGCCCACCTCTCTTATGTCTTGAAAATGAATCTGTGGAGGTGGAACAACTGGGTGGAAGGGAATCAGGTGTTAGTCTCCTTGGACCTATTGTCAGCTTGCTTCTCAGAAACATGTTACCAACTGAGCATGGTCGCACAGTCCTGTAATCCCAGCACTTTGGGAGGCCGAGGCAGGTGGGTCACCTGAGGTCAGGAGTTCGAGACCAGCCTGGTCAACATGGTGAAACCCCACAAAAATTAGCCGGGTGTGGTGGCAGGTGCCTGTAATCCCAGCTACCCAGGAAGCTGAGGCACAGGAATCACTGGAACCCGGGAGGCGGAGCCTGCCGTGAGCCGAGATTGTGCCACCGCACTCTAGCCTGGGTGACAAGAGCAAAACTCTGTCTCAAAAAAAAAAAAAAAAAAAAAAAAAAAAAAAGACATTATCAAGTCCTGTCAATTTTACCTCTAAAGCGACTCTCAAATCGTGGAGCCCTCCCCACCTTCTCAGTTTCCTCTGCCCTTTGGAGTCATTCCCTGGCACTCTTCCTGGGGCTCCGGCCCAAGGATGCTACCCGCCTGGGCTGCAAGCAGCTCTCTAAACCCAAGACCAACACTGTCCTCCAAGGAGGTGAAGGGAAGCCAGGTAGGGCCTTCGAGGCTGCAGATGGGGGCAGGCGCCTTGATACTAGGCACAAAGAGGGGACCTCATGAATTTGGGGGCATCAATACATTAGGGCGTCACTAGTCCCCTTCCTTCTTTTCTTCCTCCAGTGCCCAGCAAGTGGTCCAACAGAGAAGGTACTGAGAACAGGCATAGCAGAGGAGACATTTGCCTGGATTCCCCGTAAATGTGTTTCCCTAAGGTTAATTAGTGGAAGTGACAATATAGAAATAGGAAGCGATGCTGCTGCTCAGTGGCATCCCAGGGTGGGTCTCCCAGGATCCAGGAAGAACTTAAAGGCTCTCAGCCCAGCGATCCGCAGCTTTGCCATCCTCTGGGGCCTTACCCCAGTTGGCTATTTTGAATGGAAGATGCGAACCCTTCTCTGGTCCCAGGTCAGGTCTAGTTCAATTCTTTTGTTTGTTTGTTTGTTTGTTTGAGATGGAGTCTCACTCTGTCGCCCAGGCTGGAGTGCCGTGGCATGATCTCGGCTCACTGCAACCTCCGCCTCCCAGGTTTAAGCAATCCTCCTGCCTCAGCCTCCCAAGTAGCTGGGACTACAAGCATGCGCCACCATGCCCGGCTAATTTTTGTATTTTTAGTAGAGACAGGATTTCACCATGTAGGCCAGGCTTGTTTCGAACTCTTGACCTCATGATCCGCCCACCTCAGTATCCCATAGCGCTGGGATTATAGGCGTGAGCCACTCTACCTGGCCAGGCCTAGTTCAATTCTAAGTCTGTGCTCAGCACAAGGGGAGGAGGGTGCAAATACCACCATGATAAAAGTCTCCCCACAGCTGCCCATGCTGGGCTGCCTGCAGACACAGCACCCCACGCACAGTGAGCCGTTAAGCCTCTTGCCTGACAGCCTTATCTCCGAGGAATGCCGGGGGAGTCAAGGCCAGCCAGGGAGAGCTTGACCAAGAGGCTTGAGCTCTTCTGCCCCCAAGGCCAGCTATACTCTTTGATAACTAGCTTGGTGCTTATGGTATAGCTGGGGCAGGTCATGGTGACAGTGACAATGGGCTTTATGCAGGACTTCACAGTTTGCCAGACTCAGTCACACCCATCAGCTTGTTTGATCCTCACAGTCAAAGGGTGAGGTTGGGGATCTCGTATCCTTTTTTTTGCAGATGGAGAAACTGAGGCCAAGAAAAGTTAAGTCCCCCTCACCCAAGGCTGTGCTGGTCACACCTAAGTTGTTAGAGAAAGAAAAAGAACTATTCAGTTGTTGGATAATACCCAGCAGAAATGGAAAAGAATTCATTTCATTTAGAAAGAAATTGACTAAGCAGAAACTCTAGGCCCTGTGGCAGACACTAGAGCCATGGGAAGAGACCTGGCCCCTGCCCATGATCAGCTTGAGGCTGGAAAAGGAGGCTCCAGCAATGAGTTCTGTAGCAGCAGTCAAGATTCCAGCCGGAGGGGCCTGGTTCGTGGTTTTTTTTTTTTTTTTGAGATGGAGTTTCACTCTTGTCGCCCAGGCTGGAGTGCAATGGTATGATCTTGGCTCACTGCAACCTCCGCCTCCCAGGTTCAAACAATTCTCCAGCCTCAGCCTCCTGAGTAGCTGCGATTACAGGTATGCGCCACCACACCTGGCTAATTTTGTATTTTTAGTAGAGACAGGGTTTCTCCATGTTGGTCAGGCTGGTCTTGAACTCCTGACCTCAGGTGATCCACCCACCTCGGCCTCCCAAAATACTGGGATTACAGGTATGAGCCACCACATCCAGTCTTTGTTTCTTTTTCTTTCTTTCTTTCTTTTTTTTTTTTGGAGACGGAGTCTCACTCTGTCACCCAGGCTGGAGTCCAATGGAGCTATCTCAGCTCACTGCAACCTCCCAGGTTCAGGTGATTCCCCTCCCTCAGCCTCCTGAGTAGCTGGGACTACAGGTGTGTGCCACCATACCCAGCTAATTTTTTGTCTTTTTAGTAGAGACAGGGTTTCACTGTGTTAGCCAGGATGGTCTTGATCTCCTGACCTCATGATCCTCCCCACTTGGCCTCCCAAAGTGCTGGGATTACATGCGTGAGCCACTGCGCCCAGCCTGGTTCCTCTTTTCTAGACTGCAAGTCTCCCACAACTGACCACATGCACTAGTTGTGGACCTGAATGGACACAACCACTTAACTAGCTGTGTGTCCTCAGGAAAGTTACGTAGCCTCTCCGAGCTTGGGCTTCCTCATATGTAAAATGATAATAAAAAACTCTCATCACTGGGACTCATGAAGGAGAGATGAGATAACACATGTAGAGTTCCTGGCATGGTGGTTGGCATACAGCTGGCACTCAACAAATACTGGTATAAACTTTATAGACAGGCTAGAGTAAGTCCAGAGACACACATGTAAGGAAGAGAGTAGGGAGTGCTAGCCTGGGTGAAATGAGCCAGTGGCTCAGAGGTCGTTGGTTGTGACTCTGGATAACTGAGGCAACACAAAATCTGCTGGAAAGCGGTACACACCTCAGTGATTAAAGGACAGCTTGTTTGAGAGACTGAGGCAGGCAGATCACTTGAGGTCAGGAGTTCGAGACCAGCCTGGCCAACCTGCAGAAAGCCTGACTCTACTAAAAACACAAAAATTAGCCAAGTGTGATGGCGGGCGCCTGTAATCCCAGCTAGTCCGGAGGCTGAGGCAGGAAAATCACTTGAGCCTGGGAGGCAGAGATTGCAGTGAGTTGAGAGCGTGCCACTGCACTCCAGCCTGGGTGACAGAGCAAGACTCCGTCCCAGAATTAAAAAAAAAAAAAAAAAAGCACAGCATGAAGCTTCGGCCTCAGAAGGGACAGACTCAAGGCAGCTCAGGTATTCATGCAGCAGGAACCGGAGCCCTGCTCTCCAGGGCCAGGGTACATCAGCTCGAGTGAGTCCCTGGGTCAAGATGAGGGCTCCTAGGAAGGAGTCTAGTGGGTAGAGCTACACCTGCGGGCCCACTTTGGCCAGGGTGGTTTGGGGCCTTGCCTGATGAGCCCACTGGACTGCAGGCTGTGGAGGTGCCATGGCCAGAAGGGGCATTGTAGGCCAAGCTGTAGGTACAGAAGGGACCCACTCTGCAGAAAAAAGAAAGAAAAAAGGGGCCCGGCACGGTGGCTCACACCTATAATCTCAATACTTTGGGAGGCCAAGGCAGGCAGATTACCTGAGGTCGAGAGTTCAAGACCAGCCTGGCCAACATGGTAAAACTCTGTCTCTACTAAATATATAAAAATTAGCTGGGCATGGTGGTAGGCGACTGTAATTCCAGCTACTTGGGAGGCTGACAGAGGAGAATCCCTTGAACCTGGGAGGCGGAGGTTGCAGTGACTTGAGATCGTGCCACTGCACTCCAGCAAGGGCGACAGAGCGAGATCCATCTCAAAAAGAAAAAAAAAAAGGAAAAGGAAACCTGTTGAGAGCCTGCCGTGTGCCTCCTAGAGGGCTTCCTGGAGAAGGTGGCATTGGCTCTGGGCCTTGCAGGGAGAATGTCACACCCCCAAGGGTATGGGGAATGGGGGAAGGGATGCTGTCCTCTGCCATCATGACCTACCCAGGAAGGCCTTGCTGAAAGATGCCACCTAACCAGCAGCTAATGGACACGGCATTTTTGGCAATGCCTTCTTTGACAAACCAGTGACCAAGCTTTAACTTTCTCTTTGGGTTTCTGGTCCTGGATACTTCATTCCACAGAACTCAGTGCAAAGAAAGTAATGATCATCAAACCTCTGCGCTTTTCTTTGGGTGACATTCTTTTGGAGAAATATTCATTTCGTCATTCAACGAACATTTAACCAAGCACCCACTGTATGCCAAGCACTGTTCCGGGCACAGCTTCTGCTCTCCGGGAGCTCAGAGTCTACTAGGGGATAGAAATGAGCAGATAGTCACCTCTTGGAGACATAGGGGCTGAATTTGAAGTCCATACCATGTGCTGTTTTGTGATAAAGGAGAGAGGTGTCCACTCAGCAGGACAGGCATGGTGGGGAGGAGCACATATTAGAAGACAAAGTTTCACCAGAGGGTTAAGTGGGATTTTGTCGGATCAGTAGGAGTTTGACAGGTGCCTTGGAGACTAAGAACATTCCAAGGAGACGAATAGACATGAAACATCCTGGGAAGCGAGCAAATGGCAAATAGTGTGTTGGGCCTGGAGGCAAAGCCGTGATGGGGAGTGAGGTGGGGTTCCCACTCTATCCTGGCAGTGGTGAGGAGCCACAGGAGGGCTCGGGGCAAGGGTCTGACATAGCAGATTTGTGTTCTAGGCTCACGCCTGTGATCCCAGCACTTTGGGAGGCCGAACAGGGTGGATCACTTGAGGTCAGGAGTTTGAGACCAGCCTGGCCAACAGAGTGAGACTCCATCTCAAAAAAAAAAAATTCCTTCTGGTCTGGGTGGGGATCCTGCAAATAGGGTTAAGGTGTTTGTTTAGCTCCACCCAACTCTTCTTTGAAGGTAGCTTTCTGAGAGCAGACACCCAAGCTGTTTCTTCCACTGCTCTGGGAATCCAGGGTCACATCCACTTCGGAACTACTCCACGTACACCCCGCCCTTTTGGAGACAGCCCTGGCTGTTGGCTTACTAAGGGCTCTGGGTGATCCTGCAGCGGAGATATCCTATGTATACTTGGTCCTGTGTGCCCCGTGTTGGTTTGACCACCCCCGCCCCCTTTCTTTCAATCATGCAGCTGCTGTTTAGTTTATTTGGAACACTCTTTGAGGGGCAATATAGACCCTGTTGATCTAAGGTTGAGAAGATGCCAGGGTTTGGGAAGAACCGCTTGGATGTAAACCTTAGGACCCTCACCATGGTGGACCTGGAGCCTCTAAACTCCTAACCTTTTCTTGCCTTTTGGCAACAGGAATCCAATTCCAGGGGCTCCTCATTTTGAAACCCAAGAAAAGACTGGGAACGTAAGTTCTTAATACAAGCCAGCTGTTCACAATCTCACTTTGTTTGCAAAACACTCTTGCCATGAAGGTGTGAATCCCCCCAACTTTGTAGATGCAGAAACTGAGACTCAGAGACGTTCAGCGACTTGTCCCAGGTGTTCCAGGGTAAAAATGGCCAGAAAGATGGGTGTCCAGAAGTCAACAAAGGAGAATCTTTAAATTCTTCCTTAACTAACAAGGTGAGGAGTTTGGAAGTATGAGGGAAGAAGATAATTAATCCAAACTTAATCCAAGATAATTATTTTTTTGAGATGGAGTCTTACTCTGTTGTCCAGGCTGGAGTGCAGTGGTGGAATATCGGCTCACTGCAACCTCTGCCTCCTGACTTCAAGTGATTCTCTGGCCTCAGCTTCCTGAGTAGCTGGGATTACAGGTGCACACCACCACGCCCGGCTATTTTTTGTATTTTTAGTAGAGACGGGGTTTCTCCATGTTGGCCAGGCTGGTCTTGAACTCCTGACCTCAAGTGATCTGTCCAACTTGGTCTCCCAAAGTACTGGGATAACAGGCATGAGCCACTGTGCCTGGCCCAAAATAATTAATTCTTAAGGGACTAAAGTAAATGGACAAAGGATGTGAACTGGCAATTTGCAGAGGAGGAATTAATAAAAGGTGGAGTATTGCTGGAAACAAAAGTTTAGCTTCATTCTCATTCAAGGGCTCAACTAGGTCAACATGAGACACACATTTCCCTGCAGAACTGGCAAAAAAGATAAATATCAGCAACAGCCAGTGCTGGAGAGGCTGTTGGGAGATGGGCATTCTTGGACACTGTGGGCAGGATTTAAGATGGAGCAGCCTTTATGGAGGGCTTATCTATCAAAATGGAAAATCCATTTTCCTTACCTCCAGGGAGGGGGACTGTCAGGGAAGACACCCAAAGGAGCATTCCGGGGCTGAGGAAAGTGTTCTTTGTCTCAGTCTGGGTAGGATTACCCAGATATATCCACGTGCAAAATGTATTGAGCTAAATACTTAAGATGAGTGCATAATGCACCATGCTGTATGTATTAGATAAAAATAAAAGTGAAACGAAATGCAGCTACCTTTGAGTCAACAGTTTCCCATCCAGAAATCTACAGAAATACTTATTCATGGACAGAGATATCTGTTCAAGGGTGTTTAGGACACCAACACTAATAACAAGAAGAACTTGAAAACAACCTAAATATATTCCAATAGGGGAAAGGCTCAGTAAATTATGGCACAAACACAACAGAATTTTTTTTTTTTTTTTTGATGGAGTCTTGCTCTGTCGCGCAGGCTGTAGTGCAACGGCGTGATCTCAGCTCACTGCAACTTCCGCCTCCCGGGTTCAAGCGATTCTCCTGCCTCAGCCTCCCCAGTAGCTGGGATTACAGGCACTCACCACCACGCCCAACTAATTTTTGTAGTTTTAGTTCAGACGGGGTTTCACCCTGTTGGCCAGGCTGGTCTTGAACTCCTGACCTCAGGTGATCTACTGACCTCGGCCTCCCAAAGTGCTGGGCCACCGTGCCTGGCCACAATAGAATATTAATATGCAACCATTAAAGAGTGTCTTGAAAAAATGGTCCTGCTACATTGTGACAAAATCAAGTTTTGAAATAGGATTTGTCTGTGATCCTGTGTTTACAAAAACACAACAAACTCAAAAACCCGGCTTGTCTGATGTGAGTGTACATGTGTATTTTTATAAAGAAAGTCTCAAAAAGTGACACATCTGAATGTTAATAGTGGTTTTCTCCTGGGAGTGAGATTAAGATCCCTAATAGGGGCTGGGAGTGGTGGCTCATGCCTGTCATCCCAGCATTTTGGGAGGCCGAGGTGGGCGGATCATCTATCAGGACTTCAAGACCAGCCTGGCCAACCATGGCCAACACAATGAAACCCTGTTTCTACTAAAAATACAAAAAATTAGCCGGGCGTGGTGGTGGGTGCCTGTAGTCCCAGCTACTTCGGAGGCTGAGGCAGGAGAATGGTGTGAACTCGGAAGGCAGAGCTTGCAGTGAGCCGAGATCACGCCACTGCACTCCAGCCCAGGCAACAGGGTGAGACTCTGTCTCAAAAAAAAAAAAAAAAAAAAAAAAAAAAAAATTTAGCTGGGTGCAGTGGCAGGCACTTCTAATCCCAGCTACTTGGGTGGCGGAGGCAGGAGAATCTCTTGAACCCAGGAGGTGGAGGTTGCAGTGAGCCGAGACTGTGCCACTTCACTCCAGCCTGGGCGACAGAGCAAGACTCTTAAAAAAAGAAAGGAAAAGAAAAGTCCCTAATAGGGTCTTTGACTTTTTACTGTGTACCCCATGGTGTCATGGAATGGCTTTGTAATTGGCATTCACTGCTTTTGCAATTCAAACAAATTTTTTTAAAAACCGGAAAAGTAAAATTAATCTGTAGAGCTCCCTGGCACACAGTAGGTGCTCACTTAATATTCATGGCAGGCGGGGGTCCCACAGTCTGTGTGCCGCGGCGCCTTCCCCCTCACACTATGCCTGAGGGATGTTGCTGGAACGGATGTTAGAGCAGCCTAAAGCTGGTGGCTATATTTCCCTGGGGGGACTGTTTAGCTGGCCAAAAGTTTTATTTGTGGGGCGATTAAGAAAAAATAAAATAAAAAATTTAAAGCAATCCAGCTCTCCTTCCCTTCCACTGTGGGTGAATGGGGAGGCTTCAGGCAGGCCTGTCCCTGCGCCTGCAGAATCACCGGCCCACAAAACAAACAAATGGATTGTGGATTTGGATTTTGGATCACGAGGAAAGAAACAGACATTATGCACGCCTGCCCCAGCCAGGCTGTCACTCACCAGGCTCAGCTTCCCCCAGCGGTGCCCTGGGAGACCCTCCCCCGCTCCACTCTATCCCAACCACCTCCTCCCTCTCCCACCACCAGCCCCACTAAAAGACTTTTTGAAGTTGATCAATGAAACATGTAAAGGGCCCTATTCCTGAGCAGGGACTCTGCGAGGCCTTCATTAGTTCCACATAATGAAAGAATGGGCCGATTCAAGGAGACTGGGGAGAGAAAAGAGGGAAAATTAGAGTTCAGTCTGCTCACTTAAAAAAAAAAAAAAAAAAAAAAAACAAGAGGAGGGGGTGGGGTAGAAACTGTGGATTTGCTAAATAAAGTTCCTGGCTGCATTCAGAGCTTGGGGAAGGGTCCCCCACTCAATCCTCTTAGGCCTGACAAAGTCGGACCTGGAGATGGTCTGTCCGAGCGGCGGCATTCTACGTCGGGATGGAAGGGCAATGGGCTGTTTAAATTGCTACTTAGGTTTCCAGCTGTTTTACCAGTGATTTTCCCAACTTAATAGCTCTTTAAGGCTTTAAGCAAGAAAATAGCTCTTCTCACGACTCAAAGAAGCGGCTCCGGTTAGTTCAGACGGCGCCCATTGTCCAGGGCTTAAATCCTTCTCCGCAGCCGAATTCCCCTGCCCCCTCTGGTCCGCCCAGACTTCGTCCAGCTACAGAGAGCCTTTATTTATCTTTTTAACATTCCGGTTTTCCGAGCCTGCGTCCAGAGGGCTTCTTCACAAGAGCTTATTTTGGGGAGAATGTCTGCCTGCTGCCTCTAAGCATTCCTCCAACGCATTAACCACAAATGATGACGATGATGATGATAGCACCTGGGTACTGAGGGCCTACTATGTGCCAGGCCTTTTCTTAACTCATCCTGTTTCCTTCTCACCCAGGTCTACAAAGGAGGTGGCTTCCGCCATGATGGCCATTTTACAGATGGGGAAACTGAGACACAGAGGAAGGGGCCACTTGGCCAAGTTCACACAGGGGCATACAGCAGGGTCAGGGATGGTCTGACTTCTAGAGTGTGGGCTCTTGACCACTACCCTGCTGCCGGGTGGCTGTGGGAGCTTGGGTCACCTAAAACAGGTCAGGGGAGGGGACTCCTGGGATCTGGGGTTCTAGCTTCATTCTTCTGACGATGTGTATGAGAGCCAGCTGCTGGGCCCACTTTTCAGGAAGACTGCAGGGGTGTAGGAAGGGGGCAGCAGAGGACGGGGGTCAAGAAACTTAGGAACCTCATCTGGAAGGTGGGAGGAGTCTGACCTTAGCCATCTGTATCTAGAACCCACTTTTCATTGCACAAAAATAATTCTCCATCCATCACGTTTTAACTCAAATATGCTCAAAAGCAACACATTTTTCTTATGACAAAAGTTAAACACGTAAATTACAGAGAGCTTGAAATATATAAAATTAGGTAAAGAGAGCATATACAATGTTTGGCGTTCTCCTTGGCATGGTGTGTTTAACATGAGTAAGCTATCATCATCACCATTATCAATGTTTTTTTGAGTCGGAGTTTCTCTCTTATTGCCCAGGCTGGAGTGCAATGGCGCAATCTCGGCTCATTGCAACCTCCGCCTCCCGGGTTCAAGTGATTCTCCTGCCTCAGCATCCTGAGGAGCTGGGATTATAGGCATGCGTCACCATGCCTGGCTAATTTTGTATTTTTAGTAGAGACGGGGTTTCACCATGTTGGTCAGGCCGGTCTTGAACTCCTGACCTTAGGGGATTCACCTGCCTCGGTCTCCCAAAGTCCTGGGATTATAGGGGTGAGGCACAGTGCCCCGCCTATCAGTGTATTATCTGGAAGATACTCAAAACCTGGGGCATTTTGGTGTATTATATTTCCTTCCAGTCTTTTTCTTTATCCATGCATACCTACCCAAACTTAATTGTAAGCATACTTGCTCTATTTTGAATATGCTTGCTTTTTTTTCTCTTAGATTCTTTAAGATTCACCAAGCTGGAAAGCTTTGATGAAGGCTTATAGATTTCCCCATTATAACCCCATGGTCTCTGATTCCTACACCTCATTACACACTGTAGATTACACACAAGGGCACACACAATTGGTGGTAAAGGAAGTCATTAGAGATGGGCGGGAGACCTGGTGGGTGAACAAAGGCCTGCAGGAGGGGGAGCCCCTGGATAAGGTCTGTGTTCAAGGCTTGGTTTGCAGGAGATGGAAACTGGGTGTCTGGCCAGACCATGGAGAGAGAGGCTGGAGCCAGAATCTGGAGCCTCAAGGCCACAATCAATGAAGCCAGTCAGCCTTAATTCCCTAGGCAATGGGGAGCCACAGATGGTTCAGGGCAAGATTGGTGTTTGAATGGCTCACACCTAAGACAACAGGAAAGGCAGGCCTGGGGTCCAACATCACTTATGGCAGGAAAGCAACCACTTTGGCAACAGAATTGGATTCCCAACCTTCCTCAGCTGCAGCTTGGGGATGAGACCGGAGTCCTGAATGCTTGGGCTGGGCCAGGCTGGAGCCCCTGATGTGTGGTTGCTTCTCTGGTATGTTGGAGGGAAGAGTGGGCAGGGGTGACCTCCCACCCACCCCAGACACACAGAGGTAAGATCACCTCACTCAGCTTTGTCATTTGGTGAATAAGTTTGAAAAGTGTCAATTTATTTCATTCTCCTGTTTCACAGATGGGGAAACTGAGGCCCAGGGAGGGAAGGGGATAAGCTGAGGAGCTCGCGGAAGGTAAGTGGCAAAGGTGAAGAAAGGAAAATGTCTTACATTTGGACCACAAGTTGCAATTTCCTGGCAATCCCCCTACTCACTCCACTCTACCCCACCCCACTGCCCTTTTAAAAAATAAACTTAACAATGAAAACAAAACAATACTAATGCTATAATTTTTGCTGCTGGAGAAGGTATAGGAACACAGCTCACATACAATTGGTCAGAGTGTAAACGACTGTAACCTCATGGGAGGAGGTTTGGAAACATCTTTCAAAATTTTCATAGCAAACCAGCATTCACTGCAAAATTCCATTGTCAAGAATTTCTACTACAAATGTATTTACATATGGATGCAAAGATGTGTGTACAAGGATGTTCATCATGGTACCACTTTTCATTCTAAAGTGGAAGGAAAAAAACCCTTCATGTCCATAAACAGGAACTGCTTGAATAAATGTTGCTACATCCACACATGGAGTATTATACAGCCATTAAAAGGAGTAGAAAAGACCAATTTATACTCCCACTACAGTGTTTGAGAATAGTTATTTTTCCATATATTTAGGGTATTTTCAAACTTAAAAATCTTGGCCAATTTGATAGGTTTTTAACCTATCCCCAAAGGGCATTGTATTGTTTCTTGGTGATGAGTGAGCTTGAACATTTTTCATATGGCTACCATTCACTTGAATTTGTTTTTCTGGGAGTTGCCTTTTCATATTCAGATTTTGTCAATTATCTGTTAGGTTTTAATTCTTTCTTTCATTTACTTGTATGAACTTGTTCTAAATTAAAGCAATTAATTCTGTAAATGTCAGTACCTGTTCAGCTCTGTCTTGACTTGGTATATTCCTTTTTTGTTCACCTAGAAATGAAAAAATGTTATGTAGTTAAAATTGTTGCACTTTGATATTTTGATATAGAAGGTCTTTTCTAAATAGCTGAATCAGTTCCCCTTTTCCTTTACGATTTCCTAAATCATTTTAAAGCTTGCAAGGTTCTCATTCCTTCAGAGTCCTGTTCAATATTCCTTTACAGTTTTGGCCAGCCTAATATTTAATTTGCTTTATAAATAATTTATTCTTTAGTATATGTGGAAAATGGACTTAAACTTATGTTTCTTTTCATGATGTCCCAACTTCACAGTTTCTCATCTCCCCATTAATCATGCATTTTTTTGTTTGTTTTTGTTTTTTGAGACGGAGTCTCGCTCTGTCGCCCAGGCTGGAGTGCAGTGGCGCGATCTCGGCTCACTGCAAGCTCCGCCTCCTGGGTTTACGCCATTCTCCTGCCTCAGCCTCCTGAGTAGCTGGGACTACAGGCGCCCGCCACCGTGCCCGGCTAATTTTTTGTATTTTTAGTAGAGACGGGGTTTCACTGTGGTCTCGATCTCCTGACCTTGTGATCCCCCCGCCTCGGCCTCCCAAAGTGCTGGGATTACAGGCGTGAGCCACCGCGCCCGGCCAATCATGTATTTTAATATCAGAGAGGGCTTATTCCCCATCTTTTTCAAAATATTCTTGGGACTTCTGACCCATTGATTTCCCCAAATGAATTTTATTGTGGTTTCTGGGTTCTGTATCCTGCTTATAAAGATCTTTCTTTTCTAAAGATTGTAAGTTCACCTATGTTTCTTTTAGAATTTTTATGGTTCAATTTTTTGGTTTAAATTTTTGACCCATCTGGAACTGATCTGGGTGTAGGGGGTGAGGTAGGGATTCCGTTTTATTTTTTCCAGATGGCTGACTACCCACTTATCTCCATACCTTACTTTGAACAACACACCTCTCCCCTCTGATGTGAAATTCCTTTTCATTCACATGCTGAAATCCTATACATTTCCACCATTTCTGCACTCGCGTCTGGATGGAACTGTCTACTTCTTTTTCAGGGCTAAACTTTAAAAGTTATTGTACTTTCCTAAGATGTTTTAACATCTGGTAAAGCCAGCCCTCCTCCACTACTTTTGTTTTTCCTCAGAATTTCCCTGGCTGGTCTCACATGTTTATTTTTCCAGATGAAATTTGGTATCATTTTGTCAAGTTCCAAAAAATAAAAGAAAATAAAAACCCTGTTGGTTTAAGGCTTTTCTTACCAGCCAGTGTAATGTTTTCACAGATTACCGATATTAACCCTTTGCCATTCATTTGATTGTCAATCTAGTTCCCTTCTACCCCCGTTATTTTTTCTGTGGTATGGGAGATTTGTTTTTTTGTTTTTATATAGTCGTCAATCACTTCTCCTTCCCTTAAAAAAAATCTCCTTAATGATTTTAAAGCTCGAAGACTTCCCATTCCTTCTGGGATCTGGTCAATATTCACTTATATTTTTGGCCAGCCCTCCTAGGGTTTGCTTTGCTTGATAAATAATTCGTTTTTTCAGCATCTGTGAAAGATGTGAAGAAGGCATCCAAGCTATTTTTTTTTGAGATGGAGTTTTGCTCTTTTTGCCCAGGCTGGAGTGCAGTGGCATGATCCTAGCTCACTGCAACCTCCACCTCCCAGGTTCAAGCAATTCTCCTGCCTCAGCCTCCCGAGGTGCTGGGATTACAGGCATGCACCACCACATCTGGCTAATTTTGTATTTTTTGTAGAGAATCCATGTCGGTCAGGCTAGTCTCAAACTCCTGATCTCAGGTGATCCATCCGCCTCGGCCTCCCAAAGTGCTGGGTTTACAGGTGTGAGCCACTGCGCCCAGCCCCCAAGCTGCTTTTGTATTGGCTACTCCTTCCACTGTTCTTTGCCCACTGAAGACAGCTTGGTCATGTATTAAATTCATGTACATGAGAACATTTCTCTCCTCTCTGGTCAGTTCCATTCATGCCGGCTCTGCTGTTTAATCAGGGACTTAATCATCTATTTGAACATCTGAAAGGGCTGATTGCTCGCATTTCTCAAAATATTCTTTGGATTTCTCACCCTTTTATTTCCCAAAATGCCCCAGCCTGCATGATTCATTTGGCCCTCGAAGGAACCCTGAGAAGTAGGCAAGAAGTATTAATTCCACTAGCTGGATGTGCTGGGGTTCAAAAATTGCTAGGGGCCAGATGAGACGACACAGTTATCATAGCTATGAGGAAAAACTGGGCCTCTCCGCATCTGAAATTCCCAGAGGAAGGAGATTGTCTCCATTATTGAGTTTGACCGGAAGAGAAAAAGAGGGGGGAGGTGGGTATGCAGTGGTGTCTAATACTCAGCCTCAGAAGATCTGTTGTGGGGGCCATCACCTGGGACTCTTACATAAAAGCTGCCACCCACAGTGAGTCAGTGTCGGGGACATCAGGGAAGGAGGCAGGGAGTCCCATCTGGACTGGGGAGTGGGGACCAGGGCGGGATTAGAGGTGGGATGAGGGTCCCCTGCCTCCCTGGGGCACCACGGCTCTGTGGATTCTACTTTGTCTCTGTGACCTCAGGTGCTGGGTGTGTCTCTTGGGGGCCTCTTATGTCCGTGCCCATGTCATTAGCGTGTGAGGTGACAGCCCTCTGCCGCCCCAGCTTCTTTTATGGAGCACGGGTCTCAGATGAGGAGCCGGCTGAGCAGCTGTGGGAGGACCCCTCGTTTGCAATTGACATGGATATGTCAATCCCAGGAGCCCCTGAATGAGCAGGAAGGTTGGTGCAGCTGGGGTCTTCCACAGGCGGGCGATTCCCTCTCTGCTGGGATCGTCAACCAATCCAGGGCCATAACTCACACGGGGAAACCATCACCCCCCACCCCCCAACCTTTCCCCCACCTCCCCGCCCCCTACCTTCCCCCCACTCCCTCATCCCCCCCATCACCCTGCTTGGTGCTGGAGGGCCAGAGGTTGTCTCCCAGGTCAAAGACAAAGTCTCCAGGGCAAACAGGGAAAGCCACGGCTACCCCAGCCCTGGGGCCCCACCTGGCAGCCCTGGCTTGCAGGCTCTGTCTAGGATCAGGGAACAGTGTTTATTTCTTCTCTTTATTTTTAGCTTTTATTTTTATCAAACTTATACAGGCAAATAGTTCTACAAGGTTTGTTAACAGCAACAGCAGTTCCCTGTTCCTGTCCTTCACCCCACCCCCCGCCGTCCCCTCCCCAGAGGCAACTATTTCACCTTCTTTAACCAAGTATTTTGTTTTTACCCTGTGTCATTTGCCTCTGAGACTGCATCTTTTTTTTTTTTTTTTTTTTTTTTTTTTTGAGACAGAGTTTTGCTCTGTTGCCCAGACTGGAGTGCAGTGGCATGAGCTCGGCTTACTATAATCTCTGCCTCCCAGGTTCAAGTGATTTTCCTGCCTCAGCCTCCTGAGTAGCTGGGATTACAGATGCCTGCCACCACACCTGGCTAATTTTTGTATTTTTAGTACAGGTGGGGTTTTGCCATGTTGCTCAGGCAGGTCTCGAATTCCTGACCTCAGGTGATCCATCTGCCTCGGCCTCCCAAAGTGCTGGGGTTACAGGCGTGAGCCACTCTGCCTGGCCTCTGAGATGCCATCTCGAGTTTTTTTTAGTTGTCAGCCTCATTGGTTGACCTTTCTTTCTGGAAGGTGAGGATATCACTGCCTCCTGGCCCCTACTCACTGTGCGCACCTGAGCCCCACCCTCAGACCTGTTCTTAGGACACCAGTATTGTCAGTGGTGAAGGGCAAGGAGTCCTGAGCCACTTTCCTGGGTTCTAGTCCTCCTCCTGCCACTTAGCTGTGTGATCCCGGACAAATTCTTCAGCCTCTTGGTTGATTGCCTTCGACCTTGCCTTGCTTTCAATGAGTCAATTCATGTAAACGGCTTCCAGCAGCAAAGAAATGGCCGTCCTCTTTGTCAACCTTTCCCGCACAGTCGTACTCCCTACCCTCACCCCAGCAAATCGTTTTCTTGGTTTCTCCTTTGCATCGTTCTCTAGACAATTGTTGCTAATTCGGTCCTGCACTTTCCTTGCAGGGCTTCTTGAAGCACCGGGGTCTTCATGCCCATCTGCCCAGGGAAGCCAGAGTCTGGTGCCTCAGGCCTATAGGGCTCCCGCCCCCAGCAGCCTGGGATCCCCCTTGCCTTTCTCTTTTTTCCGTATCCCATATTTTCCTCTTTCTTGATTTAGCCCTTATTCTAGTGAAGTATCTTCTCTAGTAACCTCCAAAGAAAGCGTGTAAGGAAAGCACAGTCTATTCTCATTCACACCAGTTACGGTCTATAAAGTCACCAAAAATGCTGAATTACCCAAAACTAAGCCATTGCTCTAAGAGAGAAATACAGGGTTCCATTCCTATGAGTCTGGGGTCACAGTGTTGTCACCAACTGATCAACACATAACTTCGTTTTGTATGTTTCTGTTTAAAGATACCCTATTTAATGTATATTGACTCATTAACACTGAGCTCATGGCCAACAGCACTCTAACTCCTGCCTGAACGAAGCTTCTCTAACATGGGCTTTCCCCGTAAGGCACACCCCAGACTTCCTGCGCTTAGGAACACTAGACAGCTGTATTAGTCCATATTCATGCTGCTGATAAAGACTTACCTGAGACTGGGCAATTTACAACAGAAAGAGGCTTAATTGGATTTACAGTTCCACGTGGCTGGGGAGGCCTCATAATTACGGCAGAAGGCAAGGAGGAGCAAGTCCCATCTTACGTGGATGGTCGCAGACAAAGAGGAAAGGAAAATTCCCCCTTATAATAACCATCCGATCTCGTGAGACTTACCATCACCAGAGCAACACGGGAAAGACCTGCCCCCATGATTCAATTACCTCCCACGGGTCCCTCCCACGACACGTGGGAATTCAAGATGAGATTTGAGTGGAGACACAGCCAAACCATATCAACGCCCTTCAGCACTGCGCTTGGAGGGGGTCATTTAAAACAGCGAAATCAGCTGGGCACAGTGGCGCAAGACCAGCCTGGCCAACATGGTGAAACCCCCGTCTCTAGTAAAAATACAAAAATTAGCCAGGTGTGGTGGCGCATGCCTGTAACTCTAGCTACTAGGGAGGCTGAGGCAAGAGAATTGCTTGAACCTGGGAGGTGGAGGTTACAGTGAGCGGAGATCATGCCGCTGCACTCCAGCCTGGGTGACAGCGTGAAACGCTGTCTCAAACAAAACAAAACAAAACAAAACAACAACAACAATGACAACAACAAAATCCAGGCCGGGCACGGTAGCTCACACCTGTAATCCCAGCACTTTGGGAAGCTGAGGCAGGTGGATCACATGAGGTCAGCAGTTCAAGACCAGCCTGGCCAACATGATGAAATCCCATCCCTACTAAAAATACAAAAATTAGTTGGGTGTGGTGACACATGTTTGTAATCCCAGCTACTCGGGAGGCTGAGGCATGAGAATCATTTGAACCTGGGAGGCGGAAGTTGCGGCGAGCTGAGATCGCGCCATTGCACTCCAGCCTGGGTGATGGAGCAAGACTCCATTAAAAAAAAAAAAAAAAAGCCAAAAGCAAAACCAAACCAAAATGAAAAACAACCCAGCAAAATCATCAACAAAAAGCACAAAAAATGTGAAAAACATGGCACTAACCAGACTGCAAAAAGGAAACTTGTTTACACCATCAGAGTCAAAACAAGAAGGCAGAGGGTCGCCTTGTTCAACCTTAGCTGGAAACATGCACATCGAGTGACTCAAATTTTTGCTGCTGTAGGCATGTCTGCAGATGACTGCAAAAGCCGTGTGAATACGGGTTTGGGGGTTACACTTACATTTTATTGATTAAGTGAATTCAAAAATATGGAATCCAAGAATAATGAGGACTGACTGTATGTGTTTCAAGACCTTGCATGTCTAAAACTTTCTTTATTCTATCCTCTCATTTGACTGATAGCTTGGATGAGTAAAGAAATATAGGTTGGGGCCCGGCACGGTGGTTCACGCCCGTAATCCTAGCACTTTGGGAGGCCAAGGTGGGCAGATTGCCTGAGGTCAGCAGTTCGAAACAGGCCTGGGCAACATGGTAAAACCCTGTCTCTACTAAAAATACAAAAAATTAGCCAGGTGTGGTGGCACGTGCCTGTAGTCCCAGCTACTTGGGAGACTGAGGTGGGAGAATAGCTTGAACCCATGAAGCGGAGGTTGCAGTGGGCTGGAGATTGTGCCACTGCACTCCAGCCTGGGCGACAAGGGGGAGACTCTGTCTCAAAACAACAATGACAACAACAACAACAACAACCCAAAGAAACCTAGGTTGGAAACACTTTTCCTTCAGCACTTCATAGCATTGCTCCTGCACCTGCTGACTGTCAGTGTTGCTGTCAAGAAGTCCAGAGCTATTCCTGCCGTTTCTTCTTCCTGGAAGCTTGTGGGATCTTCTCTTTGTCCCCGAGGCTCATGTTTCATGATGATGTGTCATATTAGGGCTCCCTTTTTATAGCTTGCCTGAAGAAGTACTTGGTGGATCCTTGTACTTTTTAAAATTTGGGCCCTTTAATTTTGAAAAACTCCCCAAATTATTTATTAATCTCTTCCCCCCACTTTCTCTAGTCTGTTTTTCTGAACCTTCTGTTAACTGGATATAGGCTGGGTGCAGTGGCTCATGCCTGTAATCCTAGCACTTTGGGAGGCTGAGGTGGGAAGATTGCTTGAGCCCAGGAGTTTGAGACCAGCCTGGGCAACATGGTGAAACCCCGTTTCTACAAAAATAAAACAAAACAAAATAAAATAAAATAAAATAAAAGTCTTGAACTGCTCCATTGTTTTTTCCCCCACTTCTTTATGAAGTCTCTCCAGAGAAACAGAACCAACCGTGGGGGTGTGTGTGTGTGTGTGTGTGTGTGTGTGTGTGTGTAATGTGAGAAGACCCACAATCTGCTGTCTGAAAGCCGGAGACTCAGGAAAGCCGGCAGTATAGTTCTGAGAACCCAAGGGCTGATGGAGTTCCCATCAGTCTTAGTCTGAGGGCAGAAAAAGACTAATGTCCAGTTCAAGCAGTCAGGCAGACAGCAAATTTGCCCTTCCTCCACCTTTCTGTTCTATTCAGGGCCTCAAGGTTTGTGTGGTGCCTGCCCACACTGGGGAGGGCCGTCTGCTTTACTCAGGCTACCGAGTCAAATGTGGATCTCCTCAGGGAGGGCCCTCAACAGACACATTCTGGAATAATGTTTAGCAAAATATCTGGGCACCCCATGATCCAGCCAAATTGATGCATAAAATTAATCATCGTACCTTCTATTTTCCATCTCTGTCCTTTTGGTATATTTCCTCAAATTTATATTCCAGCTCTTCTACTAATTGTGTAAAATCTCTGCTGTTTTTAGTTTCTAAGAGCTCTTTTTAGACTCTCAGAATATTCATTTTTTACAGTGCCCTGTTCTTGTTTCATGAGTATAATATCTTCTCTTCTTTCTCTAAGAATGTCAATGGCAGTTTTAAAAATTTTTTCCTAGGGCATATGTGGTGGCTTACGCCTATAATCCCAGGGCTTTGGGTGGCCAAAGCAGGAAGATTGCTTGAGGCCAGGAGTTTGAGACCAGCCTGGGCAACATGGAGAGACTCCATCTGTACAAAAAAAAATTGTTTTTTAAATTAGCTGGGCATGGTGGTGCATGCCTGTTGTGCTAGATTCTAGGAAGGCTGAGACGAGAGGATTGCTTGAGCCCAGGAGTTCCAGGTTACAGTGAGCTATGAACATGCCACTGTACTCCAGCCTGGGCAACAGAGTGAGATTCCATCTCTAAAAAAAGAAAGAGGAAGTTTTCCTCCCCTAAAATAGTTCTATTTCTTCCAAGTTACTTTTACCTGAGTCATTTGTTTCTTCTGTGCTGCTTTCCTCCCATGTCTAACAATCCTTGGTTGCCTATTCATGGGATTGGTCCTTCTGAGTGTGTGAGAGGGGCTTGGTGATAAGAGCTTTCCTGAAGGTCATTTGACTGGGAGGATTGGTTTGGAAAATGTCTCCATGTAAAGACCTTTTCTCTGGGCTGGTAAGATTCCCTGGAGAAACCTCTTCCAATCTCTTGCCTGACAGTGAAGGACTGGCTGCTAGTGTTCTAGGACAGGGGTGGGAGGAAAGTCTGAGGATTCTCAGCATTCCATATATACCTGTCCAGAGGATCTCTCTCACCCTTTCCAGAATATAAACCTCTAGGCCCTGCCAGGGAGTGGTTGAGAGGTGTGTTGTATGGCTTCCTGGAGTTGGGGAGAAGACTCTGGGGCTTTAACATCCTTGAAGAGATGTTCAATTAGTTCTACCCTCATTTTATTTTATTTTATTTTATTTTTTCTTTTTTTTTTTTTGGTTATTTAATTATTTTCTTTGAGACAGAGTCTTACTCTGTCACCCAGGCTGGAGTGCAGTGACATGATCTCAACTCACTGCAACCTCCGCCTCCCAGGTTCAAGTGATTCTCCTGCCTCAACCTTCCAAGTAGCTGGGATTACAGGCATGTGCCACTATGCCCAGCTAATTGTATTTTTAGTAGAGATGGGGTTTCACCATGTTGGCTGGGCTGGTCTCGAACTCCTGACCTCAGGTGATCCACCCGCCTTGGCCTCCCAAAGTGCTGCGATTACAGGTGTGAGCCACCATGCTGGACCTGGAAGCCCCTATTTATTTCTTTTAATGTCTGTCTGGCCCATTAGTCTGTGAGCGTCCTCAGGACAAGGAACGGTTCCAAATCCTGTCCAAGTCCCCTGAGTTAGCAGAGGACCCAGCCTTAA
This sequence comes from Macaca fascicularis, assembly GCF_037993035.2. NCBI lineage: Eukaryota > Metazoa > Chordata > Mammalia > Primates > Cercopithecidae > Macaca > Macaca fascicularis. The sequence continues at coordinate 8,205,000 of NC_088384.1, read as the reverse complement.
TCAATACTAGTTTGATGTTTTGGAAGACAAAACCAGGGTTGACCTTCCCCCAAGAGATTCGAGTTCAGACCCCAGTTCTGCTATTGGCTTACTGGAACTGGACAAATCATTTTATTTCTCTGTCTCAATTTCTTCATCTGCAAAATGGGTGTCTCCAGATTTCCTCACAAAGTTGACATAAAACAGTGCCAAGGAGATGTGTGTGGGAGCACTGAGTGAGCATGAGACCCATTTAGAACTGTCGGTGGTTAATAGTAATACTAAAAGAATGACTGCAATGTTAGTAGTGGTAGAAAGAATACAGGACTGGAAGTCAGGAGAGCCAGGCTATAATCCTGTGTCTACCACTGACTGTTTTTTAAAATCACATTATTTTTTATTTTTTGGAGACAGGATCTCACTCTGTTGTCCAGGCTGGAGTGACATGGTGTAATCGCAGCTTACTGCAACCTTTACCTCCTGGACTTAAGCAATCCTCCCACCTCAGCCTCCTGAGTAGCTGGGACCACAGGTGCACACCAACAGGCCCTGATAATTTTTGTATTTTTTGTAGAGATGGGGTTTTGCCATGTTACCCAGGGTGGTCTTGAACTCCTGGGTTCCAGCGATCCTCCCACCTCACCTCCCAAAATGCTGGGATTACAGGCATGAATCACTGTTCCTGGCCTAAAATGACTTTAATCATGTCTCTCTTTCTCTCAGATTCAATTTCTTCTACTCCTCCTCCTTTATCATCATCAACCTCATCATTGTTATCATCATCATCTACTAAGCATCAATACAACAATAAAAATGCGGCATTTGCCATCATGAGCACTTAGTAAGCACTAGCACTGTCTAAGCACTGTGAGTATGTATGATTGCCTATATGATTTTATCTGATTGCTGTGTTGACCTCATGAGGTGGGTTTATCAGCATCAGTTTTACAGTTCAGCAAATGAAGGTTCAGGTCAAATGCATTGCCCAGGAGCACCCAGCTAAGAGGTGAAGAAGGCATCAACTCCAGTGTGATGAGGTTCATAAGCTTGTCTGTCAACTCCAAACTTCGCTGTCACCAGGGGCCTCTGGGACCTGCTGAGCTGCAGTGCTTTGTGGTTCTTCTGATATCCTCGGAAGGGGTGTGTGAGGCAACATGTTCAGGGGCTGGGGGGCTGCCTCCCATGATAACTCATGAGAGTTCCTTTCTGACCCTCATTTTAAGTTCGTTTTACATCACGAGTGTTTTAAGGTTTTTGGTGTTTTTTTTTCTTTTCTTTTCTTTTTTTTTTGTAGAGTTAAAACACACTTTCCCAAGGTTGGCGGCTCAGATGCAGACTTTTAGACACTGTTTGGCTTGGCACAGCTTCCAAACGTCTCCCAGCCACTGTTGCTCTATATTTCTTTTTGCCAGGACATAGATCAGAAATAACTCAGCTGTGAAAAAAAATTATAAGCTTGCCGGCAGCCCGTGAAGAAGATGAATTGCTAGAGGGCTATTTTTCCCCCTTGAGTCAGAAGTGTGAAGGTAGGTGGGAGAAGGAGCAAGGTTTTGAAAGACCCATGTATATTTAGGGACCAGGATTGCTTCCATTTTAAGAAAGATGAGGGTTGAAGCATGCACGCTCCATCAGACAGTCCAGTGCTTTCCCTGCCAGGCTCTTGACGCCCGTCGGTTGGGCCTTCTGGTTAGGGTTGCTAAGATCCACAGGCCTAGCTTTGGTTGGTGTGATTCCAACTGGCAAGAAGTATTTTCATTTTGTGGCATGAAAACTTTTTTTTTGCAGGTCAGTTTTGAAGCTTTCTGTGACCATATCCTGGTTGAAATGCATTCCACGGTACAGAGGGGAAGCTGTGATTAACAACGGGTGACGTGCAAATATGCTGCACACATATAACAGCCATCATTCCGTTACTCAACTTTCTCCAGACGTTTCTCCAGAGCCTTCATTGTTTCATGTCCACATCAAGGTTGAGAACCCCGAACCTGCCCTTCCTCCTGGCCCTTGAGAAGCCCGCGTAAGAGGACACACCGCGACAACAGCAACAGCAACCCACGATACATCTGTGAATATGCTCTTGTGTGTGTTAAAAAGCAAAGTACGGGCTCATGGCCAAGGCACGCTCTGGAAAGTTCTCAGAGAGAGAGAGCTTCTGTTTCTGGCACTCTGCCAGATTCGATACCTTTAATCACTCCCCTGATTATAACCAAAATGCTAGATAAAATGTTGTTTTAATCTTTTTTTTTTTTTTTTTAACATATTGCTGAGTTAGCATGAATGCAAGAAAGTTACGGATCTCCAACATGAAGCAAAGGAGAACCTTGGAGACTTGGAGCCTGTGTTTCCATAGCTGTGTGAGGTGTAAGGGACAGGAGATAAAGTCTGGGCTTCCCCCAAGGTGGGCTGTAATAGGAGACCTCTTCAAAGCCTGAGTCCAAAAGGTCTATGTCTAGAGTGTCAGAAAGAATGAAAAGCAAATCTCACCCCGCAGAGGAGAACAGAAAGGAAGCCTGCCTGCCCTGACCTTGACATTGGGTTGAGAGAAAAATATCTCCACTGAGAATCTGTAACCACAAGCTGGCCCTCACGTGATTTTCAGTTTGAATTCCTGCTACTTGTGTGGTTCAAAAAACTCAAGTTGAAAATTGAAACTGGCCCCTGTTTGATAGTACCCGCAGTCAGCTTGCAGAAGTAAACCTTAAACCTTCCTCGAGGAATTCAGCTACAATCTCAGCCTTATAGAAATGTCCACAAAGTTCCCAAGAAAATGAGCAACTCCGAGTGAAAACTAATAAACTTCGCAAGGAAGATAAGAGAACCAGCAGAAACAAGAGACAGTACAAGTGGAACCTTAGAGCTTTCAGGTTTGAAATGATCACAGGCAGAATATACACTTAAAAATAACTATTTTTATGCTGTCAAAGAATTGAAAGAGAAGTTGAGGGAATAAGAAAGTATAAGGAACAACCAAGGCTGAGCGCAGTGGCTCAAGGCTGTAACCCCAGCACTTTGGGAGGCTGAGGTGGGTGGATCACTTGAGCTCAGGAGTTTGAGACCAGCCTGGCCAACATGGTGAAACTCTGTCTCTACTAAAAATACAAAAATTAGCCAGGTGTGGTGGCATATGCCTGTAATCCCAGCTACTCGGGAGGCTGAGGCAGGAGAATGGCTTGAACCCGGAAGGCAGAGGTTGCAATGAGCCTAGATCATGCCATTTGTACTCCAGCCTGGGCGACAGACGAAGACTCCATCAAAAAAAAAAAAACAAAAAAACAACACACACACACACACACACACACACACACACACACACACACACACAAAACCCCCCAAAAAAAACCAGATTTGAAAAAGAATCAAATAAAATGTACAGAAGTGAAAAATACAACATTTGAAATTTGAAATGAGCAGACTGAGCAGCACATTACACACAGCCAAAGAGAGGTTTAATAAGCTAATAGAACCAAAGAAATTATCCAGAAAAATTAAGTGGCAGGGCCTAATGTACATGTATTTAGAGTTCTGGAAGAAGCTAACAGAATAGGAGAACAGGCAATGTACAAAGAGGTAATGGCTGATACTTTTGTGAAATTGTTGTACATAACAAATCTGAGATCCAGGAAGCCCAGTGAATCCTAAGCAAGGTAAATAAAAAGAAATTCACATCTACATACATCCCAAGAAACCTATGGAACGTCAGAGAAAAAGAGATGTTGAAAGCATCTGGCTAGGCGCCGTGGCTCACGCCTGTAATCCCAGCACTCTGGGAGGCCAAGGTGGGCGGATCACCTGAGGTCAGGAGTCCAAGGCCATCCTGGCCAACATGGTGAAACACTGTCTCTACTAAAAATACAAAAATTAGCCTGGCATGGTGGCGGGCACTTATAATCCCAGCTACTGGGAAGGCTGAGGCAGAAGAATCACTTGAACCCAGGTGGCGGAGGTGGCAGTGAGCTGAGATCACCCCATTGCACTCCAGCCTGGGCAACAAGAGTGAAACTGTCTAAAAAAAAAAAAACAAAAAAACCCCAAAACCAAAAACCAAAAAACAAAACACAACAAAACAAAAACAAAAACAAAAACTCTAAAGGATCATTTATAGCCCATGTGTCACTATCATCAATGGAAACCCGAGGACAGTGGAATTATATCTTTCATGTGCTGAGGAAAAAACAACGGTCAACTTAGAACTCTTTACTATCCTTCTGAACTGAGGGTGGAATGAAGACATATTCAAATAGAAACTGTGAGATTTTACCTCCAAATATCTTCACTAAGGACACATTTAAATGTAATGTAGTTCAGACAGAATCAAAATTATTCCAGAGAAAAGGAACAATGGGCACATATGTTGGAAACATTTGGTGGAAAACTGAACAACAATGGAGTATAGGACTCCACAATAGTACGGCCTAATTTATGATAGGAAAAACGGGCTAGTATTAAAATACTGGACAATACCATATAATATGGGATGGATGCTCAAAATTCAAGTTGTGAATGTCTTTCCATTATTTGGGGAGAAAGCAAATATATTGAGTTTAGACTTTGTTAAGTGCTCAGTGTTAAGATAGCTAGAGTAAGCACTAAACACTAGTCATAGAGCTTATAACTTCTAAATGATTAGAAAGAAAAAATAGGATAAGAAAAAGCAGATAAAAATCTCAAATGATTCAAAGGAAGATTAGAAAGGGGGCTGAGGGTAGGAAAAATAGAATGAATAGAAAACACATTATGAGACCATGGAAATTAATCTACATTTATGTTATCAGTAATTCATATTAAAGCACTAAACACTTTAGTTAAAAGATGACTGCCAGAACGAATTTTAAAAACATAGAGATTATGTTCTGTTTATAAGAGAACATAATCCCATACCTCAAACATAGGAACCAAGAACTGTTGAAAGTCCAAGTATAGAAAAAAATATGTGGCCGGGCGCAGTGGCTCATGCCTGTAATTCCAGCATTTTGGGAGATTGAGGCGGGCAGATCACCTGAGGTCAGGAGTTTGAGACCAGCTTGAACAACATGGAGAAACTCGGTCTCTACTAAAAATACAAAAAATTAGCCAAGTGTGGTGGCGCACACCTGTAATCCCAGCTACTCGGGAGGCTGAGGCAGGAGAATTGCTTGAACCCGGGAGGTGGAGGTTGTAGTGAGCCGAGATCGTGCCATTGCAATCTATTATCCAGTGATCCAGAGTCACTAGATAATGGTGGAAGGCTCAATTCACCAGGAAGCTATACCAGTTCTCAATTTATATATAATAGCATCATAGCTGCAAAAAATATAAAGCAAAAAGGGAAGGGACAAGAATAGATATCTCCACCTTCAGGATGGGATATTTTTAGGCCATTTTGGTGAAGAAACTGAAGATTTGAGGAACACAATGAAAAGTTTCATATAATCAACACGTAGCATATGAAACCCCCAAATGGGGTAAAACACAATCTTTTCAAGCATGCATGGGACCTTTTGAAAGTATCATAGACTATAAAGCTAACCTCAATGCACGTCCAAGATCAGGGTGGCATGTTGGATCTCCTGGGAGTCAGGCTCTGAGATGGAGATTGGGGTGCAGGAATTTTATTCGAGAACACTCCTGGGACCAGCACGTGTGGAATGGATGGGATGAGGCAGGTCTGCACAGATGGAGAGGTGGAGCGGCAATGCAATACCCATGGAAACCTCTGCCAGCTCTGCAGAGAGTGCTGGAGCTGGGTGGTCCTTCAGAAGGGTCTTGAGTTGGTTAAGGAACCAGGCCTTTACATTCCCACCCTGAGCAGCCATTGCATGCAGGCTGCTCATTGAAGGAGGCATGCATGGTCTTAACTGGGCAAGTCAATTTCCTCAGCCCACTTAACTTCCTAAGAGAGCAGACAGCTGGGGGCCATCGTCCAGCAGCTCTCCCAGCAGCTGGAGGACTAAGTCCTTTGTTCCGGAAGAGGAAGCTGTGCTGTAGTCATAGCTTCCACCACAATGTGTACACAGACTATATTCTCTGATCACAATCTAAACAAGTTAGATGTTAATAACCAAAAAGACAACAAGCAAATGCCTGTACTTTAGGAAAAACAGTACATCCAAACAACTCGCGGTCCAAAAACGAAATCACAACTCAAATTAGAAAATACTTAGAACTGAGTATTCACAAAAATGTTCCGCATCAAGACTTGTGAGATCCAACCAAAGCAGTATTTAGAGGAGTGTTTATAATCTTAAATGTTTGTATTGGCAAATAAGAAATGCTTCATGGGCCGGGCGCGGTGGCTCAAGCCTGTAATCCCAGCACTTTGGGAGGCCGAGACGGGCGGATCACGAGGTCAGGAGTTCGAGACCATCCTGGCTAACACGGTGAAACCCCGTCTCTACTAAAAAATACAAAAAACTAGCCGGGCGAGGTGGTGGGCGCCTGTAGTCCCAGCTACTCGGGAGGCTGAGGCCGGAGAATAGAGTAAAAACCCGGGAGGCGGAGCTTGCAGTGAGCTGAGATCCGGCCACTGCACTCCACCCTGGGCGACATAGCGAGACTCCGTCTCAAAAAAAAAAAAAAAAAAAGGAAATGCTTCATGGCCCAGGTGTGGTGGTTGACGCCTATAATCCCAGCACTTTGAGAGGCCGAGGTGGGTGGATTGCTTGAGCCCAGGTGTTTGAGACCAACCTGGGCAACCTGGCAAAACCATGTCTCTACAAAAAATACAAGAATTAGCTGGGCATGGTGGTGCACACCTGTAGTCCCAGTTACTTCGGAGGCTGAAGCAGGAGGATTGCTTGAGCCCAGGAGGTAAAAGTTACAGTGAACTGAGATGGTGCCACTGCACTCCAGCTTGGGCAAAAGAGAAAGACTGTCTCAAAAATAAAATAAAATAAAAGAAGAAGAAAAAAGAAATGCTTCAAATGAATGAACTAAGCATCTGACTTAAAAGTTAAAATAAGAACAGCAGAATAAACTCTAAGATAGTAAAAGGAATCAAATGTTAAGAACAGAAATTAGGGCCGGGTGCGATGGCTCATGCCTGTAAGCCCAGCACTTTGGGAGGCCGAGGCGGGAGGATCACGAGGCCAGGAGATTGAGACCATCCTGGCTAACACAGGTGAAACCCCGTCTCTACTAAAAATACAAAAAAGTTAGCCGGATGTGGTGGTGGGCCCCTGTAGTCCCAACTACTCGGGAGTCTGAGGCAGGAGAATTGCGTGAACCTGGGAGGTGGAACTTTCCTGTGAGTCGAGATCATGCCACTGCACTCCAGCCTGGGCAACAGAGTGAGACTCTGTCTCAAAAACAAAAAAAACAAAAAAACCCCACCAACCAACCAAACAAAAACCAGAAATTAATGACATAGGAAACAAACCTAAATGGTAGGGCATGGTGGCTCACACCTGTAATCCCAGCACTTTGAGAGGCCGAGGCGGGTGGATCACTTGAGACCAGGAGTTCAAGACCAGCTTGGCCAACATGGCAAAATCCTGTCTCTACTAAAAAACACAAAAATTAGCCAGGTGTGGTGGTGGGCACCTGTAGTCCCAGCTACTCAGGAGACTGAGGCAGAGAATCACTTGAACCCAGGAGCTGCGAGGCTGCAGTGAGCCAAGATCACACCACTGTACTCCAGCTTGGGCAACAGAGTGAGGTGCCATTACAAAAAAAAAAAAGGAAAACAAACCTAAGTAGGGAAAAGAATCAAAGACAAAAGATTATTTTTTGAAAGGATTGAAAATATTACAAAAATCTCTTACAAGTTTAAGACATAAGAGAGAGCACAAATAAACAATACTAGGGATGAAAGAAGGGATAATTCTAGATTCTTCACAGAGTAAGTGAATAATATTAAATATCACGAGACTATTATGTGACTGTATGCCAACACATGAGAAGTCTTAAACAAAATTGTCGAATTCTTAGAAAAATACAATTTATTAAAGTTGACTCAAGAAAAACCAGAAAACCTGAAAGGTCCTGTAATCGCTTAATACATTAATTTAGTAGTTTAAAATCTTCCTATAAAGAAAACATCTGTCCCATATGACAATTCCAGATATGTGAATTTGGAATTCACCAAATCGATAGCCCAGCTCTCTCTGGAAGATGGTGGGATGAACCAAATCCTAATTTGGCTAAACATTCAAAGAACAAATAAGTTCAAGCTTACCCAAATTTCTACTCCGCAAGTGGAGAAACACAGTCAACACTTAACCAGTTCACCTTACTCGGTTAGCATAAGCTTGCTAATCAGATGATGACAATACAATAAAGAAAACTTTCAGGTCAATTTTACCCACGAACATAGATTCCAAGGAGTCTTGAAAATTATTTGCACAGTGAATTCAGCAATAATAATAATTAAAAAATACAGTAGAGGCCGGGTGCAGTGGCTCACGCCTATAATCCCAGCACTTAGGGAGGCCGAGGCAGGTGAACTGCCTGAGCTCAGGAGATTGAGACCACCTTGGGCAACGCAGTGAAACCCTGTCTCTATTAAAAATACAAAAAATTAGCCGGGCATGGTGGTGGGCACCTGTAGTCCCAGCTACTTGGGAGGCTGAGGCAGGAGAATTGCTTGGACCCAGGAGGCAGAGGTTGTAGTGAGCTGAGATCACGCCACTGCACTCTAGCTTGGGCTACAGAGTAAGGCTCCATCTCAAAAAAAAAAAAAAAAAAAAAAAGGAAAAAAAATTTACAATATATTATGATGAAGTTGTGTTTTTCTTATGAATGCAAAGTTGATTTATTATTAGGAAATTAATTAATATAATTCATTCCATTAACAGTTTAAAGAAAAAACACATAATCATTTCAATAGGACCTGGGTGACATCAGGCACCATCATTCAGCTGGTTGAGGCTTGGGAGACAGCTCAAGGCTTTGCAACTTACACTGTGGGCAGGAGATAGTGGAGAGGCCCAGTCTATGGATAATTGGGTGGGAAGCTGAGAAGGGGGGTGCATGGAAGTGGCAATGATTATGAATCTGATAGGAGGTAGTACCTACACACCCCCTTCCTGTCTTTTGGAGACTGGAGAGGAAACCTAAGTTATCTAAATGGCTTGACTCTTCCTCTCCCTCTGCCCACACCCACCCCCATCTCACTGTAAGCCTCTTCTGTGATTACTCTAACCTGGAGGTTGCAACCTCCAAAGCCTACAGTGGCCAGACAGGTAGCAAAAATGTATAACGTGGGCCAGGTGTAAAAAAATTAGATATTACACACTTTACATATAACGCATTTTGGTTGCATGATCCTTAGAAATTGCCTTCTCTCCCATGAAGAAAACTGTCTCTCATTTTTTTTTCTTCAAATAGGCAGACTTCTCTGCCCAGCTTTCTTTCCTGCACACTTGATGGGGCAAGGAGATGTTTCCTCACTGTAAAAAGCACATCATTGAAGCCCAGTACTCGACAGCAGCTGATCTGAGCCCTCAGAACCGGGGATGCAGCAGGGAGCGGTGAAGCTTGTGGCAAACTAAAGAGTGTGTGCCCCAATCCGAAGGCACAGCCCAGATGCAGTTCAAGCCAATTTTTATCATCTTAAAAAATGGGCCTGGGGAGAATCCACAGGGTTTGGTGATGAATTGGATGGGGGATGTGGGGTTAAGGGGCTCTGAGAAGTTTTGGGAGATGCCAGGTTTCAGGCTGGGGGGCTCTGTGCAGTGGTGCCACCCACTGGCAGGGGACAGAGAGGGAAAGGCAATGGCTTTGGACAAATTGAGTTTGCAACTGGCTGTAGGACATCCTGGGGGCTGTCGTGGGTGCGTCAGGGTTCCAGCAGGCAGCCTACTGTTTCTGGAAAACGGTGGGACGAACCAACACGGCCTCTGAGTCTGACTCTGCGTCTACCTCAGACAAATTGCGTCAGCCTCTGGAGTCTCCTTTTCATCTGCACGGAGGTAGTGATACCATGAAGCCTCCACTTCTTCTGTGAAATGGAGACTTGGACCCGGTCAGTGGTTCCATGCTCCCTTTGACTATTCGCCACACCCCAGCCTGGCAGAGGCACTCGATGTTATCCGGAGCCTGGGCTGCCTGGGTAGGGACACAGGCCCCAGACCTGCCAGGCTTTATGATCTACTGAGACTGACCCAAGGGAATCCCTCCTATGACTCAGGGACCAGAGGATGCGGTGTGTCCTGATGCCCTCCTGCTCTACAATCCCGGAGTCTGTGTTTATCCAGCGCTTTGGTGCTTGGTTCTGGATGGGGAGGGGAGAGTCGGGGAGAGGAGGTCTGGGGATCTGGGGCATCTCATGGTGGGATTGGAGGACTCTACTGATGTGATTACACATTATTAGTTTGTGCTGGGCCCTGTGACAAGTATTTTATATATATATATATATATATATATATATATACACACACACACACACACACACATATACACACACACATACACACACACACACACACACACACACACACACACACACATATAGTCTCAAACTTCACCACCACTCTGGGTTATATCCATTTTCACAGAAGACAAAAAGTGAGGTCCCCGCCAAAAGTGATCTGTTGTAATCCATACCTGAGGTTGGGCAGGGGACGGCTGCCCTGGACCCTGGTGGTGTTCCTGAGGGCGGGCAGGTGGTTGGCTGGGTGGGGGCCTTGTCCGCCCCTCCTGGAAGGCTGTTTCTCCAGCCTGGTTCACGGGGGACTGATGGCTTTGTTTCCTGGTGTCTCCAGAAGGCGAGGTGGCTTGATAAACTCTGGCCTTGATCAGGTACGTCGGGGGCGTAAGTTCACGGAGTCTGCCCCTGGGCACAGGCAGAGGCTGGCGGAGGAGGCCACATGGCCCACCGGCCTGGCCAGGCCACTCCAGAGAAGCCGTCAACCAATTATAATGTTTGAAAAACCCCGTGTAGGTTGAACAAAATTGCAGACTGTCATTTTACCATCCCTGACTCGAACCAACTCTACGTTTGATGGGGAAACTGAGGCCTGAGCGGGGCAGGGACTTACCCCGTTCACACAGCAAGACAGACACAGGACTGGGGCTAGAATACGGCCGTCTTCCGTGCACCAAGGCAGCGGAGGCGGCAGGACCCAGCCTGGCCCCCTGGTAGACCCTAGAGGTCGCCCACGTGGCCCCTTCCTGCTCTGAGTCTTGCCGGCGGCAGCCGCCAGGCGTTCTCAGCAGGGATGGGAGACGCCTCGGTGCGAGGCCAGGCGATGGCTGGGGAGCTGCTGCCCCCGTGTGGTCGAGATGGAGAGGTGCCGGTTGTGATGAGAAGGGAGTGATTTTCTGGCGAAACGCGGCCACACGCCTCAGGCTGTTCATCTGACTGTTGACCGGGGTTTGATTCTAGCACGGCCCAGCTGGAACCCAGCACTGCGTGACACTGGGAATGTCTTTCCCTTTTCTGGGCCTCAGTTTCCCCAGCTGGAAAATGATGGAAGCAGGGGTTTTGTGGGGGCTAAGTGAAGTCACAGATGTGAGAGTACCAAGCATTGTGCAAGGTGGTTGGTGGGTGCATGGTCCAAGTTTGCCCATCCAGTCTGTCTTTTTTTCTTTCTTTCTTTCTTTCTTTCTTTCTTTCTTTCTTTCTTTCTTTCTTTCTTTCTTTCTTTCTTTCTTTCTTTCTTTCTTTCTTTCTTTCTTTCTTTCTTTCTTTCTTTCTTTCTTTCTTTCTCTCTCTCTCTCTCTCTTTCTTTCTTTTCTTGCCTTTCTTGCCTTCTTTCTTTCTCTTTCTTTCTTTTTCTCTCTTTCTTTTTCTTTATTTTCTTTCTCTCTCTTTCTTTCTTTTTCTTTCTTTTCTTTCTCTCTTTCTTTCTTTCTCTCTCTCCCTCCCTCCCTCCCTTCCTTCCTTCTTTTCTTTTCTTTTTTCTTTTGAGTTTCGCTCTTGTTGCCCAGGCTGGAGTTCAATGGCGCTATCTCAGCTCAGTGCAACCTCTGCCTCCCTGGCTCAAGCGATTCTCCTGCCTCAGTCTTCCAAGTAGCTGGGATTACAGGCGCACGCCACCACGCCCAGCTAATTTTTTGTATTTAGTAGAGACAGGGTTTCAGCATGTTGGTCAGGCTGGTCTCGAACTCCTCACTTCAGGTGATCCACCTGCCTCAGCCTCCCAAAGTGCTGGGATTACGGCGTGAGCCACCACGCCCGGCCTGCCCATCCCTTATTCATCCATCATCTGGGGAGGCTGACACGGGCCAGCCTGGGCAGCCATCTCCATCAGGGCTAACTCTGTGAGCACCAATGCCCTCAAGACACTCTGCCTTCTGCTGACAGGATCATCTCGTCTTACCTGCCACCACCTGGGAGGCAGGTGTCATCGACATCCACCTGGGAATGAGATAGGACAGCAGGAGGTGAGTGAGGTGACCTGCCCAAGGGCACAAGGCTTTGAAAACAGCAGTGGCAGGTTGGGAGCTGGACTTGAACCTGGCCTGTCTTTTCCATCACTTTTAGAGAAGTGCAGGATTCACCCACAGAAGGACTTTTGATTCCAGCTCAAGGAGGGTCTGCAGGTTACCATGAGGTCCTGAAACTCAGGCAGGGAGGGGTCCTGCCCAGGGGTCTGGCCGACGGAGCCCTGCCAGCTGTCCACAGATTGCATCACTGTCCCAAAGGGAGGCAGGGCTGTCCCGCAGGCTGCCTCCTTGAGTCACCATGGGGCCAGGGAGTCCTGTTGGCCTCCACAGTCACTGCCAAACACTTTTGGCCTTGGTCTCCCCAAATCAGGTCATTTTAGGGAAGCTGAGGGCATCCAGTACAATGGAGGGGCGTGTGTGTCTCTGCATTGGCTGATGAAGGGAGGTGGGCGGGGAGGGTTAGAGCGCTTAGATCAACCTTGACCTTTAGACCATCTGGTCTGAACTCTCATTTTATAGACAGGCAGGGAAACTGAGGCCAGGGAGGAGATGGCAATCTGTAGGGGACCCAGGCGTGCTACATTTTACTGCAGGGCCCTCTTCTGTCATGAAGGATGGTGGGATAGTTTGCTGAAAAGGGAGGTGAACAGAAGGAGAGGAAGGTGGTCTCTTGGGGACAGTGTCTGAGGGCTCCATTCTGTCTGCTTGTCCTTTTAGACAGAGGAGACTGCAGCTCTTGCAGGGGGCCTGGTGTAACCCCTAGCAGTGCTTGCAACCTGCTGAAACCAGCCTCTGGGGAAACAGCTGTTCCCTGGGCCCTTGTGAGGGAGGGCCTTGGAGGCTGTTTCTGCAAACTGCCAGTGGGTCTACCGGGGACCCTGCACCTTCCCAGACTCCTGGGGCCTGGATGACCCGGGTCCCTATCTGAGCCCCACCTTCTCTTGCTGTGTGATGTTAGGGAAGTCACTCCACCTCTCTGAGCCTCCTCTGTAATATAGCAATGAATCCTAGCTTGCAGAACTGGTGAGGAGATCATCTTAAACCATGCTCCGTTCTCTCCTTCCCCATTAAGCGTGATTGTGCTTGTAATTAAATGGTCCTTTGTGTACTAAGTTGTTTAATCTCCGTCTCCAGTCCTCAGAGCCTGCAGGGACCATGAATATTTTGTTGGTCACCATGTCACTGGGCTGGCCTGCTGCACATTTGGGGAGTAAATGGAGATGTTTAGTCTGACACACCTCCAACATGTAAAAATGTCACGTCTGGGAAAAACACCTGAAACAGCTGTTGGGAGAAACTTGTGGGGAGGAGGATGTCGTGCCCCCGGTGGCAGCCCGGGACACATTGACCAGTGCTGCAGACCCCTGTGCCCGTCTTAGTCTGGAAGGATCAAGGAAAAGAGTGGGCACCAGCATGCACTTCTCGTTGGCGTCCAGCAGGTGGCGCCCGGCCAGTTGGGCCTGCAAGGAGGGCGGCAAGGCAGGAGGGCGTTGGGTGTTGTCAAGGGCGCCCCATCCCAGTGCATTCGTGTTTGGGGGTGTGTCTGCTCACATCTCCCTGAAAGGAGCAGCACACTTTTGCTCTTCCCTCTAGAGCCAGCTCCAGGTCGACAGCTTCAAGGGGGGCCCAGGTGGAAGTGACAGCCCCTGGTTGGAGCCCAGCCCCGGGTCTGGCTGGGGCAAGTGCTGGAACATGGGGGTCTGAATGATGGCCTGAGGCAGGGGAGGCCAGGAAGCCAGGGGTCCAGGGTCTGGGGAAGGAGGGAGAAGCCGTGGGTCACATGTTTCATTTGTTAAAACAGAATAAATGTATAAAGGTATAAAAGAATGCTTTTGAGAGGTAATTGAGTGCATCTGATGGGAAGGAAGGAGGAAGGACATCTAAGCCATACAAAAAGCATTCAGTAAAAACTAGGTCTCTTTGTCCCCTCCCTTCCCACCTCCCCACCCCAGAGGTCCCCAGAGGTCCCTTGGCTTCCGAAACATTCTTCCAGAGACATCTACCCAGGGGTATGTGTGTTTGCGCGTGTGTGTGTTTGCGTGTGCGTGTGTGTCTGTGTATGTGTGCAGGGGGTGCCGAAAAGAGCCCGTTTGCTATAATTGTGTGGGAAGAAATAGTTTCATCTTGAAAACCCCTTAGCCAGAAAGATTCGGGTCCCTCTAGAGAAAAACCTTCTAGGGAGTTTGTAGGGTGGGAGACACTGAGTGAGTGCTTTACGGTCCGGGTCCCAATGCTAGCGCCCTCCACCAGGGGACGGTGCTTTGTAGTTTGTGAAGTCCCCTTTTGTGTTTTACACTTGAAATTGGCTTTGGTCCTCCCAGCAGCTCAGGCTGGGGAGTGTTACATTTCCCCATTGCACAGATGGAGACCAGAGCCAGAGAGATTAAGGGACAGCTACGTGCCACACAGCTGGTGACAGAGGCAGGAGTGTGGATCAGGGCATCCTGACCCCTCCCCCTGCCATGGTGATTTTCCAGATGGTTGGGGGAGAGCAGGAGGAGTTGTAGAGTTGGAGGGGGCGGGGTCTGGCCTGTGTTCCCAGGGAGCTGACCAACCAGCTAACCCTGCTTAAGCCCTTCAAATTCATGGGTTCCTAAAGCCACTTGGAACCAGCCTTCAAAATACTCTCTTGTTCTCCCTCCTTCTCCTTCTCCTTCTCCCTCCTGCCTCCTCCCGGCTTGTCAGGAATCTGTAAGAAGAGTGGAGAGTGGATTATAATTGCCCCCCACGGAACTCACCTGCCATGAAAGGGTGTTAAATAACACGCAATTTACATGTCTTCCCTGTAGGAAATTATAGAATCAGAGCTTTCAAATTAGCAATATATTTTTCTAATTGAATCTCTTTCCCGTACGGCAGGTGAAGTGAGAAATGATCAGGTAGTTCAGTTTCCCCTGCAAATGGACCACCAGACAATTGAAGGAATTAAAAGCTTACTAAAAGTACAGGTAAAATTGATGTTATGTTTCTGGGAAGTTTGTCTGCCTAAAGATATTGCAGGTGTGTCTGTGTCCATGTGATCACCGTGAGACAAGATGAAGGGTGTCTGCACCCAAAGAGGAGCACGATATGGATGAGAATGGATCTGGAAAACAGAAACTGGGGTGGGTGATCCTGGGCCACCTCCTGCCTCTCCCAATAGCCCTTAGCTCAGAGCCGGGCTCTGGGCTTTCCTCTGGAGCCTCCCAGTCATTTTGACCTTTCTGAGCCTCACTTTCTTCATCTGTAAAAGGTGACCATAGCATGGACATGGTTCATATGAGGAATGAATAAGACAAAGCCTGTGCAGTACTTAACACAGTGCCTGGCACATAGTAGGTGTTCAATATACAAACATATCTCTATACTACCACTACTAATTCTTCTTCTTGTTATTGCTATTTGTTTGCCTGGTGGATTCATTGTCCACTGGTGCAAAATAAATTAGCACAACACTTGGAGGCTTACAGTAAAACACATTTATGATCTCCTGGTCTCTGTGGGGCAGGAGGCTGCACCGTGTCATTGTGTCCTTTGCTCTGGGGTCTTTTTTTTTTGAGACAGAGTCTCACTCTGTCACCCAGGCTGGAGTGGAGTGGTGTGATCTCAGCTCACTGCAACCTCCGCCTCCTGGGTTCAAGCGATTCTCCTGTCTCATCCTCCTGAGTGACTGGGATTACAGGTGCACCACCTTGCCTGGCTAATTTTTGTATTTGTAGTAGAGATGGGGTTTCACCATGTTGGCCATGCTGGTCTTGAACTCCTGACCTCATGTGATCTGCCCACCTCAGCCTCCCAAAGTGCTGGAATTACAGGCGTGAGCCACTGCACCCAGCCAAGCTCTAGGGTCTTTGACAAGGCTACAATCAGGGTGTGAGAACGGGGTCTGCAGTCTCACTTGAAAGCACCACTGAGGAAGGATCTGCTTCCTAACTCACATGGTTCTGGCAGAATTCAGCTCCCTGCAGGCTGTTGGACTGGAGGACCTCAGCTCCTGGCCCCATGGGCCTCTCCACAACGGCAGCTTGCATCATCACTGCTGGCAAGATGGAGGCCATACGCTTACATCACCTCACAGCAGAAGTGACATTGTCCCATCACTTTTGGTGTACCCCATTGACTAGAACTGAATGCCCTCACTCCAGAGGAAGCGCATGACTGCTGGGAGGCAGAGATTGCTAAGGGCCTCTTAGACCTGGCCCACCACCGTAATCATCAGGGGCCCAAGGCAGAAGTTTTGTTAGAAGAGAAGGTGGTACCTGAGCCGGTCATGGTTCCTTGCCAGGTGGGGTGACCCAAACCTTCATTCCTAAAGAGTCTGGGCTCTTAGTCCTGCCTTAACTGGGTTGTGGCGGTTTCTGTTGACTTTTTTCCAGTCCTGATTCTGCCGTCAAGGACCTGGGCCCTCTTCAGACTCAGGGCACGTTGACCCTGGGGATGTCACTTTGATCCAAGCCCTGATAGGTTGCTCTATGCCTGTGATGATGCTCCTCGCTGCGGTGACTTAGCAGGACTCCTGGTCCTTTAGTGCAGGAGAAATCTCACTGGGAGAATCATCCATCTTAAACCAAATCTGCACCCAGGAAAACCTCTTGATTTTTGTTAGAATCAAACCTTCCTAACCAAATTTAGCACTTATGACATCTGTCTCGGAAACATTGACCTTGGCAGAAAACTATGGCTAGCAAAGGAAACCCATGGTGGCAAAAGCTAACTTGAGATGTGGATGAAAACTGTTCGGACGATGAAAT
Organism: Macaca fascicularis; assembly: GCF_037993035.2. NCBI lineage: Eukaryota > Metazoa > Chordata > Mammalia > Primates > Cercopithecidae > Macaca > Macaca fascicularis. The sequence continues at coordinate 8,187,985 of NC_088384.1, read as the reverse complement.
CTTCAGTGGAAACATCACAGGGGGAAATACGGGTGCCAATGAAAATAAGTTCAGTGAAATGGAAATGAACATAAAAATAATAAGTTAGAAACTGTTTGAAACACACTCGATAGAAGACCAGCCAAAGAACTAAATTCACGTAAGGAGCTTCCATCTGCAAAATATTTGCTCATGAAAATGATACAATGCTGAAAAAATTCTGATTGAAATTAAATGTGGCCAGGCACGGTGGCTCACGCCTATAATCCCAGCACTTTGTGAGGCCAAGGCGGGTGGATCACCTGAAGTCAGGAGTTCAAGACCAGCCTGGCCAACACGGTGAAACCCCGTCTACACTAAAAATACAAAAATTAGCAGGCATGGCGGTGGGTGCCTGTAATCCCAGCTACTCAGGAGGCTGAGGCATGAGAATTGCTTGAACCCAGGAGGTGGAGGCTGCAGTGAGCCGAGATTGCGCCACTGCACTCCAGCCTGGGCAACAGAGTGAGACTCCATCTCAAAAAAAAAAAAAAAAAAAAAAGTAATGTGATTCACTGACAAGGAGGAAGGCCTGGCCAGGCCCCCCACTCTTCCTCGAGCCCACGCGCTGCCCCCACCAAGCCCCGCTCTGTTCCCTCCAGTGCATGGGGCTCCCTGGGATCTGGCAGCTGTGCTGACCCAGGGATTGTCCTCTTTCCAGGGAGAGGGACTTGATGGCAAACCTAGGGCTCCCTGGCATCATGGGGGCAGATGCTCTCTCCACAAGGCCCCTCAGGTAGGGGGATAGGGAGTGGGGTGCTCAGGGCTGGAGCAATAAGCAGGGGCGTAGGGCGGAAATCCAGGCGCAGACAACAGGTGGCCTTGCTGGGGGCTCATATATGAGGATGCAAGTGCAGGAGTCCAGAGCAGGAGAGAGCAGGTGCTCAGGCTCAGCCGGAGGTCACTGCGGGAGGGACCTTGCCAAACTGTGGGCAGCTTGAGGCAGCAAGGAACGAGTAAAGTCTGTAAAAGGGGAGGAGACAGAGAAAATGAGAATGCACGTGAGTGTGTGCCGGAGTCCGTGGGTGGGGAGGAATGACCAGCAAGCCTTTACCGTGTCCTTCCCTGGCCTCTGTGATCTACTAGAGACCCCAGGACAGTCCCAGGTGGAAGGTATCATTGTTTGCCATGTTACAGACGAAGATCCAGGCTCAGGGAGTCTCTGCTTCAAGCCTTCTTGACGGGCAGGTCCTAGGCCTAGGTCTGTCTGTCTTTCTGTGTCTTCAAAAGCCCCTCAAGAACATGGCCGTCTGGCCCAGGCTTCTCTCGGGATCCTTTCTTGGGATGAAATCTTCCCTCCCTCAAGTATTCCTCTAATGAAAAGCACCCTTGTCTTACCCCTGGAAACTCTCTCTCTCTCTCCATTTCTTCCTGTACCCCCCACCCTTGGCTTCACCCCCCCCGTGGCCCTTTGTCCAGGCCTCAGCCTCCGGGCCTTTCCCAACCTAGGCCGGGCCACTGCCACCCCTCTATTCCCCACTCCCCTTTCCCCTGCTGGGCCCCTCTCAGGAGGCCCCCAGTGAGGTCATCCCTGTGTCAACAGGAGCTGCACAATGGGGCCGGCCTCCGTCTTTCTGCTGAAGAGGGAGAATTGGGGTGGGGGAGAAAAAGGCAGGAGACTGCAATTACAGGGTCCACAATGGGGCCGCAGTCGAGGGGCTGCACTGGGTGGGGGGGACCTCTGCTAATTAGAGCCACTGCATGGGAAGTTTGTGGCGGGGGAGGGGCTGTGGGCCAGGCGGGGCCTGGGAAGTTCAGCCCAGGTGGGTCCTGACATTCCTTATTCAATTGTTCATTCATTCATCTGTGCTGTAAATATTGCCTGAGCACCTACTATGTGTCAGGCACTGTGCAAAACACCAAGGACACAGCAGGGACCTCGGGGATGGGGCCCTGCCCTGATGGAGCCAATCCCATAGTGGGTAAGACAGAAAGTAAACAGATAAACACACATAACAGATAAATGTGTGTCAGACTTTCAAGACAAGTCGAGTGCCATGAAGGAAATAAAATATCATGAGATCACAGAGCAGTAGGGGTGTGTGTGGGGTGGGAAAGCAATATTAGCAAGGTGATCACGGTGGGCTTCTTGGAGGAGGTGAGATCTGGAAAGCAAGACATGACAGCCATGTCACAACCAGGGGAGAAATGTTCTGGGTAGAGGACACAGCAGTTCAGTGCAAAGGCCCTAAGGCAGGAACACCTGGCATGTGTGGGACCAGAAACATGGTGGGTATGGCAGGAGAGCAGTGGGTTGGGAAGAGGGGTGCATGATGGAGAAGGGGAGCTGTGGACAGCTGTGGTGTCTTGGAGCTGGCTCTTATCATGCATGACAGTCGTCTGTGCACAGCTCTTCCCAACGCTGCTTAGGTTGGTAGCTTGAAATCGATCATAGTGGGAGTATTTACACCATGGAAATTGGCAGATGATACAAATCAGGTTTTTTAAAAAATTTATTTCTGAGACAGAGTCTTGCTCTGTCACCCAGGCTGGAGTGCAGTGGCATGATCTCAGCTCACTGCAACCTCCGCCTCCTAGGTTCAAGTGATTCTCCTGCCTCAGCCTCCTGAGTAGCTGGGATTACAGGCATGCACTACCACACCTGGCTAATAGTTGTATTTTTAGTAGAGATGGGGATTTCACCATGTTGGCCTGGCTGGTCTCGGACTGCTGACCTCAGGTGATCCACCCACCCTGGCCTCCCAAAGTTCTGGGATTGCAGGCATGAGCCACTGTGCCCGGCCAAATCAGGGTTTTGAGTGAGATGGAGGGAGACAGGGAATGCATAGGTGTGTAAGAGCATCTTTTCTCTACTATTCACAAATCCAAGGAAGGAAGGGATAATGAGATTGACATTAATGAAGCTTCTACTGTGTGCTGGCACCTCCTAGACCCCTTCATGCACCTTTCCCCATTTAATCCTTGCAAAGAGGTCCAGAGAGGTTAAACAGCATGACCAAGGTGGCCCAGCTCTCACCTCAGGGAGTCAACTCTTGAATTCAGGTGTGCCTGATCCCTCGCCAGGCTCTTCCCACTTTGCCAGGCCTTTTTGCCCCCACATCCACCCTTCTTCATAACCCAGCTGCATGGCTACAGCACTCTATAAAGCCTTTCTCATGTAAGAGCTGGTGTCGGGGACCTGGACGGGGCAATGATACAGGCACAGCTAATTTCCATTGAGCGCTTACCACCTGCTTGCTGCTGCTTGGAACTCCATCTTGGGTACTTTTTTCCACAGTCCCATGGCACAGGGCCTGATGTTATCAGCCTCATTTTACAGATGAGGAAACTGAAGCTCAGAGAGGACGCCAGGCCTCCCCTAGGTGCCATGGGTCTCACCACACAGATGAGGGAATGAGGCTGGATCCCAGCTGCTCCTGAATCGCAGGCAGCCTTGGCCAGCAGGCTCCTGGGCTTTCTCCGCCTGCCTTCTTCTTTCTGCTTGTTCCAAGATATGCCATCCTGCTGAGTGCTGGGGCTCAAGGCAGTTGAGATGAGAGATGGGTCTTGGGGAAATTCGGGGCAGGAGAATGCGGGGAGGGGGCTCTGAGAGCAGAGGGGGCTCCTCATGGCTGCTTCCCACCCTAGCTGCTCAGTGTGGATGGTAGAGGTGACCTCGGTACAGACACGGAATTTCACCAGTCTGGAAGGGAGGGCCTGGATGCCAAGGGCTGGTGAGTGATGGCCCTGTTTCCAGCTCTGCCCAGCATAGCTCCAGCCCAGTGTGGGGGGTCCGATTGGGCCGGAGCCTTGGGAAACTCAAAGGCCTCTCAGTGGGGGCACAGCTGGGCCAGACATGTGGACCAGGGGGAGGGATGGCTGTCCTGGCTCTGCCTGAGATGGGACCCCAGGGCTGCCAGCTTCCTAAAGGACAGGGACATTGGGATTGGTGCTGGTGAGCCCTGGGCAGGTCCTCGGGAAGCCACCTGCCTACCACAGTAAAGCACTGTGCCCTCCTCCTTTTGCCTGGGTTTGGTGGGTCAAATCCAGGCTCTACCCGGCCTGGTGGCTCAGGTAAGATTTTCTCTTGTATTCCAGGGGTCTGGCAACTGTCATCACTCAGGGTTTGTGAGGATGAAGGCAGGTGTGTAAGGCATCCTCACCCTCCTCTGAGCCCCCAGTTCCTGGGACCTCCGTTAGTCCCAGCACAGTGATGACAGTGAGGTACCAGCAACTGTCACCTGCGGAGCTCACAGGCTGTGCTGGGCGCTTTTCTTACTTTCTTTCTTCTTCTTCTTTTTTTTTTTTTTCTTTTTTTGAGACAGAGTCTCGCTCTGTCGCCCAGGCTGGAGTGCAGCAGCACGATCTCGGCTCACTGCAAGCTCTGCCTCCCTGGTTCACGCCATTCTCCTGCCTCAGCCTCCTGAGTAGCTGGGACTACAGGCGCCCGCCGCCTCGCCCGGCTATTTTTTTTGTCTGTGTGTTTTTAGTAGAGACGGGGTTTCACTGTGTTAGCCAGGATGGTTTCGATCTCCTGACCTCGTGATCCGCCCGACTCGGCCTCCCAAAGTGCTGGGATTACAGGCGTGAGCCACCGTGCCCGGCTGGGTGCTTTTCTAAATGCTCTACTGCCCTGGCTTATTTAATCCTCACGCTGGCCCTGCAAGATGGAGACTGGGATTGGCATCTTCCCATTTCACAGATGCAGGGGAAAGGGGGCCCGGAGCTGCACCGTGATTGCCCGAGGTCAGCACCCGGCCGCTGAGTGGTGGCGCTGGGCGCCTGGCTCAGAGTCTGCAGTCCTGGCCTCTCTTCCAGGCTTCTGTTTCTCCCCCTGGGCAGGAGCTGCTCCTTCGCCTGCACCACTGGCAGGAGCACAGAGGCCCAAACCAGGGCTGCTTGTCAAAGGGATGAGGGAGGGCTGGAATGGCCTTTGCCAGGGTGGCGCTCACAGTGATTAGTCTGGGGTGAGGCGGAAGGCAGGGAGGTGACGCCAGAGAGAGTGGGGAGCTGATGAGGCTGGGGGTGGCGGGTCCTTGGCTGGGGCAGGGCCTGGGGCAGGAAGCAGGGTCGGTCCTGCATCTCTGTTCAGAGCCAAGCTACTCAGCAGCAGGCGCCATGGCGGCCGAATCCCAGGCAGGAGGAAGCAGCCTGCGGAGGGTGAGCAGGCGCCAGCTACTACCCTGTAGCCAGCACACTCCGCCGCCACCGCACACAGCACAGGCAAATCCAGCTCAGCAATGCTCCGCGCTGCGGGTGGCAGCAACAGCCCCCGGGGCTGGGGGCAAACACCAGGCCTGGCACCTGGGCGTCTGCACCTCCCTGAAGCTGAATCCACGGCACAATCTCTGCTCAGCCTCTGTTTGCAGTGTAAACAGCCGCTTTCCTGTGCGGGCCGCCCAGTCCTGCCCGCCCTCCCTCACTGCGAGGGGTGCAAGGGGAGGGGCATCCACTTGGCTCCTGCAGCCTCCTGAGCCCGTGGGTGGCTGGCTGTTTGAACGTGAGCTTCAGATGGGCTGTCTGTGTGGCACCAATGACTGCCGCCAAAGAGAAGGAGAAGGCTAGGACCACGTTAGGACAGGTCAGCCCGGAGGGTGCAGAAACAGGCCAAGGGCCAGCGACAGCCTGGAAAACTGGCATGGTGTGGGCACAGTAAGCAGAGGGCACAGCGCAGATGAAGGCAGCGAGTCAGGAACTCAATCCTGGATCACACTGATAGGAAATATCAGGACCCTGGAGTGCGCGATGTGAGGCTGGGCTCTGCACTGCCTCTTTTGCTGGTGCTGAGCTCAATACCTGACATAAATAGGGGCCCTCGCTCTTCAGGCAACTATCCAAAGGGGTCCCCCTTAATCCTCATCTTCCTGGGAGATGGGCATAGAAAGCCCATTTTGCAGATGAGGAAACCGAGGTTCTGACGTGGTGTCCAGACTTGCCCAAGGTTGTGCAGGGGGCAGGTGGCAGGTGGCAAAGTCAGAACGGGAATCTGGGTCCAACAAGCACCAAAGCTCCTGTGGGCTCCAAAAAGCCACAATAGTCCTGGAATTGCCCTCGTTGAGAACTCAAATGCCCACTGCCTTCTTCCTGAGGTTGCTGGTGTTCGGGGTTGCTGGTATGCAGGGTTGTCGGTGTGCGGGGCTGTCGGTGTGCGGGGCTGTCGGTGTGCGGGGCTGCTGGTGTGCGGGGCTGCTGGTGTGCGGGGTTGCTGGTATGTGGGGTTGTCGGTGTGCGGGGTTGCTGGTGTGCGGGGTTGCTGGTATGTGGGGTTGTCGGTGTGCGGGGTTGCCGGTGTGCGGGGTTGCCGGTGTGCGGGGCTGTCGGTGTGCGGGGCGGCTGCTGGCGTGCGGGGTTGCTGGTGTGTGGGGTTGTCGGTGTGCGGGGTTGCTGGTATGTGGGGTTGTCGGTGTGCGGGGTTGCCGGTGTGCGGGGTTGCCGGTGTGCGGGGCTGTCGGTGTGCGGGGCTGCTGGTGTGCGGGGCTGCTGGTGTGCGGGGTTGCTGGTGTGCGGGGTTGCTGGTATGTGGGGTTGTCAGTGTGCGGGGTTGCTGGTGTGCGGGGTTGCTGGTGTGCGGGGTTGCTGGTATGTGGGGTTGTCAGTGTGCGGGGTTGCTGGTGTGCGGGGTTGCTGGTGTGCGGGGTTGCTGGTATGTGGGGCTGTCGGTGTGCGGGGTTGCTGGTGTGCGGGGTTGCTGGTATGTGGGGCTGTCGATGTGCGAGGTTGCTGGCGTGCGGGGTTGCTGGTATGCAGGGTTGCTGGTGTGCGGGGTTGCTGGTATGTGGGGCTGTCGGTGCGCGGGGCTGCTGGTGTGAGGGGTTGCTGGTGTGCTGGGTTGCTGGTGTCGGCTTGCTAGTGAGGGTGGTTGCTGTTCTCTGGAGTTCATTTGCTGGTGGTGACCTGAGTGGGCATCTGCCCAGGACATCTGGGGCTTGGCAGGGGCTGACCCCACCTGAGGCCTCTATGTAAGAGCTGGATCACCTGCAGGCTGGGCTCTTCCTGGCCTCCCCAGGCCAGGCTAAAGAGGGCATCATGGAAAAGCAGAGGTCTGGCTCAGGAACCTGGAAGGAGGGCCAAGGCCTGAGGAGAGGAAATCTAACCAGTCTTTCCCACTATAGCCATGACATTCACTGGAAGTAGCACTTGGGAAGTGGTCAGGACCAGGAAGAGAGGCTGGACACCAAGGTCCTGATCTTGGTCCCAGCTCTGCCAGGGGTGTGCTCCTTGGATGAGCTGCTTCCCTTCATTTTCCATCTGTCAAACGTGGATGACCTTGGCTTTGCTAGGTGGCCCTGGGAACACAGTGCAGACATTTCCCAACACATCTCAGACACTGGTCCCTTCTAGCCAAGGAAACCTCTGCCCCTGATGAACACTGAGGTCATTGTTCTCAACATAATGGAGGATCGCTCCCGAGTGCTGGAGACTCCCAGGCATAAAGAGATTCCTCGTTTTTCGGGGGGATGTCTCCCCTTCTCACCACCCCATGGGGACCCTCTTCTCAAGGTCCCCTATGACCTCCCATTGCTAAGTCCAAGTTCTCCTACAGGACCTGGTCTCACCCCTCTCTGCTGTCCCCGCACTCCTCTGCACCCTTCTCCCATATTTTGGGTTCCTCAGGACCCAGCCCTGGCCCCCTCTTCTAGCCATTTCCTATAAGATTTTGACTACTCCCGTGGCCTCCTGGGCCACCTGTGTCACTTGCCAGTCACCCATAAGTTCCCGATCAAAGCTCGGGGCTCTCTCCCTGTGGCCCCTACCCTCCAGCCGGCTCTCCGGTGTAACCCACAGAACCTTATGCTGAAATGTTTCCAACTGAACTCTTCATCCTCCCCCTAGCTGGCTTCCTGCCCTCGATCCCCCCATCTCACCCAGCGAGCCCCACTGGGTGTCCTGGAGCCCAGACCGGCGGCTCCTCTCTCTCCACCTGCCCTCAGTGGCCTGGGTCCAGCTGTTCACCCTCTCTCTCTCCCTGTCCACTCCCTCCCTCCTCCCAGTCACCTCCTGGGCTCCTATTACCAGTGTCATTGTTGGAAACAGGGGCCTCTCATGTCTGTCTTGCTGCATGGACTGAAGTCCGTTGGCCGCCTCGGGGGTCCTCTCCATTGGGACATTACCCTACCTCTCCTCCTTCCTCTCCACCAGGGCGAGGTGGTACACACCTCCATTGGGGACCTACCCCACCTCTTCTTCCTCCTCTTCACCAGGGCACACCTGGCTCCCTTCCACTGCAGGGCCTTTGTCTGGGCTGATCCAGAAACGCAAGGACACAGTGCCCAGGGATCTTTCCTTGGGGGCCTATCCACCTCCTGCCTGTAAAACGGGAAGCTGCGTGTCGGTGACTGCCCCGCCCACAGACTCTTTATTCTCTGGGACTGGCCAGACTCCCTCTGGATGGCCCCACCCCTGCCATGGCTGATTGGTCCAGGCTGGACACGTGACCCAAGTGAAACCCAATGGGATTCTCTCCTGTGATTCTGAACCCGGGGAGGAGACCTGGACCCTGTAGGTGGCAACGATTTGTGTGCCTCTCTGCTCCACATGCTGCCTTCCTGCCCCTTCCTTCAACCTACGGACCCCTCAGAGGACAACCTTTTCCCTTAAACTCCTCGGATGAGGTTCCTGTGGCAGCCGAGAGAGACACCCAGCCGGGGGTGCCTTCCCTGCCTGTGGGGGAGCCCCAGGCCGCCCCTCACAGTCTCGTGGTGGCCGGGCCTGGCCACGTGTGCTCCTCAGTCCCCGTGTGGCCCCAGCACGGCGCCCGCATCCCTCCTGGGGGTTTCCTCCAGGGTTGGGTAACCTCAGGGCTGGATGACCTCAGGGCTGGGTGATCCCAGGGCTGACTTTTGGCGGGGCCCCTGGGGTGGGTGCCAAGGGCACCTGAGAGGGACCTTTGATCTGAGCAGAGGTCAGAACCCTCCTCTGAGGAAGTGCCCCACCCCGCTGAGCTCCCAGAGACTGGTGGCAGGCTGAACAGGGGACTATGCGAGCAGAGGGACTGCCTTCCAGAGACTTCGGTTCCTCACTACCATGGGTTGATTTTACAAATTTAGCCACTGTCACTGGAGGCATAGCTGAACCTCAGTTTCCTCTCCAGCATCAGTTTCTTGGTTTGTAATGGGGAAGGCTGGATCCCCTCTCACTGATGCTCCCACGGCATGACTGTGGGAGGGGCACCCACCCTGCTGGCCTGGTGGCTGTGGAGCGGCCGGAGGTGGCCTGTGCCAAAGCTGCTGCTGGTGCTCCCTCTGGCTGCCTTGGGGCGATGACAGGAGCTGACGGCTTGGCAGCAGCTCCCAGGGAGGCAGCAGCCGAGTTGGCGGCGGGTGGTGGCGGTGGTGGGAGGGGGCTTCTGGGGAGAACAAAGCACTGAGGATGCTGGGCTCCAGGGGCAACAGAGGAGTGGGGGATGGGGGCAGGGTTCTGGAGTGTGTGGCCCACAGAGAGGCCATGGCATGAGTGTGTGTGTGGGTGTAGGATTTGGAACCCACCTCGTGGTTATGTGAGCCCAGGCAGGTCACTTAGCCTCTCTGGGCCTCAGTTTCTACAGTTGTGCAATTGGAACAATACCATCATTACACTATTTTATCCCCAGTGCTGAGAGTAGTGAGTGGCACACAGTAGGCATTCAATGAATTTTTCTGGAGTCAACAAATCAATAGTTTTGATGGAAGATGGAACTGGCTAATTCTTGCTCAGCTCAGTGATTGGTACATGTTTGTTCTAGAAAAGCAATATCTTTGTTATTGTTGCTGTGATTGTTTATCAAGGGTGCAGAGGACTGAGCCAGCATGGAGTCCCAGGGCAGGAGAAGAAAGTTGGTCAGTGCATCTGGATGAGGCTGGACCAGACCATGGAGACTTAAGGGCCACAGCCAGGAGGCTGAGAGTGAGGGTGGGGCCCATATGCCAGGAGTGAGCAGGATGAGGTCTGACCAAGACCACGCTAGACACCAAGGAGAACGTTGGTGGCCCTGGCCTGGCCTGAGGAGGCAGGGAAGCAGAGAGGACACCTGCGATGGCTCTTTAAGGAAACTCAGTTGAGGTGGATGAGATGGGGCAGGAGTGGGAGGGACAGAGGCCTGTTTCTTAGGTCAGGTGATGTGAGCAAATATGAATGCAGATGGAGAGGGGCGGGTGCACCGGGGTACCTGAAGATGTGGAGAAGTGGGGTACCAAGTAGAGGGCTATTGAGGGAGGCAGAGGCTGGAGGGGAGAGAGGAGCTTCAGGAAGGGCTGCAGCTTAGGGTTTAGGCTGTGAGGGTTTCCTTGGTTCAGTGAGATACAAAGTATGCTTGTCTTCAAGGCAGAGAACTGGAGACCCCAGGAGGTGTAAGGAGAGGAAGATCTGGGGAGAGAGGGCGGTGTGGAAGTGGCAGAGCCCTGCTGGACCACAGTGTGGTCCTGGTCAGCTCCAGATCCAGCCCTTCAGGGATGTAATTGCCTCTGGGAGCCCAGTGGGTCTTTCACATTGAGATACCAGCTTCTGTGGCAAGCTTTGAGATAATCATCCAACCTTCCAGTTGCCATTTTGCCTGTGGGGCACAGGCTCTGGGGGCACCCTGCAAGGCAGGCAGTCCCCAGGGCTCCATTGCATTTTGGGGAAACTGAGTGGTGGACAGTGGGGTGGGGACAGGGAGGAGGAACTCCAGGCCTGGCCTGCTGCAGAGGCTGCTCTACCAGTTTGCTGTATGCATAGGTCAGTTCACCTCTTTCTTCACTTATATGCCCAAAGATTGCCAACAAGTCCTTCCAGTCTAATACTGTGGGATTCTGGGCCAGTTTCTGGTCTGTCACAGCTGAATAAGAGCGCAGGGGCAGGCATGGAATGTTCAGATTGCTCCAAAAGGACCTTGGCCCAGGTAGGAGTGGCAAGTGGATATTGTTTCTAGGGCCAAGCCCTCCGAGTGGCTGCCTGGAGCCCTGTGCAAGGATTCTAGTTTAATAGGAAAGAGTTCTGTGATTGATGAGTGATATCTGCTGCATCCTGGTTTAATAGGAAAGAGTTCTGTGATTGATTAGTGATGTCTGCTGTGGACACACACTGGGAGGTATAGAGCTTGAGTAGTTTCTGCACTGCCCCTGCCTGGGCTCTTTCTTCTGCTAGTGGTGCTAGAACTAGGTGCCACTCCAGCCCTACCAGAGACTCAAGGTGTGATCTTGGGTAAGTCCATTCTTCCAGTGCAATTTTGTCATCTGTAAACTGGAGATAATACTTCCATCTTTCCTGGTGGTTTTGAGGATTAAATGCATAATTTGTGCAGAGTGACCAGCTCAAGGGGGATGCTCAAACATCGCAGCTTTGATCTCTGTGAGTGGTTTGCAGAGGCAGGGTGGTCAGAGGAGTATAGGGATGGGAGTCAGGAGGGAGGCCAAGTGCTGTTGCATTGGGTGATGGCCTGGGGACTGCACATGCAAGCACACCTTTCTCCTCCCCTCTGCTGCCTGCAGAGCGGTGTCAGGGAGTGGAAGTATGTGGAGGTTGGGGTCATGCAGATCTGGGCAGGGTTGCAATGCACCCTTGGCCAAGTCACTCAGTGGCTCTGACCTCCCTTGACTCATTGGCAAAATAGATGCTTTCCTGATGAATTAGATAGTAAAGTTTATCAGCAACCTCTGCAGTCTCAGGTAATAGGCGTTAACAATCCTGGACAGAAAACATAAAAGTTTCTTTTTAGTCTTGCCCTCACACCTTGACCTCCTCTTCAGGAGCCATTTATCCTTTCCTTGAATCTGAGGAGAGAGTATTTCCTCTCCTACACTTTTTCTTCGGCATGGGTCTCAGTTTTCCTATTTGTACAGTGGAGGAATAGAGTGGGTTTGGAGAAGGGCACTGAGGTCCCCACCAGGTCTAACTTTGATGATTCCTTTTTTTTTTGAGACAGAGTCTCACTCTGTCACTCAGGCTGGAGTGCAGTGATGTGATCTCGGCTCACTGTAACCTCTGCCTCCTGGGTTCAAGTGATTTTCGTGCCTAAGCCTCCTGAGTAGCTGGGATTACAGGCTCCTGCCACCACACCTGGCTAATTTTTGTATTTTTAGTAGAGACAGGGTTTCACCGTGTTGGCCAGGCTGGTCTTGAACTCCTGACCTCAGGTGATCCACCCGCCTCAGTCTCCCAAAGTGCTGGGATCACAGGCGTGAGCCACCGCACCTTAATTCACATATGCTGTTAGAAAAGCGCTGGAAATATTTGGAGCAGGATGTGAGTGACTGCCATGGCAGACGCATCACGCTGCCTAGCTGGGTTCTGCATCATCCACACCCTGCTAAGAGCTGCATTTGGCCTCAGCTGGTCTGACTTCCTCACCTTGAGGGGAAAGAGAGACTGGGGCTCATCCAGAGAAGGGTGGGGATGTGCAGCCAGGTGAGCCAAGACAGCTGCAGGGCGGGCTGTGGAGCATGGGGAAGAAGAGGCTCAGGGAGTTCCACTGATGGCTCCAGGGCTCCCTGGGGAACCCAGGAGGGAGCTGAGGGTGCTGTGCAGCCCTGGAGGCGGGGTGAGACGCAAAGGGAGAAGTTCCAAGCTCAACAGAAGAAGAAACTTCTGACAGGTAGAAGTTCTATGCCAAAGATAGAACAGGTCCAGGTAGGGGAAAAGCAGTGAGCACAGGGAGCATGTGGACCCTTGCAGGAATGCAGGGGAGAGGCCTATTTTCTGAGGGCAGCAGGGGGCAGCTGCAAGGTTTGTCCGCGCTATTTCCCCAGCACTGCTCCTCCTACCCAGCTCTACTGTCCCTCCCCCACCACCTCTTCTGTCCCTCCCCCACCTCTACTGTCCCTCCCCAGCTCTTCTGTCCCTCCTCCAGTCCTACCGTCCCTCCCAGGCTCTTCTGTCCCTTCCCCACTTCTACTATCCATCCCCAGCTCTCCTGTCCTTCCTCCAGTCCTACTGTCCCTCCCCCAGCTCTACTGTCCCTCCCCAACTTCTTCTGTCCCTCCCCAGCTTCTCTGTCCTTTCCCTACCTCTATTGTCCCTCCCCCAGCTCTCCTGTCCCTCCCCAGCTCTCCTGTTCCTCCCCACCTCAATTGTCCCTCCCCTAGCTCTCCTGTCCCTCCCCAGCTTCTCTGTCCCTCCCCAACCTCAACTGCCCTTCCCCAGCTCTCCTGACCCTCCTCACCTCAATTGTCCCTCCCCCAGCTCTCCTGTCCCGCCCCAGCTCTCCTGTTCCTTCCCACCTCAATTGTCCCTCCCCTAGCTCTCCTGTCCCTCCCCAGCTTCTCTGTCTCTCCCCACCTCAATTGTCCCTCCCCCAGCTCTCCTGTCCCTCCCCAGCTTCTCTGCCCCTCCCCAACCTCGACTGCCCTTCCCCAGCTCTCCTGACCCTCCCCCAGCTTCACTGTCCCTCCCCAGCTCTCCTGACCCTCTTCACCTCAGTTGTCCCTCCCCCAGCTCTCCTGTTCCTCCCCAGCTCCTCTGTGCCTCCCCCAGCTCCGCGAACCCTCCCCAGCTCTCCTGCATTGTCTCCTTGGGAAATCGCTTCTCACCACTGGATAACGGCTCCCCTTTTAGGGTGCTGTCCCAGGTTCCTCTGTCTGATGCATCCTGGTGCGTGCTGTGTTGACTGAGTGTCTTCTGCGTAGTAGGAATGGAGATGGGGGTCCCGCAGTGTATAGCATGGGACCTGCTGTGGTTGGGGAGGCTGGGGCAGGCGCCTGCTGGCTGTCCCGGGGACCACCGCTGATTGGTACTTGCTGGAATCAGAGCTGGCACTAACCAGTTCACAGTGCAAATTCCATGCCGTTGGCACAGCCTTGCAGGTCAGCGTCTTTTCCTTCATGTTACAGGTGAGGCAGCAGGTCCGGCACCCTGCCCACAACCACATAGCGGGCCCAGGCCTGTCTGATGCCTTAGGCCGTGCTCTCCCCAGCTCACTGTGCTGCCTCTCCCAGGTGAGGGGTACTGGGAGGGGGACTTCTGGCAGGAGAGGAATGAGGTGGGGCTCTGGGTGGCGCTAGTATGGGCTCCCAGAAGGCGCCTGCGTGGCAGGAAGCCCCAGTTGTGTGCTGCTGGACCTCAGGCCCATCCAGCTGCCCCCTTTGCTCTTGATTCCACACAAGGTTCACAGGCCCAGGCCCTGCCACCGGCTGTGGGCCAAGGTTGAGGACAGAGTAGCCACAGCCCATGGTGGCCAGGAGGGGGAGGTTGCCTGGATGAGCGTATCTTTGGCAGGACAGGCAGGACCCCCTCCCCAAACAGGGTGCTGGGCAAGGTGAGCTGGGAGCTCAGTGAGGCCTGAGCGTGGGGAGGGCCAGAGGGACTGCAGGTGGATTCAGGAGCAGGTGGACAGGACCTGGGTACTGCCTGATGCAGGAGTAAGGGACAGGGGACAGGGCATGGGGATGCACAGATTTCGGGTCTCACTGCCCTGGAAGGACCTGCCCGCTCTGAGCTGCTGTCTGCTGCCTTCATCTTCCATCCCTCTGCACCCCTGAACATTCGTTCCAGGGTCTGCTTGGTCCTGGCCAGGACACTCGTGTCAAGACTCAGGCCCATGTCCGGAGCCCCTTCTTGTCCAAGCCACCCATGGACCTGTCTGGGGTGGGTGGGTGTGGTGTTTGGGGCTGGGGGTGGCCAGAGATCTGGGTCTGGGCTTTCATGGTCGGAGCCAGGACCTCCCTCACTCATCCTTTTCCTGGGTCCCAAGAGCAAACCCTATTTTGCTCCTTCCTTCCCCACATTTGACTCTGGCACCACTGTTGACCTGGCTCTGGGGTCAGACTATTGGACTTGAACCCAGGGTTCCTGCTACTGGTCCCCGCACCTGAGCCTTCTGTGGGTGGTGTGGGCAAATGAGCCTGCGGTGGGGGCAGCTCTGGAGATGGCCGTCCTAGAGAGAAGAGGACACAGGGGACCCGCCACGAGCTGGTGAGCTCACCCAAACTCCCGCAGTAGAGAAAAATATCCCCAGTGATAAGGGCCTGGTTTTCAGAGCCTGTTGCCTCAGGCTCTGCAACTTACTCTCCGGGTGGGGATACTGAGCTCGGGGACGTTAGACAAATTCAGAAGCTCAGCTGGAGGGGGTGACTGGAAACCTGTGGACCTCACAGTGTCCCAGTTCATGCCACCGTTGCCACCACTCCACAGAGAACAGGTTGGGTGGTCGTGAGGATTGAATGAGGAGCCCAGCACAGCCCCTGGGCTGAGCAAATGCTTAGCAAGAGTCAGCTGTTGTTGTGGACTCTGATGCCACAAGCCATGTAGCTCTGGCCTTTCTACCTCCTGGGGACCCCTGTTCGCCATCCCTCTGCCCCTGCCCCGCACTTTCCCTTGGATTGCTGCCTCTGCTTTGCACTTGGCTTTCAGTCTTCAGCCTCCGCCCACTGCCTGAGGAATCTCCCCAGGACGGGTCCTGGCCCCGACCACCTTCCCTGGTGTTCTTCTCTGTGGCCACTGACGGTGCAGGGAAGAGGGGCCACCTCTGCTTCCCAGGCACTCTCTGAGCCAGGCTCCCCTTTGGTTCCTGCCTCTAGGCCTTTGCTTCTGCTCCCTCTGCCCATTATGCCCTCTCTGCCCTTGTCAAGGGCACTCTCCAAGCCCCTCTCCTCTCTGCCCTCCAGGAGGGATGGGAGGCCCCACTGTGCTCCCCAGCCCATGTGCCCCTCAGCCTGGCAAGGCATGGTCACTGTGTTCTCAAGCCTCACAGCCTCTGGACCTCTTGCTCAAGGGCAGGGCTGGGTCCGAATGCCTCTGAGTCTCTGACTTTTCTTGGCCCAGAGGAGGCAGAGACGTCTGCAGAGGTGTGCTGAGTCTGAACCACCTCTTGGCTTGCCCCGCACTGCGCCCATTTTTCAGAAAAGGAAACTGGTGTCTATGGGCACACAGGCAGCGTAGGACCGGAAGCCCTGGGCCAGGCCCGGCATCACATAGTGATGAGTAGGTGTAGTCATTCTTTTTTCTTTTCTTTTCTTTTTTTTTTGGTGGAGTCTCACTCTGTTGCCCAGGCTGGAGTGCAATGGCACGATCTCAGCTCACTGCAACCTCTGCCTCCTGGGTTCAAGTGATTCTCCTGTCTCAGCCTCCTGAGTGGGTGGGACTACAGGCATGCACAACCATGCCCAGCTAATTTTTGTATTTTTAGTAGAGGCGGGGTTTCACCACGTTGTTCAGGCTGGTCTCAAACTCCTCATCTCAGGCTATCTGCCGATCTCGGCCTCCCAAAGTGCTAGGATTACAAGCGTGAGCCACCAAACCCGGCCACATGTTCCCACTTTTTGTTGCTATCCAGGAAGTCGGAGAGGTGGCAGTCAGGGAAGGATTAGAGAAGGCCAAGGGGCAGGGCTGAGTGTGGCCAGGACCCTGGACAGCTCAGCAGAGCCCATCTGGCCATGGAAGTGCTGGGATGGTAGCCGAGAACGTGTTGGGGGCAGTACTGGGATGGTAGCTGAGATGTGTTGGGGGCAGTGCTGGGATGGTAGCCGAGATGTGTTGGGGGCCTCAGCAGGGTCTGAAGGAGTTGGTCTGGCGCCAGGTGGGGGGCAGGGGAGCTGGGTGGAGGGAGGAGCGGGTGTCTTGGAGTCTGAAGATGGGCCTTGTCATCTCAACTTTATAGCAGCTGGGCAGGTCTCAAAACCTCTTGGAGCCTCAGTTTTTTCATCTATAAAATGGGGTTTCTAATCTCCCTTCACAGAGAGGGTTGCCCCTCACTGAGCTCCCAACCAGGCTGTTGCAAGAAATAAACCAGCTAGAAGGCATCTGCAGAAGTTCTCTCAAAGAGCAAAGGGCTCACAGGCAGCATGTGAGGGGCCAAGAGCCATAGGTACCGTCAGCCCAGGCCACCCACAGGGGAGGCTCGGGAGCGGTGACCAGAGGACCAGGAGTGGCACCAGGAGCAGCCTCCACCTCGGGAGCATGGCCTCCTGCCTCCTGCTGACTGCACAGGAGCCTAGTTCTGCCTGGGCTTGGCCTCCATCCAGCTCCTGCCTGGCTTTCCGGGTGATGGCCTGGAGTCACGTGGCGGGGAGTGCTGCAGAGTGGGGTGGGCGTCTCACGTGAACAGTGGTCCGACTGGAACTCTTGCTGGGGGAAGGAGGAGGGACCTCCTGGGGTCTTTCCATAGCTTATCATTTCATCTATGAGCAAGCTCAGGAGTGAGCCATCCCATGCCCTTTCTCCTCACGCTGAGGAAACTGAGGCTCAGAGAAACATGAGAATGTCCCAAGGTCCCAAGCAAGTTGGGAACGGAACTGCGTTTTAGAATCCAGATGCCCAAATCAGGTATCTAGAGCTGTGACAGTGTGAGCTGCCACCCCGTGCCGAATGTTTACTGTGCACCCCACACTCTGCAGGTGCACGGCCCTTGAGGTAGGGATTATTGCATCAGCTTTACAGAAGAAGAGACTGAGATTCAGACTCACGAGCTGTTAAGTGGCAAAAGCAGAATTTGCTTAGGGCATGGTTTAAGAGTAGGTGCAGTCATTGCAGGCTGTACCTGAGCCTGCTGGAGGTGAGCAGGGCCCAGGGACCCTGATAAGGTGTGGCTTTTCCACCTTGGGCTCTAGGCCTAGAGGAAGGCCCAGGATGAGGACCATGCCAGATAGCTGGACTGAAATTGACCCCGCTCTGGGCTGTGTCAGGATCCACACAGACCTGGCTGGCAGGTAGAGACCTTGCTGGGGTCTAATGGAGCCGAGGTGGAGATATGAAACTAGGGCTCCATCCTTTAAGACCCAACTTGAGTCACCTCCTCTTGGGAGCCTCTCCCAAACCCCAGCCCACGATGACTTTCATGTCCTCCGAAGTCCTCTGCCCTTCTCTGCCAGAGTGATTCCTGGGGCCTAACACAGTACACGTGGATATTTGCTGATTAATAACGTTTCTGGCATGCTGGCTGTGAGCCAGTCACCATGAAGGACCCGAGGAAGGCATGAAAGCTTAGGTCATTCTGTCAACAAAGCCGCCTAGGGCTCCAGCTCATCCCAGCCCCTGCCCTGCAAGGACCCCACACACCCCACACCCCTCCTTGAATGCCCCACACTCACCGTCCTTCATGACATCCTGATGATCGCAGGAAAGTAGGAGACAAAAAAATTCCCATACATAAAGTAGACTCTCCTCCCCTGCCCAGAATCTTATCATCATTTTGCTATATTTACTTCCAGCCTTCTTTCTCCTCTTTCCCTCTATTTTTTCATTTTTCAAAACATGGAATCGGGCACACTCTGGTGTAACCCGCTTCGCTCGTTCACGGGATGGGTGGTGAGCATGGAGCCCATTTTCCCACCACACGGCATTTCAGCAACATGACTTGGCTACTTGAAATTCCCCAGACATAGCATAATTAAAAAACGTATCCCCTCTGGCTGGGCATGTAGGTTGCCTTCACTTCTGGGCTGCAATAAGCAACCTGCAGCTACTGCCTCAGGACACCTTTCTGGAAGGTGAGTGTCTTGGCCAGGGGATATCACACATGCACTTTGGAGCCTCTGAGCCTTTGCACAGGCTGGTCCCTCTGCCCAGCTACCCCTCTCCCATTGATCCCTAGATTCTTCTGCAGCACACACACTGCCTCCTCTGGAGTGTCCTGGCTGCATATGCTGCTCTCCTTGCCCTGGGCTGCCCTCTTCTCCCCAGTGTCATGAGTATCTGCTGACCTTCTGCTTCTCCCAGGTCAGAGTGCCTTCCTTCTCTTCCTCCTCTGCCTGGGCCTCCAGCACGTAGTAGGAGCCTAGGAAATGCTTTCCAGCAGAACGAGCCATCTCCTGGCTGGTTTAGCAGTGTGGGATTGTGTGGTGTTTCTATTAGTCTCCATGAACAAGTGCCACTGTGTTATTAAATTTTTCCAAAAGCAGAATGTGTGCTGTGTTTGCCAGAATGGTTGCTCTTTTAGGAGTGGCTCTATCCTGCCCATCCCACACTCCTCATTCCCTCATCTTTTAGGGACCATTCCCTGGGAAGCTACAGAGTGCCAGGCCCTGTGAGATGCAGCACTAGGCTCCGGGGAGGCTGACCTCTGGGGTGCAGCCTGACCCAGGGGAGGCATGAGGGCTACGTGAGACGGTGTGGGTCAAGCTGAGAGCTCTGTGCCTGGGCCTGGGTGGTGCAGGTAGCACCAGGCCCCTTTGGTGGAGAGCTCATGCCAGGCTTCAAAGGAAGTGCCGAGTGCCAGGCATACGGTAGGTGTTCATTAAATGTGTACCCGGGGAAGGTAGGAGATGATGTTCTGGGAGGTGAGGGTAGTTCTGGTAGGACCGGAGGTGGTGAGGAAGCTGGCCTTGGAGGACAAATGTCACAGGAACCTCTGCTCTCGACCCAGGGACCAGGAAGGCACATTTGTTACTGTCCTTTGTAATCTCCGGAGGCCATAGCCAAGCTGTGGCTTTGTCCTGGGCAGGCGGCAGGTGGGGTCTGCTGAGACACTGAGTCCAAGCCGCCTTCCCAGGCAGGCATGAGTTTTCTCCTTCACCTCCCTCAAAGTTACTGTGCTCAGGAAGCTTGCAGCCTAGGAGGAGAAAGAGGCTCCTGGGTGGAGTTTGGGATTCCCCGAGAGAATTAGGGTCTAAAGACAAGGAAGCAGGAGCGGGTGACTGCCTGAGGACCCCTCAGCCAGCCCCTGTCCCCCATCTCTGGCCTCAGGGCCCCAGGCCTCCATCCTCTCCCTCCACACCCCAGCCTCTCCCTCTCTACCTCTGTCTTTAGAGGTGCCAGAACAAGCTCTAAAAAGATAACCTGACCAAGTCACAGCCCTGCTCAAAAACCCTCTATGGCCCCCACTGCCCCTGATAAAGTCTGTCCAAGGCTCTTCCTGATCTGGCTTCTGTTCCCTCACTCCCAGCCTTGCCACCTCATCTCCCTCCTCTTGCTTTTCCTTTGTCTCTAGCCCTACTGAACTCACATGCCAAGGCCTTTGCATGCTCCATTCCCTCGGCCTGGATGTCTTTTCCAGGCCTTCTCCCCTGGCATACACTCATTCAACTGGGCTGTCCCCACCTCCAGGAAGCCACACCGGATAGCTGTCCTCAAGGGCAGAACAGGCCTGAGGGGCCCACAGAGGCTGTCCTTGGGGATGATGTGATGTGTGTGTTGGCCAAGGAGACTCACAAGCATTTGTGGAGGGGCCTTGAGCCTCTGAGGAGCCACAGCCCCTTTTCATCTTCCTCTCGGTCTGGGAGGCCCAGGCCAGAGTGATCTGCACCCTAGCTATGCTATACAAGGTCCTGGGACCCCTGTCCCACTCGCGGCGGGTGGCTGGAAGCCACAGGGCCTCAAACTCCCCAGGGTGACCCCTGACACTTTGGGTGATGCTCTCCGCTCTTCCCAGCAAGGCAGGGCCTCTTTACAACGGGTGTCGCGCCCTCTGAGGTCCTGACTTGTTTACCCGTCCCCTTGGGGCTCAGGCTGCCGCAGGCTACCTGCTGTGCCCGGGTTTGGGGACGTGGGACTCTCCAGGGGAAGAGATGGTGGCCCGGGAGGAGGACCTCAACCTATTCAGACTGGGAGCTGGGGTCAGAGTGTCTCCGTCTCCGGAGGGGGACCTTTCAGACCCCGGGCGGGAGGGGCCCGGAGCAGGGTGCCCTGGCGGCCCCAGGAGGGGGTCCCGGCCTCGGGTGAGGGCTGCGGCGCCCCGGAAGGAGCCGCGCACGCCCCAGCACGCGGTGCCCGCTGCGGCGGCCGCGGATCCGGAGGTGAGAGCGCCCCCGCCCCGCTCCCCGCCCAGCCCGTGCGCGGCCCGGCCCGGGGCTGGGGGGCGGGCGCGGATAGGGGCGCCCCCCTCCCTTTTCCGCAGCGCGGGCCCCGCTCCTCCTCCCGCGTCCAGGCCAGCGGCCGCGCTCCCTGTTCCTCCGCAGCGGGATGCGGGCTCCGGGCCCGGGCGGGGGCCGAGGGCCGAGGCCTGGCGGGCCTGGCTGGGGACCCGGCAGGCGGCGGTGCAGGGGCCGGGACCCAGGCCGCGAGCGCGCCCCTCCCGGCGGCCGGGCGCGGGGAGGCTGGGAGGGCGGGCGGGGGGAGGCGGGCGGCGGCGGGCGGGGGGAGCCAGGGAGGCTCGGAGCCTCGCGGCGCGCGGGCGGGCGGCGGAGGGGGCGCGGGGAGCCCCCCGCCCCCCGAAGGAGGAGTCTGGCTCCCACTTGCAGCCTCGGACGCGCGGCAAGGCGGCCGCCGCCGGAGGAGCCCCCGCCCCTGCGCGCCTCCCTCCCGGGAGCCCCTGCCTCCCTCGGTGCGCGCTGCTGCTCGCGGCCGCCGCGGCCGCCGAAGAGGAGCCCGGGGCCAGGTAGGACCAGGGACGGGCGGGGCGCGGCGGGCGCGGGCGGGGGGCCGGGCGCGGGGCGCAGCCGGGACCCTCTCCAGGCGCTGGGCAACGCCCGCGGCGCTGCGCAGGGGCGCCCGCAAAGTTACTTTGGCCGCCTTTGCCGGGTGCGGGAAGCGGTCTGGGCACCCCAGCTGCCCCGCCTGCCGAGCAGGCGCCGGCGGGAGGGGGCTCGGCCAGGGCGCGGGACTCCGGCTGGGGCCGCGGGGTCAGCGAAACTTTTCCTTTGCTCGCCAGTCGCTGCTGGCTGCTGGCAGAGTAGCCGGTGGAAGCAGCGGGCTGGTGGGGTGCCAGTGATGATGATGGTGGTAACAATAGCAGCCTCTGCTTGTGGAGAGCCTACTGTGTGCTCAGCCAAGCCGCTGCTGGCACTTGGGGGGAAGAAAGGGGGGACTAACGCTGGCCGAGTGGCCACTTTTGCTAGGTATTGCTGGAAACTTCATCCATTTCCTTCCATTCATTCATCCCTCCCTCCCCTCCATCCATCCATCCATCCATCCATCCATCCACTCACTCAACACATATTTATTCCTGTCTGCTATGTGCCCGGCCAGGGGATTCAGTGGCTACCTAGACAGGTCCCAGCCCTCAAAGGGAATGTTGATCATGGAATGCCCAAGCTAAGGAGCGGTTCTGTCTCCTGTGTGTTTGTTCTGGGACATGTTAGAGGAGCGTGAATTCGTGCACAGCCTCCCTTCACCCGGGTAGGGCCAGAGGTGTGTCATTCAGAGCACTGATGTGCCCAGGAATCTGGCAGGCCCCGGCTTGACCTTTGGGACTCACCCTTCTCCTTTCCCTCCCACCTCTCCAGGCTCAAGCTGGGTGGCCCAGTTGGTGTCAGGAGGCTCCACTCCGGAACTGGCCCCCACTCCTGTCCAGCTGACCTCTCCAGGGTGTCTCTTCCCCAGCGCTGGGCTGGCCTGGCTCCCAGCTCCCCTCCCTGAGTTTCTTTGCCTTCCCCCTCCCCATTTCCCGGGCTCCATTGAATGGCCCAGAGGAGAGCTTGTTAAGTGGCAAACAATTATGAAATTAAACTGGGGGAACAAAAGTGGGCTGGCTGTTGAATGGTGGAGCTGGCTCACGGGAGTTGAATGGCAGTGGGAGACTTGTTAGCAGGGATCTGAGGCGCTGGGGGGCGGGGGCGGGTCAGGCAGACAGGCACTGTCAATAGTCTGACTGGACTTTTCAAAAAAAAAATTAAACCAACTTGGTGAGAAACCTGGCACAGGGCTAACCATGCTTTAGGGGATGTTGGAGAGGCCACCAGCTGACTGCCACGTCCAGTTGGCAAGAGACTATTTGGGGAGGGTGCTGATGGATTCGGCCGTCCGAGGCAGGGGAGAATCTCAGGGCGTTTGAGCTGGTGGAGCTAGGCAGGCATTCTGGAGTCAGGCGCGGTCTACAGGGGCCCACTGTGTGGGAACCATGCATGATAAACTGCACTTCACCGTGCTGGGCTCCTTGCAAATTGGCTTTCCGAGTGGCAGCCCCACAACACTTGTAAAATCTTTTTCTCGAGATGGATGTCGGTGGAATGGTTCCATTGATTCTAGTGCGCGCTGGTTGGAGGTACATTAATTGGGCGATGACTAGTCAAAAGGCGATAATCCAGTCACGGAGGCTTAATGGTGTGTTCGGAAGTGTTTCAACGTGGGACTGCCTTCCTGTTTATTTCTCGGCCCCAGGAATTTCGGAAGACCTGGATTGAATGAGGTCCCTGTATTGGTGATGTGGATGGGTTCAGAGAGTCACCTACATGGCCGAGGAGGTACCTCTGATGTAACCACCCCATGGCACGCTTAGAATCACTCACATCCACCCTGGCTGATGCCCTGTGGGCTGTGCCTGTGGACACATAGGACAGGTTTAGATCTAGGTGAACAATAAGAATTTTAGGGTGTTTTACTTGAGCCCCAACTGTCAGGAATACACAGACTGATGTAGGGAATCATTGTTCTTGAAAAACCTGCTTTTAATAAATTCCCAGCTTACCCGTGAGACTCTTAAATCTTCATCCAATGAATGTGGCTTAAGTTCATTTGTTCTTCTTTGAACTTGCTACCTTCCCACCTAGGCAGTACGGGCCTTGGTGTGCTCACTTTATACAGGACACATCTCTCTGTACTTGTTTGAGGAATTAGGGTGGTCACTGGGTTTCCCTGAAGGGTAGCATTCAAGGAGAAAAACCAGCATTCTGGGTGCAGGTTTGGACTTCTGGAAAAAAAAGAAAACCCTCCCCAAAGTGCAATCATTTTTTAATCTATCAAAATGACTTCATTTTCCCAATTTCAGGCCTGTGAACTGATCATGAATACCAGGGCAGAGGAAATTAATCAGCCAGGCAAAGACTTTTAACAAGTAAATATTATGCACAGAAAAACATGCAATTAGTGGAGGTTAGTTAATGCCTTTCAAGTTGCATCGAGCTGCAGTTAAGGGTGGAATTTCTGCGTTATCCCTGAATTGTCTGTCAAAGTCTTTAATGTGACAATGTGACATGTCTCTCCCATCGCCCCTCCCTCACCGGGAACAAAAAAGGGTCTTTTCACGAATTCCCCCTTTCTATTCTTCTTCTCCCTGAGATCTTTCCGTTCAGCAGTAAGTACCTTTGTCTGCCTGCCCCTCTGGAGCAAGGGTCCTGGGCAAAGGGCTCCCCAGGTGCAGAGGCCTGGGAATAGCTTCTCAGGCTCACTCCATATCCACGGATCAAAGTCGATGGCACCTCCGATAAGAGGTAGGGGCCTGCCTTCTGGCCTGGGCGCCTCACCCTCTAGGACCAGAAGTTTCCAACACTTGGGGGTGGCAGGGAGAAGAGGGGGTGAAGGGACTGTTTCCCACAGCAAGAACCGTTTAGTGTAGCCTGGGGCAGTCTGAAAGCCATTCCCTGCAGCCCTCGTTCCTGCTGTGTGGATGTCCCCATGTAGTGAGACTGAAGTTGTCTGACTTGAGTTTGAAGAGGTGACTAAAATGTCAAAAGCAAAAAAAAAAAAAATTGAAAGAAACAAAAACCCCCAGGGGAAAAAAATAAGAGACCCCTTTTTGGGGGCGGTATTGGAGGAAAGGTATAAATTGCTTCTCAGTTAATTTGATTCACCATGGCTCTCCTCAGTGACCTGACAGGTCTGCTACCAACACAAATATTTTACTTTATTTTGACTTTTTTCCCCTAATGAGACAAGACTTAGTTATGCTTTATTTCCACTTAAAATATCTGTGACCAATGAGGACAGCCCAATTCCATGAAAAAATCATAACAAATTGAGATTATAGGTATTATTTTTGAAATCAAATTGTGATTTGAGGTGTTCATTGGCCTTTTCAGGCCTTTTTGTGAATCACTCTGTGGGGGATTTTCTTGGACCTGAACTTGGCCAGCTTAATGTCAGAACCAGGTCGTCATCATAAATAGAAGCAGCTGCAGGAAAAAAAAAATACATAAAATTCTCCCTTCTGGTTGACTCTGCTCTGCATCCAGTTCAAAGCCAGGGATGAGTAGGCTCCTCTTTCCACCACCCCAGTCTACACCTGAACGTTTGTTTCTGTAAAATGTGACTTGTCTGTTGCCCACCTTCGCATTCCCGTCTCCTCCTTCCAAGAAGGAAGTGAGGCTCAGCACTGATGCACAAGAAGAGACTTTTGGCATCGCCCATGCTAATTTCATCACTTCAAGGAGAAAACGATGCCTGCTTCCAATTTCTAACACTCTCATCATTTCCTCTTCATTTCATTCTTTTGCATTTGACGGACAGTACTGCAGTCTGCAAGCCTGCAAAATATATTGCATTGGCTACCTGAGAAATGTAATCCCTTCCTGCAACCTGCCTTTCCCTTCTTCCTGACAAAGCGCTTTTTAGTGTCTCAGTGTTCACAGAAAAGGCAAAGGTTCTCTCCCCCAACCCTTATTCTGCCCTGGGCTCCCCGCACAGCGCGGGTGCTGAGGGGCTGGTGAGAATGGAGTTTTGCTTTTGTTAAGTTTGTCATTCAGACACATTAGTGAATTGATCATACTTGGGAGGTTTAATCCTTAATTGCAAATTCCCGCACGATCACAAAACATACACTTGAACTGATCATAAAAATGGCAAAACCCCAATATCAGACTTAAGTGTAGAATTGCCATAGTGCTGATTTGATTATGCTTCAGTGACATCTGTTTAATAGATTTCCACAAGAACTGTAAATCCACATTTACTTTCTTTGCAAATTGTGTTTGAATGCTGAGCAACCACAGCCCTCTAGCATCTTCCCCTCCCTAGCCATGTATGTGCTCAACCCCCATTCCTGTGGAGGGTGACTTGATGTATAAGTGGGAAGGGGACACAATGCTGAGTTTTACACATTTACCTCCTATTTCCTTTTGTGTGTGGGTATGTCTGTGTGCATGTTTGAAACAGATCTGAACAGCTTACCATTTCAACTCCATAGATACGTGACTCTCCAAGTGCTTTATTTTGAAAACTAGGACGTAGCACTTTGCAGAAGAAAAATCAGTCCACTTGCTATTGTTTATGTGATCGCTGATCTGCTAGATGGATATAGAAAGCACCAAGAATTATAATAATTTATGGAGTGGAGCACTGGTTTACAAACATATTTCTCTGCCCGAGCTTTGTGGGTTTCTTTGCGTCTCGGGGCTCGTTCCGTGCAATGGGAACGGAGAATATTCAGAATCTGAAGACGGGCCCGGCGAGCCGACTGCATTCATAGCTAAAATTAAAGGAATAAGTGAGCAGCTATTTGTGGCAGACAGGACATGATCCAGTAAGTAGCACTCTTCATATTCCGAAATAAAAGTACATAATTGGAAAATGAAGCGGCAGAGACTGCTGGGGGGTGGCGGTGGTGAGGAATTAGAAAGTGTAATTTAAAATCATGTAGTCATAATTCAAAATGGGCCCAGCTAAAAGGTTTTTAAGTGGTAAATGCTTTAAAGTCACTGTGGTTGATCCTTTTTCAAGGAATAGGGGCTAATTTTCACTTTATTTGTGGATTCCTTCATCTACTGAGCTCATCAGCTTATTCAACTTAGATGCTAATACCAGCTGCTGGCCAGCGTTTCTTTTCCTTGGGATCCCACACTTGATTGGGAAGGAGATCAAACACAAAGGTCTGTCATTTTAGGACATGGTGGGACGAGGTCTGATTTTTTTTTCTCCCATTAGGGTATTTGCTTCTTTTCCTTTGAGTTGCTCTGCTTTTTTTTTTTTTTTTCTTTTATGGCATTTTCAACTATCAGCTCATCAATTGCATATTTTCAAGCAGAGGCAAAACAAGGAAAGAAAATACGATTTTAAAAGTGATTTTTGGGCTTGTGTAGGAATCGTCGCTTGTAAAACAATTCTCCCCAGATCCCTACATCTTGGTACTTTTCTGTTAAATATTATCTCCTGCATTTTGCTTGGGGGGACCACTTAGGAAGTGTTAGCGTGGTTTCTCTGTGACATTTTGCCACATTGCGACAAAAGCCCTAGTAAGCACTGCCTTCGCTGAGCCGAGCCGGCTTTTTCTCTGCATCGCCCTGAGCCACCGGCCTGAAGACAGGCAGCTGCACTTGGGGTTGGTCCGTTAGAGAGGCTGGGGCTATTCAGTCGCTCCTGCTTTCAGTTAAAGGCCCCAAGAGGAGACGGAGCCAAGGTGCATCTAGGATCCTGCGAAAGCTTTCCAAGGTGGGGTTCCTCAGAATGCCGCCGCGGGGACGGCTGTTGGGGGAGATGTTTCTCTGGAAGCTTCTCATGCTTAATAAGACAGTGGTTTCTGTGTGCTCGTTGACTGTCATCGAGTTTTGGACCCAGGACAGCACCATACTGTCCTAGCCCCCCAGTGATTGTTAAAGAGCTGCCGACAGAATGGAAGAGAAACACAGGTGGGTTCTAGGGATGGCTGCCTTACCGGCCTGGCACTGGCTTTGATCAGAGTGACCTTTCCCTTCCAAATGAGAGCACTTTCGAGAGCCGAAGAGGATGCTGGTAACGGTGGCACTGGGACAGTCGATGTGAACCGGGGCTGTCCCGGGCCCGCGCTGACTTGGAGGAGCCTGTGTTGGCTGGGAGCGATGCTTCAAGTCACATGGTAAAGCGAAATCTATCTTTGGTCTGCAGGGCAGCAGCTCCTCTGGTAGTGTAATGCTCCAAGATCTTCCTCACATATCTTCGGACAGATAGGGGCCACCAGAATGATCCAAGAATCTCTTTTGCAAAAATCCATCTGCTGCTGAGATGCTGTGTGTGAGCCAAGGCCTCTCTCACTCTCTCTCCTTCCTGGGCCTTCAGCACACACTGGCTGGCCTTGCTGTTTGGTGGGGGCCTTGTTAGGGGCCCACAGACCCCCTCCACTGCAACTCCTCGAAACAGAGTTCTGAGGAGGTCTGTTGTCTGCCTGGCTGCTTTGTCAGGTCTGAGCCCTTGGAGGGCTAGTTTCGTGTCGGTCCTGTGACTCCCAGAACAGGACCTGGCCCAGAAAAGGATCTGGCCCAGAGCAGGAGCAGCAGCGGGTGCGCTGGGGCTGACCAGTGCCCTGCAGTGTCCAGATGGGGGTGGTGGTGAAGAATTTGCCTAGAAAAACGAGTCAAGTGCGGGTCGTAGTGGATGTGTCCAGCCACAACTCCCTGGGAAGTCAAAGCCCCAAAGACTTACTCAGTAGGGCGAGAGGGAAGGGGTCAGGCACCCTGGGCTTTCAGGCAGCAGAGGACGGGTTGCTTGAAAATCCCTTCTGTGGCCGGGCACGGTGGCTCACCCCTGTTATCCCAGCACTTTGGGAGGCTGAGGCGGGCGGATCACGAGGTCAGGAGATGGAGACCATCCTGGCTAACACGGTGAAACCCCGTCTCTACTGAAAATACAAAAAATCAGCCGGGCGTGGTGGCACACGCCTGTAGTCCCAGCTCTTTGGGAGGCTGAGGGGCAGGCGAATGGCGTGAACCCAGGAGGCGGAGCTTGCAGTGAGCCGAGGTCGCACCACTGCACTCCAGCCTGGGCGATGAGCGAGACTCCGTCTCAGGGAAAAAAAAAAAAGAAAATCCCATCTGCATTCTTGAAATTTCCCTGGGGAGCTTCTGAGTTCATCAGAACATTCTAACTAGAGGAGAAGAGACATGGAGTGAGCACCTCCTGTGTGTTGGGCCCTGGCAGGAGGCTTTTGGATCTCCTGTGTCCTTCAGTGCTCCAGCAACCGTATGTTTGTAGATGAAAAACTAAGATTAAGGGGGGGCAAAGCTGCTTTGGAGTCCTGCTGTCATACTCAAAGGCCTGTGTAGTTTCATTCATTCATTCGTTCATTCATTCATTCATTCACATACCAGTTTATTCTTTGGTGTTTCAGCTCAGATAAAAAGCCGACTGTGTGTTGGGAACTTTGATACAGGAAGCCTTGGGGGCTGTGGGTGGAGGCTCCTGACCCAGCCAGGGGAGGTCAGGGAAGG